>NC_051154.1:327836918-328436918 GCF_013339745.2 Dermacentor silvarum | reverse complement strand
TCTGCAAAACAGTGACTACCTGGGTGCCCCCCACACCAAACGATCATATGGGCTCCGGCTCACACGGGCGTCGAGAGTAATGAGGCGGCCGACGCCGCTGCCCACGCGCTCACTCTGCAGGCATCATCCTCGTCCCCTACCGATCCGGACCTCGAACCCAATCCCGCTTACACCTTTAGGAGGTCACACAGTTCTATCAATCCGGCCACTCCGTCTATCCCAAGCCCTGTAAGGGCCTCACGAAGGCGGAGGAGCGAATGCTCATTCACCTTTATACCAAAACGGTCTTGTGCCTGGCAATCTTAAAACACTTTGACCCCGCTTGCACGGGAAAGTGCCCGCACCGTGAGGAAAATTCCTCCGACGTTTTCCACATGGTGTGGGCGTGCCAAAAAAATCCCCAAACCTATCCCCTCTGCCCAACAATTCCCGGGAGGACTCGGAGGCAGCCCTGCTCAGCTGCTCTGACTGACGGCCCAACGGGCCTTGGTCTTGCGGGCGCAGGCCACGGTCGACGCCAATTGGCCCCCGTGAGGGGGAGCCCACATAGTGTTTTGTACGGGGCAGCTCCTTAAGGACCGCTCCTCACCCTCCCTGTAAAAAAACTTCTGTAAATAAATATTTTTCTGTCAGTCAGTCTCCCGAGCTAAAGCTTCCCCTTAAGGGCCGAGCAAAGAGTGATGGAATGAAAAATGTTAGGCGCAACGTTAAAAGACACGAAGAGATCGGTGTCAACCAGAGAGCAGATGGCGATAGCAGATATTCTAGTTGATATTAGAAGAAAAAAATTAGAGCTGGGCAGGGCCAAGTAATGCGTAGAGTAGATAACCGGTGGACTATTAGAGTTGCACAATGGGTGCGAAAGGAAGTGCAGTCAAGGACAGAAGAGAACTGGTGGGGTGATGAAATTAGCAAATTTTCTGGCGCAAATTGGAATGTGCTAGCGCAAGACAGGGGTAATTAGAGATTACAGGGAGAGGTCTTCGGCCTGCTGTGGACATAAAAAAAATTACCCGCCAATCCACCCTGTGAAGGTGGTTGGAAAGCGAAGCTTTTTACGCCACCCTCACGGTGACTGCGGCGCACTTGATATTTCACACACTACAACGTAACTTTAACCACGGCCTTTATTATTATTTACTTCACAACAATGTTCACTACTGCTTTATGATCGGTGTGATATACACTACTAGACTACCCCATAGTGGGGTAGTCTAGAAAATGAACCGAAGCAGTTAATAGGCTGGAAGGGTTTCGAATGACGTCAACCCTCTTTCAAGCAGCTGCATAAGCTTTGCAACAGCTGCAATCTAATCTTACGGACCGCGCCGAGCCTGTTTCCGTTGTTTGCCCGCAGCCCTTATCATCCATCATGTTGGCTCATCCCTTTGAAGCTTGTTTTTGTGGTTTTTCTTGCGAAAACGAGTGCTTAGTTGTACGCTGAATGCCTGAATTCAAGTAAGCTATACTGCTATACCTGCAATTGTTAGCGGTTCGTCGGGATCGTTTTTTGCTTACAACAACGGACACGACAGAACCCTTGACTGGTAGAGGTACAAAGCTTCGTTTTAAAAGAGGCTGATGATGACGATACCTGAAGCGTCGTCCAGTGTGCTCCCTTGGGCGACGAGTGCCAGGTCGAATGATCCGGAAACCCTCAGCGTCCACGTGGCTGCTAATGGACGCAGTGCGTGGCGCAGGACCTCGGACTGCGTGCTCCAAACGTCGGCCAGATCCTCGCTCACTCTGCGCCTGCGCTGAACTGACGGGCTGTCCTTGGCGCCAAATAGGAGGAGCGGCGGTGGTACGCTGCCCCAGGTCCAGGTCCAGCAAGCTGTTGGAAAATTAAATTGATTAAGCTCTGGAGGTTTAACATGCCAAAAGCATGATCGATTTTGAGGCACGTCATAGTGAGGGACTCCCGATTGTTTTCCGAAACTGGGATTTTTACCGCACACCCGAACGCATGGTACACAAATATTTCTTGCATTCCGCCCCATTAGAATCCGGCTGTCGCAGCCAGGATCGCAGCCGCAACCTGGAGCTAAGCAGCGCAACACTATAGCCACTCAGCTATGGCGACGAATTTTTGGGAAAGACAGTGTGCACTCTTAGTGATCATGGCTGAAGCGAGAAGTTCGCTCCAGTGGCGTCAGAACTTAATTGCCTTGGCTTGTTTCAGCCTGCTCTTTATTTAAGAGGTGGATTCTGCTTTACATGTACTGTTCCTCGGAGTTTGTAGACGGTTAAGAAAAATTCGTGACATGTTCAAACAAGGAACTTGTCAGCGCAGAAACAGTCCTTTCTGGAAGGCAGCGAGTAGCGAGGTGTTTAAATCTACTAAACTTGGCAGTGCCGGGAATTTCTTTCAAGGAAGATAACATCGAACCATTTGCATGGCATCTTCTGATATTATAGCGAAGGTGTTCTTGAAACCTTCACCTGGCGCTATGAAATCTAACGTTAACAAGATGACTGAGAACCTCAGAATTAACCTTTTCTTAAAAAAGAATTCAAGGATATTCGTAGGAGGTACAAGAAGCAACAAGAAAAGTTCATAGCATTCATGCACAGCAGGCCGTTGAGCAGTTGAAATGCATTTATCGTTACGTTCACATACCTCAGAAAATGTATTTGTCATCGTAAACAGGTAAGTAAAATAATTATTACCGTGCGACGATAAAGGAGAAGATTCTGGAGGCAAAGTGCTTTCTTCTTTTTCTACAAAAATGGAGGAAGACCCCTCCGTGAAGCCTACTCTATACATAGTTTTCACGTGACGTCACACCCGTCGTCTGAACTGGTGCTCCGTCATTGCTGGGTACTTCGCTGTGTGCCGCTCTATGTTCGCCATTTGCTTCGACGAATACGTGCCGCACGTTTATGGTCCTAGGAGCTGCACGATGATAAAATTTAGTAGCCCCAAATTTCGCCCATCGTACATGGACGGGTTTGTCTGGCCAACGCGGGCTCGCCATAAATCGAAGATCAAAATGTGCGACGGCGTGCATGGACTCGTACAAACTGCGCGTCTGTGCGGATGCGACTTCAGACCCCAAGACGCTGGCAGACACGACGCACGTAGATATGATTATATTACCTGGCGCTTACTGCGACCTGTGTCAGTGTGCAAGAAATGAAGGCCTGCAAATCACTTTGGGTTAATTATTTTGTGTGAGAAACACATAAGTGAAGCGCCGGCCGGCGGGTCTTGTCACCATCCTCAGCGAAATGAATGAAAGCAAGTTCCTTTGCGTGCGGCAATAAAAACATTCTTGCCTCGTTGCTCCGAATCCACAAATGTCTCTGCTTGTCGCGCATGTTCAACCATGCGTGCACAATATTTCTGTTTGTGTGTGTGTGCGTACGTGTGTGCGCATGTGAAACACAAGCTGGTGAAACACAACACTGGTGGTGGCAGTGTTGTTTTTGTGCACTGTTATATCTCGAAATGAATATTTTGTTTCATGAAGCATAAGCAGCCCCAAAAATGTAAGCATTCAGCGACATTCCGTACTCACCGTGTGTTTGGGCATGCCTGCAGCGGCTGCACATGAGGCTCTTAATCTTACTTTTTTTTTACAAGCAGAAAATTTCCTCATTAGTTTTGGTTTGTAGTCGGGCAGCGGAAGGGCCGAAGAAAACGAGACAACAAACACGACGCTGATGCCATGGAGGTCAACTTGCCTTATTGTTATTTTTTAAGTCTATTGGGCTACTGAATTTTTAGTCTATGCACTGAATTAATTGCTTATATCTGAAAAGGAGTCATTCGGGCTGTGGAAATGATTCTGATTTATCCCAGTTTCCAGGCTAGCTGACGAGCATTTTTTTCCGACAGAACTACGTATTCGAGTTGTTCTGTTATGACATCTGGTAAAAAGTACACACACACACATGCCTGGTACTGCGTAGTTCGGCTTCTTGGCATTGTTACTTTTTCTGCAGCAACCAAAAATTGTGCAGACTGACATTATCACGATGCGAGAAGGAACCTCGTGTCAACAACATATGCAGCGCGAGCTGCCGGACACGCCGCAAGCATGGGGCCTCCTTGGCCGCAAGTACCCAGCAATGGCAGACACTCGCGCGGAGCGGACCCCAAGTGACGCGCGTGCAAACTATGTATAGTCCTGCTACGCAATACAATCATCAATTATTAGTTTTCTAGAAACGTATCTTTTAATAATTTACACTGGCAATGGTAACCTCAACTTATCAGGAATAAATGCAGTGTATAACACTAAATTTTGACGCAAATAAACGATATAACTCCTCGAGGACTGATCCAACCACAACCTTGCCAGTAACTAGGGAACTATTTTCACAAGGGAATGATGACATAATTAAAGCAATCTTAACACAAGTCATTGAAGCTATTGCATGACTGCTGATAACTGGGGAAGAATACACTTTAGTCATTTGTGCTGGCGAAGAGCTGAAATTGACCTTAAGTCCAAAATTTTAACGGAGTTATTTTTAGTGATAGAAAGTCTCAGGATTAGACAAACTTCAAAAAATGATATAAATGTGGGGACATGAAGCTATCAACAAAACCAGTTGCAATGAATAAATTTTGGTAAACATTTCCATAATTTGCTTTCTGACACATATCGTGCATGTAATACCGAGCCCTGAGGATCCATTATGATATAATTATGTACAGGTCTCTGCTGCTTTCACAATTAAGTCGACGCTTTCCCACTGTGCATTACGATCATTATACAAGTCAAAAGGGGACAGTGTTTTCAAGAAGCTCCGGAGGATCTTTAATTATTTGATCCTTGAGGAGTTACGATTTCCTCAAGATATCTGCAAAGGTTCCGAAATCTCAACCATTAACCTCTACTCCGTGCAATTTTTATACAGACCTGTTTCTGCAGCGTCAACAACCACAGGCCTCCAAAGCACCCACTTCACCTTCGCTGGGCCATCTCGGCATTCTCTCTCATGCATTGAACTATTGGCTCTACGCAGCCCATACTAAGTGCAACACCTTCGCGGCGCGCAATTTGCCTGGCTTAGCAATCTGCACGCCTAGTTTTCTATTACTCGCGGCAGGGTCGTCTGTTTGTGGTAAGCTTTAAAAAGGACCACAAATATTGCAAAAACTTTCCAGTATCTTTGGTCGCATGTGGTAAAGCCTTCTTACAATACGATATTAAAATAATGTGAATATGTTTGTAATTAAAGCTTGTTTCACTTGTTCATCTTTATTTATTGTTCTTTGGCCATTTCTCATATTTCCTAGTTTCGTTTATTTGAAAACAGGCTTTCGTTTCGCTCTTCTTGCTTTGACGGCATTTCCGTTTGCGTTGGTGCACATGAGGAGACGGGTCAAACACAGTGGGGATTTATTCAATGCATCTTAGAAAGCCCCCAATTAAAGCTCGATGAAACTCCTTACCACCTCTTGATGTAAAATGTTGATTATGGCGAAAGTGATAGCATCAACGGTGGCAAGCTATCGTGTCAAAATCTCGTACAGCACCAATAGCGTACCTGCGTAGCGGCGTCGGCAGTGCTTGGCGGTCAGCAGGAAGTCTTGAGTGCCAGCACATCTCGTAGGTGAGGCGACTCCAGACACAACGGCTGGAAGCAGGAGGTTCAGCAGCTCGATTGAGAGCGCTTGATGTGGTTCCTTCCAGATGGCCGCGGACATAGTTGGCTTGCCACGTGAGCTTCAGTCTGCGGCCGCACCCTACATGTGCCTGTCTGCCTCCGGCTGCGTTCTCTATCACTGTATTGACAGTGGACCGGCCGGGCACGTGATCACTCTGCTCCATTTGAATAGAGCCGACACAAGAAGAACCTGCGAGATAATAGAGCAATCATAGCTCTGAAGATTAGAAACCATATTTTCGCGTGACTATATCTAAAATTGGCGCAGGAGGTAGTTCTTTTGTCTAGATGGTCATGTGGACCCAGCGACTAGAGCTAAGATGTGTTGTGTAAGTGACTGACTGAGCAGAACATCAAGTCTATACACCATCAAACGCAACTCTTTCCCCCTCTGCTATCTAAAAGAGTCAGTCTTGAGAAGCCACTACAGACAATTCCATATAAGCCTGCCATGAATTCCTCACTACAGACGAATGAATGTAATTGATAAGTAGGCTATGTGTGTCTGCTATAAAAATTATCAATGGTAGCAACAACAGAAAAAAAAGCTTTCGAATTTTCCACGTTGCTAAGTTTTAAATGAAAGCTTACAATATGGCACTGTTTGCTATGTATGCTATAAGTCATGTGGTTAGTATGAAACCGAGCAGGTGTTTGCAGTATCTGTTGCCCTTAGGCCAGTAATATGCAATTACGAGAACTGCAGCGCAATGAAACACGAGGACGACACAAAGAAACGACCAGGACGAGCGCTGAACTCGTCCGAGTTCTCGTAATAAAATACCAACACGCCCAGCTCGCCACGTGAATCAGTAATATGTAGCTGAATGTGTTGTAGTAGCCAAGGTAAAAGAACACGGGATGGCTGCTTGTTTTAAGTCCATATACCCTGCACACAAAATGCAATATTGGAATGTTCAGAAAAGCAAACAGAGGAGGATTGTGCAAGTGCTCTTGACATGGCGGCGGCTGCGATACAGTTAACAAAAGTGAATTCCAGAAACGTAAAATTTCCTTGTTGGTACGACAAAAAAATTAATTGATTTAAATTAAATGATGCAGTTTTATACGCTAAAGCCACGATATTGTCACGTAGTAGTGACGGTAAATAAAACAGTCGCAAAACTGTGTATGACGAAACTGGTTGTTTATTGGGCGAACCTGTGCCCACAAAAGCAAGCTACACTCAAAGCACAACGATAGCGGCGAACACAGTCGGCGATCGGCGAAAATCTGATCAGCTGGCAAAACGCGTCGGCTTTTATACCTGAGTCATCGAAGGTTCCAGAATAATCCCTGGTACGCGCGTGTCTTCCAGAAAGTTCTAGACAATTCGCGTCGCTCATACAATCAGATAACATAAGCGTCGGTGAAAACAGGCAACGGAAAGAAGCATCGATAAGGTTCTAGAAACTTCCGATACATCCGCGTCCTGCGCCGAGCGATAACGTTTAACATTTGTTAGCCGGTGGAAAGCGGCCATCGGCGAAAGATAAACATGTATACGTGTCAATACCCTCCCCTTAAAGAGCATCGTCCCGATGCTACAAACAAACGCGAAAGCGAAAACAAAACGATGCGTAATAAAGAAAGAAAATAACAAAGTAACAAAGTACATATAAGCTCGTCAGCGGGCGTAGAAAGGCTTAAGACGCACCACGTGGATGACTTGAGGTCGTGCCCGGCGCCGCTGTGATTGCGAAATGCCGTCTGGCACGACCTCATAGTCCAGTGCGCCAATACGTCGGATTATCTTATATGGTCCGAAATAGCGACGCAACAGTTTCTCGTTGCCAGGGGATTGGGAATCTGCTGTCACATTGTCTTGAAAGGGCATGTCACAATGCTTGTACACTGTCAGTCTGGAGACGCTCAAGTTTAACGACTGGAACTCCCCTGCTCCGGACACTGAGGAGCACAGCCAGGTTTTTCTTGGCCGATCCCTTTTTCTGTTTTCCATTGCTCTTAGGCCCTGTCCACAACCTCATCTGTGGGTATTTCTGAGAGCCTTTAGTACTGGAACAGACACGTTTGCTCGGTGTGTCGGGGCAGGGTCGCCTTGAAGGACCTGGTGACAGCTTTCTTTTGGGAATTTTTCTTGCTGGCTGCCCACTTGGGTTATCCCCACTTTGTCGCAGTCCATTTGTAACAGCTACAGGTAGCTTTTCGACGAGGACTATTGGCCTCCTTTTGGCGATGGGAATCTGCTGGAGCCCATGCTCGAACGCCCGCTGTGAATCGGCGTTGATTCGCTCCAAGAGAACATAAGGCGTTTTGTCCATGCTGATGGTTGTCGGACGTGGCCGCACCAGCGAGACGCTCAATTTGCAACACAAGGCACGACCGGTGGTGACCAACTTGAACTGAAGCACAGTGCAAGCAACGACAAAGTTCAAGGAGCAGCCTTTGTTCAGACAGAATTCACAACTAGAGATGTGCGCCGAGACGACTGCGCGCCGCCCTGCAACTGTTCTTGATTCCAAGGAACGCCGTAGTGTGGACAGTGGTATAAAAAGGGTTGTGAAATTGGCTAAAAATTGTTCCATACACCAAGACTGGAGGGGATTGCAAATACAGGGGACTGTGACAAAAAATTCGAGGACATCTAAGCACTTCTTAAGAGTTGTGAATGCGAAGCTATGAATGTCCAATTGAATGCCGCTGCGTGGTCCTTCCAGTTTTTCGCTGCGAGTAATGTACCGCTGCGGTGCCAATGCCTCATGCCACTGAGGTCCTGCTCGAAGAGACACCGAGGAAGCAGCAGCGGCCTAGGCCGGCAGGCGCGCGCAGCAGCTAAGCCCAGTGGGAGTGATATATATACGGTCTGCGCGCCAGCTTTCGAGAGCGAGGGTGAAGTGGCGTCGCGGCGATGCCCTCTCCTCTAGTGCAACACTTGGCGCGCTTCAGTGGCAACAGGTGTTCCCTTTCGCCCGCTCTGCTCCGTCGAGGCTCGCTCGTGACGTGGCGTCGCAGCCGATGGGAATTTAGGTGCCGTTTCGCTGCAACAGACGACACACGCCGGCTTAGTCGCTCAACGTCCCAATGGGACTTGGCCGATGGCCGACGGTTGGTAACAAGTCGGGAAGAAGTCGGTGGCCGACTTAGGCGGCCATACAAGCGTGGGCCAAGGTCCGCTCATGCCTGGCCACCGACCTTATTGGCAGAAGGTCGGGCCTCTTGCTTGGCCCAACGTCTTCGGGCGACTTGGTGCCATACGCTCCTCCCGCAGGTCGGTAAGCGAGCGTGGGCCAACCTCGTCATGAGGTTGGGGGCCGGTTATACTGCAGTCTGGCTCATCCATGACGCTTTAGCCAACTTATACGTGCTAAAGTCCCGGAATATTTTCTGCTTTTCTTAAGCAATGAATTATCTAGGGACATGCTGCAGCTCCAGCCAATCAGCGTCAGCCGAAATCGTGAACGTGAAAAATATGAGACATGAAAGCTCAAAACTACATAATGTCATTGTTTTATTGAGATAATTATTTTGGCAGAAAACATGCGAATTTTTAATTACTAAATTTGAATGTTTGTTGAACTATATGCAAATTATGCCAATCGGCCGCGCATCTCTTAAAATGCGACACGGCGGAGCAGTAAGGCCGGCTGCGTCTGGCCTGAAACTGGAACTGAAACAAACTGGTTCCAACCAGAATTGTCCAAAATTAACTGGAACTGCGTACTGCCATAATTCCATTTTCGTCGCTGGCTGTCGGTGCCCAGCTGCGAGTAACTTTGTCCTATTTAATGGTTGGTATTACTACTAGTAGTAGTACTACTAGCATTTCGGGCTAGCGTTTGCTTGGTTTGCAGTGCTGCGTTTACCCGCATCACAGGCGGACGTCGGTTGTGCTCTTCATAGCCAAAGGCAACGTTGGCCAAAGGTGAAAAATGCCTTGATAAAAATATTTCAGTACACAGAACTTGCTAATGCACCATTTTATAGCAAGGTCTTTTTTGTTTGTATGTTTTTTTTAGTAATAGCACACATGAGAATCATTAAGGGCTGGAGTTTGGGCCTGTTTTGGAAAGGGTTAAATTAGGCCTAAAGGAAAGCACCGACCAACGTTCTTAGAACGTTGGCATTCATGGCGTGGTTTGTAAGACATGTGACCATAGAAAATTTCTTTTTCTATGATGTGACCTTTTCCTTGCGGTCGAGCAGACTTGATGCTCTGAGAAAACGGGCGAGACAAACTGAACTTAAGGTGCCAATGGTAGCATATGTATGTTACAGTGATAAGTTCTTGTCGTTGTTGTCTCCTCAAACCGTCTGAACGCTATACTGTACATGGTGATGATAATGAGAACAATTGTCGTAGCCTGGTCGTAGTGAAACGTCCTTGGTGAAAGAAAGGAAAAAATAATAGTTTACTAGCGCCCCCTCTATGTGCGCATTTTCTGCTGGCGCGTAGCGTTCCTAGTAACGCACAGGATTTGGTTTGGCACCGACCGAATTCAGTGCACTTGGAAGGAGTAGCGGCTATATGCATAAAATGGAAGAGGCAACGCAAGTGAACGAGCTAATTTCACTGGTGGAGCTTATCCGGACAGCTACTTGAGTGACGCAGTCAAGCACTGCGAGAAAGGTACCGACTACGTTACTGAAAAGACTGTCGGCAAAACGGCGAAGCCGCAGCTGGCGGCTGCGTTCGAAACCACTCTGGACTCGGCGAAACCATCTGCAGTGAGGGTGTTTCCTTTACATGAGTGTTTTTAATTCATTGGCGAGCAAGCTAAACATTCCGTGGTTTTGTAGAATATTCGTCAGTCACACTCAAGTAGCAGATTGGTGGCGAAGTATGCAAGAATGGTTTCAACAACCGAAAGAGCACAACAGCCTACTCCCATTCGAAGGTGCATTTTTGCCACGAGGTGAATCTCAATTTTTCACGTGAAGAAGTCATTGCTGGTCTGAAGTGTCGCAAGCTGTGCACCATGCTCAAGGGAAGGACACACGACGACGACTTTCTGTATGTCATCCTTGACATCGAGCGCACCGAACATGAGCGACAGGAACGTTTCGGCGGAACATGCTACAGCATACAAGAGCAAGGGCTCCTACACGAACCGAGCAAGAAACACGCGGTTGCTTCGCATCAGTCAGTGCGCCGAGGGAAACTTGTATGACAGCAAGAAGGCCGTCGTCCTTGTTGTTCCGTATGAAGCCCACTGTTTCCACATATGTTACCCTAACAAGTGGTCGGAAACACGATTCATTTTTTGAGTCGGAGCAACTGCCTGTTTGTACACCTGGAGTCACTGGCCGACAGGGAATGTAGCTGCAAGGAAAGTAGGAATCAACACTTCAAAAGGATAGTGTGAACTGCATCTCTATGAGGTAATGCAAGACAGACATTCAGAAACACCAGCCATTGGAACAAGCCTAGCCAATTGGGAGTTTTGTGTTTCAACAAAGCGGAGTATCGAAGTGACTCGTCCGTTAGAACTGGTAGTGGTGCAGAGGAAAAACGCGGAGAGGCAGTGGTGACCTATCATTCAGTCAGTGGTTGCTACTGTATACAGTGTAACACAAGCTCAAATTTCACAGCTGTTTGTCGCACTCGGCTGTGTTTTGGTGGGCAGTGGCATGCAGTAGGAGGGTCTACTTTTTTGTGGCACATGTAGCAGCTGTTGTGTTTTAAGCGCAAGACCTGGGTGAGCTGCATTTCTCCAGTGATCCATGTACGACCTCTTCGAGAAAAGGATTAGAAAAAGTGCTCCCCCTGTGAATGCTTGTGTCCATTGTGCCAGCATTAGCCACTGCATTACTGATTGGTCAGAGAGTATGAGAAAGTGGATCACATATGTTCTTCTACGGAAAACCAACACACTGTTTAAGTTTTTATTTGATCTTTGTGTGCTGACATCAGACGTCACTTAATGTGTAGTGTCAAGTTGTCCTACAGTGTCAAGGTGTGAAGTAACATTGCATAACTTGCTGTAACTTGCATGTTTTTGTTTATTTGTTTCATTCATTGCGAGGTAATTGTTTAGGTAAGGTAAAAAAGCCGAGCGAACTTAATGCACGCACCAGAGTTTAAGAAAATTTACGGCGTCTAGTTCGACACAACCGACAGTGTTGAGTCATCAGTATGGCTGAATTTTAGCGGTTTGTTAGTGCCCCCCTGCTTACGCGAGTTTTCTGATGCTGTTTTGTGGTGCTTGGTAGAGAGACTCGTAGCACTGACATAAGGAGTGTCCAAATTTGGTGTAGTGAACACTGCTGTGTGATATCTGTATGGCTTGTTTAGTATGACTGTGTAACTTGGAATATGAAATCGTTAAAGCCGTCTCAAAAGGCATCCAGTCTCAAGAGAAGACAACATTTCGTGAAATTTCCTTGCCCTCTTTTAAGTAAAAGCATATATTTCAGCTCAAATGTCAACTGTATTGCCACATTGGCAGGTACTTTATATAACAGACGCTGACCTAGGCCCTGTTGACTTGCTCTGCTTTCATAAACTTGTTCAATTCAATGCCAAATATTGCTTGTGCAGAACCGGCCTGGAATTTCCTGTGTGAGTGCAGGTAATACTGCGAACTAGTCGGGCACAACGCCTGCAATGTGTAAAGTGCAGGTGATTTTAATGGGCCTCATACTTGCTATTTTGCAGCAATAATACTTCCACTGCATCACTAATGTATCGTGATAACTGCCAAAGAGATGCATATCAAGCAGCAGCATTGCACACTGTCGCTTGATATCAAAACTTTCCGCTCTGAAGTTAGACTCCCTTACCTTGTCATGGTTTTGCAATTTACTTTGTAATCGCCAGCAGTTCACAATGGTTAATAATTTCTTCTTCCTTAACCGACATTTGTTCAGGTGTACCACAAGGTAGCGTCCTCGGACCCTTACTCTTTCTTGTATTTATTGACAACCTGCCACATAACGTATCTTCCTCTATTAGTGTTTACAGATGACTGCATTAATTAGCATCCGATCATTAGCGCTGATAACCACCTGGCACTCCAAAATGAACTCGAAGCTGTTAATACTCGGTGCAGTACATGTCACTCATGACTTTAAATGTTTTAAAGTATAAAATAATGCCTACTCGCAAACCTACTACTTCAGAGTACTACAGCATTTATCATTCTGCCTTTATCAACTATCGCACAATATCAGTTCTTCGGCGTTTGCCCGACACCGAATCTGTCCTGGTCCAATCATATTGTTACGGAGCATTGGGGCACAGTGTGTCTTTAAACAAAGAAGACTATTTCGCAAGAAGCTTGCGCGACTGGTTTGAGCAGCCATCTTGTGTATGCAGTGTCGCTGCAACTTGTGTGTACTTGTAAGTACACATACGCTTCGCTAATTCTGCCTCGTGGGATTTCGGTGGAGGTGCAGGGTATCATATGTCAGCCTCAGCCAATAACTCCAGATCGCTATAATTCTTGAGGCATAACTTAAAAACTTTGCCCTTAAATATTTGCAAATTGTCATATACAACTCTAGTATGTCCTCAACTTGAGTATGCTTGTTCGGTCTGGTCTCCTCATCAAAAATACCCAATTGATTTGTTGGAGAGCAATCAAAATAGAGCAAACCGTTTTAATTAAAATAAGTACAGTAACCAATCGAGTTAACACATTAAACAGGAACTTTCTCTTCAACCCTTGGAACATTCGCCGTGACATGGCCTGGCTATTGCTATTTCATAAAAGCATACATTCGACTGGACTAGCCGTAGCAAGCCTGCAACAACCGTGTCTCACTTCATACAGACTATACAATCATTCTAGGCATGTGCGTATTTAAGGCAAAACAAATGAATTTAACAACTCTGCACTTTCACATGCCATCGTCTACGAAACTGTCTTCTGGATCACAATATCTCCTAGTGCAAAAACGATAGCTTCCGCCACAGTGTAACAAGTCATTTTGCAGACCTTAACGAGTACCGAGACACTCTGCATGCTCCATCAAAACTGTAAACTTTTTTTTTGTTTCATCAAACTGATGGTATCTATATAATCAGTATTATATATTGGTATTACATAACTTCGTTGTACTTTACTAGTCTCTGTAATGCGCTACTTCTGCACCATTGTGGTTTTTTTATGTACTAACATTTTCCTGTGCAATGCAAGTATTGATGTTTCATTGTTATAGTAAAATGAAGGAACTTTGCCGGTGTTGTACTTAATTATATTGCATGTAATACATTTCTTGCTTGTGCTACACCCTTAACACAATGCCTCCCACGAGACGTGTAAAGTACTCTTGAATAAATCAATGAATTTCAACATTACTGTTGCTCAGAAATGCCACATAGATTCATTTGGTACATGTATTTGTGCACACAGTGACATAATTCTCATATGCCAGTCACAGTAATCTTTTCGTTGTATTTCACCATGTAGCAGTGACATTAATGAACACAAGCCTATATTACAATGCATTAAATGTTTTGTACCTTTAAGAATTTGGAGCACCGTAGCTGCGCATAATAGCAGTGTAGTAACTTGCCGCCTCAATGATGGAGTGAATGAAGGAGTATGAATTAATACCGACACACCCAGCCGGCAATCCTTCTGAAGCAGTTTAGCGTAGATTATTTCCTGGTATTGTATGCTTTAGTTTGTATGCCAGGTCGCCATACTAGGTTTTTTGTGCATCATGTATGTGGTTAAGTGTAACTACAGAGGTGTTTAGCTGGTCAGCACAATGTATTGCTTCTAGTTCACATTTTATTGTCTCCATCTAGACTGCACACGTCTTGCATCTTTCTGAACATATTCTAAGTGTACTCGCTGCAGTGGCTCAGTGCCTTATGCAGTGAATGTAGTGTTGCTGGGTCGGTTCCCTAAATTAATTTAGGTGAAGGTGAAATGCAAGAGCATCGAAGTACTAGAATCATACGCACGAGTTCTAAATGAAGGTGTGCCATTTTAATACATACCATCCAATGCTGCATCCCACAGGTCAAGTGCTGATGTGGGACAGTTAACACTACAACTTATTGTTATTTTATAGTGCCACAATGGAATTAGCTTGTGTTATTGCTGAACATTTTCTAACAGGCCATTCCTTTTTGTTTCAGATCTCAGTTGATGGCCCCAAGCACAGAAATGGCAGGGTATGTAAATACCTGAAGCACTATGGATAAGTGTGTTAGGGCAAAGCGTCGTTGAGAGCTCAGGCTCATAAAAAAGCAGGTGTTGAGTGTTCTCGGGAAGTGACACAACATGTGCAGATGGCAACAAGGGCAGCTAAACCATGTCAACATCAAAATATTCTACAAAACGATTCATGTGAACTCAGCCTCCAAAGTGAACAGGATGCATTAGAGAGTGCTTTGACAGGAAGCAGCATAGGTGAAAGTTCATGTCAATATTTAACAGCCTTGCATGAAGATGGAGATTCGAAGTCAGATTCTGATGCATCAAACAAGCTCATCTTGTATCCACTGCCGTCTTCAGTGCAAGTCCGTCCAGAGGGCATTAGCACTCAGTTGAAAGGTTGGGCTATCACGCATCACATTAGGAGAAGAGCAGTTGGCGCACATCTCCCAAAAAGCCACAAGGGTTTGCTCTCCACCCCTAAAACTGTACCAATTATAAACATAGGCAATGAAGAATATGTTTACTTGGGTCTTTACAGTGGCATTGAGCAGACAATGAATGCATGGCCTGCCTTAAAAGAGGGCAGTCAGGACCTCTTTCTTTCAGTAAACATTGACGGCCTGCCTCTATACAAAAGTAGTCGCAAGCAGATCTGGCCAATCCTTGTTCAGCTCCATCATCCATCTATAAAGCAGTTGTACTCGGTATTTGCTGCAGGAATCTACTGTGGCACTTCAAAGCCAGACAGTCTTTCTGACTACTTGAAGAAGTTCCTTGAAGAGTTGGAAACACTAATTTCAGATGGTTTTTTTTACAAAGAAAAGCATCACAATATTGCACTGAGAGCTGTACTTTGTGATGCTCCAGCAAAAGCCTATGTTAAGGCTACAAAGTTGTATTCTGGCTATTTCGGATGCGACAAATGTTGCGACAAGGGAGTTTACCTTGGGCATATGACATTTCAAAGCATTGACAGCCCATTGCGTTCAGATGAATCTTTTGCAAATCAAGCTGAGAAAGAGCACCACGAAGGTGTGTCTCCATTTGTCAATGTTGGCATTCCTATGGTCTCAGCTTTTCCTCTCGACTTTATGCATTTAGTTTGCCTGGGAGTCGTCAGGAAGTTAATTTCATACTGGCTGAAAGGGCCGTTGTCTGTGCGGATTACGTATGGCTTAGTTGTGCAAGCATCCGCATATCTGCACATGTTCAAAAGGCACATACCCAGGGATTTTGCTCGAAAGATGCGACCCCTCGAAACTTTTGAGATGTGGAAAGCCACTGAATTAAGGCATTTTCTCCTGTACTCTGGTCCTGTAGCCTTGAGGAAGGTTTTGCTAAAGCATGTGTACGAACACTTCCTGCTCCTGCATATTGCAATAGCTATTCTTTGCTCTCCATCAATGAATAAATTTCTTGACCTTGCTGATCAGTTGCTTTGCAAGTTTGTTTTGCAATGCAGGTCCATCTATGGAAAGGAGTCTCTAGTGTATAATGTCCACAGCCTTGTTCACTTGTGTAATGATGCCCGCCGGTTTGGGTGTCTTGACTCATTCAGTTGTTTCCCATTTGAGAATTACTTGAAGGACCTGAAGTTCCTTGTAAGGTCGGGGAACAAGCCTTTGCAACAGCTCTGCAACCAAATCATTGAACAGCAACAGTCTGCAATAAGTGACATCGGCTCAAATGCTGAAGTTGCTCAGTCTGGTGTCCTAGCTTCATCCAGCCACTCAAGTGGTCCTATCCTTTCATATTTTGGCTGGAATCAGTACCGTAAAGTAGCCTGGAGAAACACCATCATCAGCACAAGCATGCCTGACAATTGTCTATTGCTCACTGGAAGCAGAATTGTTCTGGTTTCAAATTTTCTTGTGTCTGAATCTAGCGTACTTATCATTGCCAAGCTGTGCAAAATTGAAGGAGATTTTTACACGCATCCCTGCATATCATCATTGTTGTCTGTATTTGTAGTGTCAACTCGGGGTGACTGCCTTAGCACATTTCTGTTTGGCGACATTATTTGCAAGGGCCAGCTTCTGCCATACAAGCGAAAGCATGTATTCTTCCCTCTGTTTCATCTTCTTTGAGAGGGCTTAGCTTGTTTTACTGGAACCGTCAAGCAACGTTAACTTTTTAAGTGAATATGTGTTACGTGAACCTTGCACAATGGATCAAGAAGGGTCAGGTCTCGAACTATCCTTATTGGCCGTACAATAGCCATTCAGCTGACCCAACTCGCTCTGTCGCCACTGTGCCAGGCATCCCTCCATGTGCTGGTGCTGTCTCTTCTAGTGGTGCAGGAACTTCCACCATTCAACTGTTGTGGTAGCTGGATCCATGGGCCGCACGGCATGTACATTGTTGATTCACGCTTTGGCGACATTCTACAACCTGAAAAATACATGACTGCATTATTGCTGATCATCTGGCTGCCATCCCTCACACTGTCCGAGTTGTAGTGAAAGCCGTCCTTGCAGCACCTGTGCTTGAAACTGCTCTCGTTAACGTCTAGAAAAGGCTTGTCGGTCCGTCGACGTTCTCTGATATAACAGTGACCTGTTCGACTGCTACTTGCTGTTGTGTCATCTTCTGTGACTCTGTGTCAGCAGTCGCTCGCCTGCCACAGCCACACACCATTGAACTGTTTGTGGAAGTGCCTTGGTGAGTTTCCGGTCCTGTTATTCGCAATTCAATGTCAGACATTTTTTTTTGCCAACGGTACAATATAGATAGTATATATTTCGCAAACGAAGGTGTCTTTCTTTTAGGCGGAAGTAAGGTGAGAATTATGATGCCTGTGGCCACATACCTTTGTAATGGGAGATCAACGGGCAATGCTGGATCGGGCCATAAACTAATTAGAAAAAGAAAGCTGAACAGTTTCTAATTCGCCTCAGCCGGTACATCTGCTGCCGCCTTCACACTTTTCACAGAACGCGGCCACCGCGGCTCTTGATCGCACCACCATGG
Source organism: Dermacentor silvarum (assembly GCF_013339745.2). Taxonomy (NCBI): domain Eukaryota; kingdom Metazoa; phylum Arthropoda; class Arachnida; order Ixodida; family Ixodidae; genus Dermacentor; species Dermacentor silvarum. The sequence continues at coordinate 328,419,252 of NC_051154.1, read as the reverse complement.
TCAATTCACGTGGTCACGAATGTGAGGCTGACATGTGCTTCCAAATCAATTAGCATCAACATTATGGTCGAGTGATTCAAAATGTGAAGTCACAGATTGTTTACTTCCATGCTGGAATAATTATGAGAACGCAACTGTGCAGGCTTATGAAGTTTGCTTGTGGCGATGTGTGCTGAGATATGCCAAGAGTGTATTACCGTATTTAACACTGTAATCTCGTCACAACTCTATTATGCACAGGCATAACAAATGTCGCACTTTCATCCGAAAGGCGAATCATCAATTGCGATAGTAAATTTATAGAGAGCTATACGGAGTAAGGATAGTAGTTTTATCAGCTGTATAAACTTGGACATGCAGCAGCACCAGCAACGCGCAGAACAATTGTCGATGCCGTCGGCGGTCTGCCCAGGTTCACACCTAACGCGCGCGGCGTTGGCGACTATTGCCGGTGCTTCTGGGGGTGGCTCGGAGGGGTGGCATGCCGATATGGCAGCCTAGGCAAATCTAGGGGAATCGTGTGAGGGGAAACCGAACGCCGACTTTTCGAACGCGTACAAGATAGCGGCCCAGATCCAGAAGACTGGTCAGTGTCCTGAGTGGCTATACTTAAATCAGGACGAAACTTATGTATTCTAGTGCAACACTACCAAGCGCCAATGAAGTGATTTGCCTGAATTGACAGTGTGACACGTATACTGTTCCAGGTTTCATATAGTCAAATTTGTGGACGAGGGCAGCACTTATGCGGTTCCCACAAGCTTGGTACAAGGAACAAAGGAAAACGCGACATGCTTCTGGCCTCCCACGACCAAGAAGAGCGAAGTTGACCGCATGATTTCGGGATGTCTGAAGTGGAGGAGAGCTGGCTGCAATACAAGTCCAGAATTCTTGCCACTAAAAGTAAGCATCTTGTACCGCTGTCATGCAAGATGTTGTTACTGGAGGGAAAAACAGCACAGAGTGAATGGGCGCCTCATCAGCAGGTCTGGCCATTTCAAACTGACAGGAACGTACAGTTCATACAGTGCGCGCTAACGATCGCGCCTGCAAAGTATTGCACCGCTACGAACCGTGAAAAGAGCAAAAATTTCAAAACAAACAGTCTGCGCCTTTCTCCTCGCGGTCGCCACGCTAACAACCAGATCCAAGTGCGCGTTCTGCGGTGCGCCTACATAGTTCGCCGTGCTGTGACACACGTCACTCACAGCGGCAGGTGACTTTGCGACTTATTCAAGGCAACAGCAGTTATCGTTTCATCTGTTGATTCAATAGACGAATTAAAGTTTAGAGAAACATTAAAAACTGCAAACCGAATGTTTGCATGCCTTCGTTATACTTCGTACCGTAGCAAGAGAAATGTACTTCCGTTTCGTCCGCGTGAGAGAGAGCAAAACTATCCAATTTTCTACCGTGTTCCAGCGCGCGATCATGCTCTGTGATCCGCTTGCGTCTGCCGCAGTGTTCGTGTAGCATTGACCGCCAGTCGGGCGTTCCCGAGCACAGCGCGCAAAATCGTGCGCTCCGCGAAACGAGACAAACGCAACAGCTCGCGCGCGACACCGTCAGCGGGAGTTCAGCGCGCAGCAAGAAAGTGAGGGGAAAAAAATTACTCCATCTCCCGCTAAAGGAAACCATGTGTGGATGCGAAGCAGCGGGGAGATGGTTAGCATGAGCGGGAGATGGTTTCGCGGCAGCGGCCCGAGCGCTCATCGCGGCACTGCACAGGAGAGAGAATGAGGCGCGCGCGCTCCGTCATTTTCATACCGCGGAACTACCGTGGCGCCCCCAGCGGAGTATTCAGCTGTCGCACCACCTGTCGTGCGCGCTGCTCCGGATCTCTAGAGGAGAGAAAGGGGGGAGCATAGGAGAGGATGCGCTGTGGGGGTGTGGGACGCGGTACAACAGACAGAGCTGCCGGCAAGAAATGCTTCACATTTAAAAGAAAAAAGGTGCGGCCCGTGACATATGCACGATCTTCCAGCTCTGGTATGGTTGACCGAACGGAAGGAATTTCGCTTGCGGAGACTAGACAGGGACACATCCATGGAGAGTTGTCTATCCCCTTAAGTCACGAATTATGATCGACTGTCGATAAATTATTCAAATTTACATAATTTTATGCACGGCGCTACATAATCCATTAAGAGCAAGTCATGGTGGTAGAGTGAATCTTTCTGCATTTTATGATGGATCACCACGATTATAGAGTGATTAAGTTTAATTATTGTGCACTCTGCAATGATACATTTCTTCATAAAAATAAGTGAATGGCCAGTGTGAAATACCTGCACAAGGTAATTATTGGTTGCAAGCTTTACTAGAAAGAATAAAGAAATTATTTCGCGACTGCTACAAAAACGTCCCACGTCACACCTCCCATCAAACACTGTAGTGCCTTCCCCAAAGGGATCTTCGGTAGCGATAGATTTCTCCGAAGTAAGATAAAGGTACCTGAGGTTAGTAGAACATTTCATTTACACTAAGATTAGTTTTTTGCAGTCTATTCCTTGCCACAACTGCACAGAAATGGCGAAAATAAGTCGCGTACACAAATGCGTACACTGTGACTGAAGGGGCGACATTATGTCGGTGGTGATGCTTGCATCCTGAAGTCGGGTTCACGACACTGAAATATATGTGTTGCCTATTAATGAACCAATTTGAAACATTCTTGCAGTAGACCGCTCCCTAAATGCCACGCAACACCTTCCAGTGCATAAACAAAATTTGTTATATGGCATGCCCTCACTAGGCCACATAGCAAGTTGTATGCGCTGCGCTTGTCAGTTTGAAATGGCCAGACCTGATGAGGGGCCCTGTAAGGACAGATGACGTGCTGGCACAAGTCTGAGCAGAATGATGCAAAGGGAGTCGTAAAGGAAGACCCAGTTTGAAAGAAACGAGCTGTAAAGAGTGGTGACATGGGCTGGTCAGTACAAGAAAAAAAGAAATTACATGGTGATGAGACAGATACAAGTCTCTTTTAGTTGCAACATTTATCGGTCTGTCTCGTTAACACGTCCTGAAATTATTTTTTTGTAAATTGTGACTTGTTTTAACACTTAAATTGCTTTATTGTGTGGTTTGTGTCACTGCTTTTTCTATGCCTTTCATTTGTCTCATCTCTGGGCTACTCCCCGTGCAAACATACCAACTTGTCCAAGTCAGCACTCTTCCACCGTATTGTTTGTTAAAAGCTTTACCAGAACAACAAAACGAGAATGTGAATGGGCAACATTACTGTTCTTTATCTGACCTTGCCTTATCAGCATTTTATCTTTCTGTTATCACCCTGAGCCAACCAGCAGATATTTGCACTTTTATATAGTGTTACATATCTGCTACATTATCCCCGAATGAATTCACTGCAGTTGTGTGATGCGCTTTAATTTCTCACGGAGACGTTATGCCTTCTTTTCCGATATATGGCAGCTTTTGTACGCTCTATTAATTTGAAGAGGTGCAGTGGAAACAATTGTCAGCGATCTTACATGGCTTTATGAAAGCACTCGCCGTGAAGGTAAAAGCAAGTCAGCTATGGAAGAACTTGAGCTCTTCAGAATTGTGTTAGCCACAACCATATGAAGCCAACAGATAATAAAGCCAAGGAAAGCGTAGTGGAATTAATCTGTCTTCTTCATCAGAGTGTAGAAATAATAAGGTAAAGGAAAATGAAAGTGGACAAAAAAAGAACAACTTGAGGCCAGTGATAAGTTGTTTTTTTCAAGCACTTTCATTTTTCCTAAACTTAATATTGCTGCACTTCAATAAAAAACAAACAAATCATTTCCCCTATGCTTTCCTTGGCTTTAGTATCTATTGAGCTTATGCTGTTGCGACTAACAAAAAAATTCGGCTATTCAGTTCCCCTTCTCGAGAATTGTTTGTCACTCCACTTGATAGCGAGGGTGTAATTTAAAAAGGTATTCAAATCCTACATCTTTTTGAAGTTTAAGCTAATGGTGAAGGTCACTTTCTATTGCCATAACATGCCACGTTAGCATAACATTGCCACAACAAGCATTACATTTGATTTAACATGCCAGTATAGAAAAAGAATGGTACTTAACTGGGTAACTATTACAAAACAGGCACATACAAGCGAGCCAAAGAATTCCTGCCCTATGCCTTGGTGCAATCAAACCTGGACACAGAAGATTCAGAGGCTGCAAAGAAAGCACGCCGCAAGAGGAAAAGAAAAGTTATTTTAGAAAGTGATAGCGAAGATTCGAGTAGTGTCCAGAGCTCCTTCACGCAAGGTAGGTTTATTTTTTTACCTTTTATTTCTTCATTGTCCAGCTTGCACGAATTGCAATAATTTATCCCCTAAAATTAAATTAAAGTGGACATTACATCACTTCGGTATAAACATATGAGTTGTGTTACCACATTAGTCATCACATTGTACTTTAAACATTTCCAATTTGCTCAAGTGTGGGATTGGATTGCAGTGGTGATGTACAAAGCACCTTGAAGTGGCGACGATGTGCCAAAGTCGAGTCGACACATAATGCACAATAGCATTTTTATCAAAAACTTGTTATTGTAAACGTGCATTCACTTTGTTAGCTATCTCGTTGGAAGGAAAGGGTAGCGCAGAGAAATTAACTGGTGTCTAGCAGCTGCTGAAACACTGTGCATGGAGTAATGAAGACGTTAACATGTTACAGAGGAAAACACAAATTGCTAGATCGAAGGCACTGCAGACTTTGTGCTTGTCTTCATGCTTTTGCGATAGTTATTGCAAAATGAATTTCCGCGAGCTTGCCCGATTGTAGATGTTGTTGATTTTGTCATTCATATGTATTTATTCGTCACTGCATCCAAAAATTCATACATCAAATATTTCTTTTGTCTGTAAAGTTTGTTTTTCAAATTTTAGAAAAGCATTGCAAACAGTTACAGACATCTCATTTTTTAGATAACTTCATTACGGTACTTACACAAGAAGAAGGGCTGCAGTTTATTTATATACATTATGCAGATGCTACGGGATCAGTTCTATTTGAAAACGATATGGTATGCTGGAGATGCTTGTTGGCAAATGTTGAAAGGGCTATGTTGCAGGGATAAAATCGTGCAGATCCCACATACTGTGTGAATCAACATCATGCGAAGCATTTGCGCTCGGCTGTCTATTCAGCATTCAGCAGTGCACTTCACAGTTAATACATGGGCGAATGTGTTCGTGTAGAGTAAGCAATTGTATGTGTTTATGCGAGCCTGCGTGTGACAACAGAAGACGACATCAATGTTGTACACAATGGGGTCTGACGTGGCATAAATATGTCATGTCCAAACGTACATGTCACGGCATACATGTTGTGACATGTATTTATTACATCAATGCCACTCATGGGATGTCATTCTCATGCATGCATGTCATACATAGCCCAATATAATCCCTTTAAACGACCACGATGGCATAAGAGATTAAATCATTATAGTTATGTCATTAATGTCATCAATATCATGACATTCGAGTCATGAATATCATGACATTCAAGGCATGTCATGCATGCCTTGAATGTTACATATCACAAGTCATGCAAGTCATGCATATCGTGTTTAAATCGAGTTGGAGTTGATTGAGTTAATGAAACAACCACAACGACTCCGGAGGCTAGACAGAGAGACGGACTGACGGACGCACACACTACACAGACAGGCAGATTCAAAGTGCCTAAAGTAGTCAAGTCATGCTTAAGCGGTGAAATGTCGTTTATTTTATACGTTTTTTTTCCCTCTTTTGCAGGCATACAGAGGCAAGCAATGCGACCAGCTTCACATTTGGGCTTCAATGACATGCACCACAGGTCTGTTGTGCCAAGCAAAGAGCACCCAGCAAGACTGAACACCAGAGTAAACAGGCCATTGTGCGATGCAAGGCAGAGCCATGTGGAAAACAGTCATTCACATCACTTTGGTATGACTTCTCCCTCAAATAGCACAAATAGTCTACGTGTGAAGCATCCTGTTCTGTGCATTTCAGTAGCATCTGTCTCAGATGAATGAAAATGAGGGGTTAAATATAATTTTTTAGGCTTTACAGCTGAAGTAGACATTAGAGTTCGCACAAAATTGCCGATCAGTCAATTCATTAGCGAAATTTCACATATGAGCATTTTTAATTGGTGTATATGTAAATTATCATGCAATGACAGGTTCACTGCTGAACTACAACCCCAAGGTGTAATTCTCAGCCTTCATTACAGAGCTAAAATTACCCATATAAATATTCTGTACGAGTTCCTTTACAATCACCTACCCACAAACACATTGCAATACATCCCAAATTCAGAAACAAGACTACCACATCATAAATGCTTACAAACGTTACATAATTACTAGTTACACACTGACTGTTTCAAGTTATCATTCTTTCCACTAACACCAATACTGGAAGTTGCACACTAGAACCTTTGCAACATCAGCTAAGAACAAGCAGCACTCATCTATAGCGAGATTTTAAATTATGTTTACTAGTTCAATTTTCTAGTTTTCATTATATTAGTACATGTATGTTGTGTTTATGCTGTACTGGTATTGTTTTCTACAGTTGTGATATTACGTGTGTACAGTTCCTGTTAACACTCCTGTTACGTTTTGGATTATTATTGTGGCATAGTACTTTAACTCATAGAAGTAAGCTATAGTTTTCTGATGATGCCCTTCCTGTTATAATCCCTCAATAGAATGACACTACGGAATAATAAATGACATTCAATTAATGCCTTGCATTAGTATATAGTTGTACACTTAAATAAGCCAGTGCTACTTCAAGAATAATGTTTTGCTTATACTTGTGTGTCCAGCACCAATTCTGAGAAATGTAGGCTTGCATTGTGCTTTGAAACGCATTGTTCCAGGTTAAGTATATTGTATGATGCACTTTTTCACTGTGAAGAAACGTACAAACTGGACCAGTGCTATGTTCTTGCAGTATAGTTTCATATATATGTATTGAAACTGATCTCGTAAAATTTCAAGCGAAAATTCGTGCTTTCTACTTCACTTCTGATTTGTCACTACGACATGCCTCCTAGAGGCAATAATCAGGCAAACAATTTTGAAAGTTTTCTAATTAATAATCACGTTGTCATAGCTATACAGCAGCATAAGTAAATTGATTTGAAGCGAATATTGAATATTTCTGGAATTTCTTTGAATGGGGGGGGGGATTAACAATGTTTATTACCATTAGCATAAAATAACATTCAGGTCCAAGCGTTCGGATTAGCATTTTTCTCACAATATATTGGGTATTATTAAGCATTGCTTATTAAAAGCAGAAATAGAGCATTAGTAGTGAAAAATGAAAAGATAGCTTACACTGCAAGCTCTTCACTCATATATGTGGTCGTGGATCATTAGGTGAAGTTTACAAAAGTAGTATTGTGGGCCATTAAGCTGTGTGCACTGTTGAGGCTAAATGGAAAATGCACAGTGTCTAACAGAGCAACAAAAGCAGACGATTTCAACAGTTGGAATAGTTGCGGCAGATAGTGTCACTAATAATCAAATAAAGTTGCAGCAAATTGTATTCTGATTTAATCCAAGGTTATCAAACAGATGCAGCATCCGTAAGTAGCACCGCACAATAACCATCAGATGAAAGAGCCACTATTTGCCAATTTGAATAGTTTTTGAGTACTTCACTTCGTCAACTAAAATTTAATTTACGTAGTATAGCAAGCTCCGTTGCCCTGACAGGTAGGCTTTTCTGGCTAAAATGCTATCATTTCCATACAGAGTTCACTCATACATAGTACACAACAGACGGACATGGCAGTGCACCCATGTCTGTTTTATGTCTACCGTAGCTGTTGCATGTGGCAAACGTTACTGCATTAACACTTCAGTTTTATGCTTAATCATGCAAAGTTGACGAAATCAGGTATGCAAAGAATATTCAAATTTGCATATAGTGAGTATTTTATTCAATGATCGAATAGAATAGAACACTATATAACTTGTTATTCAAAGGTTTTGAATAGTCACCAAACCTACAAATCCAACACTTGTCGTGGCAACTCATTGTTCATGCTCAATGACATTGGCTGCTGACCAGGGCGCAGTTTTATATGTGCATGAATTAAGGACATGAAGGTGTCCTTTTCAGTGATGTGCACTTAATATATCAGGTGCACTCATTGTGAAAAGTACCCCATCTGGCTCTAAAATTGAAAAGCTCTCCTTTTCCGTATTTTTACTTTCCAGAACCAGTGCCTTCGACAGCAAACGTTAGTCGACAAATTGAAAGGATGTGTGAGCGGTTTGCTGGTAAGAGAAGATTGCGCACTGTGCTCTTTTATTCAATGCTTTGCAGCCTAAATTCAATGTGGAAGGGCCTTAGTGAGTAACAATAAGTTTAGCTAGCATTTCTTTACATTTATCATACATAATCCGGTTGTAATGAAATGACCTGATTGTTAGCAGCAGTCTGATTAGAAGTACACTTTGTTGTTTTCCACGAACAGTTGTGTCAAAAAAGGTATATTCATATTGCAGTAACACGTGACTTGTTCACGCTCCTTAAGTTATCTTCATGCAAAGCACATGATTTTGCATACAGTCAATTACTACCTAAGAAATTGGTAGCAAATGGAATGCTGTTTAACTCAGGGACACTTTTTGTAAATGAGTCAGCCAACTGTGTTTTCATGTCTACATGATGTCACAGTGGAGGAAAATTTCTAGAAATATCGGAGCCTCACAGCTAATGTTTTGAAATGCGGAGGCACATAGCTAGGACAGATGCATTGTGATTTTGTGGGTGGAGATTGTAGTTACTACATTCTGCAGTTTCCATCCAGTATAGTATTCTTGAGATGCTAAATGTTGAAATTCTTTTTTTTAGCGTTTGAAAGAAAAGCGTTTGAAAACCAAATGGCCATTTTGGCCGAACTTCGAAGCATCAGAGCAATAATTACCTCTTCGAAAGCAACACCAACACTGAAGATTCCAGAGGATTGCCCGATATTACCTGCACCAAATGCTGATGCAGTATATGCATTGGAAGAGTACCTTTCGACAGAAGGCAACTCTGGAAAACTAGTAAGATGGACTTCGTTTGTTTAGTCTTTATTGTGTTGCCATGCTGAGATGAACAAGTAGAACACCAACTTTCTTTTCGAGCTTCATATGTGCTTTTAATACTGTGTATGTGCAGCTTTCAGTCTAAGGCATGCTAGAGTCTAGGTGTGCACTGGTCTGACATAGTGACAGCTTTCTTATAAAATGTAGCTACACAGTCACATCTGCTTTTTAGCGACTTAAGGAGAATATTGATGCTAAGTGATGCTTTCTTATTTCTCTAATTCAGCAAAAAGTTATTTTCTTATGCTCAATGTTGGTCAGTAGAACACGCAATATTGTTCCTTGCCTGGTTTGTCAAGCCATTAGTTACTGACAGGCACTGATACCGGCCTATCTCAGCGGTAGCTCATTTCTTCTATGGACAGGAGCGCTTCCTGCAATTACTGATTGCTTCTGGATCAACTGGGCAACTAAGCGTACCAAGTGTTTCATTGAACCATGCAGACCAATAAATGTCACCTTGCTACTATATAACGTTTGTGCATGGACAAAGCATTGGGAAGCAAAAAAATCTTTTACAATTGCTAGAGTAACACAACTGCATGTTCATTGCATGCTGACCTGCTTATCTTCATTCTCGGTAGGGGCCTCACATGGTGGCTCAAAGATGAGGTGATGAACATCTTTTTCACCGAAACTTACCTAGACATTTTATATGATGATGCTAAGGATGACGATATGAGATTTTTACTCTATCAGGGGGCCATTATGTCTCTTATGTTGCATTACAGGTCACCTACTTCTCTAGATATGGCGGAATGGACATTCCCAACGCAGTACGGAGACTTCTTCGGGCCCTCCTCACAAAAGAAGCAGCTCTAAAATTTAGCTGGAAAGGCTCTGCAGGGAAGAAGATTGCATTTTCTGCCCTAACAAACATCAACAACATGATACATGGTCAATTCTTTTCTTTTTTATGCAACGATTGAAGCTTATAGGTAGCTGGTAACCTAGCAATTGTAGTATGAAACCATCACCATCTAAACAGAACCAGCAAACATGAGTTGTTATTCTTTACATGTGCGCTAACAATCACACGATTTTTAAAAAAATGTCACGAGAAAAGACAAGTGGTCTGTTCAGAAAAATTCCTGCACTGCAGATAGGTAAACACCATTTTGTCCCATACCAATGGGACAAAATGGTACACCAATACCATACAAATACCATACAAATACCAATGGTTAGTTTCTCAACGTATTTCTGTATTTAACTCTTTGCTCCACAGCTGGCATGTCATTCTAAATATTTACTAGATTAAACTTTAGCCAGTGTCTTGATTCCAGTACCTGCCATCTACGGCTTGAGCAATGTTATACATTCGGGCATTAATATGCTACAAGATGCAGTAAGTAATTAAGTTGATGTCAAGTGCATATATTTGTACTGATATGGGTGTCAGCATCTAGCAGGCTAAGGTGTAACCTTGGGTCAAGGTGTGAGCCAATAGCGCACCCAGGATCTCTGCCAGGGGTGGGGGGGGGGGGCTGGGGGGGGGGTGGACAGTTTGCCAATATGATCTAAACAGCACTAATTTCGATGTCTTCATGGGAAATTGTCAATGAAATGCGCTTTTTGCGAGTGTGCAGACGATTGCATGTTTTAAATCTGAGTTGCAGTACTCAAATGCGTAAGGAAAGAAAAGGTGTTAAACAAAAGGGGGGGTTAAGTCGGCCTCAGGGGGGGGGGGTTCCAACCCCCGAATCCCCCCCGTCGATGCGCCACTGGTGTGAGCCACTTAACAGATGTAGACAGAAGAACAAATGGACAGAAGCAGCTCAAGATTAGTACTCTTTCTGTCTGTTTACTGTTCTTTCTTGCCTTTTATACATGCACCTTGACAGCTATAGTAAGCTTAACATCATAATCATCTTCTGTGAGTGTCAGCTTTGATGTATCATTCACTATTACACCCTGTGGATAATCCACCAGTACCTGAGTTAACTGTCAAAGAACATGTACAAAGCACAGTGTTCAACATGCGCAAAGCAAGTAGAACAGAAAGTTGCTGCTTCTATAACAAACTTCAGTAAGTAAGTAAATAAGGAAGAAAATAATTCCTGATTTGGAGAATACAGATCTGTAACAAAACAAAGCCATGACGACTAGTGAACCAAAGAGAAATCAGCAGAGCCACTTTGTTTCATTGATGGTTCGTGGAAAGTTACATTTCTGCTTGCTTGTTTTGTGTGCAGCAGAGGCATAGATGTAATCTGTTCCTAACTAGGAAATATGTGTGTACTACATTCATTTAGAGAAAGCTAGGCCAACTGCAATTTGCCTATTCAAATACAAACGAGAAACGTATAGAAAGCTCTCATTAGACTTCTGCTGATCCAATATGAATGCAACTTGACAAACTTAAGAAACCTGAATTCAACCAATTATAGCAAGCAAAATCTTGATGTAGGGCCTAATGGATTTCACATAAACTCCAGAAAATGAGTTCGTATTAAAACATTGAAGCATGAACTTTAGAAAGCCCTAACTCACAGTTTGCACCAAAAACAGTTTTGCAGTTCTGTAAGCTAAATCTGTCGGAGGATCTTGCGTGGATCTTTTTGACGTACGACTTCACAGCGCATTGTGAAATTTCACCAAAAGTCTCACTCACAAATTATTGGTATAATTCATAGCGGTGTGTAATACATTACTTTTATTAGTTTCACATTTCTCAATAACACACTTTTACAGAATAACCAATCGCTTTTATTCACAGAGGCACAGTTGCAAGTCCGTTGTTTCATATTTTTTAAGCACACCGATGGTACCTCCATGCAGTGCTACCTGTGGTACAAAATGTAAAGGGAGCGCGCCCGCATTCTCCCCTGGTGAGAGCTACCATTTTAAGACGCAGTCGTTGAGAGGCTGCACCCCTGGTGCACCCCAGAGACGAACACTGCGCTTCTGGCTACGGCGTCTGCATTCAGAGACAGTCACAGAGACTGCACAGGTTTCGAACTGGTGCTTGAGAAAGTGGCACTTCAAGTACCGGTTGGCTCCCATGTACAGGTAAGGCACAGTGGTAAGGGGAGCACCATCCAACACATAGTTCAATATAGTGCCACAAATAACCACCTCCCCAAGCATGCCAAATGCATTCTTGGGTAGCAGTTGGACGCTTCATAAATTTCTAATTTTGGAAATTTGAACAGTTTTTATAAAGTCATGGCCTGCATAAAGAATTTGATGTCTTCATAGAATTTAACATTTCCTTTGAAACACAGCAAACCTCGTTAAAGTGGATGCAGAGTCTCTGAGGGAAACCTTCATTTTTTAAGCACAAGTTCCATTCAATAGACAAGTTTACAAATAGTGTACCCAAGAGGAAAAAGATCTTAAAACCACTGTAGAACTTTTGCGTTCATTTATATGGTCCTGTGGATCAGCTTGGTCCTGTAAAGTTGCTTCCCCTGTTTCTATAATTCCCTAATGCTGATGTGCTATGCATGACACAAATGCACATAAATCATCTTGTCAAACTTTAATTTCATGGGAATTTTGGGAAGCACATTGACTTTTTTTATTCGTTGTTTTTCACTTGCTGCTAACACCTTCACAGTATGGCAATCTTCAGCATTTGTTTTAGCACTTTTGAAGGGCTGCAATACCTTGACGATGGTTCCGCCTTTTCAATTGTTTCATTTGCAGGCTGCCTCATCGCTAACCACCCGAAAGCAACCATGCAAGACGTTAGCCATGTTGTAAAGCGTTGGCTTATTGGTGCGCAAGATCGGGACGGAGGACGAACACAGAGGCGACAGGTGGGGCATGACATAAGGGCCTGATTGGTGTGCAGGTTATACAGATTGTTGCATTTCAGTTTGTATTATTTTATAGTGCACTTCAACCATAACAGTATGCGAGTGTTATACTGTTATTTCTATGTACAATATTTCTATGTACAATAAATAAGTTCACCTTAAGCAGTCTGTTCCTTTGTGTTTAGGCACATATATGCTATATGCCTAATGCACAGACGTGAGTAAAAGTCTGTGGACAACGGATGCCGTAGGGTATTTTCAACCAATGCATTGTATTGAGCAAATTTTGTGCGTTGCACAGCTGCACTAGTAAAAAATGTATAATTGCTGGTGCACGTGCCGTACATATGCACTCCACAGACTTTTGCTCCCGACTGAATGTAGGAGCTATATGCTTCTATCGACACTGCATGTGCATATTTTCATTATTTACATTGCAATATCGTCCACAAGAAGCTCGGCTGCCATGGTAAGTGCATACACCCTCCGGCTATGATGACTGACTGGCCCGACCGAAGTTTCACATTTTTCATTGGCTCAAGGATGCTCCTGCTGTGGCCCTATCTTGGCCATGTCGGCAAATGTGGTCGGCCCTCTGTTGGCAGCCAAACGTAGGCCAACGCGAGGCCAGTGTCAATCCCCAAATGTGGGCCGCGCTAGGCCAATGACCTTGGGCCACCATTGTGCCAAGCACTTTTGTCCCATTGGGGTGGGCCATTTGATGCTTTCGCATCAATAATTACGACCACCTGGGGTTCTTTAACATGCACCCAATTCACTGTACACGGACATTTTTGCATTTCATCCGCATTTAAACGCGACCGCCGCGGCCGAGAATATGAAACCCACGGCCTCGAACTTGGCAGCAAAACACCACAGCCGCCATGCCGCCGTGGTTTGGGTGAATGAAAAGTGCACATGTGGTCCCTGCAGACAATTGTGATCAAGCATTTGCAAAGTTTATCGCGTTATCCTGCGCTACCGAATTAAGTTATCCGGTTATACGTTCTGTTCAAGGCAACAGGGATGCATTTTCTCAAAGGACGCAATTGCTTTCAGTTGACATAGCAACAAACCTCGACGTCTACCTGACACATATGGAATTACGAGTTGATGGCAATCCCTCACCGCCAGCTTGACGACGACGGCGAAGTTCCTCCTCCGTATGCTCCGCGTGCTCGAGCCAGGTTGCAAGCGAGAGAGAACGTCCGGGCATCTCGGCAGAAGCGACACGGTTCGTGGCCCGTTCGTTCAACTGGCGGCTCAATAAAGATGCAGGACACAATTCGCCTCACGCCTTCTCACAAGTACTTCTCCTGTCTCCGAAAGAAAGAAAGAAACTTACCGTGGTCATTTACTTAAATACTGGCATTTAGCGTGCCAAAACCACGATCCGATTATAAGGCACACCGTAGTGGGAAACTACTGAATAATTTTGACCACCAGAGGTTCTTTACCGTGCACGCAATGCGCGGTACACGGACGTTCTTGCATTTCGCCCCCTCCAGCTTAGGGGGGCAACGCCAAAACCACTACGCCTCCACAGCGGGTCGGCTCATTTACTTATGGTAGCCCATATGCGTCTAAAGGTATTGTAGCTGCGTGGTCGTAAGCCTCCCAAGCTGATGTACTTTAGCAACATCAATAAAAGAAGATAGCGTCCAGCACATGACACTCGAGGTGATCCTGCTTGACAAACAGTATCTCCGATTAATTTAAAATAATGTTTATTGCAAAGAGCCACTTACCGAACCGCGTCGTCTCGCAGCCCCCAACAAACATGAAATGCTGGCAGCAGAGCACGCTTCAATAGCGCGAGGGCACCCGTGCACGGCCCTGCGCGTGCCAGGAACATTAGAAGAAAAAAAAAAAAAATCGGGGTAGCTTGCACTAGTGGCGCAAGGTTGAAGACACAGAGGAGCTTGGGCGCTATAACGTAATACGATTCCAAACTGTTTTGATTCCAGTTTCTGCAAACAGCCTCCACGATTGGTCAAAACATTTTCGGGCCACTACCTACTTCGCCTGTCTGTCACACGACGTCACGAAAACCGCGATAGCTCGCCATCTGATATAACGTGTGTACACTGATTATGCATGATTAAACCGCACAAAAGAAGAATAATCATCCCTGATTAGACGCCTTTTCACCATTAGCCCTCTGCTATTGGTCCAATGTTTTCTGGCTACGCCCCCTTCGCCTGTCTGTCACGCACACTCACAAAACCGCGAAAACTCACCATGTCAAAGTGATGTGTACACGAAAAAAATGCATTAGTATGCCGAACAAAACTGAAAATTTTTCTGAATGGCCACAGACTGCCCCGTTCCGAAAGGAATAGAAGATGGCTGCCCGCCGATCGCTCAGGCCCTTGCTACTCGCACCTGCCGGTGAGCATGTATTTATTTGCGCATGATAAACCTTTTTGGTATAAGCGCGAAGAAGACACGGACGGTGGCGGAAGAAGACAGGACGAGCGCTATGTTACCGTATGTTACCGTACCAACTCGGCCAACTACCCATTCTTATGCAAACCTTTTTGGGTGGCGGTAAAACGTTATCGAGCCCTTTCGGCATGCATACGACATCGCTCTGCCAACTCTTCCTTGCTGAGGATCCGTTTTAGCGGCATTCTTATCCTTCCGTTGCACGCCGCCGCGATTTTTGACTAGCCACCGCAAGCTAAGCGGACTAATCGCAGAAGCCGGCACCACCCTCTTCATGCGGTTATCTATTTTCACTGTGCTGGCTCGGCCCCATCGAAACCCTCCCCACAAGAGCGTGCTCCTCGCCTCTTGTCAGCCAATTAGATAGAAAAACCGCTGAGTGTAGACAATGTTATTGGTTTTGAAAGCAAACAAACGTGACCTCCTTATAAACGAGTCGAGTGTTTGATTGGGTTGTTCAGACAACGCTGCAGGTCACCGCCCGATGCTTGCGTCGGGGGTTACGTAAATTTAACGCCAGGAGTTTGGAATCAAAACAGTTTGGAATCATTTCACGTTATATAGCGCCCCTTATCGGTTCCTATCTGGTCCTGGCTATACGAAGTGATGCTAAGTTATACGAAGTAATGCCAGGTGACGCTAAGTTATAAGAAGCGTATAAGCATTTCCTCGTGGTCTGGGCCATCGGGGAACGCCTCGCGAAGCACTTGCAGTCCCAGCACACGTAGGGGAAGGGGGGCGAAAGCTATGCACAGTCTATGGGCGGCGCGCAGCAGACAACACGCCGGGAGGACGTCACGGCGCATGCGCAGTAGCACGCAGCTAGTAGTCCCCGACACTTGCAAGACAGCTGGATCACGTGACTGTGACGCGCTCTTTTGTCAGGGCTAGTCAGACGCCGCGGACGGTTTGCGGACAGTCCGGGATTGCATAATCGAAGAGGCCCAGTGGGAGCTCGGCCAAACCGCCGCCAGAGGCGCCTGCTGCAACACGGACACCTTGAGTACCGTACCAAGGTCGATGTATTTACCTTGACCGTACCGCGAGCGTTCGGTGCTAATGCAGGGAAACGGAGAAGCGCGGGTGGCGTCGGCAGCACCTCTGCGCGTTGCCTCGTTGGTGCTGCTACGATTTGTGTCTCTCTCTCGCTCTCATTTTCTCTTTCTTTCTCCCGCGCATAGCGCGCGACGCGCGCACTTCAAAATGAAATCTAAAAGAAATTGCTTGAAAATTAAATCTGTCCATAACGGCAAGACAATGAATGGCTCATACCCCCTTAAGCAATGGCTCTTACCTCATAAACGTGACCACCCCATTACGACGACAGAAGTGAAATTCTACGCTGGAATGAAGAGCGGCAACTGAGCCAGCTGTGGAAGACGACGACGAACGCCGGTTGCGCGGCACCAACGAGGCAGCTGTGAAAGAAGACGATGCCCGAGCCATTGCTGATGATGATAGTTTCTGCGTACAGGCGACAGATGAACGAAGCGGCTAGCCATATACAGTTTCGCTGAAGAAAAAAGTAGGTGCTGTGATTTGATTGTTGCAGTTTTCGCAGTGCACGTGCCATTAGCACAAGCGCGCCCATGGACAGCCCTGCAAGTTTCACGAACATGAGAAAAAAAAGCGAGGTCATGTGATCTGCGTTTTGCGGACGTGGTGCTGTTGAAATTGTGTGGAGCGAGCGGCAGCACCAAACGTTCACATCGGGACCGGAACGCGGGCTCCCGCTGCGGGCACTCGTCACACTGACGCTGGGATGGCAAGTCCTGATTGTTGCGAAATAAAATATCTCTGCTTTGAATTAGCCGTACAGTTGTGCAAAGCTCTGCGGCCGCTTGCGTGAAGAAGCTTGCACATTAATAAGATCGTCTGGTTGGAAAGACTGTCGTTTCAGGCCACCTGTCATTACACTTTAGAAGTTGTGCGTGTGAAACGGTCTACGGAGTGTGTTCAGTGATTAAGAAAGAGAAGGACAAGCTGACACATGAAGTGATAGAAGCATATGAAGTCCATCATGATAAACAATTCTGCAAGCACGCCTTCAGTGTTGCTCTCAAAAAAGTAAATTGAATATCTAGATGTCGTTGTGTAAAGGACAGATCGCAACATGATGAGTGCCTATTCCTTTTTTCGTTTTCGCATTTCTTGGTGTTTGGCTTTGTCAGCCTTTCCAGTGGCTGTTCCAGCATTTATATGTGTTGCTTCTTCCAATAAAGCATCAGTTATAGTCTAGCGCTGTGTCCAGTTGTTCTTCACTCTGTCCCCGTCTGTGTGCGTTGTTAACCCTTTAAGATGCTTTGCCAACTAGCCCACCAAGCCATCCTTGTGAATAATATCAAGCAAATGTGCCGAAGGCGAATGGCGATAGAGTTTCATACAATAATTAGAGAGAACTCCGGCACTAGTGTCTACCGGAGCTGCAAGCGGGGAGGTTCAGCCTGCATAGAAATGAAGGTTAGTTACATGGATTTGCCTAAATTTCGTCCTTCTGGCTTCAGAAGGCTTCGCGACTTTGCAAACTCGTTATTTTCAGCAAAGCACTCTACAATAAATCATTAACTAAGCAGACAGACAGAGAAAGAACTTTATTAAAGTCCTGAGGAGCCAGCCATTGGAGCCCCAAAGAGGCACCTGGCTATCTGTTGGCTAATCCCATGTTGGAGCCGGGAGGCCGACAGCCTTGTACTGGTCTTCCTGTTAAGTGCTCGTGATGGCCTTCTCCCAGTCCTCGCTGTTGTTGAAGACGTGTAACACAGGGCACTACCAGAGCATGTGGGCTAACGTACAGAATTCTTCCCCGCAATCCAGACAATGAGGATCTATCTCTGTGTGTAGTCTACTCAGGAAGCCTCTCGATGGGTACAAACCCGCCTGAAGCATCCTGAGCGTATGGGACTGTGCTCTACTCAATTTAGGATGGGGAGGTGGAAAACGTCGCCGCTCCCCTTTGTAATGTGCCGTAATTTCATGGAACGTAAGTAGAGGGTCCCTATGGCCAATAGTCTCCGAACTCGCAGAGGTCCCACTCCCATTGCGGCGCGTGAGTTCTCGCGCATGGCAGTGAGCATTCACATTGGGGTTTAGGCGACCCGGCAACACGGCGTCTCCCATGTGGGCTGGGAACCAAGTAATGTGGTGGACAGAGTCTGTATCTGATTTCTTTTTTAGAAGCGCTGCCGCCTCTTTTGCTATGAGGCCTGAGGCAAAGGCCCTGACCGCCACGCGGGAGTCCGTGTAATTAATCGATCGTTTGGGATCAAGCATTGCGATTGCGATGGCAACCTGCTCAGCCACATCGACCATGTTAGTCCTTACCGAAGCCATGGAGAGAAGTTCACCCCTGTCGATAACCGCAGAGACTGTGAATTTATCCGCTCAACCATACTGGGCAGCATCTACAAAGGATTCAATGCCTGTAGTGTTCTTTAAAAACGCTTTAGCTCCCGCTACTTGCCTTCCCTTATGGTGCTGCGGATGTACATTTCTAGCAAACGGATCAACGACGTAGGTACCTCTGACCTTAACATCAAGTTGTACAATCTCCCTCATGCTGAAGCTAGGTCGAAGACCCGCTGCCTCCAGAAGACGTCGGCAGGCCTGAGAGCCCGAAAGTCTCACAACCTGCGCAGACCTTTGTGCCTTAATCAGCTCGAGGGTAGTGTTGTGCACCCCCAGCTGCATGAGTTTCTCAGTGCTTGCTGTAATCGGGATGCCCAACACTTTCTTGATGCTTTTCATTAACTAAGCAGTATTAAAATTGTCCGATGAGAGGATTCAAGCACAGGAGCTCTAGCACGAAAGGCCAATATTGAAACCATTTCTCCACAGATGCATGCATCGAAAACCGCCACAGAAGGCCGTACAGTCGGATACAACTTGCAGTCTGCAGTGAAGCCCCGCCCTCGTCCTCATAACCACCAGCCACTGTTCCTCCGCGAGGCTGCAAATAGTTCTTGCTTGAAACATTCCCTGTTACCTAAATAACGCGGAAAAACGAAAATAAAGTTATAAGCGCGTAATTTTATACGTTTTCACTCGTCCATTATAGTGGTACGGTGAAAGCCCAGTTCTTTATTGAACTGAAATAAAACACTTGCAATGTAAAAACCCGGCATGCGGCACACATCTTCACAAAAAGCAAAAGCCACAATTTGTGACAGTTTTGTACAAAACTGCAACTATTGTAACGTTTTACAATAAACGTTTATATCCAATAATTATTATTATCGGTTACTGCGTTATAACAAAATTTTCTCTGCACAAAATGAATCGGGGCTCAGACACACTCCAGTCAGACTCCAGTTTCCAACATGGACGTGTCTCCTGTGGAAGCGTTTCGGGCTGAGCACGATTATGCATCTGCCGTTCCTGCATCATCGAGCTCACCTTCATCCACTGCGCCGTCATCAGGTGTGCCTCAGGCGTGCCAGGCTACTCTGATGACCCCGAGCCAGTTGTTAAAGAGAAACAGCAGTGGGAATGCCATCTGCAGTGGCGCTCAGCAAATCTTGCTGAATGTGTACATGAAGCTACGAAAAGAGCAACCGTATGTAGCGATCACGCAGATATGTGAGTGGGTGAGCGAACTGACCAGTGTAAGCTTACAGAAAGTTTTTGATGTGAGAAGCACTGCCAAAAACATAGACGGTGAGCTACGGACGCCTCTGTACGGACAGCTGTAAGAGACGCCTGCATACTTATGATAGCTTCACACTAACTGCACTAAGAAACTGCGTTCACGGCTTTTTCCACTGCAACGAGATCCCAGCAGTGCAGAAGATCGCTGCGGAATTAGCATCCGCTAACACAGAAGATCTGCCGACCCTTCATCTGGGACCATCCGCCGCCTCCTCGTGGACATCGGCTTCAAGAGCGAGAAACGTGGGGGCAACTCCTTGCTCATCGAGCACGAAGACTTGTTGCGGTGGGAGTACAAGTATATTTACGAGATTGCTCGATACAGGGAAGAAGGGCACAATATATTCCATCTTGGTGAAACGTGGGTCACTGCTGGCCACACAGCGAGTAAAGACAGTCAAGTCGTCACGCGACGCATACTTGCGCAGCTTGACAACAGAAGCAGCCGTCGGGAAAAGGACAGCGGCTGATAGTGACACATGTTGGTAGTGAGGTCGTATTTGTTGATGGTTGTCTGAATGTGTTCCTGGGAAAGAAAACAGGTGACTACCACGAAGAAATGGACGGCAACAATTTCGAGATGTTGTTCAGCTCGGTCGTCGATAGGTTGCCACAGCCAAGTGTCATTGTCATGGACAATGCGTCCTACCAGTCCAGGCGCGTGGAGGAAATCCCTTAGCAGTCATGGCGGAAGGCAGAGATCCACAACTAGGTATCCTCGAAGGCGATCCCGTGCCATGCGGCCATGACAAAGAAGCAGCTGCTTGACACTGTGGCCACCGTGAAGACCAAATTTATCAAGTACCGGGTTGATGCAGCTGCTGAAAGGGCTGGCTGTGTTGTCCCCAGGCTCCCTCCATATCCCTGTGAGTTTAACCCCATAGAACTCATTTGGGCACAGATTAAGAATGGAGTGGCAGCAGTGAACACCACATTCAAGTCCAAGGATGTGCACAACCTTCTCCTTGCTGATCGAAGTGCAGAAAGTCACAACAGAGAACTGGGCCAAGGCTGTGCAGCATGTCAAGGGCGTCGAAACACACTTCTGGGAGATGCATGTCTTTAGTGACAAGATGGAGCCAATCATCTTCAACCTGGGAAGTGATAACAGCACGTCTGAATTGGAGCTTTCAGGCATTGAGCCTTTGCCAGGGTAACAAACTGAATCGTACCAGCTTAAAGCAGCTAAGTCAAGGTTGGGCAGCCGTCTGAATGCCACCTCAAGCCTATTGCCCTTAACGAACAAATTGCAGTGCATCACATGCTGCACTGGGTGAAGCCATGGGCAAGTACGCCTTCATTTTATATTCTGGCAATTGATGTGCCGAAGCAACATATGACATATGGGCTATAAGGAACACTGTAGTGGAGGGCTTGACTGTGCCCACTGCCACGTATCACCTCGACTACATGATGCCTGAAGCATGCTCCCCAGGTGCCCTCACTACTGCTGCTTGGCTGTGCCCGCTGAAACGTCTCACCTCGACTACACGATGGCTACATCCATGCTCACCTGAGCCCTTGTGTTGCGATGTATCAACAGACCTTCCCCGCCCTTTTGTTCTGGCTTCATTACATCGCACTGTTTTCCACTGTCTACACGAGATATATCACCCAGGTATTTGGGCTACTCAGCGCCTTCTCACCCAAAGCTATGTCCCGCCCCGAATTAAAAGTGATGTGCATGCTTGGACGCACATGTGTCTGCCCTGCCAGACGACAGCGGTCTCCCGTTATACCAAGATGCCTTCCCATGGCTTCCTTCCACCCGGGCGTCGTTTCGACCATGTCCATCTCAACATTGTGCGCCCTCTACCCGTGTCTCAAGGTTGCTGTTATATAATACTCACCATGGTCGACTGTTTCACACGCTGGCCGAAGGCTGTTCCCACTCCTGACATCACTGCTGAGACTGTTTCCCGCGCTTTCATTTCTGCTCGACGCGTGATGACCGAACCCCTTGCAGTATACTGCAGCGATCACAAGGCTACTCTGCTCACTTACACAAAACTGACTGGTGAATTTTTCTATGTTCAATAAACGTGTTTCACTGCCAGATTGTCTTCATTGATGTCACCATTATCTACACAATGCATATCTCGTTAATCACAAGGGCACACTCCAGTAAACATAATGTTGATGGCAAAGAGGATGGTTAGGTTTACAAAGAGACAAGCTTAGCTTTGCATCCGTCTTCACGCCGTGGAAGGGCCAACAATTTTTTTTATCCATCCAGGTCCCTTTCAAGTAAAAGTATTTGAAAGGGTACATTACTCGTACTCAAGTTACTTGTCACTGAATTGTCCAAAACATGCTTTTACTCAGAACATTACAAAGTGTTCAGTAGGTTCATCTATTACCACAGCTCTGGCTTAGTAGTTAAAGCATCTGCCTCGCATGCAGGAGGTGTGGAGTTCTATCCCCAGTTTCACCGGGTACCCATCGGTGATACAATGGGTACAAGCTTTCCCTTGGCCTGGTGCTCTTTTTCTCTGGGGTGAAATGCTTGGGAAATGGGTCTTTAACCCCTCCTTGTGTAAATAAAACTAATGTGTGGAATGGGGCTCTCTGGCCAAAGGCACCCTTGCGCCATAATATTCAACATCAGGTGGTTGTGTTGTGTGTCAGGTGTGAACAATTTGTCACTCACTTTTGTAGCAGTTTTGTCCTTTGCAAAGCTGCACTATTTTCAAGCGTTTCATATAAAGCACAACCAAGGCTTTGGCCATATGAGTGCTGTTGGTCAAATGTATAGTGTTTTTTTTCCATGTATATAGTAGATGAAGACTACCGTTAAGACCCGTATTTTGGGAAACAAAACATTCCAAATGAATTTGAAGTGTCTTACGTACAAGATGTATTATGCATGGGATTTTTTCAATCATGCAGGTATATGAACTTGTTGATCCAAGCATAGCATAAAATGCTTAGGCAGACTACCTTCAGTAGCATCTATTCTCACCCAGCCACTTTTAAATATTTTCCAGTGGGTATAATTTTCAGTAGCTAACTACAGGGTTAGCTGTTGACGCTAGGAACGCCCTGTTACAGAGTCCCTGAGGACGCCCAGTGTGTCGGCTGTTTGTCCAGATATGCAAGTGCTAAGGCACTCGTTTCTCAAGTTCTTTTCGGTAGCATATAATGAATGCTGGCTTTGCCAGTGTGTGACATGACTCTGCTCGGGATGTTTTGTCTTGCTACAAAGTTGCTCAAATCTTTCCATCTCATGATTCTTTTGCAAAGTTTACGGTTGTACCATAATTTACTATTATGGAGGTATCATAATTGTACCATTATAATTGGTCATAATTATAATTGTACAACTCAGCAGGACAGCCAAAAGCAGTGCGTGTGCAGCATCGGTCTCCAGCCAGTGTGTGAAACACTGAAGTCAGTACTTTAGTCTATATAGTCAATAGGTAGAAGTGGGTCAACGTCAACAAATGTATTTTCTCAGCTCAAGCGCAGAGAAAATATTAGTGCAGTCGTCATAGGACCAGTCTCTAATGTGTTCCATCCCCAGTACAGTGGATTAAAGTATAGTGAGAAATGACATTTTTTTACACTTGTGTTTCCTCTTCTCTGAACAGTGGATATTTACAGTGGGCAGCAAGTTGATTTCATCGAGTCAGGATTTCTTCTTTCATGCTACGGCAAGAAAAGCTTTAACTTCATGTGTTGTCTCAACATGAACTGGCATTTTGTATGGATCAGTGCATCCACAATTGCCTCTCCGCAGTCTGCCCCTTAGGCGATACTCAACCATAGTTCTCAGTCATGTTCTGTATCTCCTCGTGAACCCTCCCACAGCGCTCCAATGATGAATGATAAAGTTAACACCTGACAGAGGGAGAGAGATGTAAAGGTTTTAGTGTCAATGCTATGTATGTATGTACATCTGTTGAAGTTGAAGTTGAAATTTATTTGCATTACAATGGTGGGAATGCTCGGGCAAAAAGTGAAAATCAATTCACTTGTGAAGCGCCCAAGCCCCCATATACAAGGCATACAAAAGGGCTACAATATACACCTAGGTGCATGTTGTCCTAGTTTAATGCATGCTCTTTTGTCACACTTAACCCTCACTGAGTCTTGGGTCTCTTCACTCAGGCCCAACAAATACTGTTTGAATTGAAAAACAAACACAAGGTTCGTTACTAGTCTGTGTCTCCAAGATGTCTTGCCACAATACTAAGTTAACACGAGCAACAGTGAAAAGTTGACCCCGCAACATTGCCTCATGGACTGCTATATAATGGTACTCTGCATAAATTCCTTTTGTTACAGTATCTGATGAATTAAATATTGCCTGTTTATACTATCGAAGTGCCCAATGCACCTCAACCAAGCAACTATCTCGGGCACAATAACTTCGCAAATGTATCACATGCAGTTCAATTTTTTAATGTGCAGCAATACAAACTGCCAGAAATTAGATTTGCAGTACTCTGTTCATGGCATTTGATAAGCAAGGGTGCTGCGCCTTTGATGTCTGCACATTGTGTTATGTATGGTATGGTATGGGGTGTTAAACTTCCCAAAGCTGCATATGGGCTATGAGACACGCAGTGCACAGCCTCTTAGCTGCATTTCCAGTTGCAGTAACGTCATATGTGAGCTTAATATAAGGCAATGTTTGGCCAGTGCGTGAATCACGCATGCACCCAAGACATTTGAAACGAATTCTCCACCATTTATGTCCATGGTTACCGAAACCAACCGCCTGCTCTGTACTACAAGAGTGCATCACACTGTGCAACTAAGATGATTACAATGGTATTAGGTTGATTCTGCTCAAGGCTGTACAAAGACAGTTGGCATAATATAAATGCACAGGGCCCTCAAATAGTCAAACACAGCTTGTGGCTCTTTGGTGACACTGGATAAGTGGCGAAAGCGACGCATTGGTAATGAGGGACGGCTCAGTGGAGGGCTCTGGAATAATTTCTACCACCTGGGGCTCTTTAACGTGTACTCACGTCGCACAGTATACAGGCGCCTTGCGTTTCACCTCCATTGAAACGCGGATGACGCAGCTGGGCTTGAACCCATCCTCGGGCTTAGCAGCTGAGTCAGCCCTCAACGACATCGTTCACCGTTGCACAGCGCCCGGCAATCATGAAACCGAGCTTAAAATTATGTGCCTTTGGATAATGCTTGACAATTGCGCTATCTCAAAAGGATGCCCGCAACGCCTGCGGCCAGTTCGGAAAGCACGCCAGCAAGCTGACAGCATTTCTTCAGTGGCCCGGTCCAACCACGAAAAATTACTATGAAACATATATACTGACCTTAACGGTATAGATTTTACAATGCGATGAACGCATGGGTACAACTGAATTTAGGTTGAGTCCTCGATCAATAGCACTTCTTGCAAAAAAAAAGTATCTCTGAATGGCTTATCAACACGCATGATCAATACGAAGAGACCTGGCTTTAGGGTGGGAAGTAAGGAACTGCAAAGAAGTCGAAAATACTCACTTGCCTCATACATAACTTGTAGTGCAAGATAACAAAGACAACTTAAGTTCGCTGCAACTATTTATTCTCCACTTTCATGAGTAAAACGGAAGTTAAATGAACTATACCGTGGACTTTTTAAGAGTGAAATGCTCAGACTCTATACACTTTGTCCACGTCTGTTGTACACCTCATCGCTTCCGCCGATGAAAAGGCTCTTCAAGAACCCCAGACGATCCGGAGGTTTCAAGTACGACCCCATTTTTAGAAGGTCGCATGACGACGATTTTGTTGGCTTCTGTGATTAGCTGGTGGAGTAACACAACCCCGCGCGGTCCGTGTGCCTTTGTTGCCAACTGCTGCTTTTTTAAGTTGTATCCGACTATAATGAATTTCTCTGTGGGCAAGAAAGCGTACCGAGATGCTCGGCAGGTTTCAATCTGGACCCCTCTATGGGCTGAACCGCTGCAATTAGTTGCGATTGCACATCTTCGCAGAATCTTCTGCGCACATGAAATCGTACATTGCTCTGGAATTTAGGATGATGAAGGCAGATAAAGCATAATAAACAAACCCACAAGAACGTCCGAATCTTAAAGCATGAAGATCAGACAAATCCATGTACTACCCATCATTCCCACGATTGCAGCGCCAGAGCGCCCTTCAGTAATTATTGTAGGAAACTCTATGCGAATGGCATCATGCTGGTGAATGTAGAGGATGGTGAAATCATTTTTCTTCATTTCTACTGTTAGAAAAGATTTATTTTAAGCTGCCTCTTGTCGTTCATTTCGTGGCCTTCCCCCCCTCTTAGTGGGTACTCGCTTTAAGTGCGGATCATCATCATCATCATCGTCAATGTCCTTCAACGGTTCTTGGGCTTCTAGCGCTTTAACAGCACTCTCAAAGGTTGTTTCCATCATTTAACCACCTATTTCCTTCACGAAAAAAATGCAGGTCTTTGCCGGGAACTAGTGCGCAATAAAGAATATTGTGTCTTTTTGACATTTATTAGCGTGTTCGTATTTGTATTGGTCACAGCAAACGTATGCTCATTCAGCAAATCAGATGGCAGATGAAAACATGGCGAGTCTCTCACACGAACCCCGAACCTCGGTTGTGCGTTCGCTTGGGTTCGACAGCGCGTGGCATTTGAGAGTGAGAAACAGATCAAGACGAGCTCATCAACCACTGTCAGACTCCTCTTCGTACCACAGCAGATGAGCCATATAATTGCACATAGGTTGAAGACAGCTTAAATTGCGTGTGTAAAATATGCGACCGATATTGTTTGTATTCAGTTGTAAACCTCTCACAGAATAACTTTGCTTGAATTTATATAATATCGCATTCATTTCTAAGTTCATATGGTGCTAAAGAACCCTCAGGTTCCACTGATCATTCAATTCCTTAAACACGGTTTTTTGGAAACAGCCGTTATGAACATTGGAGGAGAGGGAGGTGGAGGAGGAGGAAAGAAAAGGAGAAGGCAGGGGTGTTAAACGGGAAAGTGTCTGGTTAGCTACCATAAGCTGGTGCCGGAAAAAGGAGCACTTAGTTATCCCATCGTGGTCACTCCAACGCAGATTTTCTACCTCGTGAGCCATATAATGCTTTCGCATTAATAAGGCTGGAATGGCATGTCCCCAGTGATCATGTGGGCGAAAGGCCCAAGTCGCGCCTGAACCACAGACAGGGGTCCAAGGGTCCCCACAAGGTTTGTGCAAGTTCACCCAAGATGGCTGCGAGCACTTATAAAATTAGCATTTGTTAGACTAGCGCGCTGGACACAACAGCTGTCATGATCTAATACACTGTAATCAAATTTGTGAAATGACAATTCGTGCGCATTGGTGTCGGTACGTGAAGCTTTGTGCAATTGCACAAAGCTTCACGTGAGCACGTAAAAACGCTTAAGCTTGTACGTTTTCACGTGCTGCCAGCCAACTAAACTACATGAGCAAATATGAAACACACACTCTTGCTCCACGAAATGAAGGGCAAAGCAGTTTGCAGCATGGTACGCATCTTGATGCTGGCGTCACCATTTGAGAGACTTTATTCTTTGAAGGCTCACAGAAGAAATGAGAACAGGTGGAGTGAATTTAAAAAAAGGTAAAAACCCACAAGTTGTGTTTGCACTGCTCGCTCGAGTTTCCCCTTATGCAATGCTATACCGTATTTTCCGGTGTATAAGACGCATTTTTTTTCAGCATTTTTGTCTGTGCGTCTTATAGAACGGTGCAATTTATGTACGTTTTTTTTTTGGAAAAACTGCTGTCAAAATCGGATTCGATGTTATGGCCACGTGAAGCATGCTGGCTGACTTAATTGCTACGGGTTCCGTGCGCGCTATCGAGGTACAGAGTTCTTCTCGTGATTGAGTTCCTGAGCGCCGTGTGAGAAGGCCGGAGCAGCAACGCAAGCGGCGGGAGGCCGACCGCGAGTCGACCGACCCCGAAGTCGTCACATCTGCAGATCGCTGTCAAGATACGGCACGCGCCGCTGCGCAAACTACGCAGTTGCTACCAGAGTACAAGCCGGCCCCCTTCCCTCCCGAGTTGCCTTCGCACTTTCCTCCCTTGTGCGCGATTCAGCTCACCATCGCACGCTTTCATTCGCACATACAGCATAAGGCGCGCAGGGATGATGTTATCGCCCTTGAACTTTATACGGAACATCGCGGCAACGACGACAGCAGTAATGCGCCTGGACTGGAAATATATGGCACCCATATGCTTACGCGTGACCCATGTTCACGGAGTGAAAAGTCACTGTAATTTTTTTAAATCACTTACCGAACGAACAGGTGTGTGAAATTGTGACATGAAGAAGCAAGCTTGTTTCTCAGGAAAAAAACGTCGAGGCACCCATCTTCATAGCCTAGCTACGAGTGTGATTCAGGCAATTGTGACGGGCAACGGTATTTTTTTCAGCTGTGGCATGAGTGGTAATTATACTTACAACCATGGTAAGCTGCATCTGTCCTGCAGCGACATCTGCGATATGGTGGCTAGAGTACTCTTGCGCGGAATACTATACAGATGCGTCAAAGTCAGTAGCCGGTGTATCCTATGCAGCCTTAGGCCCATCCTGCTCAATATCTGGAGTGTTAAACCGGAACACAAGCATCTTTACAGCTGAAACGCGCACAATTATGTCAGCAGTCAAGCAAATTAGACAGATAAGCCTCAACAAGGCAATAATCTATACAGACTCTTTAAGTGTTGTCAAAGCCCTAAAATCTCTTCAGAAACACAAAAATCCAGTTCTCACAAATCTATACTCGTTATGTGCTGCTTATTGCAGCACATTACCCTATGTTAGGTGCCCGGCCATAGCGGCATCGAGGGCAATGAACTAGCTGATAAAAGGGCTATCTCTGCTATCACTGAGAACCAGCAAACGACAACAAGCACCCCATATACTGACCTGAAACCTATGTTACGCACGAAATTGAGAATGCACTGGCAGCAGGGATGGGACGGAGAAATATGCAACAAGCTTCATGTGATTCAGCCGCAAATAAGTACTTCATTTGTTGAGAGAAAAGTAAGATGGAAAGATGTATTACTATGCAGATTGAGAATAGGGCACACGTACGCAATCCACTCCTACCTCCTCACGGGTGGTGATCCCCCTGTTTGTGAGAGGTGTGGTGAGACGTACACAGTACTTCACGTACTCATAGAGTGTAAACGAATGGTATGTGAAAGAATGAAGCATTTTAAGGAAATATATAAATACTGCATACCAAGGCACCATCCCTGTTTCTTGGTATCAAACCTCTTTTTACAACAGATAGAGTTATCGTGTTCCGGACCCGCCGGGGTGGCTCAGTCAGCTAAGGCGTTGCGCTGCTGAGCACGAGGTCGCGGGATCGAATCCCGGCCCCAGTGGCTGCATTTCGATGGAGGCAAAATGCAAAAACACCTGGGTGCTTGTGTTGTAGCGCACATTAAAGAACCCCAGTTGGTCAAAATTAATCCAGAGCCCTCCACTACGGTGCACCTCATAATCGGAACTGGTTTTGGCACATAAAACCCCAGAAAGCAGAAGTTATTGTGTTCCTGAAAGATATTAGCTTCACCGGCGTGGTATACTGAAAAGAATAGAAGAATATATATAAGCCACCCTGCAGATTCACACTTCGTGTGAGTGTGGATGCAGGGAATAGGTGGCTTGGAATGTCTGCAATCTCTCAGCCCCTGCTGAAGCAGGAGTCATTTACTGAGGCTGCACGACAGGAATTAGTTTTCTTCCTCTGAGCACCTAGTCGTAATCATATTTTAAATGAACTTTATTTATGCACCACTCTTTAGATACGGTACTACATACCGATGTATTTACTTAATTTTTTCGCACAACCATCATGCATTGACAATACCCACAAGTCTACCATTGTCATTTACAGCATTCTCTAGTACAGCTTATGCAGGTATGTCTTCCCAAAGTATATTGCAAAATAATCTTACACTGGGTTGTATTTTTTTAACACTTTAGAGTAGTTAGATTCATCATGGTGCTCTTTGGCCAAACGTGGCCCTTGTGCCAGAAAAACCTACAAGTTATCATCATATATATCGCACACGTGCGTGACATATGAAATGAACTGGGCACTATAACAAAACACAGATCAATTAACACGAGAAAAAGAAATTAACGCGCACACAAGAAAAAAGAAATGTAAGGTCTAACAAAACCACTGCATCATGCAGCTATCACTTAATCACATAATCTATGGATGCTAATTCTATTTCTGTGGGAGAGCTATTCAGGGCTAAGTGAAACAACTTGCGCTTGCCTTTTTTTTTTCATATGATACACTTATTTGGCTCGTCAGTTGGTCAGCGTGGTGCAAAACAATATTTGTCACAAATCATTGCCAAATGCAAGATTGAAGTTACAAAATTCTTTAGTGGATGATGAGCAACACGAGAACAAGGCGAGAGCAGGGCTCCTGCTCTCACCTTGTCCTCTTGTTGCTCATCGTCTTGAATTTCCATCTCCCGCATTTTCTCTTTAGTAGTGGATGACACAGTTGCAATATGTAGGTTTTAACTAAAACAGGAATAACATTTTATATGCTACTCAGCTTTACTCCATTTGACGAGTGCAGTGATGAAGAAAGGCGCACCGTGTATCAGATATTGCCGACATATGGCAAATACAGTGGAACCTCGATACGATCTTCATGGGAACCGGAAAATAAAGCGTATGATCCAAAAATCGTATCATCCACTGTATTATTACACCAAATCGCATTATCGGGAAAAGAAGAAAAGAAACGTATCATCCCGAAAAACATATTAAGCAGAATCGTATCAGCGAGGTTCCACTGTACGTGTCCCGGCTGTGCTTGCGCCGCTTCTCGCTTCTCACATGCACATGCAAGGCTTGGCGAATGGACAAAATGCACAGTGTATGCGAAAATCATAAACTTGCAAAGAAAAGGTAGCCTGCATTCGGCTTAACGTGCACACAGCACCTCCTAAGAGGGACGCCATGTTTCATTGCCAATTTGTGCAGCTCCTTGCTCCCGCCCATCACACTGCCCTTTCTAGCCACCTGCACGTTAAAGGTCCCCTGGTGGTCAAAATTAGTCCGGAGTCCCCCACTACAGCGTACCTCATAATAAAATAGTGGTTTTGGCACATAAAACCCCAGAAATCATTCATTCTGAATGACCGACTTCAGTTTTGCTCGAGAGAGAGGAAAAAATAAAAAAATTGGTGCAGGCTCGGTGCATATTATGCAATTTCAGCCCAAATGTAGCAGGTTTCATCTTTAGCGCAGCAATCACGGCCGGTATTTTGTAGCGATGCCTTTCCAGTGCTAATTCCTTTTCGCGCTTTGTCAGTGGTCAGAGCGACGGTCTGCTCGCGTTATCAACGGGATCAGCCGGCCGTGAGTGGTGGATGATAAGACTAGTATAGAATAAGTCATAAGGCATCGCTACAAAATACCGGCCCACATCGCTGCATACTGTGAATGTTAGAAGATTGTTTTGGCAAATAATTGTGGCTTTATTTTTCAGTTCCAACTGCGAGTGCCAGTATTTCCTACTTGCTGCTCCAGGATTGAGTTGGTGCACAGCAAAAGTTTGCTATGGCTGGCAGTCTGTGTTCAGTCACTCTTACGAGCGGCTGATGTACAGAATTTAAAATACTTGCAAAAATGTTGTTCGTGTACATTTGTACAGTTGTGACTGCAGTATCAAGTTTTGCTTGTGTGACAATGCAAGGGACAAACAAGTTCAAAGCCTGCATTTAGCATGCTGGTGGAATTGCAGTCGAAATTTCAGTTGCAATTGCAGGACGAGATGTAATGGCGGCTTTCGTGTGTGCCAAAAGTTCAGTACAGATTTTGGCACTTTAAAAACAACGAATCCGGATCCTAGGTCTATGGCTACAAGAAAACTGCAGAGCGGAGTTCACTATCAAAACGTTAAAAACGACCACCAAACAAATAGCTTGCATGATAAGCAGAGTAACGAGGAAAGGCAGAGGTCTAACCAAGGCAGAGGCCATCCGACTAGTGCACGGATTTGTACTAAGTAGGGTCACGTATA
Source organism: Dermacentor silvarum (assembly GCF_013339745.2). Classification (NCBI taxonomy): domain Eukaryota; kingdom Metazoa; phylum Arthropoda; class Arachnida; order Ixodida; family Ixodidae; genus Dermacentor; species Dermacentor silvarum. The sequence continues at coordinate 328,387,263 of NC_051154.1, read as the reverse complement.
GCCTGCCGTATGAAGAACTCAGCCCTAGCGAAACCAAAGAAGTGGACGTGATAATACGTATGGCGTATAAAGCGGCACTAGGACTCCCAGCCAGCACGTCCGAGAAATTGCAAGCGCTCGGACTCCATAATACTTACGAGGAACTGAGGGCAGCGACTATGCAGGGGCAAAGGGAACACCTCGACTGCTCTAAGGCAGGGAGATGGGTCCTTGCAGATTTAAATTTTCCTATTCAACCCCATTACTGCGAGGAATACCTCGTTTCTGTCCCCGAGACTTTACGAGAACAGCTGATAGTTTTCCCAATGCCGAGGAATGTGAGTCTACTCCACCATGGCGCAAGGGGCGCGGCTAGAGCGAGACAACTCACTAAAAAGTTCAGCGGGCACCGTCAAGTTATTTACACGGATGCCGCAGAGTCCCAACATGGTCACGTTCCAACGGCAGTAAACTACTCCACACACTCAAAGATCAAAATCTCGACCTCAGTGCACACCGCACCCATTGCACGAGCACAGCTGAAGCAACTGCAATAGCTCTAGCAATCACACAAGCAGACGCAAGCGGGAGCTCGATAGCGGTCCCGAGACTCGCAAGCAGCGTGCCGGATGATCATAAACGGACGTCTACCGCACATAACCCTCAAGCTACTAGGCGAAACACTAGGTGCATCACATAGCATTACATGGTCCCCGGGACACTCGGGAGTCCCAGGAAACGAACGGGCGAACACACTAGCTCGGGAACTAGCGAACCGAGTAGACGACGCCCCAAGTAAAATACCAAAGGACCACACCCCGCACGACATCCTGGAGCACCAGCGTCGCGAACGACAAATCTATGCGTTTCCGCATCCACAGCTCGGAGTAGCAGATGCTCGGAAGTACAGAAAAATCCAAACTCACAACTTTCCGCACTTGGAACTGTGGCACGCAATATGGCCAACAGTATATGCGGTCAATGTCCCTGTTGCGGGGGGCGGCCTTCACCTCCCCACATTACGTGGGAATGTATATGTAGGCCACTGAACATTAACTCGCCCCTGATACTGACCTCACTCAAGGAGCCTTGAGAGGCCGTCCTTGCTCCAGCTGACTTGGAGATCCAGAAGGGTCTCTTAGATCAGGCTGAGCGTACGGCAACGGCCACTGGAGTCCTGGACTAGGGACCCACCCTTCCCACTCCCTTGCCTTTCCTTTTTATTTAATAAAGTTTTTCATTCATTCATTGGCACGTTGTCTTCATCAGAATGCAGCCACTAATGGTAATGCTCTGCAGCAGAACACCACAGCCAAAGCAGTTGGTCTTTTTGAATGCAAACAGCCAGGTCTTCAATACTTGCCAAGCTGCCCCTCTGAAAACACTATAATGGATTGTGCACAAGGTGTACCAAAGCACTGTTCTTATTATAATGTATGTATTGGAGGACAGTGCTAAGCAGCAATAAACAACTGCACACAAAGGATAAACAAATCTCAAACTTTATTTGGAATGCTCTTTCACAAACAAATGCCATAGATATGACATTTGGGGGGTAAAAAAAAACAAAGAACAAGTAGGCAGTGGGGAAAAGGGAGCTAACAGTTTGTGTTAGCTGCAAACACTTTCTTTTTCCTATACATGCTTAGATGAAATGTGGAATGATATGGATGCTTTGAAAGACTGTGGTACAACTAACTATTGCATCAATTTTAAACAAAGTGCACTTTATTTTGAATGCTCTTTCAAACAAATGCCATAAATGTGATGTTTGGAGGTTAAAAAAAAAACCACGAGTAAGCAGTGGGAAAAAGCGAGCTAACACTTCATGGTAACTACAAAACACTTCTTTTTCCTATACATGCTTAGAAAAAACGTGGAATGATGTGGATGCTTTGAAAGACTGCAGTACAACTACCTATTTGCATCAGTTTTAAACAAATCGCAAACTATTTTGAATGCTCTTTTAAAAACAAATGCCATAAATGTGACGTTTGGAGGGTAAAAACATGAGTAAGCAGTGGGAAAACGCGAGCGAACAGTTCGTGTTAGCTGCAAAACACTTTTTTTTTTCCTATACATGCTTAGACAAAATGTGGAATGATGTGGATGCTTTGAAAGACTGCGGCACAACTACCTATTTGCATCAGTTTTAAACAAATCGCAAACTATTTTGAATGCTCTTTCAAAAACAAATGCCATAAATGTGATGTTTGGAGGGTAAAAACAAGTAAGCAGTGTGAAAAAGCAAGCAAACAGTTCGTGTTAGCTGCAAAACACTTTTTTTCCTATACACGCTTAGACAAAACATGGAATAATGTGGATGCTTTGAAAGACTGGGGTACAACTACCTATTAGCATCAGTTTTAAACTAATCGCAATCTATTTTGAATGCTTTTTCAAAAACAAATGCCATAAATGTGACGTATGGAGGGTAAAAAGATGAGTAAGCAGAGGGAAAAAGCGAGGAAACAGTTCACGTTAGCTGCAAAACATTTTTTTTTCCTATACATGCTTAGACAAAATGTGGAATGATACGGATGCTCTCAAAGACTGTGGTACAAATAACTATTTGCAGCATCAACTTTAAACAAATCGCGACAGAAAGAGTATAGAATGGGAAAAGGGAGCTAACACTTCGTGCTAGCTACAAACTTTTTCTTTTTCTATACATGCTTAGACAAAATGTGGAATGATATGGATGCTTTGAAAGACTGTGGTACAACTAACTATTAGCATCAATTTAAGAACAAATTAGCTTAAAAATGCATTGTTTCCTATCACAGACAGGTAATGGTAATTGAGATTTAACCCTACACATGCATCACAACATACAAAACACAACTTAGAGCAAACCAATGCTTCACTTCAGTGATCAAAGGGTAGGGAGAGAGTTTGAGCCACTGACAACTTTGCCTTCACAGCCACTCAGGTGGCAGTGCTTGGTCGTTGATCCTTGCTGAACCCAGCGAAAAGAGGGTTCTCAAGAAGCTGTGCTGCTGTTGGCCGATCAGTAGGGTTTTCTTTCAGCAGGGAATGTATCACCGAAACTTCTCGTCGGGTACCAACCTCCTGTGACAGACATGGAGCAAAACCATCAGCACAACTTGCAGAATCATGGAAGAAATATCAGGAGACAGATGAGCTCATAAAAAGTCATACAGCATCAACAGCCTGCTTCTCCTAGAACATGGGATAAGAACAAAAATGTGGCAGCTTTGCCATGGCGATAGCAGGGTGTACCGTTGCATTAGGTCTCTTTCGTTTGGAGCCACATAGATGTTTTGTGTGCTTTGCTATTATTCATTCTTTGTACTATTATTGCTTTCATTTTAACATGCAATTTGACCTTTCAGTAGCACCTTTCTCTGAAGCAGCACTTGGAATAATCCACCCATTTCATGGCGAATCCCCCACATTGGGCATGAGCCACCAGTTGGATGGACGACGATGACAACTGCTTGAACAGTGTTCGAATTATACGTGGGTACGACATATTGGCACAACGCAACAGGCAAGGCAACTCCTGCTGCATAGAAGAAACAGTGCCCTGGCAGTTATGAAATTGCATAAAACAAGCTAAGGCAAGCGTCCATGGCCTAATGGTTACAGTATCAGGAAGCTGTGCTAGAGGCCTTTCGAATGCAGCCATTGGACGACTTTCTGTTCGCTTGGAGTGTCCATATAATTGCCATAACAATAAAATATGCACTTTTCAAAGTAAAAAAATGTCACTGCATAATACGCTTACAGGTTTAGTGCGGAGTTGGTTTCAAACATCCTCAAAGACTGCTAATGTGCCATTCTAAAAGCACTTCCATTTTAAAAAAGAGCGAAGTGGGCCATTCAAGAGAACGAATAATTTGTTTTTATTCCTCGTTTGCTTACTATAGGGTTTCACAATGCCTCCAGCGCCAGTGAATGCAGCAAAATGCGCATTTGACATTTTAATTTGGCCATAAAATCAGTTGTGCCTCCGACTGCAGCATTATACATCAACATGTTTGGCAGCAAATGAGAGGCAAAAAGCACGTGCCTTGTATGCTCCTCGCTTAGATTGGTTGGGCTTGAATTTATTCTGCATATTTATACTGCACCTACTGTAGTGACGGTCATGAAGACTGTAGCAAACTGCGAATCACAAAACTCTTTATTGGGCGAACTATATGGCTAAAGAAATAATGAGTTCTTAAAATAAAATCTACATAAAAGCCTTTTATTCACCCATATTACATCTCTCAAGAAGTTTACTCAGCTACAATACAGAATAGATCGAATAAATGCAAGAACAGATGACAAGTTGTTCCAAAGCAAGCGAGAATCTTGTCTGTCCTCCAACTTTAGCGGCCAGCTGATACTTTTTACGTTTCATATAACAGTACATCCAAGAATAAGTCCTCAAGATTAAACAAAACATGTTTTTGTGTAATAATAAAGCTAAAGCAGCTCTTCACGTGCCGTTTCAGCAGGAAATGAACCATTGGGACAGACAGAATGGTGCTGGCCGGGCGCGTCTTCAAGGTGTACTGGCTGTCCGAGAACAATGCCAATCGGAATTAACAATATACCGGCATTCCCAAGCGTACCAATGCACCATCGCCACATTTCCCTCTAGGTAATATAGTGAGAAACTCTTTTAGGACAACAAATGCGGGAGCAGTGGCACGAGCGCGTTTGCACCAAGGGGTGCTAACGAGCCAGCTGTGGAAGACGACACTCGAGCCATTGCTCGATTATAGTTTCTGCGTACAGGAGACAGACAGACGAATCGGCTAGCCATATACAGCTTCGCTGTAAAAAAAGATTCCCAGCTTACCGCTGCCGCGTGAGGCCAGAACAAAGTGGCAGCGAGCAGCCGTGCAAGTGTGTGAGAGCGGCGAGAAAAAGGCGGAAAGATAAGCGGGGAGCGGCGCATGGGTCTGGCTTGGCAAGCGCCGCCGCCTACGCTGCATTTCTCTGTATTTTTGAAGTCTAGATTTCGAGGTAACCGGAGTCTAGCACAAAAAGTCACAGGCCTGCACGGCACACGCAGCACAGTCACAGCGTAAGCTGGTTGAGCGGCTCAAGAGTCGCTCCAATTTCGGCACCACGCACAACAGGGTCTTCGCGGCAAAGTGTCTTCGCCTCGATTTTGATGAGAATGATCTGAACCGTCTGCCCTGCATCGGCGGCGAGCTGCGGCTTGTAATGCTCTCTGCACAGCAGTCTGCTGAGCCCGATGATGCCTGGTTGTAGCCGCGCACGTAGCTCTACGATTCGCGTCTTCCGCAGCAGTTCGTACCTTGCTTATTTATTTATTTTATTTACTTACTTACAAAATACTGCAGGCCAGTAATTTGGCCCTAGCAGGAGGGGCTACAAAGGATACATAAAATGTAACAAAGACAAACAACAACAAAAATCAAGAGAACACAAAGACCGTAACAATGTTCAACCATCGAAGCTTACAATGTGAGACTCGACTTTCATAAAATCGGCGGATTCAAAAATCTTTTGGGGCAAAGAATTCCATTCAGACACCGTTCGTGGGAAAAATAGAGTACTTGTGTGCATCGGTTCTAGCGAAAATTGGCGATAAAGAGTATTCATGGCTATGTCTAGGTGTCCTTGTAGTTGAAGGTTTCATACAATTGGGAAGTATGAGCAAGCGCTTGCGTGGCTCAGTGGTAAAGTATCCGACTCCCACGCAGCAGGCCTGGGTTCGATCGCAGCGGAGAGTGCATACTTTCTTTTGCATTTCTGACGATAGTGGTTACGGCCAAATGCCGGCGGCGGCATCATCGCAAACCGAAACGGCTATTGGAATGAGCCCATAACAGCTTACGCTGTCAAACATTTGGAGATAAGACATGAAAAACGTGAGTAGAAACCACGGGCAGAAAAAAAGTCTATTTAACCGATAATTCAAGGTATCAAGAGTTCAAGTTACAGTGGCGCCGCTCCGTTGAGTTTTCAGCTGCCCCATCCCACACTACCTAATGTGGGTGAATGATGTCACTCGAACAAAATCAGATTGGCTACCCACGCAACGTCATTGAGAATGCTAGAAACAAGTCACTTCATTAAGCTTATTAAGTCAAACGTGCATATACTGAACTCACAAAAAACTGGAATTAGTTCGATATATCGAGTCATTCGATATGGAACATTTAAAGAATTTGACAATGTAGAAAACGCACCTCATTAAAAATGTGTTCTTTATTTCCTAATTACATGTGTGGCGGGCATATTAGCTCGAGAAATAGTCGCCGATCTTCAGCTTTTTCATTTTTAAAGCATTGTTGAGCATACACTTGTCAACATTGTCGAGTGACTCGGAAAAGCCGAGTCCACAGCCTTCTATGGACGCACAATGGCAGCGAACAACGCTCAGTGCATGAAGTGCATCTTAACACGTGGGTGGGGCAGAACTGGTTGGGTCCTCGCAGTTACTGTTGCTGGCAAGATCCCTAGCCAGATCGGCAACGGTATCTCCATCAGCGAGCTCTCCGGTGGTTGCAACATGGTCGTCGACGGTGACAAAGTCTGTCGCTGAAGTCCCATCAGAAACGGCACCCGGGAACTCAGACAGCTGGCTCAACAAATCATCAAGTTCCTCAATTGGTTCATTGCAATTTTCGGATGAGCTTGCGCCAGCCTCGCCAGAAACACTAAGTCCACAATGACGGAAGCAATTCTGAATTGTTTCTTTTTTGACATCATTCCATGATGCATTCAGCATCGTTATTGCGTCCAGGAGGTCAATTTTCAACTCCCAGCCAGTGTGAAGCTTTAGCAAAAGCAGCTGCACAAGGTGCTTTCTATAGCCTGCCATATTGCGCACGGATATATTGTGCACGAATTGGTCTAAGCTCTTAAGGATGTAGCACTGAGGTTGTGTTTAGTGGCAGGAAACAAAGCTCGATATTGCTGATGCTTACCTTATCAATGATGCGCAGAGCAATTATTAACGAGTAAGCAGATTTTTCTGCCTTCGCTTACCAGGTCATCCTCCGTACTCGGTGGGCGCCTGTACCACCTGGTCTCTTGTCTGCCTTAGCTCTAAGGTCGGCCTTATTTTTCAGTATCGTACTCAGCGTACTTCTTGGGATGCTCTATGCTGCGGTCACATCAGACTTCTTCTCTCCGTGTTCAACTCTTCTGATGATTTCCAGCTTTGCAGATATTGGCAGGTTCTGCCGTTTCACAGCAGCTATCTCTTACAGAGCGGACAAGCTCTGCGTTCCGAGGACGCGACTACGCACACAATCTTGCAACTTCACGAACGACAGAACACTGAAGCAATTGAGCCGATCGCATGCAGGCGCACGTGGCTGTGAGTGAGAGTAGTCGAACTACTTTTTCTAGGGGGTGGCTGTCCGAGGGAGAGAAAGCAGTGACGCACGTGCGCAGTTGGGCTAAACCACTTTGTCTGGGGGGGAGGCGGGGGGGGTAATGGCGGCTCGCAGGTCCCGTATCTGGCGCTCGCCGTGCGGGAAAGCCCACTTCTGGGGTAGTTTTGCGATGCTTGAAGTTCGATATATCGATAGCGTCTGCTATTTTTTTCGATCTTACCGTAATTTTTGCTATATATACTCATTGTAACATTACGGTGTTCAAAAATGTTCGATATACGGGATAATTCGATGTAAACTGGTTCAATATAGTTAGGTTCGACTGTAGCATACGTATCATAGTAATTTGTGCAACCTTAAAAATAAATACACAAACGCAATAAATGTAGACATGTAATTCAAAACAATGGGCCGCTTCCACCCTAGAATGCGAATCATATGCTACAGCTGGGGCGACGGCAGCCAATGCACGCGGCAAAACTCTCAATAAATATAGGTGCAGCGATGTCTTCTCTTGCAGCAGAAACATAAATGGTACTAGCACTGTTCTGGGCATGTGTTCCACTGCAGGTGTTTGCAGGGAGTAAACTGCAGTGACTACATGCTGTAGAAGATGCAAGCATGTCATGTCAATGTCAACACCGACCTCCTTGGTCAACATATATCGATCACCTGCAGTTTTGAAAGGATGCTTTTAGCGGCAACCTCAAGTTCCGCATTTGTCAGAGCCAGGTCTTGTATATAATTTGCTTAGAATGGTAGAAAGAAAATATTCTAACAAGCCAGGATCCGGAAGAAAATAAAAAAATGCTGTGAAGCCATTAGAATGTGCTTTGCAACGTGACAAAATGACGACCTGATTGCTGCCACCTTGACTTAGACTTTAGTGCAATGGTATCGTCTCTGTCTTCTACTGAGAAAGTGTGGGTTCGAATCCCACTGTCGGTGTAACTTCCTTTTAGAGCGCAGCTCTCAGGCGCCTGTTCCTACAGGAGACCAATGAGAGCCACCCCTTCAGTGACGTCCTGCGAGGACACTGGTGTTATATGGTGACCCCGCCCTACCGCTCGATGCGCACTCGTATCTGGTCTCGGCCGGACCGCTTGTTTCGTACTATCGTCTGCTCGCGCTAGTTTGGTTAGCTTGGTTTGGTCTCTTTTGCACTTGTTTTTTAATATGATGAGTCTAAACCAAGACGTCCTGATGGAAAGGGTTTTGGAGACAGTGTGCCATATCTGATTCCGTACAAGACGGACCCTGAATACAAGGATGCGCAGGCGACACCGCAACAGAAGAGAGCACATCAACATGACTATGATCAGTGGCAATGACGTCATCTTTATAAGACATGACTTGCATTAAGAACGAAGGACGAAGAATGCAAACACAGTGCCGACCTAACAGCAAACAAAGGAAAAAATCACAAGAAACCTCGCATCTGCAAACAGGCGAGATTGTCAAGTCATGTGACTGCCGCAGCTGCATTTTAACACCGGCGGTGCGTGTTTTACCACTAGTGTATATGAAGCTTTCTGCGGCGACGATCGCTGCGAGATAGTGCCAGAGTAGCCTGCGTCGTCTGTTCACCGATAAAGCCATCGATAGGGTATGTGGCAAGCACGTCAGAACAAAGCTCTGCATGAGCAGAAGTCTGTCTGCAGCAGCTCCTTAGAATGGGGCCCACGCTTCACCCATGCACTGCCTCTCGATTAGCGAGTCAGTCGCACCATACTTGACTCCGTTTGCAACATGCCGCACGAGACACATTGTCCGCGCCAGCCAATACATTGCGAAATAAAAACATGTATAGAGCTGCGCTCAAATTTCACATTAGGGAGTATTGTAATTGTTGGTGAATGTTTTCCTAATTCTTTTTTTCAATTTTAAAGTAAAGGAAACGTTCAAATTGGCTATTTAACTACATAAGTTAACTGCAGCTCAATCCTCTGTGGCTGCACTGTTTTGACTGCTGACCCCCGCGACCACAAATAAATCTTGCAAACAGATACAATTTTAAATGTACATTAGATAGTTACATTGCTATCATAAATGCAAATAAAACAGGAAATTGCTACTTTGTAGTTTGTACAAGTGGTGAACGCCCGCATCTCCATACGTCTCCTTTGCCTTCACGTAGCGCAAACCAGCGATTATTGTACATTGTACCGCCGCATTTTCATTCGTGCGAAGTTCGTCTGGAATGTTTGTCAGAAAAACTGCTTAGGAAAGCGATGCAGGAACACACTTGGTTCAAATCAACCGTAAGTAGATAATACTTGTATCACCGCATGACAGAAGCGGGACATAGCGATGGCCGCAGAATGTGAAAGTTGACTAAGAATGCTGCGGCTTAAGAAGAGGGTAATGTTTAATTACTCGTAGATGTTTTATTATGGTGCACCGACACGAAATTCTTGCGAGAAAGCTTTCTTTGAGAGATACCCACTGTGTCTAGGCTTATGACAAAAAACCGCGTCAGGGACCCTTTTAGGTAAAACAATATTTCTGCACAAGCAGAAAAACAATCAAAGATTGCAAAAAAAGAGAGAAACACGAAGTTGAAAAGATTTAACATATTTCTAATATTGCACATGATCAATTTGCATAAAATTTGCCATGAATGTAGACCAGACTTTCCAGAAAAAAGCGTGAAATTTTGAAATTCTCCTTCTGGATAGGTGATATCTTTAAACCTTTATGAGCTTCCTGTAGAATTTCCTTAACTTTATGTGGCCTTTGTTGAACCCCACGATGACTATTTGCGACTCTGAGTAAACGTAGGGGCCGTGCCGAGAAACAGCCGATCCAGTTTCAGGCTAGACACAAAAAAGCGTGTTCTGTCACAGCATGCGCTGAATGCCTCGTAGTTCTCAAATCGTTGTGATACCATTGCACACAAGCTTTAACGTGAAAAAAGATGGATGAAAGATTTTTGTTGTGTACTATTATGCATGTCATCGTGCAGGAAAGACAGCAATGTCTGATTTCATGGTTGCAGAAAGAAGCAGACAATGTGCAGCAGAGAGGGACTTCGAAAAGAAACCTTTGTATCGGGAAAAGGTGAATCATACTATTTATAGGCCAACCTCTTGGCCTGTAAAACTTATGTAAAACCGATCCTCGAATACACCGCAGTAATTTGGGACCCCCATACAAAAACTAACACCCCAAAACTCGAGAAAGTACAGAGGAAATCGGCTAGATTTATTTATAACTGTTATAACTGTTATAGTTGGAAAACATCCCCTACAGCCCTTTTGCAGACAGCCAATTTGGAGAGCTTGGAGACAAGGCGGTATTGTGATAGACAAACTTTTATATTTATTGTATCATGACAAATTAGGAATAGATAAGAATTTGTACTTTCAACCAGTACAGTGATGGCAAACTCGATCCTTACACTCCAGGAAAGTCAGTGAATACTTGGCCAAAACTAATGCTTTTAAAAACTCGTTCTTCCCGCGTACAATCCGTAACTGGAACGACCTGCCCGCTGAGGTGGTCGAAAGCCCCACTATTTCGTCTTTCATGTGTGCTCTTGAACGTTTGCGGTAAGTACTTGCCTTCTATTTATCATGCATTTTCATTCATGTGCGTTCGTTCCTTTTTTGAACAGCTGCAATATCGAATACGGCTTTGTCATGTGCAGAGCTGAGTGCTGTCACACGTCACGCGCAACGTTAGAATGCTGTTGGTACGGAAATTTTGTATCCTTGTATTTAACTTATTCTTGTATTGTTTCTTGTTTTACATAAATGAGCTGTGACTTCGTATGCTCACTTTGTTGTGTGCAGTGCCGAGTGCTGTTACGCGCAACGTTAGCATGCTGTTGATATGGAATTGCTGTATCCTTGTATTGTTTCACCTATTCTTGTATTATTTCATACCCACTCCTGCCCAAGGCCTGACATTCAGGCCAACAGTATGTACCAAATAAATAGATATAGTGCCTAGAATATACTTCCTAGTGTGGCGAGTGGAGGGGTCTCCCAATGTGAGGAGGTGGCCGTGCTATCGCTGCCTTCCAATTTTGGCCACCAGGTGCACTGCGTGTTAAGGTGTTAGGGGCTCTGGCGTACTGCCGTTCCACCAGTCACTTTGCCCCGTGGGAAGCGTTTTGTTCAAGTGTGCAGTATTCTTTGGTTTTGTGTGCTTTAATTTGAGTCCATGTGAGTGGAAATTGCACCGACTAATGATGCTAAACACGAAGCTAGAGGGCAGGGAGAAAACATGTTTTGTGCCCTTTTGTCGGAGCGACTACCAGTCGAACCCTGCACGGCCGGCAGAATGGGAGCAGCGAATCAAAAGGGGAAACTGGAAGTGTAATTCAACACGTGTTGTCTGTGAGAAGCACTTTGAGATTTACATTGCAAGAACTTTCAAACTTGCGGTGGATGGCGTCGTCAATGAGCTCGTCCGAGGGAGACCATTTGCTTTGGCTTTTGGGACAGTTTTGTGGTATATTAAAGCAAACTTTCTGTCTCACTGATTTGTCCGTGACTGCCGAAAACGCACTACAGGAAAGCCAACTTACACAATGGAACTATCTGCACACACAATAGAACAATGCCGCACGACATACATATTATAGAACACTACAGTTTACATTCGCAGTTGTACCAATAAGAATAATGGAAACTGCAACGCCACGCTACCCAGACGAACTGTATATATCTGCATTGCATTACACGCGTCATGCAATGCATTCCTGGCCGTCACCATGGGTAGGCCGCGGGTGCAGTGCGATGGTGCCCTTAAGGCCGATTCCATGTATCGGCAATGGCAGAGCCTCTGACCGTCTACCAAAGCGGTCAGAAGGCAATACTGTGCAATTGTAGGGTCATCCGTGAAAGTGTGGGTGTATGGAATCCTGTACGGAGCGGCGCCCACATCCTACACCACCACAGCGCATCCCCTCCCCCTCTCTCTCCTCTCCTACGCTCCCCCCTTTCTCTCCTCTAGGAATACTCTACGGAGCGGCGCCCGCGTGCCACACCCCCACAGCGCATGCGCGTCCCCTCCCTCTCTCTCTCCTACATTCCCCCCTTTCTCTCCTCTAGGAATCCGTAGCAGCGCGCTCGACAGGTGGTGCAACAGCTGCATACTCCGCTGGGGGCGCCACGGTATTTCCGCAGTATGAAAATGATGGAGCACACGTGCCTCATTCTCTCTTCTGTACAGCGCCATGATGAGTGCTCGGCCCGCTGCCGTGAAACGGGAGCGGCGACGTGGCGGTCCTGAACTTATGCTCGCGAAGCAAAAAGGAAACGTGAATGGCGGCAAGCGGACCCTGAACAACAGCAACCCTTGACGCTACACTTCACCGACCACAAGGCCGTCGTCTTGAAAGCGCCACGTGCACCGATGCTAGGAATTGCCTACAGTCTCTAAATAAATAAACAGGCAACCACCACGTTCTCTCTTCTCTTATACATTCTCATTCGTTCTCTAAATAAAATTACACCATCTCCCGCTCAAGCTAACCGTCTTCCTGCTGCTTCGCATCCACACATAGTTCCCTTTAGCGAGAGATAGAGTAATATTTTTAAATTTTAAAGAGCTTACTGGCATTTAAAATCGCGCAGTGTATTTTGTTCAGGCAGCACTTCGAAAAATCATTATGATGAACGCTAAAGCTTCATTTGGTTTTTGTTCGTTCATAGTTTTCTGCCTCAGCATTAGTGCTACAGGGATGAATGCGGCCAAGGGAGTTTTGGAGCAGTTCCCGGAGTAGCCAATTTGGCACTTTCGAGCAGGAATTGCCCATTTTGGAGCAGAAGTTATGCGTTTTGGATCAGCTTGGTAAAGCTCAACAAGAATGAATACAGGAAAACCAAGAAACATACACAGGTGCCCTGTGTGTGTGTGTTTTTTCTTCGTCCGTTGTCGTTTTCACGCCTTCACTTCAGATCAAGAAACATGTGTTCGGCGGAGGCCCGCAAGGTGGAGTGCAGTTCATCCATCTGACAAAGGAAACCCATAGGGGTTTCTGGAACCCATGTGGTTTAGTCGGCACACATAATATGTAACCTATGCGAGGTTACGTATTAGGTGTGCCGACTAAAAGTGGTCAAGAAAAAAAAGAATAACCGAGGGCATTACGTGAACAGTGCCCACTGTATGTTAAGCTTTTGGCAATGCTTGTCAGCGGAGCTGTTAAAGGCTCGCAAGGTTGGTCTCATTGTCGTGCGAGCATCACTTAGATGGGAGAGCGTGAGTTGTCTGCGTGGCCGCTAATCATTCAAGTGTAGAATTTCACTTCTGTCATAACGGGGAGGCCACGTTTACGGGGGTATGAGCCATTGCTTAAGGGAGTGTGAACCATTCATGAGTAATTGACGACGTGTGCTAAGGTATTTGAGCAATGCAGCCGCAAACGCGCTCAGGAAAGGGCTCATCGTCGACGTGCCGATTCTAGCGTGAGGGCTTCCGAAGCCTCAGTGAAGAGGGACGGACCCCGAGTTGAGGGAGAGCAATGTTGAGGCCAAACGTCAGTAAAGAGCTGCTGACCCCGAGTTGCGGGAGCGCGATGCTGAGGCCAAACTTCAGCGTCGCCTTGCCTTCCAGGAACTTAACAATGGTGGTGCTTGCCTCAGCAATGCTAGCGCCAACTTCCCCGGTGCGACGGCCAGGTTTTAACGCGAGTTTCTCAACTGGAACATTCATGATAGACACGACATGTTTGGTTTGGTGACGGCCCATGACAATACACAAATTCTCATCATGATGGGCAATATTCACTACAGAAAACCCATCATAGTCACAGCTTCGCTGGCTTCCATCTTCACAGTAGTTAGTGGAAAGGCTCAGAATTTTTTTTTTTGGTTGTAAAACGTCGAGAAATGACCGATAACAGCGTATAAAGCAACCTAGGTCCTGTGTGATCCTTTTTCTCAAAAAAGAAAGCCTGTGCAATTTAACAAAAAATTTATGAGACAGTGCGTCCTTACACCAGTGATATCAGTGGTCTCAAAGGTAAACATTGTCATCTAGCAGTCATCGTGCATATTATGTAAGTACGATTCTGAGTTTGTGTGGTGTGGTCGTGCAGCAGCTGGGGTCCAAATTTGTGTGACAATTAGGTAGCCATTGGATATTTCTGGTTGAGAAGTCTCACTAAAGCAAGCAGGCTGTTAGTCTGCGTCCTGCACTAACATCACTGCAACAGACGTGGTGCACGTGCAAAATCTATTTGAACGTTACACTTAAGGCATTTGCCATAATTTGATGCAGATTTACTAATAGGACTCAGAATTGAGCCCTAAAATGCACAATGAAACTGCTGAGCTACACGCTGAACAGACTTAAGACTTATACATTCAGCTGAGAGCGCCCCTTTCTTTCCCAACTGCCCTATAAAAAGGGCATCTTTAGCTGGTCCGCATAGTACGCAAATGCATAAGACTTACATAAAACAATCGTAATGCAATGTATAACACAAAACAATTTTCATTATCCTGCGGGCAAGTTACAACGTACCACCAAACAAACATACATTAAAAAGATGCCGACACTAAAACCAATTTCTTAGGCTTGAATTCCAGGGCTAAACGCTAGCCAACATATAGCTGTGTGGTTGCCACTGAACACGCACATTTTGCATTGCAACTTCATTCAAAATGAGCATTCTGACGCAGGTTGGCGTAGCACTTCCATCCCTCTGTTACAAATGCTTTAAGCAGCAGGAGTATTCTTGCCAGTGTACTTTTGTCTGCAGGTACGGTAGCAGAAATGATAACGGCCTCGGAACGTCTGAAGTTGATCATGACACATTATACCGATTCTTTTCATAACAGGCTTTAGTTTATTGGTACAAGCAGAATATGCTAATTTCTCATTCAACGCAGTAAAATGTCAGTTAATTTGCTCGCAAGAAATTTAGAAGTAACTGCAAACAGTGCTCGTTCCAGCTTTGGAGCGTTCAACCTGGACACAGCTAAAAGAATTCCATTATAACTGGTTCAATTTGTTTCCAAGTCAACCGTTTACGCTAATACAACTGATTTTGCCAAAAGAAAGCCCTCGCGAAATTTTTGAAACCTGTTGGAAGAAACTCAACTTAGTCCGATTGGTTTTATTACCTTTTCATGCTTCACCAGGTTTGAGAATTTCTACGTGGCAGGTGTGTGCTGTGTTCCTAAGCTCGGGCCCTACCTCGAACTCTGCGTACTGTGAGCACGAACAAGTGCCAGTCACTAGATGCAGACGAACTTATCACACGTATCGGCTAATTATAAAAAGGAGCACCCTGACTCACAAACAGAACTCTCATTTGTTTTTATCCCAAGACACACTGACCAGGTAACCTTGCAGTTTCTAGACTTGTATGAATGCAGAATATCGGTATTTAGCTTCTGCGAGCACGACAGATGTTACTGCCTATACAAGGTGTCCCAGCTAAAAGTAGACAATGTTTTAAAAACGACGGAGTGTGCTAGGAGGCTGAAACCAACTCAGTGGTGTTGAGGATCGCAGTCTGCGGTATTTTTTTCCTTTTGCAAAGTCAACTTATTAGTTATAAACTAATTGCCTAACATTTCAAATATTGGCTCCACCAAGAAAGTGCCAATATGAAAGTTGTAGATCATATTAAAAAATGTCCAACTGAAGTGTTTGCAACTAAGTGCCATTGATGAAGCTTCTTGTAATTGGCTTTAAAGAAAGCCCCCGAAATAGAAAAACAACTGCGTGACAGCGTCTGGGAGCACTGAGATACTTGCGCTACCACGCGGTTGTTTTGGTATTTCGTGACGACGTTCGGGCGAGGCTCCTCGACCTTGCTGCAGCCTCCCACGGTAGTCCCGGGCACCCCAGCAGCTATCCCCCTTCGAAGACTGGCCAACGGCGTCACGCAAGACAGTCCCTGGGGAGCCTCGTCGGCACTTGAGCAAGCCACCGGACGGAAGCAGAGCCCAAACCCGTTGCTAAGCCTAACCGGCCGGGCCTCGCTGCCGTCATCGACTGCGACCGGGACATGGGTGGCTACCAAGGCGACAACATATACCAGGATCAACGGGAGTAGAGATCCCGGAAGAGACATGACGCGACTTAGACAAGGAATCCATAAGAGTTGACGTCAAAAACATGTAAACATTCCACTCAAGCAGCGACGCAGCCAGAGAGGTTAGAGTAGTCAGACACTTGGGAGTGGTTGCACTAAGGCTGTGGACATAAGGACAACGTAACTAGCTGCTACTTTTGTATACGCATTAGAGAGGAGTATATGTATTATACATATTGTTAAGTTTATTTTTCCAGTTCTGGGAATTTCCTTTTTGCTTGCTTTCATGAAATCATGTGTGCTGTGCCGTCATACGTGTCTCAGTCCATCCCCTAAACATGCGCTCCCCCGAGATCTGTAACACCAACTAGCACTCAAAGGTACCTGCTCACTCACGTGTACTTACACACACAGGTACTCGCATCCACTGACCAGCACTAACTCCTGCCTACTCACACTCACCAGCACTCACCATGTTCACACTCAAGCCTTTGAAATGAGTGTGAGCGAGTGAGTGCCGACCTATGGCCACTCATATTTAAGAAGCATGGCCTTAGCCCGAGCACTGGTAAAAATTGAAGAATGAGCTGGTGCAGAGTAAGCCAAGGCTAGTGCTTACTTGTAACTCACATCAGGAAAGCTCAACGTCTAGGCAAAACTTGTGATTGTAATCCTCATCGGTCGAGTATGAAAGAAAAAATGAAGCCCCTATAGGCTACAATACCTAAATAAAATAATTTTTCATAAACTCTTCATTGAAAAAACGTCTTGGCTTTTTTTTTCCAAATGAAAGTAGAACGTTGAAACACCATATTGTAAGCAATATCTAAAAGACTATTTTTTAAGTAACAAAACTGTTTTTGTTACCTGCACCTTTCCTAAAACGGACAACTACAGAACATGACTAGAATCAATACTGAGCAATAACAAAACCGCAACTAAAAGCGAATTGAATTTTAGAATGCTGTAATCCAGCATGCATTATTAATACCCAGTACCTAGTCTTATTCTACTGGTTATAAAGCAACAGTAAAAGGCTCTGAATGCTAAGTCAGAAATCATGAAGTTTTAGCTCGGGAGCTCTTATCAAAATACACGAGAATGTATAAAACAGTTTTCTCAGCAACCACTGTACTGATTTTGATGAGGTATGCTGCATATAAAATGTTAAAATCTAGTAACTGCATGAAGTGCATTTTAAATTTATGCAAATAACTGTTTCAAAGAAATTCTTGGAAGAATGTAGAAACCAGTTTTCCTGGAACCCTATGCACCAATTTTGATTAGGTTTGCTGAACTTGAAAGAAATTAAAGATCTAGTAACTATAAGAAGTGGATTTTAAATGTATGCCAACAACTGCTTCAGAAAAATGCATAAAAACTGCAAAATTAAAATGTTAACTTGTGAGGAGGACTCTTGCTATACCCTCAAACATTGTAACAATTGTACGTAATCTGTAAATTTGTATAATGCATTTTTATCCACTTAAGATGCTTAAACAGAAGCAGTTTATAGAACTGCGATATCTGGTTTTAGTGGAGAATTACGCCACTGCAAACTTAATGTATCCATTTTTTTAATTTGAGGATTTTTGTGGTGTCTCTTCGTAAAAAATTTTGAGGTCCTAGAGCAAATGATGCTTCTTAGAGTTGCTTCTCAAGTGGAACAAATTTTTTTTCAAACTGGTTGAGTGGTTGTCTAAGAAGAGTATTTCTACTTTTTACATGCATTTGAATTGGAGAAATTCGAGTTGGCTATGAGCTCAAGTTTCCTCTTAATGTTTCAAGAAACCATACCATCTCTTCAGCAGGTCCAAGGGTTCCCAGGCATCCATGCTTGAATACTGCTCCAGGGAACATCAGCTGAAGCAGAGAAACATGTAGTACAGATAGCTGATTATATAGCAGCAGTAACAAAGCTAAACTTTCTCCAATTGTTCTACACTACATTTATACCCAACAAACAGGTATTAAAAATAAACACAGCAAAAAAGAGCCAAGCATGAACAAACAGAGGGGCTTGATATTTGTTAGTCACAATCACATGTAGCCAATGAAACCAAGGTAAGCATAGGGTAAATTACTTTCTTAATTTACCCTAGGCTTTCTTTGTATTTTGGCTTCATATGACTGCAACCTATCATTGTGGGAACAAGTGAACTAGTTCCCGCCAGATCAGTGCCAGTTCTTGCTCGTGCGGAACCAGCATGGCACCTCCTGCATGAACCCTGCACTATCCCTCTGAGGAGTGCAGGGAAGGCTGTCAACTCGTCCTACATGACGCCTGCACTGAGGGAAACATCTGCGACGAGCAGATGCTGCCATGTTGACCCGGTGAAATGAATAGTGAAGTGCAGCACCTCGCGAACTAGTTCAGGAAAAGGAGGTGAACCAAATGGACCTATGATCAAGCCCCTGTGCTGTCTAAGGTGTACTGCTCTCATGCGACATGCTGACACCAGTGGGGCCACCCTTCTTTGCATTGACAGTTTAACAGGATCACAGTAACAGGGCAGTGTGCTTGTTTAACAAACTCACGATGTTGTTTAACTGGATATATGTCAGGATATAAACGATATGAATGACATGCACAGTGATGCTACTGCGGACTTCTGATTTGGAGCAATTTTTGGAGCACCAGAAATTTCATTTTTGGAGCACTTTGGAGCATGCAATTTTGCATTTGGAAGCAGCAGATTTTTTCACATCCTGAAGTATTTCGAAAACACGAGTTGCAATTTACATTCAAGGACCTGAAAAAATTGTACGTTGTTACGAGAAGCTTGGTAAACACTTCCACCTATTGCAGATCTCGTGGAGAAAAAAAATGCTCTTCTGTGCATGCGACACACACACACAAATTGATATCGTTTCACATATTGCTAGCCTTCCCAGATGTCATTCGGTATATATCCAGTAACAGAAATGATGGACACATTGGCAGTTATAATCACATGTCATACTGCGCTTCAAACAAGCTACAGTAGAAACCCACTGTTATGTTCCCAGGTACTGCGTTTTCCCGGCTCTTAGGTCGTTTTCGGCTGGTCCCGGCATAGATCCCATAGGACCCAATGCATTGGTAACCCCACTGTTGCATTTCAACTGGGGGACCGTTCCCGCATCATGCGTTGCTAACTGTCACTCCACACCAGGCCGAGCGGCCATTTTGACTTTTCATGTCGCTTGGCTTGGTGGCTTGACGATGGAATTGCTCTCCCAAAGTGCCGGGGGCTATGACGTATTTTCGGTTAGCGCGAACAAAAGCAAGGCCTTAGAGATGCGTATTTGCTATCTAAAGATCGTGCCAATGACGCGTTGGGGCCCTAAAATTGGTTATGGTGCATAGATGTTTCGTAAGATGTCCAAGGGTGATAGCGCTATCACCGCACACTGTATGCTGTATGTGCGAGTGAAAGCGTGTGAGGGGAGCTGACGACCACGGCTGAATCTCTCGCGCGCGAGAAAGAAAAGTGGCGAGGAAGCCGAGGGAGATTCTAGAAAGAGGAAGTGCGCCTTCCGTCGCGCTCGAGGCACCGACGAGGTTGCGAGGAATAGCGGGCGGCTGCATACTGCACGGCGGCGTGCGGACCGTATCATGAAAGCAATCTGTGTTGGGGGCAGAGTCTAGGCAGTGTAGGTGCGTCGGCGGCTCATAGCTTTGTGCGCACTGTGTGTTCTCGGCGCTCAGTTTGTGTTGAAGCGATAGACAGCAGCACGAAGGTCACTTCGCTCGCTGCAGCTGCAGCGCTTCATCACGCCAGAGTTTGACAGCGTGTGCCCGCGCTCATCGAGTGTGATGTGTTCATGTTTGCCTGTGCGCGCTGATGCTATGCTTGTTAATATCATACCTGTACACCTAGCAACATAAAAATTCAGGATACCACCGCGCGAGGGGGGGGGGGGTAAAAAAAATGTTGCCGCCATGCCAAACAGCACATGTGGTATAGAGTCCAGACCTGTCACGACTCCGCAAAGTGACAAAGCACAGAAACTCAGTTGTGCATGATCTCAGAAATAAGTGCAACTACTTATTCTTGGCTTCTGATATTGCCATAAATCGTTCCAACTACCGTACTTTCCGGTGTATAAAATGCACTTTTTTTTTCAATTTTTCCTTGGTGCGTCTTATAGAACGGTGCGACATAAGTGCGTGTTTTTTTGTAAAAAACTGCCGTCAAAATCGGATTCGATGTTATGGCCATGCGAAGTGCGCTGGTTGACTTAATTGCTGCGGGTTCTGTGCCTGCTATCGAGGAGCCGGGTACGTTCTTATGCCATCAATCGTTCCAACTACTGTACTACCGTACTTTCCGGTGTATAAGACGCGATTTTTCTTTCTGAATTTTTCGTTGGTGCATCTTATAGAACAGTGCTACTTATGTGCGTGGTTTTTTTTTCGGAAAAACTGCCGTCAAAATCGGATTCGATGTTATGGCCACGCGAAGCGCGCTGGTTGACTTAATTGCTACGGGTTCTGTGCTTGCTATCGAGGAGCCGGGTACGTTCTTCTCGTGATCAGGTTCGCGAGTGCCGTGCGAGGAGGACGGAGCAGCAACAAAAGCGGCGGCAGGCCGACCGCGAATTAGCTGACCCCGAATTCGTCGCATCTGCAGATCGCTGTCCAGATACGACGTGGGCTGCTGCACAAACTACGCAGTTGTTACCAGAGTACAAGCCGCCCACCCCTCCCTCCCGTGCTACCTTCCCGCTTTCTTCCATTGTGCGCGATTAGGCTCAATGTCGGA
This sequence comes from Dermacentor silvarum, assembly GCF_013339745.2. Taxonomy (NCBI): domain Eukaryota; kingdom Metazoa; phylum Arthropoda; class Arachnida; order Ixodida; family Ixodidae; genus Dermacentor; species Dermacentor silvarum. Next base: position 328,366,201 of record NC_051154.1, on the reverse strand, counting down.
CGCTTTCACTCGCACATACAGCATACGGCGCGCAGGGGACAATGTTATCGCCCTTGGACTTTATACGAAACATCGCGGCAACCATGAATGCAAAAATGCGCCTGGAGTGGAAAAATTCATGGAGTGAAATGTCACTGTTCTTTTTCTTAAGTGCTTACCAAACCAAGAGGTGCGTCTTATACACCGAAGAGACTTATATACGTGTTTTTTTTCCGGAAGAACTGCCGTTTTGAGGGGGGGTGCGTCTTTATACAAAGGTGCGAGTTATATACTGGAAAATATGGTAAACTAGGGGAAATAGAGAAGTTTGGCATTTGCACTTCACTCGACAACCTGACAAAGCAAAATGAAGCCTAACGCACTCGCGGTCATATAACGACTGGATTGCTAAAAACGCGCGACCCAGCCCGAGACGAGCCAATCCGGCAAATCCAATATGGCAGCACCCTTTGGTTGCTCGCGTTCATGGTGGTGCCGGCGGCCCACATCCACGATTCTAGATGCATGTTGGTGACTAACTGCTCCCATGCCGCTTAAATTTATCGCACAGTTATATTACAGGGCGTAAACAAAAAAAAAATGCGGTGTTGTGGCGGCTACTTTTCGGAAGATTTAAGGCCGCGTCTGTACAATCGGGAGATGTGAGAACAATTCGGGAGGCTCCCAGACAATTAGGAAAAGTTGGCAGGTATGTAATATAGTTAATAAGCGAATGTACTTAAGTTCATACGAACGATAAAACTACTATCCTTACTTTGTATAGCTGGCTACTAATTTGGAATCGCAATCGATGCATCGGCTTTTGGGTGAAACTACGACTTTCTTTCAAATGTAAGAATTAAAATAATATTGTGTGCAGTTCACCACTACTCTCATTTTTAATTTTTTCCTGTTTCTCGGCTCTTGCGTTTCCCGGCTCTTACAGTAGGTTTTTTTTTTTACGGTCCTGTGAAAACGTAGCAGCGGGGTTCAACTGTACTAGCTGCGCTTCCGGAGTAGATACCGTCCACCGATAAAAAGCCAATTGACCTTGAAGCCACAATCCTCGACAGAAACCACACTTTGCTGTCGAGCCACCTTGTAAGGCAGACGCCGCATCGGCGCCGTGCGTGGCGCTATGGCTTAATTATGACGCACGGACTGGTACTCTCTTTGTCTCCTGTTCGCAACTAAGGTTGCAACTAAGGCCCGCCCTTCGTCACGTTGCATGTTTAAATTCCCCGGTGGTGCAATTGTCGGCGACAGACGCCGTCAAATCCGAGACTGTTTGGCGCAGTTAGGCGCAATTTTTGTAGATTTTATCACGATGGCGGATCATTTGGCGCACTTTGGCGCAGCAGTGGAATTGCTGCATGCATTTTACTTGAAAGGCAGTACATGCGTTTGTAACTTGACATGCAGCACAATATGTGCAGGGTTGGCTTCTCTGCAGCAATTTGGAGTTCTGCCTGATTACGCATGGCGATTGGCAGTGGAGCAGCACTTGGAGTGCCGCTACATTGCTTCAATGCAATAGTGTAGTCCACTTATAACGATATCAAGAATGAAAAATTTGATCGTTATAACCAATCATTGCTATATCTGGACTGCCGTCAAAAAAATTTTAATGATCTGCTGAATATATTTTTGTAGTCTCAAAACCAAATGTGCCACTTGCGATAAAAAAGCAACATTGTAGAAAGTAGGCTGTGAAAAACAGAACGTTTATTTATACCTCTAAATAGCGTTTCAATCATTAGGCGTGCTGAAAAAGAAATTTGCACTCTTGCTTTCGCAGAAGTTTCGGGTTCACAACCGCGGTGTGCATCGCGTCCAGCTGCTGCGCGGAAACTGGCGGCTATAATTTAGCCTGCATGAAATCAATGAGCGAGTCGATCGACGACATTGCACTTTGGTTGAACATTGGGGTCGGTGTCGAAGCCGGGCCATTGTCAATTGCGTCATCACTGCCGCTGCTGTCGTCGCTTCTGTCACACAATGCCGCCATCTGTTGCGACAACGATCGCCCCGTCGGAGATCTTTTTGGAGAATGAGGCAGCACTATCTGCACTCAGAAACTCCTTCATCAAAGCACCACCTGTTTATTCGTCAGTAGCGATGTGCTTCCAGAGTTCAGTAATGTCTGCGGGTTGCACCATGTTAGTTTCACCCATGAGGGTTTTGTCCTAGCGCACAAAGCCCTTTTCCGTTGATCGGCATGGCCACTGCTTCTAGCCTATATGATCGTGGCACTCCCAGTTTTGATAATCGTCGATATCATTGACAGTGCCAGCTCATACTTCGAGTCTGCAAAATTTGCAGCTTCGTCTCAAGCGACACAGCTTTGTGCTTTGTTGGCGCACCTCCCGCTGCTTCCTTAGCGCATTTCCACGCTCCCAGAGAGAGAGAAAGGGAGCACAGGCGCCGCTGTTATTGCTTTTTTCCCCCTCCTCTTCTATAGATGCTCGCACGACTGCCGTCGACGCAGGCAGGAACATGCTGGCGCCATCTTGTGCACGCTGCGCCAACTTGCAATGCGCGTCGATGGCTTTCGCAATTGACGCCCGGGCGGGATGCGCTGCACCGTAATGGTGGCAGGTACGAACTCGTGTAGTCAAACTTGTCTTTAAGGGCAACTTAGGAACGCAAACTTCACGATTATTCTGCACGAAAAACGCTGCCCAGAAGCAAAATTTCGATCGTTATATCAAATATGCAGTGAATAACATATTGTTATATTTGTTTTTTTTCTCGTAGCCCTAATGCATACGTTGATACCTTTAAGTTGACTCATCGTTATATATCGCATCGTTGTAACTAGACTGCACAGTAATCGCATCAACGTCGAAAGTCATTGCGAGATGGCTTCTGCTGTAATTCTTACTCTAAACTTACTCTCCAGCAGGAAGAGGAGCTCTTTCATTGAAAAAGGCATATGGGTGTTTGCTCGAAATTACAGCTTTTTCGTGGAAAGCATAGAGTGGTGTAATACTTTGCTGACACAATTATCACTGTACTATCTGCACACTGCACTTCTCTGTTTACAATGCCCAAATCTGGCGATGGGTGCTTTAAAGCCTCATCCACACTAGTAGAAAAACATGCGCAGCGCACCTCCGGCGTTAAAACGAAGCTGTGGAAGTGCCGCCGCACCAACTGGTGGCGAGCTGTTGTAACAGTCGAGTGACAGGATGAAAATTTCGCCTCCTCTCCCTTACTTGTGTCAGGGTTCGTAGAGGCTTCCAAGGCAAAAATTCAAGGATGTTCCAGGACTTGTCACAGGTTCTTCAAGGACTCAAATCGGCATCCAAAGTAGGATTTCTTTACTCTAACGTTTCCAAAATTGACTAGTTTTATTGCACTTACAATAAATAAATGTATATGACAATCATAATAAAAATGTCTAGCCTTAATAACTTCGCAAGATCACAACACAAAATGAATGCTTACAACCACGACTGAGATTTCTCCAGTATAAGCTGGGTAATGTTTACCAAAAATATTCAAAACATTCAGAATAAGGTTATTACACTAAAATAAAAAGAAATAAATGTATATCCCAATGATGTTAATAATGTCTAACCTTGATCACTTTGACAACAATACCCCAAAAAAATCACAAAACACAATGAATGATCCTAACACCTACTCTGATTTCTCCAGTATTAACTGGGCTAGTTTACCGAACATTTCCAAGCCATTCAGTGCAGTCTTGCTACACATCCATTATAACAAATAGATGTATATTGCAATTTAGTAAAACATGTCTTGATGATTGCAGAAGTCCGCAGTATTAAAAGTTAAGACAACGAACACTCACAACAGCTGCTCAGGCTTCTGCAGTATTAGCAGGGTTGGTTCATCAAAAATTCTAAAACAGCATACCATATTTCCTAGTGTGTAAGACGCATTTTTTTCTGAATTTTTCGTCGGTGAGTTTCATAGAACGGTGCCACCTATGTACATTTTTTCCCCCAGAAAAACTGCTGTCACAATCGGATACGATGTTATGGCCACACGAAGCGCGCTGGTTGACTTAATTTTTACGGGTTCTGTGCGCGCTATCGAGGTGCCGGATTCTCGTGATCAAGTTCCCGAGCGCCGTGCAAAAAGGATGGAGCAGCAACACAAGCAGCAGTAGGCCAACCGCAAGTCGATCGACCCCGATGTTGTCGCATCTGCAGACCGCTGTCAAGATATGGTGCGCGCCGCTCTGCAAACTACACCGTTGCTATGAGAGTACAGGCAGCCCTCTCCCTCCCGGGCTGCCTTCCCGCTTTCCTCCCTTGTGTGCAATTCGGCTCACTGTCGCACGCTTTCACTCACACATACAACATACAGCGCACGGGGACGATGTTATCGCCCCTGGACTTTACACGGAACACCGCAACAACCACGACAGCAGAAATGCGCCTGGAGTGGAAATATATGCCACCCATACGCTTGCACGTGACCCGCGTTCACGGAGTGCAACATCACTAACTTTTTTAAATCGCTTACCGAAAGCTTTATACACCAGTTCGACTTCTATACATTTTTTTCTTTGGAAAAACTGCTGTTTTGAGAGGGGTGCGTCTTATACAAAGGTGCGAACTATAGACTGGAAAATATGGGAATGTTATTGCACTTATATTATCATAAATAATGTTGGAACAAACCTCCACCCAAAGGCACTGAGCATCCGTGGTAAAGTTGCTCCACTATAGCTCTCTTTAGCTTCACTAGCTTCAACTCGCACGCAAGAGTGAAAGTGGGACAAGGCAGACCGACGGGCGAGAAGTGAAGAGAACGATAGGGTGAAGAAAGCAGCGTAAACACTGCCAGCCGAGCGAGCACCAAAGCACTGCACAGGTCTCGATCTCTCTCCGTTCGCGGTGACGCCTTTTATTTTTTCCGTGTAGTTCTGCAAAACGAAACCATGTGTGCTCGTGCTGGCGTATTGTTTCTTAAGTGCGGAGTTTGTCAGATTGATGCCGATCTACCACAGAAAGGAGGTCGCAATGTTGGTACCAGAGTGCGTTACTCACGAAATTCAAGGATTTTCAAGGACCTGTACGCACCCTGTTGCGTGTATGTGCGAGATGTCGCACGCTTTTTCCTTCACTTGCTGAGAAATTGGCACTGTGTTAACGTTCTTCTTCCTTAACCAAGGCGTGTCTCATTAAGATGATGACGTCGTTGGCAATGATCATAATCCTGTTGGTATGCTCTCTTTTGTTGTGGCTTCGCCGCGTTCAAAACAAATGAGAATGAGCAGTGATGCTACTGCGGACTTAAGATTTGGAGCAATTTTTGGAGCATCGGAAATTTCATTTTGGAGCACTTTGGAGCAGGCAATTTGGCATTTTGGAGCAGCTTGGAGCAGCCGATTTTTCACATCCTGAAGTATTTCGAAAAAGCGAGTTGCAATTTACATTCAATTACCTGAATAATTCTTATGTTCTCACGAGAAGCTTCGTAAACATTTCCATCGATTGCAGATCTCGTGGAGAAAAAAATGCACTTGTGTGCATGCGACACACACAGACACAAATTGGTATCATTTCGTATATTGCTATTTTCCCAGATGTCATCGGTAATATCCAGAAACAGAAATGATGGACACATTGGCGGCACGCAGTTATTATAACCACGTCATGCTGCGCTTCAAGCAAGCTACTAGCTGCGTTTTAGGAGTAGATAACGTCCGCCGATGAATCGCCAATTAACCTTGAAGCCGCGAGCCTCGGCAGAAACTTTTGCCGCCGAGCCGCCTTGCAAGGCAGACAGACGCTGCGTCGGCGCCGTGCGTGGCACTGCTAAAGTCACTGGAACCTGGAACTTTGAAAGTACCACAACCGCCGGAGCGAGCGCAGACAACACTGCGCAGGCAACACTGCGCGGAAAAGACGAGCGGCTCTTCCTCGGGTTTTCTAAGCTTGCTACAGTGAAGAAGAGCACGATGGCTGCCGCAGTGGGCTCTGTGAAATCCACAAACAAAACCGCATTTCGTTTAGCTAGATACGATGTAAATTACAAGTACAGTAGCCGACGGATTTTTCGGACTCCAAAAATTCGGACTTGTTGGATATTCCAGACTTCATAGATGTACCGGAAGGATTCCCATAGAGCTAATGCATTTTCGCGAGCGATTTTTCGGACGAATCTAGGAGCCAATGTTCGATTTTCCGGACTAAATCGCTCGCTCCGAGCCACGCTAACCGATTTTGGAGGCCGCCATGTTGGATTTTCCGCTGGCTTGGCTTCCAGTGCCCCCCTGTATAGCCTTCAAAATCAGTAGATGCACGCTATCCCCTCGTCTCCGAGGCCATGCCCGCTCTTCCTTGGCCGACAAAACGTTCTAAAAAGCTGCACTTGCTTTTCTTTTCTCTCTTTTTTTTTGTTCGGTCCGTACGCTGTGTGCAGGTGAAAGCTTGCGAGGGTCAGCCAGCAACCGCAATTTATTCTTACGCACGCGAGAGAGGAAGGCGGCCGGAGGTGCGCGTGGAGTTCGTTTGCTCGCGGGGCACGGGGAGAAGGCGGCGGAGACGGTGGGGAGTTGCATTCTGCTGCTCTTGCATCAATCAATCGGTCGGCTACTGCACTCGGAAAGTGAACCATTCAACTGTGCGCCACCCGTTCTAAATGCAAAGCGATCCCGATGCTCGTGTGTCACACAAGATTTTTTTTTCGGATGACTAGGTATCAAGCGCTGCCACAAAATCGTTTATATGCGTGGATATTATCGCTTTCAACGTGGCTACTGATTTAACTGCATACGAAATGTTTCATACAGATCTATTTCTACGAAAATAAACGGTCCCTGACTGCACTACAAGAAAAGGGATGCTAAAACAGAATTAACCAGGTCATGTTTGTGTTGTTTTAATCAACACACGAGAAAATCTATATTTTAATTGTCAACATTGACAGCTCGATCGATCTTTATTGCAGTGGTTACACAGCCGCCCGTATTCCGTCGCTCTTCGAGCCACATTTTGCTCGGTTCTGCATACTTCTGAGCATCTCCTCACTTTGTTTACTCAAGGCAAACCGCAGTCTTCAAAGCAAATGCGCGAAGAAGCTTTTCCATCACATTATGGCATTTAGGGAGTTCGATGATATACCGCAAGGAGCTTCTCAGCTTGGCGATATCAACAAGTTCACCAAGTAGGAGTGAACTTGTCGCTCTTTATCCGGTGCAGCCAGAGATAGCACGGTACTTGCTGTCGCTCTTTCCGCTTAACTGGTATCGCGAAAAGCGCTTTCCCGGACTCCCGGCGGTTGCTGCACCCGAACGTGCAGCACCCGGGCATTTCCTTTCGTTTTAAGTCTACGAAAGTTATATATACACTAAATTATACAAAATGCAAAATCTGACCTCGTTGATGACTCGTACGCGCGGCGTGTGCGAGCGATGTCTGTCTGCTTACCTCCTCTGGCGCGGCTTAGATCCGCCATCTATAGTGGAAAGTGATCACCTGACGGCAACTGACCAATCGGCGGCATGGCGGCTAAGAGAAACTGGCTGCGGTACTTTCCAGGTTCCAGTGACCTTAATTGGGACGTACGCGCTAGAGCTTTCTCGTCTCCTGTTTGCTGCTAAGGTTGCAACTAAGGCTCGCCCTATCGTCACGTTGAACGTTTTAATTCCCCGGTGGTGCAATTGGCGACAGACGCCATCAAATCTGAGACTGTTTGGCGCAGTTAGGCACAATTTTCGTCGACTGTATCAGGATGGCGCAGTTAATCCCAATTGGCGCACTTTGGCGCAGTTGGCGCAGGAGTGGAATCACTGGAATGAGGTAATGGGCGTCGCTTCCGCCGCGTCCTTGTATTCAGGGTCTGTCTTGTCGTACAGAACTGGATATGGCACACTGTCCCCAAAAACCTTTCCGGATCATTGGAAAAAAACAATCGCAAACCAAAACAAGTGCAAGCGAGAGCTGACTCGAGGAGACGATAGTACGAATTGAGCGGTCAGTTCGGTCTGCATGACATCAGTTTCTTGCACATACATCACTGAAGGGGCTGCTATCATTGGTCTCCGCCGCTCAGTTTCCGTTAAAGCGACAGACCACAAGAACCTTCGGTCGCTGCTCCTGCCGCATTTGCTCCGCCTGCATTTTTACAGTGCTTGTCTGTGGACATCGAGTGCGATCTATTCATGTTTGCTTGTGTGCGCTGACACCATGCTTGTTAACTCAGTAAGTGAATGTGGCCAACTATATGCAGGCGATAAAACTACTATCCTTACACCGTATACTATAGTAGTAAATTTGCTTCGCCTTTCGAGGGAAACTGCGACTTTTTGTTTCCCTTTTCGCTGCTGGTCTCCACGCGCACGCCTGCGCTCCCACTTCTCCGCGTTTGCGCGCCCGGGAACCGTGCGGCCGTGCTCAACGCCTCCTAGAAAAGGCCGTGCTCCGTGCGCCAATTTCATGGTCACGCGCTTAAAAGAACTGCGCTATAACCGGTATTCTGCTTCGTGCGCTATAACCACGCTATAACCAGTCCCACACTATAAGTGGTTACGTTATAAGTGGTCTGCACTGTATTGAAAAGCTAACGTCAATAGTTGATGTTGTTTCACTGACATTTGATGGCGTTGCATCAAACATCACCATGGCAAAGTGACCGAACTCTACATAAACATCAGGCTTTCGTCACACAATCATGTGACGAAAGAAAAACAGGGAAATGAGTGCCGAAAAAGTGAGGTCTGCTCTTACAAGGCTGATTATTTTTAAAGACCAGTGATACAGACCCTTCACCAGTGTTCATGCTTGCAAGATACAGACCCTTCACCAGTGTTCATGCTTGCAAGAACGCCAAAAGAAACAAAATAAAGCTGATTGCATTGTTATCTGCCATTTTACTTCGAATTATTGACTACTTCCCCCTAAGTGCTCGCCATAACCATTAAATTCCACGGTGGGGAGACACAGTTAGTGCGGCAGGCACACTTCGGCTCCGGTTTCTTGCCTATGGCAAAATGGCCACCGCGCGCGCAGCGCGGCTTCACCGTTGCTCATTGCTAGGTGTAGGCGACCTCCGCTCCAGCAGATTTATTTAAACCTCCTTGAACGTATCAATAATAAATGAATGGGCGCACACTTGAATGAATGTGCCGAAGCATGAGTTGGAAGCTAACGTTTTGTGACGGTCCACAGAGTAAGCAACAGACTAGCGATAATACGTCATTGCTACAAGCTACCACAAAGTACAGAACATTTGCATTTCAAGCCTTGTGCACAGCAAGAACAAATACATCGCAACAGAGAAGAGCACAACCGCGAGTGATTTGGCTGAAAATAAGCAATCAGATAGTGTCCGCAGCGAGGAACTTTACTGAGTCAGAAAATGACAAGCTGCTGCATCAAAATTTTTTGCCAAATAAAGAACGAAGAGCACACTGATTTAATTCATAAGCAGAAAGCTTGGACAGCTTAGAATAAATTTCTAGTCCCTCCTATAGTGCAAGCACCATATATGCTGCTCGGACCGTTTGGACAAAACATAATGCACTCAGAAAGCACTTGTCCTCTAAAGCTGTGGCGAAAGCTTCGTGTGGACCACACAGTCACCGTCTACGATATCCGTCGAAACAGGTCTGCCACGCTGTACGGGATTGCCGGGAAGAGGGTCAATAGGCGATAGCCCAAACAGGCTGCTATTCTCTGCTGCAGACTGCAATCGTATGGTATGTTTTCCAGCTGCTAGATCCTATGTAAACAAGAAAATGCATGAGGCGTGCGTGATCCAGAGCAGTAGCCGCCCGCTGCATCAGCTTCCCGGCAATACTCGCCTGCTCGTCTCATGTGAGAACGCCAGTGCGCACTCAGTTTCTTTTTCCAATACTGCCAAATCTCCTTCCAGTTTATCGCATGCAACATTCACCGCTATCGCCGCCAACCCTATCCCGTTAAACATCTTCACCTATCAGTTTTACAGTGTGCAGCATAGTGCCATTGGTAGCGTACTGCATGCTTTTAGCAGGCGATAATCCAAACGCGCCAGAGATCCCTGCCACAAGTGGCACGATGTGAGCGTGCCGTTTCGCTTTGACGACATCCGCTGTTGCCTACCAGCTCAATTTTATTTCGGTTGCCTGTCACCGTCTTAAAAAACTACAAAATAGGAGAACAACAAAATGTGTCTCCGGCTGCGGAAGCCCCTCCAGCTCGGTGCGCAACACTTCGCATTACATAGATGTCACCTACAGCTGAGTGTCAAATGTTTTAGTTACTTTGGATCGTACATTTTCTCGGTCAGTACATTATTACTCGCATTCTTTCCCAACACGTATGAATGAGGTTACACTGTAATTAGAAGGTAGCAGAATTTAAGTGTACAGTTTAAAACGAAAAATTTTATAAGAAAACATCAACCACATAAGACCACTTGCAATGTTCGCTATTGAAGCGCCACAGTGTTGAAAATTTTCAAAATTCCAGAAACCTTACAGTGCACTGTTCAATATTCAAACTCTGCCCGAACAACAGCATGCTAATTTAGCCACAGAGTTGAGCAATAACGGCAATATTTTGCTTTTGATAAGTCACAGGCATTGTCAGTGCCTCCTAGAAACAAACTAATGAAGCCTAGGCGATCCAGTAGTTGCGAACATACCTGAGACACCTAACTAATGATAGAATGACATCACTACTAAATTATGTCGCTTTGCTAATCTTCTATCACAAAAACTTTTCGAATTGTGCAATTACAATCCAAGTTAGATGTACCGTATACTGCGGAATATAGGTCAAGGCGGAATATAGGTCGACCCCCTTACCTTGAAGCAAAAAAGTCGACATACAAATTATTAGGCACAAAACTTCCGTTTTATTCATGGCACCGTCTGCATGTACCGTCACTGCTCATTCGTTGGAGCTGTCTGCACTCTCGTCTGAAGACGACTGCTTGTCACTATTTGCGTCCCACAACATGTCGTCCTCGGTGCCGTCCAGAGTTGCTGATGTAGGATTTTTTGAATGCCCTCACCACCATATCGTCGGGCAGCGAGCGCCAAGCCTGCGACACCCATGTGGCCACAGTGGTGAGGGGCGGCCTGCGCAGCCGGCCGGATGGGGTCTTCGGCTTGTCGCCGGCCATTGACTGGTTATAGAGTTCACGAACACGGTCTTTAAAGGGCTTATTGAGCACGATGTCGAGCGGCTGAAGCGTTGAGGTCATGCCTCCTGGAATGACGGCAAGCTCCGTCCTCCCGTCGTGGAGCGCCTGCTTCACACCTGTGGTCAAGTGCCCGCAAAAGGCATCTAAAACGAGCATGCTCCGACACCACAGGAGTGCACCGGGCCGCCAATTCCACACCGTTTGTATCCAGTTGACCGTGAGGGCCTCGTCCATATATCCCTTTTCGTTCATACTGTTACGGTGAAGGGAAAGAAGAAGGTGACGCGAACGAGAGAAAGACGAAGTCTCTGGCCGTTGCCTGAACGCCATATTTCTTCGCTTGTAAATATACATCCTTCTACACTCGTGGGCCTGCTTTCTTCCTGCAACATTTTGGTGGAAGGTGCTGGGTACAATCACGGAACTTCGCAGTGGACGTCATCTACCTGCCGCCACAATGGCAGATCAACCGACACAACCGACAACGCCTCAGCAGTCCACGCCAACGGTCATCCTCACTCATCTGCGGGACCCGGGAACATTTTGTGGCACGGACAACACCGACGTCGAGGACTGGCTTGCGATGTACGAACGAGTGTGCGACAACAACAGGTGGGGTCCAACAATGATGCTAGCAAACCTCATGTTTTATCTGAAAGGAACTGCGAAGCAATGGTACGATACGCATGAAGCTGACCTAACAAGCTGGGATGTCTGCAAAGAAAAAATGCGTGACCTGTTTGGCAGACCTGTCGGTCGTCAGTTGGCAGCAAAAAAAGAACTTGCATGCCGCGCTCAGACGTCCACAGAATCCTATGTCGTGTACATACAGGATGTGCTGGCTCTCTGCCGCAAGGCTGATAACACCATGACCGAGGCGGACAAGATTGGTCACATACTAAAAGATATTGCAGACGACGCCTTCAATCTCCTGATGTGTAAGGATTGTGCCACTGTGGATGCAATTATAAAGGAGTGCCGGCGCTTCGAACAAGCGAAAGGCCGCCGCGTCCCTCAACATTTCGACAGGCTGCCCAATACCGCCGCGACATCTTCGTGCGCAGACCCGCCGCGGTTCGTTCAGCCGACAGGATCAGAAGATCTAACACGTATCGTTCGCCGTGAGCTTGAGGCCATGGCTCCGGCTCCAATTCGTTCCGACTGTCGGGAAAGTGTGCCCGCTATCTCGCTTATACAAGCGGTCGTTCGGGAAGAAATAGCGAGTTTGGGCATTCCATCTCTCCGCTCGGTCCGCCATACGAACACCTACCAGATTTCTCCGGCCGCTCGCTCCCAGACGCAAAGCTTCCCGCCACTCCGCCGCAACCCCGCTGACTGGCGCACACCGGATGACAGACCCATCTGTTTTAATTGTTCCGGTATTGGACACATCGCCCGTCATTGCCGTAATCGCTGGTCGTCGTCTCCTCGGTGGTCGTCTCCGAGTCACTACCGCCAAGTCCAAGACAATCGCACTTTCTCGCCCTACACGCCGCCTCGGAACATCAACGCCGACAGTGCTCCACCAAGATCCAGCCGCTCCCCGTCTCCGCAAGGCCGTCGGTCCCGTTCGCCTCTCATTCACCGCTCTTCGTCCCCATCTGCAACCGGTCGCTTCCCTTCGGGAAACTAGGCGGTGCAGCTCCCGGAGGTGAAGCTGCAACTCCGACCCGGCCCACAAATCCTCTGTTGACCCTGCCTACACGTGGAAACCTACTGGACATTGAAGTTGATGGTGTTCCTGTCACATCTCTCGTTGACACAGGAGCGCAGCTTTCAGTTATGAGCGCTGCTCTCCGCCGAAGGCTCAAAAAGGTTCTGACTCCCGCCGTACCGTGCACTGTGCGAGTCGCCGATGGGAGTACTACACCTGTTCTTGGAATGTGCACAGCACGTGTGACCATTGCGGGCCATTATAGCGGTGTTTTATTTATCGTCCTCGAGCACTGTCCACACGACCTAATTCTCGGCCTCGACTTCCTTTCGAAACACTCTGCCCAAATTGACTGCTCCGCAGGTGTTGTACAGCTAGATCTGCCGCTTCCTGCCGACGCAGACGCAACAACTTGTGCTTCACCCCGCTTATGTTCTGCTGAGTTTGCACGGCTGTCTCCACAGGCGGCTACCAATGTCCTTCTGACGCCCTGTCCTCCCGTGCCTGATGGCGAGTACGTCGTGTCTCCGCTTACTGACGTGGTTTTGTCACGAAATATTGCCCTACCGAGGACCTTAATCCGGATCCTCGAAAACTGTGCTCGGGTGCCCATCCTCAATTTTGGATTTTCGACGTATGTGCTGCCACACGGCATTGCCGTCGCACTTATCACTCCTTTGGATGAATTTGAGATTTCTTCTTTGGCCTCCGAATCCTTCCTGAGTACCAACGCACCTTTGTCACCCATTCCTTCGTGCTCGACGCCTGCGGACGATGTTTGTAAGATGATCGCCCCTGACCTTCCTTCCGAGCAAACAACAGCTCTTCGTCACCTCCTGTCATCTTATCGGGATATCTTTGATTTGGACGACCGTCCACTTGGTCAGACATCTGTTGTCACGCATCGCATCAACACCGGTGACGCCAGCCCCATTCATAGGCGGCCATATCGTGTCTCCGCAACAGAAAGGGCCATAATCCAGAAAGAGGTCGACAAGATGATGGACAAGGACATCATTGAACCTTCCAGTAGCCCGTGGGCATCACCGGTTGTCTTAGTAAAGAAAAAAGACAACTCGTGGCGCTTCTGCGTTGACTACCGTCACCTCAACAAGATAACAAAGAAGGATGTTTATCCCCTGCCTCGCATTGACGACGCTCTTGACTGCCTTCACGGATCCCAATACTTTTCATCAATTGACCTCCGCTCCGGCTATTGGCAGATTAGCGTCGACGAGATGGACCGCGAGAAAACCGCCTTCGTCACACCGGACGGTCTGTACCAATTTAAAGTCATGCCCTTTGGATTATGCAATGCGCCAGCTACATTCGAGCGCATGATGGACTCTCTGCTGCGCGGCTTGAAGTGGTCTACATGCCTCTGTTACCTCGACGATGTGATTGTGTTTTCGTCGAACTTTGAGAGCCACCTGAGGCGCCTCACGACCATACTCTCCGTGTTTCGCAGGGCTGGCCTTCAGCTAAACTCCTCCAAGTGCCATTTCGGTCGCCGTGAAATTACCATGCTCGGCCATCTCGTAAACGCCGCCGGAATCCAACCTGATCCACAGAAAGTCCACGCTGTGCGCAATTTTCCTGTACCTTGTTCCACAAACGATGTCCGTAGTTTTCTGGGCTTATGCTCTTATTTCCGGCGATTTGTGAAACAATTTGCCGACATCGCTCGCCCTCTCACTGACCTTCTTAAAGATGCCTCTTTCTCTTGGGGACCACTGCAGGAGCAAGCCTTCTCTACCCTGATCGAGCGGCTTACAACATCCCCGATTCTGTCACACTTTGACCCTTCTGCGCCTACTGAAGTACGAACTGACGCGAGTGGTTATGGCATCGGCGCTGTCCTCGCTCAACGTCAACAGGGCCACGACCGTGTCATCGCTTACGCCAGCCGCCTTCTTTCCACGCCCTAGCGCAATTACTCCATCACTGAGAGGGAATGCCTCGTGCTCGTATGGGCGGTCGCGAAATTTCGGCCGTACCTTTTCGGTCGGAGCTTCTGTGTCGTAACCGATCATCACGCCCTCTGCTGGCTCTCCTCTTTGAAGGACCCAACCGGACGACTTGCACGTTGGGCATTGCGTCTACAAGAATATACATTTTCTATTACGTATAAGTCAGGGCGCCTGCATAAAGACGCTGACTGCCTGTCCCGAAATCCCGTGGATCAACCGGACGATACCGATGCAGACTCGGACATCAGTATTCTGTCTCTCTCCGGCTTTCTCCATATTGGCGACGAGCAACGCCAAGATCCTGTTCTTCGAACACTTATGGAACGCCTAAGCTCCTCGCCTAATGACCCGTCTCTGCGGATGTTCACCTTGCGCGATGGAACTTTATACCGTCGTAGTGTTCGTCCTGATGGCCCGGAGCTGCTCCTAGTCGTTCCAAAGCACCTTCGACTGGCCGTGCTCCAGCAACTTCACGACGCTCCTACTGCTGGCCATCTGGGCATCACTCGTACTTACGACCGCCTGCGGCGCCGCTTCTTCTGGCCCGGAATTTATCGCTCTGTGCGCCGTTATGTCACTTCTTGCGACCTGTGTCAGCGCCGCAAGACGCCTGCTGTGCCTCCTGCTGGTTTACTTCAACCAATTGCTATCCCTACTGAGCCCTTCTTCCGTGTGGGCCTCGACCTCCTTGGCCCCTTTCCTATTTCTATGAAAGGAAACAAATGGATTGCTGTAGACACAGATTATGCCACGAGATATGCCATTACACGAGCGATGCCAACCAGCTGCGCTACAGATGTCGCCGACTTCCTACTATACGACGTCATCCTGCACCACGGCGCCCCTCGCCAGTTACTCACGGATCGCGGCCGCTACTTTCTCTCGAAGGTCGTCGATGATCTGCTCCGCTCCTGTTCTACAGAACACCAGCCCGCTACCGCATACCACCCTCAAACGAACGGCCTCACCGAACGACTCAACCGCACACTAACCGAAATGCTGGCCCTGTACGTTTCCGACGATCACCGCGACTGGGACGTCGCTTTACCGTACATCACTTTCGCATACAACTCGTCCCGTCACGATACTGCCGGATTCTCCCCATTTTACCTTTTGTATGGCCGCGACCTCACCTTGCCCTTCGACACGTTGCTACCTTCCGCAGTACAATCATCCAGCACTGGTTACGCTCGCGATGCTATTGCCTTAGCCGCCCAGGCCCGAGAGGTCGCGCGTCATCGCCTCACAGTCTCGCAAGCTTCTCAAAAACGACGCTACGACCTTCGGCACCGAGACCACCATTTTTCACCTGGTTCCCTTGTCCTTCTCTGGACGCCTTCACGTCGAGTCGGCTTGTCGGAAAAACTCCTTTCCCGTTATTCTGGTCCATACCAGATCTTACGACAACTGTCCGACGTGACATACGAGATCGCCCCAGTCGGTCAGCCTTCAGTGTCTCCCAACGTCACCAGCGATGTTGTTCACGTCGCCAGGCTCAAGCCCTATGTCTCCGGATTAAGCGACGCTCCATAACCTGCACCGGGACGGAGCTAACCCCACCGGGAGGGTGATGTTACGGTGAAGGGAAAGAAGAAGGTGACGCGAACGAGAGAAAGACGAAGTCTCTGGCCGTTGCCTGAACGCCATATTTCTTCGCTTGTAAATATACATCCTTCTACACTCGTGGGCCTGCTTTCTTCCTGCAACAATACGAACGACAACGTCCCGCGGGAATGCCTCTTTCGGCAACGTCTTCCTCTTGAAGATTATAAAGGGGGGCAGCTTTCTGCCATCAGCAGTGCAGGCAAACATCACTGAAGCGCGAATGCTCGTTCCCCGTCGAAAGCAGTTTCACTACCTTCGTGCCACGTTCGCACACTGTGGTGGACGACGGCACGTCGAACTACACCGGCGTTTCATCGGTGTTGCCTATCTGTCCAAGCATGTAGCCATGCTGCTGCCGGAGACGGATGACATAGCGCTGGAATTCGACCAGCTTGTCCTCGTATCCCTCCGGCAGCTTCTGACAGATAGATGTGCGCTGGCAAAGTGCGAATCCTTTGCGTCGCATGAAGCGGCGAACCCAGTAGATGGAGCCCTTGAACTGCTCTCGCGTTAGGCCTGATTCACGGGCAAGCTCGATCGCTTTGATGCATATCAGTTCCGAAGTCACTGGCAAGGATCTGGCGCGATGCGCGGACGAAATACGCCACCTTATCTTCAAACTCAGCGTGCACCACGCGGCGCCCGCGAAAGGAAGTCTTCCGAACGTTGCACGTAGATAACTTGCCTTTTTGCGTCCGCCAGTATCGGACGGTTTTTTCAAAAACGCCGAAGTGCCGCTGCGCAGATATGTTTCCGTTAGCTTCCGCGTATTCAATCACTTTCATTTTGAACGCCGCGGTGAACTGACGTCAAATACCAGTACTCATTCTGTAGGTGGTCACGAAATCAATTCCAAGAACGATAGCTGCACCATAGAATGTCACCTTTACTCGCTTGGGAGGCGGAGAGTTGCGTACGTGCGCTACTCTCGATGGAGGAGAGACACAACTAGCGGCACAGCAAACGAGGATTTAATATTTACAAGAACAGTAGAAGCACGCGGCACACAACATTAAAACCGAAACTCAAAACTAAAGGCACGCAAAACTAAAGACATAACTCAACGTAGATGCTTACTTAATATAAAATCCAAAACTCTAACTAAATACAACACTACTAAAAAAGAACTATCTCATTTCTGGAGCCTAGCTCCGCCTTATGAGTCTCTAGGTCAGTCCTAGTCTTCACTCGCCAAAGTCTGGCCACCCTGGCCCCGGCCTAACTGCGTTGCAAATCAGAAACGTGGGCTCTTATGGACCGACGACTTGAAGTTCCTCTCGTCAGGTCCAAGTCGTATTCGTTCGGGGCGTCGTTACTGCCGTAGATGCCGACGACTCGCGTTGCCTCTTTTGTCGGTGGTGAGCTTGTCAGTATCTCGTCGGTGATGAGCTCGTCAGCGATGGCGCTCGGCGTTGCTTAGGCCCACCTGGATAGGCCTAGCATCGGGATGCGTCGCAACCTCTTCGTGAGTGCCGACGTGGCGTCCCGTGTAGAATCGAACATGCCGGTCTGCCGCAGAAGGGGGATCCTCTCAGGGGTGCCCGGTACTGCCGTGAGAGGCTGCAGCCAGTCCAGGAGCCTCTCACTCGAACTTGCCGAGGTCGACGGCCACACCTTGGACGGCCAACGTCACGGACTCGGACAGACCCCCAAGTCTCCCGTCGCCAGAGCGTAGCTGGAGATGCGACCTTCCTGGCCCGGAGCCACGTCGATAATCCTCGAACCGTACTGTTTCTTCCACGATCACAGCTTCGTTCACGCGCCTCGCGTGCTCGCGCCGTTCGGGATGCTCCGCGAACTTCATCCTCTTTTTCGTATACCGCTGGCGACCTCTTACATGTGACATAGAATAAAGACCAAAAAGAGAAGATGGCGTCGGTCGAACAGCATCGGGCGTCGGTCAAGATGGAGGCGATAACGATGCGGATGCCAAAAGGTCCATGGCTCCCACATGTTGCCAGACGACAATTGAGATTGTGCCAAGGACCGGTATAAAGTCAAGGGGTGACTTTTTAGTAATAATTTTTGGAAAAAAACCTCGACCTATATTCCGCACTATTCGGTAGTTGCCGTACTGGTGAGCAGCTTTCTCTCTCCTTTCATTTGCACTGGTTCACTGGAAGCTACACAGGTAAGGCTGCGAAGGTGTGCATGGGAGGAATGCCCCGCTGGCCCCTCCCAAAGGTTGAACGTCTGAGCGGTGAGACGGAGGGCGGTGGCAACATGTGGCGGCAACATGTGGCGGCTGCAGTATCTATACTTTTAATCTCGGAGGCCACATGCAGCAGACACAGCAATGCGCAACTGTCATGCGTAGACTGGCAGTGCAAAATTGAAATGGTGTTTAATATGTCAGCATTCTCTCTGCACTCTCTGGGGCTATCTATTTATGAATCTATGTATGTTTGTATCTAACTGTTTTCCCGCCTAGTACATGGGTCACTGGGTAGTGCATCAGGCTGCTGTGCTGCAGGGTTCGAAACCAACCATCTGACTAACTTGGCTCAGTGAGCATGTGTACATACCGTATTTGCACCCCATTTTCCGCTACAAAAAATCTTTACAATACCGCACACATCATGCTTTCATACAGAAATACAACTTTCTCTCATTTGGAAAAACAAACATTTACTCCCGATGCACTAAAGTGGCGAATACAGTACAGACCACTCATAACGTAACCGCTTATAGTGCAGGACCGGATATAGTGCGGTTTTTTCAGACTCCCGTTAATTTTCCCATAGCACTCCATGTATACACATATCGCTTATAGTGCAGTTGCGGGAAACGAAATACCGGTTACAGTGCGGCTGCCTGGGAGTACGGAAGTCAGCGGAGACGGCGAACGCTCCCCTCAAACGGGCACCCCAAGGAGTGCCCGAGGAAGAAAGAGAGACAAAGTGGAGGAGAAGGGCACGTGGTGCGAACGAACAGCCAGTGAGGCTGAAACCACAACCTTGAGTGCGCGAAAATATCACGGCGCGCATAGCGAGCGAGGGCCACGAAACTGCCAATGCCGGCCAAAGCTCGCTTCACGATAACGGCAGTAAACGAAACTTCAGGGAGGGAACGGGCGGCGCCGACACGGCACGACGAAGGGCGCACGCGGAGACCGTGGAATGCGAGGGAGCAGGGCAGCAGGGAAGCGGTTTTCTCCTCAGCAGCTCCGCCGCTTCCGTGGCTCCCTTCGCCCTCCCTCATAGCTCCCTCACTTTCGAATGTCACCGTGCGCGCCCGCAGGCGCCGCCGCTCCAGCCGGCCCGGCGCCAGCTAACCGCGTTTTCTGCCGTTATCGGGAAGCGGCCGTTTACCGGCGTGGACAGCTTCGTTGGCCGGCCTGGGACAGCGCCGCTGCTTCCCTCTGCGCCGTAGCCGCAGCGTGCAAGGTCAACATGTGACTAAAAAGTAGAGGAAGCATAAAGGAGAAAGAAGGGTTCACTGCCATTTTTTACGCATGGCTACGGTAGCGTGGCTGAGACGTCAGCACGTACACGCATGTTCCGGCAAACAAACACATCTCACTCGATGACCACGGACACTCACTGTCAAAATGCTGGCTTGAGGAAGAGTGGCAGCAGCAGCGAGCAAACTAAGCGGTGAGAACACAACGCACACAAAGCTATCAGCCCCTGGTGCACACAGACTCTGTACCCATCACAAATCGCTTTCAAGATAGAGCCTGCGCAACCGTGCTGAGCCATGCCATAAGGCATCGCGCTACCGAAGTAGAGCGACATGACAACGCGTGTCTCAGGCCTCTCAGGTCACACCAGCTTGCCACGTGTCGATGTCTCGTTCTGGAACAATCTGAGCAATGCTTCACATTATGTAGATGTCAACCAGTTGAGTCGGACAAATTGTTTAGTGACTTCGGGTCGTACATTTTCCCGATTAGTAAGTTTTTTCTCTTTTTTTTTTCTTCTAGAAACGTATGAATGAAGTTCTACAGTAAGTTTCCCGGGGTGTAAAACCTTGTTAATTCGGAAAATCAGATAATTCGGACTCGTGCTCTATTCCGGGCAGGCGTATGCATTATTCATTTCAATCAAACTCTCGCTAATTTGCACGTATTTGGCCACACATCGGTTAATTCGGACAAGTTTCGGAGCTCGGCGAGCGAGGCGCACTGCAAATGTGCGAGCAAAAGAGCAAGAACGGCGCAAGCATCCAAACTAAACGAAGCGGCGGAGTGCGCATCGCCATGGTCATCAGCAGAAATCATACATGAATGACAGCAACACGAGAACACTTCGTGCCTATTTGTGCCTTTATAGTCTTTATTCTTGCGTTGACCGCCGCACATAATACTGCACTGGCCACATGCCTTCATAATTGCATAGTCGCCAACCATGATCTTGTCAACAACGGACGCAGTTTCTTCCACAGCGGTTGTGCAAAACAGTAGTTTCATTTTGACTCAGTATGAGCGTCAGCCGCGTACCTAAAGAACTGCATAGTTGCCTTCAATGATCACGTTGATAGCGACTGCGGTTTCGTTTGCAGCGGTTGTGCCAAACGAGAGTTTCGTTTTGACTCTGTGCGTGCGTTGGCCGCATGCCTTCTGCACCGCAAAGTCGCTATCCATGATCGCGTCATTAGCGAATCCAGGTTCCTCCACCACGGTTGCGGCAAACAGTCGTTTCGTTTTGCTTTGGTGCAAACCTGTCGAGGATGAAGAGCACTGGCTACATCGTGGTGGACGAACGATCTGTCGGCGATCAGCAATCTGGGAAAACTGGGATGTGCGTGGGGTAGTGCAAAGCGTCTTGCAAATGAAGGCGTATGCAGCGGCCGTGCTGCGAAGGAAGTTGCGAGGCCTCGATTGCCGCTGCGAGAGCCGATGAGTCACGAGATGACGAGAATTGCAGCTTCCGCACTGCTTTTGTGAAATATAGGAACAGGATTTGCTCATTCATTCACTAAATAAAAGCATGTTGACGTAGTAAGCATTTCCTTATTGTTTCCTGGATACCCTCAATAATTCAACATTCGGTTATTTTGAATACTTTTTTTCAGTCCTGTAAAATCCGAATTAACAAGGTTTTACTGTACTACATTTTTTTCTCACTGTGCTATGGAAAACATATTGGAGAGGTTTTACTGTATCGCTTTTCTACTCGACTTGGCCAACTTGGTCACCCAATTGGCATGTGGTTATGCAGGTGGAGCGGGAAGGAGTCTCAATTCTTGAGTGGCACGCAGTAGGGCACCCGAAATCTACTTGAACCTGTCCAAATTATCAGTCGGTGATTGTACTGTATCACCAAGGCCTTGTGCCTTACTGTGAATTTTGGAAGCGTTGCCTCGGAAATTATGGATCACTGAGCGAGAGCAGCTTATTCGAGCTGGGAATTCTGTCAAAGCATTATTCACTAGTCATTGGAGATGTAAAATGCCCTAACTGTATAATTCTTCACTACATAATCTTTTTGCTTGCCTGCTGAAGAGTGGCATGCGATGACAGTATGCTAAAATGCTGCTCGTGTGGCACTGTACCCTAATTCCATGCGCTATGGGCTTAATCTATCAAGTAATGCTAAAAAGACTAAGGCCTGTATTCAAGAACACAACTTAAGTTCAAGCCCATGCTTGACTTGATTTAAATGACGCCTGTCGTGAACACGCCGGAGGAAATGCAATGAGCTTCCTGGGCACGTTCTTGCCAGGCGTCACTCAGATGAAGCCAAGCATGGGCCTCAAGTTGCGTTCTTGAATACGGCAGTAGATTTCTGCAGTACACATTGTTACAGTGGCTACCGTTGCATTGAACTTTGTTTGGCCTTTGACAGGTCTGCCAGAGGTGATCTGCGAGAGGAAAAAATGTTGTTCGAAAAAGCCATTGCATGGTTCTAGGAATTTGAATTTGTGCGTGTTTTTCCCTATTCAAGTACAGCTGCAGCGGAAAAAGTTTAGCACAAGTGGCCAATGACACGAGCAGGGAAACTGGTGTGCACAGTGCTCTTGTCCCCGTGCAGACTGGCATCTAAAGTGCCACATGATTCATGTTTTAAAGAGGTGGCTACCTGGCACTCTCGTTTTCGGCATGCTAGGGCACAACAGCGTCCGCGTGCCGCAATTTATCTGATCGGTTGATCGGTCACTTGTGCTTCTTTTCCCGCTGCAGCTGTACATGTGGCTGTACTGGGACCTACCCATCAGTTCTAATTATTCTCAGTTCAAATTAACAGATGTCGAATTACACGGATTTCACTGTGCCACGAAACTCTTGCATCTCTCCATGAAGGTCTGCCAGACTAGGTGTGTGGAAAAGGGAGACAAGCTATGAGAAAGGTTGATTACATGTGGTGCAAGTGTAATGTTTAGGGCCCCATGAGGACACGGAAGGACTCTTGCCACTTGAGAGTGAGCAACTTACCCATAGCATCAGACACCCAAAAGCAAACATGTCGCTGGCAGGCGTCGGTTCTTGATTGACATTTGTGATGCGCAGTTCCGGGGAAGTGAAGTCAATCCCGCCAGCAACAGGCAACTGGTGGCTATTGCCCTGAAAAACCAAGGCTAATATGTAACCAAGGCTAATATGATAAAATGTTACTGCAAGCCAATGCAGGTTCGTACATTATGCTATTACCGCAGCAATTTAAATTTCCATGACAGCACCCTCTTAAATGGGCCCAAAACCACAGCTTGAGATTTACCAGTTAGAATTATCTACTGGTAGAGAACAGAGCTGTGACTACTATCTCAGCCAAGGATTGTAGGTATATGTGGTGCACAGAACTTACAAATCACACACAGACAGCTCCCCCACTTTTTTTCAGGAGAGTGCTCCCACTCAGTAGGCAAGCTGACATCAGGTGACAAGTGTTTACACAGACACCTACACCTTCCACAGGGGAAATTCTTTCTCATTAGAAATAGTACACACATACCCAACATGAGTGTGCACTCTTCCAGGCATGTTTTAAGTTATGTAAGAAAAGACAGATAATTGTTACCATGTTATGCCTGGCTCATAGCTTCCAGAAAGCTTTTTCAGAGGACCGACGTTGCAGACTTTCTAACTGACTGGGGAGACAGTTTCTTTCGAAGGTGATCGAGGACATTCTATGGTCTTGCTCAACGCAACACAAACTGACCACAGCCCCACCGACCAACTGACGAAGTGACTGAACCACACAGTTGTCGACATGTTGGTATTGTATGTGTCTGCCGACCACCAAGAATGGCACACTGCATTGCCTTTTGTGACATTCACGTATAACACATTAAGAGATGAGACCGCGGGTTATTTGCCTTTATTTCTCTTATTCGGCCGAAATTCTATGTTGCCCATGGACACGTTGGTGCCTTCTTCAGCATGCCCCGGTACCGAGTATGCTCGAGAGGCAATTGCCCGTGCTGACTATGCACGTCAAGTTGCCCACGTTCGATTCAGCGAGTCGCAGATCCACGAGCAATCTCGATACAATAGCCATCACAGGACTACCCACTTTGCCCCTGCGTCTCTTGTCCTCCTCTGGTCCCCAGCGTGCTGTGTCAGGCTTTCTGAAAAGCTGCTGTTCCCAAAGACCGGCCCATACCGAGTGTGTTGCGAAGTCACTGACGTAACGTACGAAATCGCTCCATTGTCTTTGTCCCCATCGTCTGACTGAACCCTACCATGTCCCAGACACTGATTAACCCTGTGTGTGCAGGAAGCCTTTTCCATGCCGTCACACTGCACCAAGTTGGTGCTTTCTCCGGCAGGGGGTGGTGTTATGAGCCATGCACATATTCTGCGGACGAAATAGAAGGGGCATAGCAGACAAAAAAGAGGATGAGCTGTATCCCGGTCCGCCATCTTTGTTGTTGTGGTGTCACTTGCTGTCTATTATAAATATTGTATATAAACGCTTAAGACATTTAACCGTAACACATGCATGAGAAGACGCCGCAAACCATCTGAGCGCTCCTCCTTTGCGAGTGCAAAAAGACACATCCGCATCAAGCCACTATCCTTCTAATCTCACCCTCGCAAGCTTTCGTTCACACGGACAGCCTATGGCTCGCGGCCACGATGTTATCGTGCCTGGACTTTATACAGAACATTACGGTGACGATACACATAATTTAAAAAGCTTGCCACCACTCTACACCGCTGTATAGGTACGGCAACAGAAACAAGTGGTCATGGACGTACATGTATGGTGGTGGCCAAATGTTTAAGAAAACTCCACCCTTTGTCATCGAAGAGCCGCCTAGAATCATTCTGAAGGTGCTGCAGCCTTTCGCGACTTCTAAAAAAATTTCTTATAGGACTTTGAATCCTCGGCTTCCACCAGAACTGATTTTTTTGTGCCTTTTTCTATAGCGGTTGCCACCGTTGCAGTGAGAGTATTCTAGCTTTGCCTAGTTTACTGCCCAATGAAACAAAGTGCGAAATAGCATCTACAAAAGTGTCTATGAGTGAGCCCAGTGAGCGCGCACCGTCACACATTTCTTGCAGATGCAAACAGCCATACCTCGTGAGGTGCGGGATGTGCAAGGCATGTAGATGCTAGCTTGGACGTGTTGGCAAGCGTATGTCTGGTCTCACCTTACCAGCAAAGGCAGTGCTGCTATGAACAAAATTTGATAAAACTGCCACAAGAAGTTTGCCACTCATTGGGTGGCTAAACAATGATTGCACTCGAGATTACGTAGACAAGATTGAATGAGCGCCGTAAAGGCGGTGTGTCAGTCCACAGGTGGCTGTGGGTTATTAGCCGTAAACAACAGCGTGCGTTATGTTTGTCTGTGCACTTACTGGATGGAGTGAGTTAAGCTTGCACGTAAGGTGCAAAGCACCGGGCATAAACTGCTGGAACTGTGCAGTCAAGGTCGTACGCAACACGCATCGAGCTATGCGACAGGCAAACATGGAATGCCCCGATGTTAACCATCAACATGAAATTCAGGTACAGTGGAAGCCTGCTGATACGATCCAGTTTCGTAGAATTTCCTGGTGACAACGTTTGCGAACGACACAACCGTGCTGCTTTTTTACTGGTTGATACATTGCCAAATTCCTAACATATGACCTCTTTTCCGGACGCCAGATCCCACATAAACAAGAAAAGGCACGAAGCACATACAATCGAAAGCAGTAGGCACACACCATGGCAACTTCACCGCACTTTTCGCTCGCCTGTGTCATGTGAAAATCTCAGCATGCATCCCTCTTCTGGTACTAGAAAATCTCGCGAGCTGTCACACGTTGCCATTCACAGCTATCACCCCAACCCTATGGCTATAAGCATCTTCAACTATGGGTTTCACAGCACGCGAACAGCATCTGGAAAATAGCGCCATTCAAATTCAACCTTTATAACAAATAAAAATAAGCACAGTCGCCGATGAATTTTTTTAACATGGAACGGGCCACAAAATTTTCTGATTTATCGTACAATCCAAAATAGCAAATTTGAATAAGAATAAAATTTATTTTGTTGAATTGAGAGTTGGCAACTAAAGATGCGGGTTCATGCCGTGTCGACTATATTATTACGATATCATCTAGAGATGCTCAAGAGACGAGCCGCTGCGAGAAAGACGATGAAGTGTGTCTGGGCTTTTGGCACGAGCAAGGTGTCAGCCTGGCGGTTTGGTTCCAGTGTAAATATATTGTAAATAGCCTCTTTCGTGTGTGCCTTTCCACACGTAACATTCTGGTGGAGGTTTGCGATCCCCGTCCTCGTCCTCGCCACGGAACTCTGAAGTAGCCGGTACATCGAGCTTGTCACCATGCCCCCCGGTGACGAGACCGCCTCTGCAACAGCTTCGGCTCGTCTGACTACTCCTATCGTCACGGTTGCCCAACATCACGACCCTGGTGTGTTCTCTGGCGTGGAGGGACAGGACGTTGACGAATGAATCAAGCTCTATGAACACGGCAGTGCTAACAACAGGTGGGACTCAACGATTATGCTCGCCAATGTCATCTTTTATCTCGGCGGCACCCCATGCGTGTGCACCAAACGCATGACGACGAGATAACCAGTTGGGACAGTTTCAAAGAAAAGTTACGGGAACTGTTCAGCGACCCTATCGGGCGCAAGATTGCCGCGAGAAAGGCTCTTGCATCTTGTGTTCAGACCTCTACAGAGCCGTACATTTCATTGAACATTCTCGACGTCTTGGCTCTATGCCGTAAAGCTGATGATACTATGTCTGAAGCAGATAAAGTGGCCCATGTGCTAAAAGGCATTGCCAACAACTCTTTCAATTTGCTTGTTTTCGGCAACATCTCGACTATCGACGCCATCATAAAAGAATGCTGTCGCCTTGAACACGCTAAGAGCCACCGTATCACACCCCACATCATGCTGCTACATCGACATGCGAGGGTCAACTGCGTCAGGCCACCACCTAAGACGACATAACCCGTATTGTTCGCCGCAAGCTCGAGGCTGCCTGTTCCCCAGTTTTCTCCGCTACGCCTCCCGATCCGCCAGCTATCACGATTGCGATGATTCAGGCCGTCATCAGACAGGAACTTGAGAACAAGGGTCTGAACTCCGTGTGTTCGACTCAATGACTCAACCCAGCGTTCCCCAGTTCTCTAGCGGCCCTCCTCGCCCTCGGCAGTCCTTTTCTGCCACATCTCGCCGCAACCCGTCCGAATGGTATACCCCTGATGACAGGCCGATCTGCTTCCACTGCTGTCGCATTGGCCACATCGCTCATGACTGCCGCAACCGATGGCCACCTCCTCCTCGGACATACGCCGCCGCTTATTCCCGCACCTTTGCACCTTCATGCCACCCGCCATGAACCCACTGCCGCTGATGCCCCTGCTCCGAACCTTCGCTACAGCCGCTCACCCTCACCTCGACGCCATCAGTGTCGTTTGCCCCAAGCCCGTCGCTTTTCTTCGCCGCCTATCGGCTCCCGGATGCCGCCGGAAAACTAGGCACTGCAGCTTCTGGAGGTGAAGATGCGTTGTCGACCCTGCCCTCAAATCCTCTGCTCACGTTGCCAACGAACCAAAACCTTCTTGACGTTGACGGCTATCCTGTCACTGCACTGATCGATACAGGGGCTCATATTTCAATTATGAGTGCTGCCTTCCGACGACTCAGAAAGCTCCTCACCCCAGCGTCGGCACGCGTCCGCGTTGCGGATGGTGGTACTATCCCTTCGTCGCGTCAGCACCGCCGGCCGCCACACTCCTGTCCTCTTCACCGTGCTTGCTCATTGCCCCCACGACCTAATTCTTGGACTCGATTTTCTTTCTGTGCACTCTGTTCTTATTGACTGCTCTGCCAGTACCCTTCACCTTGAGTTGCCGATTCTCGCAGAACCTTCTGATGCACCTCAGTGCCGCTTACGCCCCACCAGCTTTATTCGCCTGCCACCAAAGTCATTAGCCTATACTGAACTGATGTATTCCCCACCTGTTCCTGATGGCGAGTACCTCGTCACTCCTCTGCCCGACATTCCACTACAGTATGACGTCACCGTGCCTCAGAGTATTCTTACTATTACTGATAACTGCATTCGCATGCCTATCTTTAACTTTGGATTGGCAAAGCAAATTCTCCCACAAGGTATTTGCCTTGCCAACGTTGATTGTCTTGGCGACCATCAAGTGGCAGCTTTATCAACCGATGGTTCTTCCGAACATGGCGGGCCCCTCGCGCCAACCTCGGGCGCCGATCCCAGAATAAAGAAATTGGCTGCGGCAAACCTGTCCTCTACGCAGGCTGAAGATCTTTGCCAAGTGTTATCATCGTACCGAGATATTTTCAACTTCGACGATCGCCCTTTAGGCCAGACGCACGCGGTCAAGCATCGGATTCCTACTGGCGATGCTACGCCTATTCACCGACGACCATATCGAGTTTCTGTGTCAGAACGCCGAGTAATTGAAAATGAAGTAAACAAAATACTAGATAAAGACATCATTGAGCCTTCTTCGAGTCCCTGGGCGTCATCTGTGGTGTTGGTTAAGAAGAAGGACGGCAGGTGGCGCGCTTCTGTGTAGACTACCGTCATTTGAACAAAATTACTAAGAAGGACATCTACCAGCTCCCACGTATTGACGACCCCGTTGACTGCCTTCATGGTTCCTGCTATTTCGCTTGTATTGATCTTCGCTCTGGATACTGGCAGATTGCTGTTGATGATATGGGCAGAGAAAAAAAAGGCATTCATAACACCTGATAGCCTATGCCAATTTAAAGTAATGCCGCTTGGATTATGCAATGCCCCTGCCACCTTTGAGCGTATGGACTCCTTGCTCCAGGGTTTTAAATGGACCACGTGTCTCTGTTACCTCGACGACGTCATCGTCTTGTCGGCAACATTCGACACTCACCTTGAGTGTCTAACAACTATACTTGATGTACTTCGAAAGGTGAAGCTGCAACTCAACTCGTCCCAATGTCATTTTGGCCGCCACCAAATTACGGTTCTGGGGCATCTCGTCGACGCTTCCGGAGTACAGCCTGATCCCGACAAAACTCGCGCTGCCCGAGACTTCCTGGTTCCGAAGACAGCCGCAGACGTTCACAGTTTTGTTGGGCTATGCTCGTACTTTTGTCGTTTTGTTCAAGATTTTGCGGCAATTGCTAGACCCCTCACTAATCTGTTGAAGAAAGGCATACAATTTTCGTGGGGTACCTCCTCACTCTTCTCACCTCACCACCCATTCTGGCCCACTTCGACCCTGATGCCCTTACAGGATTGCGTACAGATGCCAGCGGTCATGGCCTAGGTGCCGTCTTAGCCCAGCGTCAGCGTGGTCAGGATCACGTTATTGCTTATGCAAGCCGCCTCCCATCACCATCGGAGCGCAACTATCCCATTACGGAAAAGGAATGCCTTGCTGTAGTCTGGGCAGTTGCGAAGTTCCGGCCTTACCTTTACGGTCGTCCGTTCTCCGTAGTCACTGACCATCATGCCCTCTGCTGGCTCTCATCGCTAAAAGATCCTACAGGCCGGCTTGGTCGATGAGCTTTGAGGCTACAAGTGTTTTCATATTCCGTGGTGTACAAGTCTGGCCGCCTCACCAAGACGCTGGCAGCTTGTCGCGTTACCCTGTTGACGGAGGCGCTGCGGTCGCCGACGCGAATGGTCGCAGATCACATTGGCTCCGTTGATTTCCCCTTTCTGTGCCGGTCCTTTAGGCCACACCTTGATGTTTGTGCTACTAGTGGATGCAGCAAATCGTCAGGTTCATTTTGACACCAACCTCAACCCGATACCTGCCCGGGAAGCCCCAGGAGAGTTTTCGGACGCCAGCGTCCACGCCGCGCGCCAACCTAGGCCGACCAGGCTTAGTTGGAGTGCGCCTGCCTGCACGCTAACCCGCTGACGGAGAAGCACTCGGCTACCTGCCGCGCCCTGCCTTCCTACCTTTCGGCCGCCTACCCTACATGGCGTACGTTGTCGAAGGACGAAATGCCACCCAGGAAGAGCTCTTGGAGGAATCCTGGCAATCACCAGGCCTTCGCGCCCAAGAGAAACGCCGCGCAGCGTTGCGTCTCGCCGCTGCCGCCGCAGCAACGCCAAACGACGCGTCGGCTTCCTCACCTTCGTCGGCACGGCCACCGAAGCAAACAAAGGCTTCGCCTCCATCACTACGGCGTCATGTTCCACTCCCGCGCCTTCCAGCCGATACGATTCACATTGTGGGTCGTCCAAAAGCCCCCGTGGACCTCACCAAGTCTCAACCTTGGCATCTTTACACCGCACTATTACAAGCAGCGAACCTACAAGATCTCCCACCTGCATCGCGTGACATGGTGCGTATTCACCCAACCAACAACACCTTCACGCTCAGCATAGCGGAGTCGGCTCGTGCACAAGCCTATCTGCGGATCACTTCTCTCACAGTCTCCGGCAAAGCCTTCGCCGTCCATATCTACGCCCCGCCTCCGGATGATGCTCTGCGGGGCATACTATACCATGCCTTTGACGACTTCACGGACCAAGCCATTCTGGAAGATCTCCAGGCAAGCAATCCCACGCTATCCGTCGTGAACGGTCGACGCATGGGAAAAACGCCCCATATTTTGGTCACCCTCATCGACACTAAACTACCTCGATGGATATGCTATCACGGGGTCCAACTTCGCCTTCTACCCTTTCACAACAAGGTTGAGGCCTGCTTCAACTGCCGTTCAACAGGCCACCGGACTGATGTCTGCCCCAAACCACGACAAGACCGCTGCCAACGCTGCGGAGGTGACCATCCCCCACCACCCGAAGGATCAACACCCACCTGCACTCCCCATTGCATAATTTGCAACGGACAGCACTCCACGTACAGCTCTAACTGCAAATATCGTTTCATTAAGAAGCGCAAGAACCCCTCTGCAAACAACGCAACCAGTAAGCACACCGCAGGACAAGCCCGCGTTTCATTGACATCGGCCAACTCCATCACCACCTCTACGCCCACCTCTACCAACACCGGGTCTCAACAGAGTAGTTGTGGTAACCACTCGATCTCCAAGGACCGGTCAATCTCCTTTCCGCCACTGCCAAACACGGGAGATGGAGGAGGGGACCGACACCAAGCACACGCCAGCAGATCCAGATCAAGATCCCGGGACTCGCGGAGAAACTCGCGTTCTCCTTCCGAGAGACGTTCGAGATCCCGCTCGGCCTGACGTCGAAGATCTCGTTCCACCGGGAGGCCAGCCACTACGACACAGCCGCAGTCGTCCAGCAGCCAACAGCAGCCCAAGAGAGTGGCCTGGGACCAGGGGCCCCCGGGCTCTACCAAACCGACGGGACCACCAGCGGCCGCATCAACGGACCCCCAGGTGAGGGAGCTGGCCAAAGAGAATGCCCTTCTTAAGAGCAATATCACCTCCTTGCAGTCCCAGATAGCGCGATTAACAGGCTATATTCAAACACTAGAAACAAAAGTTAATAACGCTATGTCCCCCACATCCCCCTCTTTCAATGCACCCCCCCCTACCCCGATGCAAACTGAAACCTGCACCATTCCCTCGACCAGCAATAGCGAGTCAGGGTCGGCGCAGAAAGCGGCCGGTAAACGCAAAGCCGCCTCTACCACAGCGTCACTACATGCAGAAGCCGACATCACCACCGCGGTACACGAGGCGGTGCAGGAGGCTATTATCTCCCTTGAAAAAAGGCTGGAAGCCAAGATAGTAGCCCAAATTAATGGTTTACAAGAAACTCTGCTGGCCAGAATGCCAGACACTCAACCTAGCCGGACCGCCTCAGCTCAGCCGGGCTCCCAGCCCATACAAGAGAAATAACCATCATGGATACTGAACATACCAAACTTATGGTGTGGCAGTGGAACTGCAGAGGCTTCCAAAAAAAGAAAGGCCATCTGCAGCTACTTATTCAACACGTGGGCAACAACCAACCCACACATTTTCCTGATATCATAGCGCTACAAGAGACAAATTGCAACGTAAAGCTCCCTGGCTACAAAGAATATAACCAGCTGGGAGCCTCTTCCCCCCCCTGCACAGCCATCTTGGTGCATCGTAAACTGACAGCTGTGCAGCATGAAATTGAATGTACCAGCATTCAACACACTCTCGTTGAAATCCTGCCCAAGAAACGAGGGGACATGGCTCTCTTCATCCTTAACATTTACAGCTCACCCAGAGACAGGGGAGCCGACTTCTCTCCCATATTAAAGAAAGCATCTTGCATGGCCAAAGACGCTCAACTACTCGTCACCGCAGATTTTAATGCCAAACATCCCGATTGGGGTTACCCCAAGTCGGACCCTAAAGGGACCAGACTATGGGGAATCATTCAAGATACAAGGTTTACTATCCTCAACGATCCACAGCAACCTCCGACAAGGGTCGGAAACAGCGTATGTAAGGACACATCCCCTGATCTTACCCTGGGCAGAAATGTGACGGGAGCCAAGTGGGAAAATATTGGATTAACGGTAGGCAGTGACCATAACATCCTAGTCACAACAGTGTTCACCTCACCTAACAAACGAACCCGCACGGCGGCACGCATAACCAAATGGGATCATTTCCGCCAGTATCGGGGGGAAACAGCCCCCGACACAATTCTTGACCTCGGAGAATGGATTAAGACCCTAAAGAGCGACGTCACAACCTCAACGCAGGAAATGAGTGTGGAGAATCTGGCGTCTACAGATTCTCGTCTCCTACACATGTGGGAGGCACGAGAAGGCCTCATGCGAAGGTGGAGGCGGCAACGGCACAATAAGAAACTCCGACGACGAATCGCGAAGTTAGAACGCGACATTGAAACTCATGGCACCACGCTTGAACGTCAGCAGTGGGAACAAACATGTAGCAGTCTGAATGGTCAAATGGGCGCCAAAAAAACGTGGCATCTATTACGCCATCTCCTCGACCCTAACAGCACCAAATCCGAGACCCGAAAACGTCTTGAATGCATCATTCACCAATACCCGGGCTCGGACGAGGAGTTGCTTGACGAACTGGCCAATATCTATATCAATACCCAAGCCAATTTAAATGGCGGTAGTAACACCAGAACGACGCTACCAGAATACCGGGGAAACCCTAACCCCCAACTCGATGCTGATTTTTCAGAAACCGAGGTTTGCGCGGCACTCCATAGGCTGCGCACAACATCGGCACCAGGTCCAGATGGAGTGACCAACAAAATGCTCCGCAACCTCGACTCGAAATCAGTGGGGGCTATCACCAAATACATGAATAAATGCTGGAGATCCGGCCAAATACCTGCAGAGTGGAAGCACGCCAGGGTCTCCTTCATTCCGAAACCGGGCAAGAAACTCGAGCTCGGCAACCTCCGACCCATCTCCCTTACCTCGTGCTTGGGTAAGCTGATGGAGCACGTTGTGCTCTGTCGCCTACAAAATTACGCAGAAGAGCACAACCTTCTTCCCCCCACGATGCTGGGCTTCCGTGCACATCTTTCTACCCAGGATGCCCTCATCCAGCTGCACCATGACATCATCAAACCAGACAGTGGCAAAAACACCAAAGCTCTATTGGGACTCGACCTTCACAAGGCCTTCGACAACGTGAAGCACTCCTCCATTGTCAGCAGTCTAGCCGCGCTACAACCTGGAGAGCGCACATACAATTATATTAGTACCTTTCTCTCCGACAGAACGGTTGAGCTATCGGTGGGCTGCCTCACTTCCCAGCTGATCAAACTCGGCGACCGTGGCACCCCTCAGGGAGCCGTTCTCTCACCATTTCTCTTCAACCTCGCAATGAGGTCACTACCCCACAAGCTGTATGCAATCCCGGGCCTGCGCCACACACTTTATGCGGACGACATCGCGCTATGGACGACCACCGGGTCCGACAGGCAGATAGAGGAGACCCTCCAGAGGGCCGCGGACGTTGTCGTCCAACATGTGGGTGACGCAGGCCTCAAGTGTTCACAAAGCAAGTCTGAATTGATGATCCTCCGACCTCCCGACCTACGAAGAATAAAATCTCCACTACCGATTATCAACGTACTGGTTAATGGTACACCAATACCCCAAGTGGAGCACATTAGGATACTTGGCCTCATCGTGCAGAAAAACCACTACAACAATATCACACTAGACCGCCTTGCCATATCGGTAAATCAGACGGCTCGCTTGATACACAGGGTAAGCGCACGCAGGCAGGGCATGAAGGAGAAGGAATTACTCCAGATCATTCAGGCCTTTGTCGTGCCGCGTTTCACGTACGCTTTGCCATACCTACAACTCCAACAAACCGAACGCGATCGCCTAGACCGCCTGATACGCAAGGCTTATATTATAAGACCGCCCTGGGACTTCCCCGTAATACCTCAACAGAACGCCTCCTCAGTTTGGGCCTACACAACACCCTGGAGGAACTCCTAGAAGCGCAAAGGACTGCGCAAATATACCGGCTTCAAGGAAGCAGGACGGGTCGTTGGATCCTGGACCGCATTGGCCACAGGGTTTCTCCCACGCGCAATGACCCTGCCACGATTCCGCCAGAAATTAGGAGGAAATTCCTCATCAAGCCAATGCCAAAGAACATGTTGGCCGGCCACCACGATGAAAGAAGAAAAGCGAGAGCAAGGACTCTCCATAAAACTCACGGGTCTAACCCGGAAGCGGCTTACGTAGATGCCGCCAAATACCCAACCAATAACAACTTCGCCATCAGTGTGGTCTCTCTTCCCAACAACCGGGACTGCGAGTCCCGTCTACGCACAGCATGCTCGCTGAGAGCCCCCAACGCAGTTGAAGCCGAAGAGGTCGCCATCGCACTTGCAGCAGCGGCAGGCTTCACCACAATTCTGAGCGACTCCAAGGCCGCCATCAGCAACTTCACTCGTGGCATCGTAGCTCCTACAACGCTACGACTACTTCACCCCCTTCTCTCTTCTCGTTCTCAATTTCCCCCCGAGTATGGAAGCGGGGAGGACGATGACGACGCAGAGGTTTTCGCTTGCCCCATCGAACTTGTATGGGTCCCGGCCCATTCGGGGAACCCGGGGAACGAGGCTGCCCACCAACATGCTCGAGGATTCGTCCACCGAGCGGCGGGACAGGCCTCCGACCTGGAGGACTCGAATAGGGAACCTTTGACCTCCTACAGTGACATCACCACCTACTATAGAATCTCGAGACGATCGAGACCACCACCTCACCCTAAATTGACCAAGTGTCAAGAAATGACCTGGCGTCGCCTACAGACGCATTCGTTTCCTTGCCCCCAGATCCTCTCCTACATATAACCGGAGCTAATAGACCCCCACTGTAAGCTATGTGGAGAGATCGCCACTCTCAACCACATTATCTGGGACTGCCGGAAGGACCCTCCCCCCCACTCTCTCATGGCCACTCCCTCATCCCGGGCATGGAATAATATCCTCGCCGGGACCAGCCTGGAGGATCAGCTCCGGGCCGTGGACAGAGCCGGGGAGGTGGCTGTCAGGCATGACCTGACAGACTACCTCCCCCCTTGAACGACACCTATTGTCGAATAAAGTTGTACCTACCTACCTACCTACCCTGTTGACGACTCTGACTCCTCCAATATTGAGAGTGCTGCTTGTGTTTTCTCAGTATCCAAGCTCCTTAATTTCACTGACGAGCAACGTCGTGATGCCTACATCAGAGCACTCATCGACCATTTTGAACATGCTCCAGCCGATGC
This sequence comes from Dermacentor silvarum, assembly GCF_013339745.2. Lineage (NCBI taxonomy): Eukaryota > Metazoa > Arthropoda > Arachnida > Ixodida > Ixodidae > Dermacentor > Dermacentor silvarum. The sequence continues at coordinate 328,330,784 of NC_051154.1, read as the reverse complement.
TACTCTACACCTCTACACCGTCATCCTCCGCGACGGTACTCTATACCGTCGTTACGTAACCTTCATCCGGACGGCTCTAAGTTCCTACTTGTAGTACTTAAACACCTCCGCTCAACCGTTCTAGAAGAGCTTCACGACGCACGAATGGCAGGACACCTTGGCGTTTCTCGAACCTATGACCGAGTACGTCGCCGTTTTTTACTGGCCGGGCCTTGCACGTTCCGTACGGCGTTACTTCGCCGCTTGTGAGCTTTGCCAATGACGCAAGAAGCCTTCTCATCTCCCCGCTGGTTGCCTGCAGCTGCTCGACATCCCTGCCGAGCCCTTCCATCGTGTTGGCTTATACCTTCTCGGCCCATTTCCGGAATCTACATCAGGAAACAAGTGGGTTGCCGTCTCTGCGGACTACGCGACCCGCTACGTCATAACACACGCTCTTCCGACCAGTTGCACTACTGATGTTGCGGACTTCCTCCTCCACGATATCATTTTGACGCATCGAATGCTCACCAACCATGGCCGTACGTTTTTGTCCAAAGTCATTGACGACATCATGCGTGCCTGCTCAATACGACATAATATTACCACCTCCTACCACCCACAAACGAATGGCCTCACTGAACATTTGAACTGCACCCTTACAGACATGCCATCAAAATATGTTTTCGCCGACCACCGTGACTGGGACCTAGCTCTACCATACATTACCTTTGAGTACAACTCTTCCCGTCTTGAAACTGCTGGCTTTTCCCCGTTTTACCTCATGTATGGCCGAGAACCGACGCTACCGCTAGACACTGTGCTTCCATTCACCACAGCTTCAAGTAGCGGTTATGCCCGTGATGCAATCGCCCGTGCTGACCATGCTCACTAACTTGCGCGTGCTCATCTGCAAGTGTCTCAAGACAAACAGAAGCAACGTTACGACCTCCGTCACCGTGATGTGCATTTTGTGCCCGGCACCCTCGTGTTGCTTTGGTCTACATCGCACAAAGTTGGCCTTTGTGAAAAACTGCTCTCCTGTTACACAGGCCCATATCGCGTGCTCCGCCAAGTGACCGATGTCACCTATGAAATCGTTCTAGCCACGCCCACTACATCCTCCACTGTGACAACCAGTGATATTGTCCATGTCGCCCGACTCAAACCCTACAGCTCTCCAAGCACCTTGAATATTTAACAGCACCATGACGGCGCTTTTGCCGCCGGGGGGTAGTATTACGATATCATCTAGAGATGCTCCAGAGACGAGCCGCCGCAAGAAAGACGATGAAGTGTGCCTGGGCTTTTGGCGCGAGCAAGGTGTCGGCCTGGCGGTTTGGTTCCAGTGTAAATATATTGTAAATAGCCTCTTTGATGTGTGTCTTTCCACACGTAACAATATTTTCACATTAATGGTATGAAGCAAAGCTTGCCAAGCTTTCGCGTTAACTCAGCTCTCACAGGTGATACTGTCATCAGCAGTGGGACGGTGCCATCCTGAAAAGTGCTGGCAGAGAGAATCCTTTGTCGGCTTCTCGCTTTAACGAGTTTCCGAAACTCAAGATTACACTACATTAGGTACTAAACATGCGGGAAGACTCGTATTCATATGATGCCACATTATTTTGGCACACCCACTCATTGCAGGCACAGCAGATTACATCTAGAAATGAACGTACCGGCTGCGTATGCGCTCAGCCATGTACAGCCATGGCCGCGCTAGAAAAGGAGAGGCGTACAACTGCCCCCCATTCCCCCCTTGCTCTCGGTGGAATACAACGCTCATCAAGCCATCTTTCTCAGCTCACCCTCGCACGTTTTCACTTGCACCCAAAGCATACAGCGTGCGGGGCACGATAAGATCTCATCGCACTTTAACTTTATACGGAAACACAACACTGCCCCACTTCGGTGGTCACTCTTGGTCACACGGTGTGCGACTTGAGAGGTGTGTTCGCAAGCCAACGCTTGTATTTAACTATTTCACCATCTGTGTCCACGGAAGTTTCCACTTATTGCCTCGGTATTTTTCACGGCAGCTGTGAAATTTCTATACATTGAGGTTCTAAATACATGGTGTACTACTATGGACAAGAATTTATAAAAGTTGAATACTTCGTTATATTGAGAATTTCATTAAATTGAAGCTCATTATATCGAACTTTAATTATTTGATTTACACTTTGTTTTCATTATTCAAATTCGCTTCGAAATTTAAAATTTGATATGTGTATACCCCTACTATTAATGTTTACACACACAGGTCCCAGGGATGTGTGAATATTTGAAATAGTGAACATGCTTCATATAGCCTTTGCCATTCAATTTTCACTTGTTTTAAAAATTCACAATTTTGAAATTGTGGAATATAGTTAAACTGACACGAGAAGTTTGCCACTCATCGAGTGGCTAAACAGTGTTCGCACCCGAAATTACACTGAAAGGATTGACTGAGGGTCTTAAATTATTGAGGATCATAATTTCTTGTCTATAGAACACCATTATTTAGAACCTCAATAACGAAGTGTGTTTATACATGATTTCAAAATAATAAAATTTCACTGCTGTTGGGAAAGAATACTAAGACAATAAATGGAAACTTCAGCAGACACAGATGGTCAAATGGTTGAATTACGAGCGGCTGCTTGTGAATGCACCTTTCAAAAAGTGCGCCGCATGACCAAGAGCGACCAACAAAGTGTGCACCGTCATGTTCTATATAAAGACCATGCGAGATCAGATCCTATCGTGCCCCGCGTGCTGTATGCTTTGGGCATTAGTGAAAGCGTGCGAGTAAAAGCATGCGAGAGTGAGCTGAGAAGGATGGTGGTTTGATGAGCACAGTCTTTCATGCGTCAGCAAGGAGAAAGGGGGGAGAGGAGCAAATTTGTGATAATGCGATCAAGTCTGCACGACGGTAAGGGGAGGGGGAAATAAAGTATACACCACTTATAAAGTACCTGCTTATAGTGCAGGACTGGATATAATACGGTCTTTTCAGACTCCTGTTAATTTTCCCATAGCACTCATGCATGGTACGCGTATCGCTTATAGTGCAGTTGGGGGACACAAAATACCGGTTACAGTGCGGCTGCCTGGAAGTTTGGCAGTCAACCTAGACGGCAAACGCTCCCCTCAAGCCACAAATACCGTATTTACTCTAATCTAACGCGAAATTTTTTTCTGATAAAACAGGTCCGAAAATTGCGTGCGCGTTAGAATCGAGTACGACCCTAAATCTGCTTTACCATATAGAAATCAACATTTCAAATGGTCGCCTCACACGCGTGTCGAGCCTAGCTACTCTCGAGCCTAGCTACAGTAGCTTCCTCCATGTGCTGCAGTACACGTGCTTAGGCGATAGTCTACCGTCTGTCTTCACGCTCTCTGCGTCTGCTCTATCAGCATGAAGTACCGAGTTCATCATGATCCTGCATATAAAAGGAAAGTGATCATGTGTGCGGAGACAGACGGAAATCAGGCCACATCAGGGGCGTTTGGAGAATCCTAAACTTGCGTTCGCGACTGGCACTAACAGAAGGAGAGGACTTTCGCCAGCAAAGCAATGCGGAACTGTTTTAGTGGACCGAAGCAGGACGTAATCTGCGACGATCCACTTTGGCAATACGATTGCCTTGGCCCTATCTTGAAAGCAATCTGCCACGGGGAAAGTCCGCCGCACACCGTACGTGTTTTCGCCGCTTATAGGTCGCATTGATGAGAGAGGCATGATAGCACGAAGCTCAATTCGTTCGCCACGCTTCGTTACTCGAACGCTTCGACAGTTTGTTTCCGCGGTCAACGAGCGAGATGTGTTCATGTTTGCTTGTGCGTGCGTAACACCATGCTTTTTAATTTATTTAGTAAGCGAATACGGAACCTAGGGCACGGTGACAGCGATGGCAGAAATGCACCTGGAGTGTCCATTATTGCAATAAAATATTTGTTTTGGTTATAGTGCGGTACAGCTTATAGTATGGATATTCGTGACTCCAGCGACTTACGTTATAAGCGCTCTACACTGTAGGTAGGGGGCAGGTTGGCGTGTCTTTTTTTCAAGCATGGTAGTGGCAGTGCACGTGTCAGCATGGGTGAGCGCATACAAAGTTTGCGACCTGTTTTACAGGTAATCTGCCCCATGTACAAAGTGTGGGCATTACAAGATGGCGTGGCATCATAAGCACAGTCTTCCGCACGTTGTGGGAATCGAGGTGCCTTCCCGCATCGTGTTCCCCGGCTCACGCATCTCAATCTCCGGGAACCACCCCCGTAATGGCAACATAGCGGACATGGCTAGCATGCCAGAACTAATTTCCCACGCAAAACGTGCTTCTTCCTCCCGGGGTTGAATAACCGAGCAAACAAATGTCGCCAGGACGTTTCCTGATTGGCCTACCGAGTTGTGGCCCCTGGGAGTCCCCTCCACCCGAGCTCTCTTCCGCTGAAAGCTTCATTGCCGCGGCAGATGCTCACAGGCCCGCAACGAGTTGGTTACGTGGGACCTTTGCTCTTGCGACTCCTCGTACGACTTTGTGGACTGCTACCCGGCTAGCCCTAGCGCAGCAGGTGTGCATACTCAACGGTCTTGCGGTGAACATTTGCCCGTAACTGCCGTGACTGTCGCACTGTGCTATATCTTGGGTAAATAAACCCGTGTCTGGTGGCGAACTGACTCGGGAGCCTTCTGTGCGCCGTGTCGGTGAGTCAACGAACTCTGCCGTAGAGCCTTTATGCCTTGCGGGGTGAAGGAGCATAGCGCCCTTTCCAGAGCATCGCTTGTAGGCCTAGCTTTGTGCAAGCCCATCTTGACAGAGCTTAGTTATGGAGGTTGCATAATCTCACTTTTTGGAGACGCGTTGAAGTGAAAGGGAGAACACACATTCGCCCCTCGCTGCCGATGCTTTTCATAATATAGTGCCCTCCCAGTGCAGGCGATACTATCAGCTGCAGAGGTGGAGTGGACACGAAAGTATGGCTGGCTTCACTTATTTCATACCACAGAGGTGAAGTTATCGTATACACGGCATGAAACTATCTGTCGTCACCGACTCTCAAATTCAACAAAATTAAGTTTTTTTCTCATTTAAGTTTGCTTTTTTCAGTTGTCCAACAATTCGTAAAGCTTTGCGGCCCCTTCTGTGTAAAAAAAGTTCCATCAGCAACTACTGCACAGTGGAACCTCGTGGGTAAGATTTTGCGTGATACGTCTTTTGTGATGATACGTGTTCTTTTCTTTTCCCGATAATATGATTTGGTAGGATAATAAATTGGATGATACGATTTTCAGATACGCTTTATTTTCCGGTTCCCGTGAATATCTTATCAACGAGGTTCCACTATATTTTTATTTGCATAAAAGGTTGCATTTCCATACAATGAAATTTTGACATAACAAAGTAAGTTTTAGATTTTACTGTCTTTGTTATATTCAGGTTTATTGTATTTGTTTCTCTTTGAATATAAGGGATAACTTTCATTAGGGCCTTAAAGAAGAGTGTGAGTGAGGACTGTTTTGAATAATTCTGCTACAGGAGACCCACAGTTCTGCACAAGCACTAGTTTCTGAGCAAATACACAAGGCAGATAACTACTAACTCAATAATTTCCAGTATTTCCTCGCTTAAGGCAGCCTTTATTTGAATTTATTGTCTCAATTTAAACAAAGCAATTCATTATATATATTATTCCATCATTTATGCATTGATAGCTGCAATGCTGCAGCCACCACACTTCTCTCCTTCAACAAATAACATTCTATGTGCATCATAGTGATGTGTATTTTTTCATTACTCTCATTGTCACCACCCACAAAATAATTAAAATCACTTTTTTTCCTTTTTTTATTTACAAGCTCCTTAGTTAACCAAATGTCCAGATGGGGTACTGCATTGTATGCACTAATCAAATCATGTAAATAAGTTTGTTAAATAAACTTGATACACTTTATATTTCACTTTGTTTAGAACTGAGAAAATATTCACCATTGAGAGGTTATTGAATATTCTTATTTGTTTTAGTTAAAAAGCTCACTATTCGAACATTCCTAGTTTTTACTTTGTGAATATTGGCATAAATGAACCCAAAGCGTAAATTATTGGGAATTAGGGCAAAAAGACTAATTACCAGAAAGGAGACGTAAACAAGACAATATGCTTAAGTAATGCCACACTCTTTTCTTGTTTCTTCTTTTACAACAGTTAAAATGCACCAATCACAGAACACACATGTTAAAGGAAGTGTTGACATGCACTGTGAAAACAAGAACTCAAAGTATACGTGATGACTGTACCAGCATGTAGACACTGAAGTCGGGCAGATCAAGTACGACGGACTTGCTGTCATCAGAGAGCAGAATCCAGGCAGGATGTACACGGCCATGGCCAATAGAAGGTTTCCTCTCTACAGATGTATGCAGCACGTGGAGGGCGCTCAGAACGTCATGCAGAAGAGTCAGATGAGGCAGGACAGATCGAGCATGCATCACCAGGGGCTTCCCCATGGAGGGAACCATGATGTACACATGGCGCTGGTCCTGCAGGCACATGAGTGTTCTATTCACAACATTTACAATGACATTCCTAATGCAGGTTGATCTGTAAACTCTACATTCACAAGCTGTTCACAGCAATGGTACTGATAGTCCAGTGTCTCTCTCAAATTATCGCACCTAAAAAGAATCGCCAATGCCATTATGCAAACTTGCGGTTGAAATTCAAATACTGGGTATCTGAAAGTTGGGGGAAATTATTTGATCAATCTGCATTTTATATGAATGTTCCCCCACTGCCACTTTTTAGGCCACAGTATGGGGATGAACGAATGATACACGAAACAGCTTTGTACAGGCATTTTCAGTAAGGGTGATGTGGCAGGGAGTAACAAGCTATAGTTAGCAATTTAGTTCAGTGGAACTCCAAAAAGTAAAGGAAGTTTGATGAAATGGAAAAATTTACATCTACTCAAGAACAGTCATGAAGCTACAAAGAAAAAAAAAACAAAGGAAAAGGGTTTCTCGGAAAGAAAGTTGAGATTGGAGAAAAACATTTTTCTTGTTATGGAGAGTGAACCAGGGACTAATGCTTTTTGGGGGATGGCATGAGATCGTAGGCATGAGATCCACTGATGGCCAAACAGGTGCCATTGAAATGCCTGGGCAACCAGTGGGCAACTATTGAGAACTCAAGTTCGTCTGTGAATTGTGAAACTAAGTTCGCATGTAAATAGAGCATTGGCGTATACTAAATTCATTTGTAAATAAAACTAGCACTGCAAGTAATATTACTAAAACCTGTCATGAAAGACATATCACAGCTCCGATGACTTCGCAAATGCCTTCAGCAAACTTCTTTTAAAGCCTGCCAATAACTTCCTGTGAAGAGTGCAGTAACCCTTTCAGACGCCAATTAGTTGTGTTGATTGAAAACTTACATTCATTGCATTTCTTACATCTTCAGAATCATATAAAGCTTACAGCTGCAGAACAGATTTAAGAGTTCTCAGTTCTTTAGTGAGTTTCGTCAAGTTAACAGAATGTAGACTCCATGCAAAAACTCCCTGCAGGAACATCAGATATGCAAACTTCAACTATTTCATGTCTACCAGGCTTGAAAAGCACCTATCGAACTAGAAAATTATGACTGGCGCAACACATTGTGAAGAACAATGAAAGAAGAGAACCCGCTACACACAATGACATACTCACACCAAGAAAAATACCCACCCATCTGCCTTTAAACTCATTTTACGAAAACAATTTGCCTGTGTAATTGCAGCAACTTGCAGCAGTATTTACATGAGAAGCGTTTCAAGATGTACGGAACGCATTTCAAATATCCTTACTTTAATCAATGCTTTTGCTGTTGATGCACTATCTTGGTGTATACAATTGTGTACAAAGTCTCTGGAAGGGTTAATAACACTGGCCGTTTGCAGCAGTCAATTTTTTTCCAACCACTCCCACCTAGGTACTGGCTGGGAGTGGTTGGTGCTGGTATTGACAATATTACCACTGGTTGAATAAAGTACACTGTCGATGTCATAGTGCCTATTTTTGCACACATAATAAACTTCATTTATAAGTACTGCATTTTTCTTACTGAAATGAAGACAAGCAGTCATATTACCTGTAAAAAAAAAGGGGTGCTAGAACAGTCGATAACTATAGATCAATCACTGTTATTCCTTGGTTTATTAAGGTTGTTGAAAAATTAATTGCAGTAGGTCTCACAAAATACCATGACAAACTTAAGCTAATACTATTGCCACATCAGTTTAGATTTCGGCAAGTTCTTTCCACTACCCTCACATAAATTGCACTTGCCGATACACTTACTGATAAAAGCACTACTGATGACAGCAAGTTTCCGTCGGATTAATTTTCATCCATTTCAGTCAAGCTTTCAACTCAATCAATCATGCAATTCTTCTGAACAAACTTTTTGCTTATGGTATAACCAGCCCCACTACAGCACATTCGTGACTACTTACTTAATCAAACACCGACAGTCTCTGTTTCAGGCGCATTTTTAGACACGAAAACTATAAACAAAGGAGCTCAACAAGCATCTTTATTAGAACCACTATGTGATGCTTCCTTTTGTTACTGATCTCGGGGGTGTGCGGATGTTAAAAGAGATGAGATTGGAAGACGCATGGCAACACAGCAAGCATATTTTTAATCACGCTCAAATTCAAAACTCAAACTAAAAATAAAGCTCACAAACTAACACACACTAAACTAAGACACAATAAACAAATAAATGTTCACCAGAATACAACCTAGTGAATCCATAAACATGCCCTTAATTTCCTCTACGTTAGTCCTGGGCGTTTCTCGCACGAGAGTCTGGCAACTCTGGCCTACTGATATCTCCCTACAAGAATAAATATCCCTCACTCAGTTCGTCGCTGTTGCTCATATTTTCCCGGCGGCAATCTCGATGAGCCTTTCTCTCTGTCATTGCTCTCGCCGGCCCTCGCTTAATCATAGCTGCCTTGAGATCGGTCCATCAACTTGAAGTCCAGCTTGGTAGAAGCCCGTAACCTGGTCGCTGGCGCTGACATGGCTGAGAAGTTCGACGGGTTAGGCTTCACGACTTGTTCTTTCAGGCGTCGCTGATGCCGTACGTGCCGACGACTCGCAGTTCCGTTGACCTGGCCGAGTGCGTGGCTGGAGCTCCGGTAGCCGCCGCTGACGTGTCACTAACCTAATGAAGTGTTCTCCCTCCGACGATCTGCATGGCGGCCCGGTGCCCCGGTGATTATCGGTTGAACAGGCTTGGCCGAGGAAGAGGGATTTTCGAGAAGAAGACTGGAACCACCGTGAGCAGCAGCGGCCGGTCCCAGGGGCTTCGCCCGGACGTCTCCGAGGACTACAGCTACACCTGGGCCTTGCCAGCCTCACGACTTCGTGGCCGGGTCCTCCGCTCTCCCGTCATCAGAACATGGCTGACGAGGCGACCTTCCAGCTCAAGAGCCACATTGACAATACCGCTTCGATGCTTCTCTCTCGCGGATTACACCTCGACTCATGTACTTCGAGCGCTTGCGCCGTTCGGAACGCTCCGCGATCTTCTTCGTCCTCTTTTCTCGCCACGGGCGACCTCTTACATGTGACACACTATTATTTCTCAGTTACACAAATGATCTTCCATGTTCCTTATCACCAGAGACAGACACTTCACTTAACGCGAACGAGATTACCATTTTCGCTTCACATGACTCCGTTGAAGCCCTGTGTTGTAACATACTTCCAGTATGAGTGAATAATCACGCAACTTCACCCTCTGACGAGTGCACATTTCTTGATGTTGAGCTCGACAGTTTTTTAAGCTTTAACGCACATATTAACCAAATAAAAAAATCAACGCCCAAGCACTCCGCACAGATGGTTAACCAGCGAAGCTGAAATGCGCAGCCCCGGTGTTTATCACAGGGTCATTAAATGATGTAGAATGCTATATCCTCGGTACGCATTTGGTACTTGCGCTCGGCTGCACAAGCTTGTTCTCGTGCCTCGGCTGCAGCACTGGCACGGCGTAGATGAGATTGTTCCTGGTTCTGCTCGTGGCGTTACTGATCGAAAGCTGCCTGCTCCTAAGGAGTACATTTGACGCGTGGCCTACCCATTTCCGAACTGGAGAGAAAATACTGCGTGCACGCGCTCGGCTGCGACGGAGAACAGCTTCACTACTGGCGCCACCAATCGCGTGCCTCTATTTTTTTGCGCATGTGCATGGGATTGCGTTGGAGGAGTTTTCGGCATACAGGCGACAGACGGACAAATCGGCTAGTCACATACAGCTTAGCTGTAAAAGAATGCAGCATATGCCATTTGTGTTATTCATAAAGCCCAACACTTGTTTAGCCTCCTTCACACCAGTTATTCTCAATTATGCCTTCATTCATAGTCACTTTACCTTTTGCATCGGATTGTGGGGTCTCATGCATAATACAGTGAAATCTTGTTGATACGATCTTCACGGGAACCGGAAAACAAAACGTATCATCCGAAATACATTGCTTCTATGAGAAATTGGCAGGCGAAAGAACAAAAACGTATTATGCCAAAAAGCATATTATGCAGAATTGTATCAACGAGATTCCACTGTACGTACTGAAGTTCACTGGAGCACGTCCAAACAAAGGCCCTTATAATGTGCACATGGCCGAACTCTTTCATCTATTAAATATTCTACTTGCCAAGATAATTTCCAACAATGTAAGTATTATTGCTTACCGCATGGCAGGTACCCGCATGGTAGGCACCCAACCTTCTTTAAATTACAGGAACAAATTCTATCACAATTTCTCATCTACACACTTCTCCCTACAAAATAAGTTTTACAGACAAAAGTCGTTACTAAAAGGAACTGTTTATTCTAGCCAAGCTCGAGCTACGACGAAGAAGAACAGGCTGTGCCGCTGATAATGATAGATACAGATAAGGGATTTGTACAAGTGATGATGTGTAGAGATAATGAAGAGTCAGTCATGGTTCGCGCTCAACCTAATTCCCTCCCGTGGTGGAGACGGCCACCTGGTCAGACGCCATTATTATGAAATGCGGCAAGTGTACGGTTTTAACCCTTTGGCCCGACAACGCAACACGGCGGTAGCGGTCCGCTGTCGGACAGTGCCCGACAAGGGGGTTCGGGGGTTAAATTTCACGGTTTTTCTCACTGCGATTTGTGCGCATTCTTGGTATACACAATGTGCCATCTCTTGAGGGATAAATAAACTTTGTTGGTTGAATTTTACTTCTCTTTGCACTAGAGTGCAGCATAATGTTCAGCATGGCTTCTGGATACCAGAGCATTCTCACTTGCGCGCGGAACAGCACGTTCACGCGGTTCGCTGAGAAGCATGACCACTTTTTCATCGCGTGCGTTTTACGCCGGCGCATTTAGTGAAAGCTTCTAGAGGTTTCAATTGTCAATAGCTTTATCTTGAGGCACAATTAGCTGCGGAATCATGGTGAGAAAGAACAGCGACACGTGCAGTACCGCCGCCGCAACCTCTTCCAACAGCTGGTGGGTGACGTGAGGGCTAGAGCCAAAAAATTGTGCCTTTATTGCGTTTACCACTGTGCATAACAACGCGTTGGCCATGGGATTTCATGGTTGCCATCCATGATCGTGTTGATAGCTGCCTCAGTTTCTTCCGCAGCGGTTGTGGCAAAAAGTAGTTCTGTTTTGACTTGGTGCGCGCATCAGCCGCATGCCTAAAAATATGCGTAGCTGCCATCCATGATCGCATAGAGAGCGACCGCAATTTCGTCTGCAGTTGTTACAGCGAATGGTAGTTTTGTTCCGACTCGGTGCGTGTGTCGGTTGCGTGCCTTAAGCACCGCAAAATCGCCGTTCATAATCGCGTCGATACCGACCGCGACAAACAGTTGTTTCACTTTGAGTTGGTCCAAAGCCGTCGAGGTTGAAATCTTTCAAGAATCTGTTAAAAATTATGTTTTTACGTGCCAAAACCACGACCTGATTACGAGGCACGTCGTAGTGGGTGACTCCGGACATTTGGACTACCTGGGGTTCTTTAACGTGCACCTAAATCTAAGCTTTCAAGAATCTGCACACCACTTATTAACTCCACTGCCAAATAAAGGCACATCTTGGCAATAAGCACATGCGAATTAGACCAACTTGCCATTCGATAAATCAATACTTACATAATGGCGATCTTTCAAAATATATTTTGCAGACACAAAGCTGACCATTTACCTGGGGAAAAAAGACTGCTCTAACGGGAAGCAGGTGACTGCAGCGGGCATAGCTGTACTGTGTAACCTTCATGAGGAGCACATCCAGGTCTCCGGGTACACCCACTGCATACTCCTGCAAAAGTAGGGTTGCAAGCATTATATGTGATGCATGTATTATAATACAATGAAACAACATCCTCAGCTGAAACAATAAAACACCAAAATTTTCATCCTTTTATTTGCAGCAACATGGGGGCCACAAAATAATCCAAGGGCCCATAATCACCTCGACCTTGAAATTTTGTCATACAGTCGATTTCTGTTTATTTGATTCCGGTTGATTCGATTTTTCAGTCCAGTCAATCCTGACCAAAAGTCCCAGCTGGCTCCCCTGAATTTCTATGGGCATAAACTTTCATTTTGATCCAAAATTTACTTTCGCCAGATAATTAGAACTTGACCAGTCGGCACACACACATGCCTAACGCCTATGGTGACGCCAATAGCGAGCCCCTTTAGTGGAAGTGTGTCCAGCCCAAGTTTAGGGGCCAGTTAATGCGTTGAACACGTCAAAAATTTGAAAATGCCTATTTTCGACCTGCTCTATAAAGATTTTCTAGCAATATTCGCCGCTCACAATGTCTTATTACGGTAGTTACCCGATTCTAACGAGAGAGTTTACGTGCTTCTAGAAGCACACATGGCCACCACGCTGTAGAGACACCAGCTACAAGTCTTCAGCCTGGATGATTGTAATATTTACACTATCACAGCCCGGCACATGACCTCCACAGCCCAGCACCTGCATTTTTGTTGAATATGAAAGCAAGCTCAGCACACCGCCGCCGGCTGGGATGCGTGGAGGCGAGCACCACCTGGTGTTGCTGCAAGAAACCCAGCGACGCATACAGCAAGTACACAGCAGCAGCAGCAGCACCCGGAAAGCGGTGGAAGAACCATGGTGGAAGAACAGACCAGTGTCTCAACGACTCCCGGAATCGGTTAGTTCTTCGTGCATAGTTTCTGCTTCTCTCGCTGAGCATGAGAGCATAGAACTCTATGGAGCGTTTATTCATGCTGCAAACTTCTGGTAGTAGTGCCCACTATGCTTGTCATCTCCCATGGCTGCCACACGTTCCGCTTGTTGTTTATGATCGCAGTGCTCACGACGCTCATCATCTTTCATGGCCGCCACGCATTGTTACGGAACATGTGGAACTGCTCCGTTCCACAAGTTGTGCCAACAAAGCGAGGGATCAGGGTTTTACAGAGTGCAGCAATGTGCGTTGCTAGGATGCAGCGCTAACCATGCAAGCTACCTATAAACTTCGTTATTCTAATTTAGCGTAACTTGATAGTTACTCTATTCTGATCTTCTATTTACGCAGAGTAGTGCCCACACAGAGCACTGTCTATTGAATGTTAACACTGCGCACTGGAACGAAAAGAAAGAAAACACAATCTCAATGCAACAAATACACCTGCATGACGCACATCATAGCTAGAATAATGAAAACAATTGTTTGTGATCCGAACAATGCATAAAAAGACAAAGAAAAAGTACTTCGGTGGACTTGTACTCACATATTAGAAATCCGAAGGTTCTCATGCATCCAAAAACTTAAAAATGCAGGAGAGGCCCCGCCCAGATGACCGAAGCATGGCAGCCAATTGCCTCCGCGACTGAAGAAATAGTCCCGCTAACGCGACTCGGCCCAGCTCGAAGCGCGGGCTGCCATGTACTGCGTCGACGGGATCACCGCCCGTCCGGCTCATGATGCCAATCTAGAGTGCACGCCCATTGGTGAAGGCTTCTTCTTTCTGGGATTTTACGTGCCAAAACCAGTTCTGAATATGAGGCACGGCATAGTGGAGGGCTCCGGAATAATTTTGACCACCTCAGGTTCTTCAACGTGCACTACAAGACAAGCACACGGGCGTTTTTGCATTTCACCTCCATCGAGGCTTGTGTGCATCCGCCTTTGAGGGGCAAATGCCGCTGCCTTCTAAAGTTCTGCACGACTTCAGGCACGTAAAGGCTGAAAACTTTCTGAATAGCATCAACTAGGACGTTTTACGATGCTGGATGACTGCACTGCAAATCAACATCTAAGAGGGAGTTCGGTATGTAGTTTCTAGTTTAATATTAAATTTTTCTTCTGAAATAGCATGGCATGTAGCAATACAGAATCGGAAAGAGCTAGTAGTGCCACAGAAGTAACAATGCGCATTATAAGGGCGTCTGCAGCAAAATACTTTATTGCAGGGCCTCAAACCGCTAGCAGAGGACAGAAAATTATGACCTCCAATACCGTAGTGCTCCTGCCTGCGAAAGGAGGAAGCATAAACAGAGTCGAAGTCGGCCCACTCTGCAGACAGATGGCATCGTTGAGACACCGGTCTATTCTTCCACCGTGCCTTGCACCCAATGCAATAGAGGAGAGGGGTGCAGGGTGCGCTGCTGCAACTCTGAATTGAGGACCTAGGTGCAGAATGTGCAAAAAACCTTCCAGCTGCGACTCGAAGCATACTCTCAGCAGTGATGCACCTTAAATGATCGTCCGATATGCTTTGCTTGTGGCGGTGCTGGTCACGTGGCACGCCACTGCCATCGTCATATACTTCCTTATTGGAACATCCGGCAAGCGCCACCCAACCTTCATTTTTATTCTGCACCGCCCAGCCCTCGTGCCCCTTCATTTTACCTTGATCACCCACCTGTGCCTACCAATTGCTCGCCATCTTCATGTCGGAGCTCGCTTTCTCCTATGTGTCGCTATACCGAGTCAACTGAGCAGGAAAACTGATGGCCGCAGTTCGCGAGGCATGAACTGCGTCCCTGTCACAAAGCACAAGTCCTCGTCCCTCTGCAGCCAATGTCACTGAAGTGTCTGTCGAAGGAGTCTGTGCCCTTGCATTTGTGCTGCACAGGTGTTGCCGTCTCTGTCATGAGCACAAAACTATTGCTAACTTGACATAATTCTGACACTGTTCTCGGACCTGTTTATTTGAACGCAGAGTGCAGAAAACAGAACACCTCTGGTTGCCTCTACTGCTTGACTCATCATTTAAGGGCTTCTACATATCGTCGAGTTTGTTGTACTCTGCTGGTGCTCCTATGATATAATTTTAGAATGGGACTTCCTTGCTAACCACAATGCCCTTATTGACTGTTTTCACGCCGAACTCAAACTTTCTGCACTTCGTGATGCTGAGCCTGTCAACACCTGCCCCCTTTGTGTTAGACTGCTTGTATATGATGATACCACCGTTCCTTTGAGCTCTTCCATCTTTGTGCCTGCGTAATGCTCCGCTATTTCTGATGGTGCTGACCTTTATACGCCCTCCAAAGTATTTATTCGCCACAAATGTTTTGTAGTGCCTTCTGCTCTCCTCACTCTTCACACTGGAGTCACGAAGATGCTTGTAGGCAACATATTTACACGGCCTCTAACAGTATGTTATGGTGAACACATCGCTCGCCTTTGCATCTTTCACGTTCCTTCCACTTCTGCGGACATTGGCGTACTTGTGACCCCGCCGTAGACCAGTTGCTTCTTGATGCTTTCCATCACTCCAGCGATCACAATGCGTCTTCATCAAAACGTAGCCAGCTTGTCAGCCTTCTTCAGAAGTTTCACGCTTCCATCGACAGCCATACTTTTAGTTTGGGTCGCAAATTGACTGTTTTTTATCAAATAGACACAGGATGCCATGCACCTCTATGCCGATGTCCTCATTCTGTCTCAGCCTCAGAACGTCATGTGATTGATGACCAGGTTGCTGAGATGAAGTGTGGCATTGTCCAGTCTTCAAACAGCCCTTCCACTGGCTTCTGCGAGGACTACTGACATCTGAACAAGACCCTACACAAGGACGTTAGTCCACTGCCACGCATCGACCACGTTTGCAGGGAGCGGAGTTCTTTTCTTCCTTCGATTTATGCTGCGGATACTGTCAAGTTCCTATGGCACCGTTTGATCAAAGAAAAACAGGGCTTGTCACTCCATTCGAATTATATGTATTTACGGTGATGCCTTTCAGACCATGTAATGCGGCAGTAAATTTTAAAAGAATTTTTGAAGTGGTGAGGGTGCTGCTAGGCCTAACGAAGTTAGCTTTAAAACTAGCATACGGCACTTCAAAATAACTGCTAATAATCAGAAAATGCATCTTTGGTAACAATTTATTTCTTATCACATTGATTCACACAAAAAACAAGGTGGGCATCAGAAGCACAGTTGTGTGGTACGTCTCACGTGCAGTGCAGCGGTACCACTGCTCGTACCACTGCTCTCGTTCGTGCTACTCATTTAGAAGTGGTCGCTTGTTGCAAACGATTATGTCAAGACATCAGTTTATTCTACCAATAAGTTTTGTATGAAAAACTATCTGATATTTATGCAAGCAGCAGCAGTGCCAAAGTGCTTCGGACAGGTGATCGGCACTGTGGGAAGCTGGCCAGCTGGCTCTCTGCCGTTGTGCCGGTCATTAATCTTGCGATTTCTTCGCAACCAGAGTACGGAAAAATGTGAAGAGAAAGGTGCCGTGTGGCTTGGTAGTATCATTGCTGCGTAAACCTGTTTATTGATTCAGATTAATTTTGATGTTCTTATCGCTATTCTGATCGCCTTCAGGTTAGAATGCGTCATATGCGAAGTTCTGCCATTTCACAACAAATGGCCACTTTCATTTTGGATAGAACAAACTTCAGACATAACAAACCTTACTTGTTGGATTATTATGGGCCTTTGTAATGAGCATCTACTGTATTCTATATATTCGTTCAGTGTTTTCATTATGTAATTTATTTGTCCACTTTATTGACCCTTTTCCCGGCACTCCCGTGGGCGCTGCCATGTTTGATCACGTGGTGACGCGTTCACTGCTTGCGTCAGCTACCTCTGTTGCCTCCGTGTTTACAGTGCAAATGCGTGATGCCGGTGCGGCGCACCAAACCTCTGTTATAACGCATATCGTAGACGGTGACTGTGTGGATGGCACAAGGCTTTGGCCACAGCTTTAGAGGACATGTAAGTGCTTTCACAGCTCATTAAGCTTTGTCCAAATGGTGCGAGCAGCATATACAGTCGACGTCCGATTTCCCGGACCCTCAAGGGACCGCGAAAACGTCCGGAAAATCGGGCAGTCCGGAAAAACGAATGCACGTGAAAACGCACCTTTTTGGTAGGTATTTTTCGCTGACGGAGAGGGTCACGGCCGGAGTACAAGATTCTCATTGCTATTCAGCCAATGCATCGTTTAGGTGGCTCTGAAAAGAGCCGTTTATAAAAAAAAAAAAATACGACGTGGCCGGCGCTACCTCATAGGTCAGCACTTGGGCGCAAAGAAGTCGCTTATTTTCTTTTGCACGGTCCGCTTGCCCGCGATCATGTCTGCCTCAATTGCAGTCAACGTCATGTTGCCGCTGTACACCGATGACAGTGTCATCAGTGCTCGCGTCAACTCCGAGCTCGTTGGCTGTGTAGGAGCTGGCTCTTCGTTCTCGGTGTCGGTGTCTCCGTAACTTGACGAATGATTTCGTCATCGGTCAACTCCGCACATAGCTCGAGGTCTTTGTCAGCGTCGGCGAAGCCCTCAAAGGTTATCCCGGCTGGAATCGACATGCCGGCAGCGCGCAGATCGTCGAAGGCAACGTCTGCGGATGGCAGTTCGTCACTTCGTCAGTTCGTCCACGGAGGGCAGTTCGCGGATGGCAGTTCGTTCAAAGGCGCGGACGAAGACGAAGAAGCAGTCAGTGTCATCGCTGTAAACGGCGAATCCGCTCGACGAAAAGCGCAGCACGAAACAGCTAGGAACTCGGTGGATGCTGAAGGTCGGGAAACATGATCACTGAAGATAGCGCGCAGCAGCAAACGATCAACCGCAGACACGACCGCAGAGCTGGCAGAGCTGACAAAACAACACGTGAACACACAGTGAGGTTTGGCTTGGCTAAGCTACGGCTGGCAACGGATTGACACGTGCGGTTTCGAGGTTACGGCAGCCGCGGCGCGGTGCGGCGGTGCTGCTGGCCACACCTGCGATGCGAGTATGGTGGGTTCGAGGATATGAAAACAACCAAAATGGCGGCGTCGGTGGTGACTTTGGGTCGGCGGTTAACAGTAAAAAGTCCGGGAAATCGGATGGCGAAGGCTATAAGCGTCCGGAATTTCGGACTTTTTAATACATTGACTCTATGGGGAACTTGACGGTGCCACAGATGAGTCCGGGAAATCAGGCATGTCCGGAATTTCGGGCGTCCGGGAAATCGGACGTCGACTGTACAGTGTTTGTACTAAAAGCGAGGCTAGAAATGTATTTGAAGCTGTCCAAACTTAACGCTTATGAATTAAATCAGGATCAGGATCAGTGTGCTCTTCCTTCTTTATTTGGCAAACATTTTGAAGCAGCGGCTTGTCATGTTTCTGATTCAGTAAAGTTCCTCGGTGTGGCCACTATCTGATTGTTTAATTTCAGCCTAATTGCTTGCGGGTGTGCTCTCCTGTGAGAGATTTGTTGTTGCTGCGCACAAAGCTAGGAATGTAAATGTTCTGTACTTTGTGGTAGCTTGTAGCAAAGACGTATTATTGCTAGTCCCTCGCTTACTCTGTGGGCCGTCACAAAACGTTCAGCTTTCAAGATTTGTGTCTTGTCGGTGTAGTAGCAGTCACTCATGCTTCAGCACATTGATTCAAATGTGCGCCCATTCACTTATTGACACGTTGGTGATAGAGTGGGCGTAAGCTTGCTTGCGAGTAGGGGTGGCTGTGTGTATAACGTGCGAGAAACTTACCATGTCAGTAAGTGGCGCTACTTCCTTTTGTAACGAGCGGTACTCACTCTTATTTGCCGATGTTCCGGAGTTGAAGTCATTTCTTTGGAGGTTAGCTATACAGCGTTGGCGGATTAGTTTCTTTTTTTTATCCTGGAGAAAAGCTGTGCATTGCGAAGAGCCAGCAACACAGGCAGCCCTTATGTAGCAGCGGCAACACAGGTTGATTTCATTCCTTAATATGCGAATCACCATTTTTTAGCAGCTAAATATCACACACATCTTCCCTTTATCGTTACAGATTTTGCAGCATGAATTGGGCACCGTGCATTACCAAACACCCAGTTGCATTTCCGACAGCTGATCGCATAGTAGCAGAGGAGAAGCAGTAATGGTTTCGTACTTGTGCGCATTCGCTGAGGCAACATATGGCACGTCGCCAAAAGTGCCATCTCGTTCCTCTAGAGCAGGGGTTCTCAGGTACGTTCATCCCAGGGAACCCTGCTAAGCTCCATAAAGTGCCAAGGAACCCCCCCCCCCCCCCGATTTAACCGAATTATCGAGGCTATCAAGAAAACAAACAAATGCTGCACTACGTCAACACACTTTTATTTACTCAATGAATCGTCAAATCTTGTTTCTATTTAGCACAAGACCAGTGCAGAAGATGAAATTCTCTTCATCTCATGACTGATTAGCGCTAGCAGCGGCGAAGGCCTCGCGACATCCTTCGCGGCGCGCGTTTTCATCTGAGACGCGCTTTGCACCAACGGGTGCACATCCCGATTATTTTTTCGCCACTCAGCTGCTCGCCAACAAATTGTCCGTCCATCGCGATGTAGCCGGTGCTTTTTATCTTTGACAGCTTTGCACTGAGTAAAAGCGAAACTACTGCTTGCCGCAACTGCTGTCGACGAAACCACGGCCGCTATCGACGCGATCATGGACGGCGATCTTGCGGTTCAGAAGGCAGGCGGCTGACGCACGCACCAAGTCAAAACGAAACTACCTTTCGCTGCAAGAAGTGCGGACGAAACTGCGGTCGCTATCGACGCTACCATGGGAGGCGACTACGCAGTTGTGAAGGCACGCAGCCGACGCGCGCATCGAGTGAAAACGAGACTACTATTTGCCGCAACCGCTGCGGACGAAACTGCGGTGGTTATCGACGCGATCAGAGATAGCGACTACGCACTTACGGAGGCACGCGGCTAGCCGCCAACGCGGTGTTACGCGCGGCGATAAACGCAAGAATAAAGGCTTTAAAGGCACAATTAGGCATGAAGCGCTTCGGCGTTGCTGTCAGTCACGTGCCGCGTACGATTGCCGCTGAGGACCACGGCGATGCGGACTGCGCCGCTTCGTTTCGGTTGGACGCTACGCCGTTCTTGCTCTTATGCGGCGCGCATTTGCGGTGCTCCGCGTTTTTTTTTTTCCCCCCCTTCAACGTATAGGTCAGTGCGCACGCTATCGGCACCTACCCTATCTACAAATAGGAGAAAGGCGCATGGTGGTAAGTTACGGCCTCCGAGATTCAAGTGCGAAAGCTTAGGCGCGCTGCCCGTTCTCAGAGGTTGGGTGGCTACAAGCTGCTTGCGTATTTATTGCGCAGTTCGCGCGTTGCTGTTACGCACTGTGATGTGCTTTTTGACACTCGGGCATGGGTAATGGAGGTTCTTTGGATTAAGCGCACCTCGTGTTCGCCGTTTTAGACACTTGTCGGGAGCGGGACCAGAGAAAATTTATCAGTGGCTCGCGGAACCGCGAGCAGGGGCCTGCGGAACCCGTAGGTTCCGCGGAACCCACTTTGAGAACCCATGCTCTAGAGCAAACTGCTCCCCGAAAAGGGTTAATAAATATTGCAGCTATAAATTCATGGATTCATCAAGATGAAGTTGGGTAAATATGTGTAAATTTGGACTGTTCACCTTTTAAAATCACTACCTGCTCTCTTAGAAATAAGCATCTAATTTTTAATAAAAATAAATGCGTAATAGATCTGTACTTTAAAAATGAGGTATATTGAGTTTATACGTACAGACAACCAATAAAAGGAACTTAAATAATTATTGCCACAAAAATTGTATGTTACATATACTGCTTTATTACATAGCTGCCGAACTCACAGCTACAGTATTGTGTGAAAATTCCTCGAACATGCAAGAATTACTAATTACACCTTCTTTAATTGTGAACAGTAAAAAACCCCCAATAAATGAAGCGCACTTTTCTGGCCTACGGATGGTTTACAAGGGCTCCCCTACACGTCACAGAAATCGCAGGTAGTGGTCATGCAGTATGACAAACTGGTGGCAAGCGTCAGTCAGATTGGAGAAGTGGTTGGAAGCCACACTATGACAGTGTCCCCGAAAGCTGGCTGCATGCCGCTTAGGTCATTCTTTCCTCTTCCACTCTGCATTTCTCATTTGAGCAGCAGTAAGCTCTATCCTCTGCAATCACTTCTCTCAAAACGCATAGCACCCTTCTCACCTATTAGCCAGTTGTCTAAAGCATTCCGCAAAATGATCATAATGCTGCTTCGACCATTGCAATGACACACACATCAATGACACCCCGTGACCATTGTACGGCCACAAAGAGCACTACGAAGCTCTCTGAATATACAAAGGTCTACACACTTCTTTCTCTAGAAGACGCAACCACGTGCTCAGGACTGTGCTGGCAATATCTGAAGATGATGTGGGGCACAAAATCGATGAGATGTGAGCTTGCATGACATTAACAGTTTCCATTGATTTCTCTCCACCTGGTAGTTGGATCAAGCTTTGGTAGCTGCTTTGACCCTCAGCAGCGTGTACTAGAAAAAGTGCGTTGACCCAGAAGTTTTACCTGTAAACAGCTCAGGGATATACTGTAAACCCTTGCTATGATGAAGAAACTTGATTCGAAGTATTGCTTTAATCAAAGTGGCACATGGTTGCGACCCAAGCGCATGCATTTTAGACCGGAATACTTGAAGCCTGCATGCAATGGGATCTTCCTAATACTAAGAGTGACCCAGAAAAGTTCAGAATCTAGAGGCGTTCGAGTCGTGGCCTGGACATGTGCGTCCTCCCTGACCTGCCAAACAAATAGAAAAAGTGGTGCGTGCCTGTTTGTCGAAGCCTTTCCTGCTCCTTCTCCTCAAATGCGACACAGAGAGACACAAGATACGGAGTTCCGATGGCGCTAGACCTTTGACTCAACATTTTGGCTAAAGATGGAGTGCTCGGCCTGCTGCCACATAAACAGTAGCCTTCAAGATTGTACGATTACGCATGTCCCCAATTTAGAGACCACAGGCAAGCAACATAGCAGCACTGCGCATTCGCAATGGTAGTCACTGTGCCAGTGCACGTGCTCGGCACGCAGTATTGAGGCGTTAGTCTCGCTCGGTATCGGAAGCTTTAGCGAGCGTCTCACTTTCATGGTGGAAGGTAATAAACTAGAAGCGAGCATTATGTAATACAGCAAATCTTGGCAAGTGAACTCGCCGAAAAGCCATTCCCATTAACTTATCTTCACAGTACCAGTCTTGCATGTGATCTCAGAGAGACAGCGTACTGGTCAGGAAGGTTTGGTTCCCGGTAGCATTTAGTATGTGTGCACTTGTTCGGCCACCCTGCCAAAGCTATGCCTGCAGAGTCGGAGCACTAAAACCTTCTGTGGACTCTGTAGTGAAGATCGCGTCTCGGCATGATACATCTGGTGTCAATCGTGTTGCGTGATGCTCTATCCTAATTCTTTCTTTACTCCACGCTCATTTCCACTGTTGCACTGCGCGCATGCACCATGGTAGTCTTTGCTTCAATGCAGGCATGCAACACGCGACAAGGTATTGATAGTTAAGGAGCTTTAGCCTGTTCAACATAGCCAGCTTTACCAAATGTCAGGAGTGCGGCATGCACGTCCCGTTGTTTTATCTAGCGGGCCCTTCTGTTTGGCTCGTTCATGTGTGCTGATGCAGCTGTTCCCATTAGTGCCTCCATAATGGACACCGAGATAGTAGGTGCAGCGTTGGGCCGTTACGATAAAGAACTGGCAACAGATGATGAACCTCAGGAGATGCTGACAACAGCACACATGAAAGAGTGCTTGCACCTCCTTTGGAACAGAACTGAGTGCAGCGACATTGACTACTCACACAATGCTTGAATAAGTTGGAAGCACGGTGTAAGAAGTAGTTTAGGTGACTGAGCAATACGAGCTGGGTGCGAAGCGGAGGGGAAGACTAGGGGTTCTCCTTTCTCAACGTGTCGAGAGGGCACTGGAAACTTGCACCCGCCCGCTGCTTCGTGTGTGCCATAATCACTGGCCGGTTACCACTGTTTTGCTGCACACTATTTCGTGAATGCATTTTTAACTTGCCTGTCAAGTACGTCCCAACCTTCAAACTTTGTTGTCATGAGCCTGCATAATGGGGTACCAAATGCTTTATACCGCTTTGTAACACTGGTTATAACATTTGTAACATTTGGCTCTACAAAAGCTCTTGTGACATGAGGCATTGCTTTCAGGCACACCGTGTCTCTGTTGTCACATTTCCAGGCCTCCTTTATGACGTCCATTTGGACTCTTCCTGCTGGAGTCTGAAAGGCAGCTGACACAAGGAAGTTACGGACACATCTGACTAAATGCAGAAAATCAGATAAAGAATGCAAAGTCCATTTTTCGTCAACAGGGTGCTGCACTTTGCATACCGTTTTCTGAGCTGCTCCTTTTATGCCAAAAGCTCGCCACATACTTCATTCCACGTTGCTGCATCTGTTGTGACGAAATCAACAAAGACACCTATGCTCTCGGCAGCTATGGTCGCATCTAGAACAATCCTTGATATTGCCACCTGGTGTTTTGAGCCAGCCAACAATCATCATTGGGTGCCCAGCAAGAACGGAGAAGACGACGAAGTCGAAGATTCCGCGCCAGCTGGAGAACCGTCCCCTTCGCGTCTGGCATTCTTCGCGTCTGGCTGCTGGTACTGTTGCTTGCGCTTGCCTTAGCGCGTGACAAACTGGTGGAGGTGCTGGGTAATCTAATCTATGCACCAAACCCCTCCGAGCAGCAGGAGCTCCAGTCCCGTAACGGTGGTTACGCCTGTACACCGCGCCAGCAGAAGGATCCGTGGACAAGCCCCTGAGTTTGGACTCCTCCCAGAGACAATGGCAGCTCCGACCACCCCAACCGGTATGGAAGGCACTACGCCGATTCATTGTACGCTACTCAATCCTCGAACACCGAATCCCTTCCACGGTGCCATGCATGAGGATGTTGAAGATTGGCTGGTGCACTATGAACGTGTTGCCGCGTTCAATAAGTGGGACGATGCAGACAAACTGAAAAACGGATATTTCAGCCTTAACGATGGCGCACGTGTTTGGTATGAGAACCATGCAGATACCCTAACTTCATGGGAAGAATTCAAACGCCATCTTTTTGAGACGTATGCGAGCCCTGATCGCCGAGAACGAGCTGAGCGTGATCTCCAGTCCCGTATTCAAATGCCGAACGAAGGTGTCGCAATGTATGTCGAGGACATGACGCGTCTCTTTCGACGAGCCGACCCCAACATGTCAGAAGAAGGTGCGGTACCTGATGCGCGGAGTGAAAGAGCAGCTGTTCGGTGGTCTCGTACGCAGTCCTCCCAAGACTGTGTCAGAATTTCTTTCCGAGGCTGTCACCATGGAACAGACTCTTCGGCAGCGGGCACCATCATACGAATGCCAAGTGAACGCTGCCTCACCTACGGACTTCTTCGGAGCTCTCGGGGGCCACGTCGATTTCTTCCGAGAGCTCAACCGTTCCGTAATCCGCGAAGAACTCCAGAAACTGTCCGTACCTTCACAGCCGACGCTCAGCTCTTTGTCCAGCGTTGTCCGTGACGAAGTCCAGCATGCGCTAAGAGAACCACTCTTCAACACGGAAGTTCAACCGGTAAGAACTAACAGCCCCCGTATGTCATAGTCGCAAGCTTTGCGGCAACCTGCACCACCTTCCTCCCCGTTTCGCACCGCGTCCCCGGCCATACTACAGCCCCACCAAGCGGCCTCGTATTACCACGACAACCGACAGGAGGCCCCAAGAAAATCAGACGTGTGGCGGGCACCTGATCGCCGTCCCCTTTGCTTTCACTGTGGCGAAGCTGGGCATGTCTACCGACAGTGCTCATATCGAGAGCTCGGACTATGCGGATTCGCAGCAAACTCACCGCGACCTAGGTTCGGACAGCGTCCTCCTGCAATTGAAGAATACGTTGCCCAGCAGCGCGGATCCTCATCAGCTCGACACCAGTCACGCTCCCCTTCGCCGCAGCGGTTTTCTCCGACTCGCCGTACATATTCGAGCGTGGTGCAGGGTCGGTCGCCCAGCCCGCGCCGGAAAAACTAACTACAGCGGCCTTCGGGGGCGAGGCCGCTCAGTCTGGACGTGCTCAAGGACCCCTGCTGACGCGTACGCGGATCGACGATACATCGACGACGACAGTACCTGCCGATTACGGAAGAAAAATTTCCTTGGACATTCCTGTATTGCTCGACGGTCGTGAATTGACTGCTTTAGTGGACACTGGAGCGGATTATTCAATAATCAGCGAAAAACTGGCCACCCTTCTAAAGAAAGTGACGACGCCTTGGAATGGAACGCCAGTTCGTACAGCTGGCGGGCACATTGTCACACCATTCGGCATGTGCACGGCACGAATAGAGATTCGCGGCTGTACGTTTGTTGCCAGCTTGAGCATTCTCCCTCAGTGTTCTCGAGACCTAATCATCGGCATGGACTTTCTCAGGGAGCACGGAGCTATCATCGACATTCGCCAACGCCTCGTCACTTTCTCGACAAAGAGCGCCGCAGCGACGACCAACACTACCACCCTCGAGCACCTCTTCGTGTTACCGACAACGCTGTCACGTTACCACCGCGTGCAAGTGTCGTGGTTCAAGTGGCATGTGACAGGCTCTTACACGGTGAAGCGGTCGCAGAAAGCAATCACTCGCTCCTGCTTTCTCAAGGTGTTTGCGTAGCAAGAAGCCTTATTGATCTTCATGATGGCCACTCTGATGTTCTTGTCACGAACTTCAGTTACGAACACCGCCACCTTTTCCCCGGTACTGTCATCGCCTACGCCGACCCAATCGCCGATGTCACTGAATGTTTTGTTTCCGAGGCAATTGGCACTGCTGAAGCACCTTTATGCAACGTCGACATTAGTCCAATGCTTCCTGAAGACAACAAACCCTTGCGCGAGCTGTTACTCGAGTTTCACTCTTGCTTTGCACGGTCGTCGAAGATACGTCAAACGGCGATTACGAAACACCGTATCATCACCTATGACGACGCGCACCCCATACGGCAACAGCCTTATCGTGTTTCCCCAACCGAACGACATGCCATTCAAATGCAGGTGAAGGAAATGCTTCAAAACGGCGTAATACAGCCTTCATGCAGCCCCTGGTCATCGCCAGTCGTGCTTGTTAAAAAGAAAGATGGCACGCTTCGGTTTTGTGTTGACTACCGGAAGCTAAACAATGTCACAAAGAAAGACGTATACCCGTTGCCTCGTGTCGACGATTCTCTGGACAGGCTGAGGCGCGCGAAGTATTTCTCCTCTATCGATGTGAAAAGTGGCTACTGGCAAATTGAAGTAGATGAGCGGGACCGCGAGAAAACTGCCGTTGTTACTCCGGACGGCCTTTACGAATTTCGAGTACTCCCTTTCGGCCTCTGTTCCGCTCCAGCCACATTCCAGCGAATGATGGATACCGTTCTCGCTGACCTCAAATGGAAAAGCTGCCTCGTCTATTTCGATGATGTCGTTGTCTTTTCGGAATCTTTTGACGAGCACCTTTGACGCCTTCGGAATGTACTCGAAGCCATTTGATCGGCTGACCTTACCCTCAAGCCAGAGAAATGCCATTTTGGTTACGAGGAACTGAAGTTTCTCGGACACGTCGTGAGCGCGGCAGGTGTTCGGCCCGATCCCGAGAAGACTGCTGCCGTAGCTGCTTTTCCAGCTCCAACAGACAAGAAAAGTGTCAGACGATTTTTGGGCTTGTGCGCATATTATCGACGCTTCATTGAAAATTTTTCAAAGATTGCAGAGCCGCTATTTCGTCTTACGCGTGACGACGTGCCATTCCTCTGGACTGATGAACAACAGACCGCCTTTGCCGAGCTACAACGTCGATTGTCTTCACCTCCCGTGCTTGGTCATTTCGATGAGGACGCCGACACAGAAGTACGCACTGACGCCAGCAATATCGGTCTCGGAGCTATCCTGGTGCAAAGGCAAGACGGGACTGAACGAGTTATAGCCTACGCGAGCCGCACTCTGTCACGCGCCGAGTCCAATTATTCCACCACAGAGAAGGAGTGCCTCGCGGTCATTTGGGCTACTACAAAGTTTAGGCCGTATCTCTACGGGCGGCCATTTAAAGTTGTGACCGATCATCACGCTTTATGCTGGTTGGCCAACCTTCGAGACCCTTCTGGACGATTAGCACGTTGGAGTCTACGACTCCAGGAATTTAACATCACCATCGTATACAAGTCAGGCAGAAAACATGAAGATCCTGACACGCTATCACGAGCACCTGTTGAATCTGAGAATACTGACGAGGAAGATGACAGCGCCTTCCTGGGAGCCCTCAGCGGGCCGGATCTGCTCGCTAAACAGCGATCGGACACTGAGTTAAGGCCCATCATCGATCACTTAAAAGGCGGCATCGCGTCCATTCCTCGCTCGATTTCGCGACGGTTGTCGTCGTTTTGCCTACGAGAGGGCATCTTATACAAACGAAACACAGGTGCCGGCGACAAACCACATCTTCTAGTAGTGCCTCAAGCCCTTCGCGACGACATTCTATTAGCCTGCCACGACGAGCCGACATCTGGTCACTTGGGCTACTCAAGGACTCTGGACAGGGTACGAAAACTGTACTACTGGCCTAGACTGACTGTTTGTGTCAAACGCTACGTGAAAGGATGTCGTGACTGCCAGCGCCGCAAGTCACCCCCCTTCAAGCCTGCAGGCCTTCTACAACCCAGACCCTCCGCGTACACCGTTTGATCAAGTTGGAATGGACCTTCTTGGCCCATTTCCCTTGTCTTCCTCCGGCAATAAGTGGATCATTGTCGCAACCGATTACTTGACGCGTTACGCTGAGACGAAGGCACTACCACACGGGACAGCATCTGAGGTTGCCCAGTTTTTTATGCATCACATTGTGCTTCGGCATGGCGCACCATCATTCATCATCACTGACCGCGGGACCGCATTTACGGCGAAGCTCCTGGACGATATCTTGAAGTTGAGTTACACGAGTCATCGAAAGGCCACTGCATACCACCCTCAGACTAACGGCTTGACAGAAAGACTAAACAAAACACTGGCAGACATGATATCTATGTACGTGGATGTGCAACACAAAACGTGGGACGAAATCCTGCCATACGTAACTTTTGCGTACAACACTGCCACGCAGGAAACTACACGATTCACGCCGTTTCGTCTCGTTTATGGTCGAGATGTCCAAACTATGCTCGACGCCATGATTCCGTATGACGACATCGATGAGCTCGACCAGTTAGCTCCTGACGTCGAGGAGTACATTCAGCACGCCGAGGAAGCACGTCAAATGGCCCGTGTGCACATAAGACAGCAGCAGTCTACAGATGCAATAAGGTACAATCTCCACCATCAACAAGTTACCTATGAGCCCGGCAACCAAGTTTGGGTTAGACCACCATTAGACGGCGAGGCCTCAGCGAGAAACTCCTGAGCAAGTACTTCGGACCGTACACAGTACTAAGGCGTGTCATCGACGTGAACTATGAAGTGATTCCTGACGGAGACCTGCCATCGTCCAAGCGCCGATTACCCCGTGCAGAGATTGTACATGTCGTCCGCCTCAAGCCGTATTTTACACGGTGATGTTCACATAGTGTACTGTTGAACAAACTTTTTGCTGTAGTCGCGTCGTCCTCCGAAGAACTCCGAAGCGAATTTTTTTTCCCGACCACAGAACGCATTTTTCGCCTAGTGTGCATGTCCGTATCTGGGCTAGCACGTTTACATTTTTTTTGTGCATCTTACCTAATTTGTGTACTTTCCATGTACGTCTTCTGTTTGAGCATCGAGTCGATGCTTCATTGGGAGGGGGAATAATGCCACCTGGTGTTTTGAGCCAGCCAACAATCATCATTGGGTGCCCAGCAAGAACGGAGAAGACGACGAAGTCGAAGATTCCGCGCCAGCTGGAGAACCGTCCCCTTCGCGTCTGGCATTCTTCGTGTCTGGCTGCTGGTACTGTTGCTGGCGCTTGCCTTAGCGCGTGACAATATGACTTCTAATTTACCATTGCTGTGAGAACCAAAGACCCCAAAAACTTGCCAAAATTGGTAACACTACGGATCAAACGTTACAACTAGGCTGTGGTCACCGGTTTGTCCCTGTTGCTCTGGAGTCGTGTATTTTCCAATGTCGACAAACCCCTCGATTAGACTATTGCTGGTAACTTTTTGACTTTCCAAAACTTTTATTTTATCTATTATGAACCCTCTGTGCCTATTGAATTCATCCATGCCATCTGCCTTCTGACTGTGGTGAGTATTTGCTCATTAAATGCAAAGATGGTTGTATAAGCTTTGTGGGAACGGCGACATGATTGGCAGCATCAGAGTAGATGAATATGAGAACGGACGCGCGAGCTGCGGTTGGGCGCCTTTGGGGCACAGTCAGCCGAGACTGGAGCATGCTGGCGTGGACTGCGAGATTGAGCCGTTTCCCACATTGGCGCCCAACATGGGGCCCCGGCTGCATCGCGGGATGGACCATCATCGTGGGGAAGGCTGACGGCGCCCGTTACACAGCCAGTAGCTACTCCAGGTGCGTGACCATTTCTGCAGTGTGAGCACCACCTCTGATGTTCGGTGACAAAGCTTCCTCCGGCTCCTCCTCCGTCGCAGTCATCGAGCCTGGTGTGGGACCTGGTGGCAGCATGGTCTCCTATGTGCTGCTGCAGCTCCCGCCGTCGCTGTTCGAGAAGGGCACCAACGGCGCAGGTGACATCACGAGTGCTGATGTGCGTGGTTCCACACAGACAGCTCGAGAGGACGTGGTGCATGGCGTGAATTGTTCCGGTGAGATTTCAGTAGCTTGAGCCAATTGCCACCGGTAGCAGCGGCTGCACCGTTAGAGCAACGATTGGATTATGAGCAATCTTCCCCTCCTGTGACCCGTGTGCAGCGGTGCGGTGTGGCCTCTGTGGTGGCAAGGCAATGAGCGGGCGGCGGCTCCTTCTGGCGACCTTCTGCGTGCACTCGTCCAGGACGAGGTCGGAAAGAAAAACCAGACCAGGGGCCGTATTCTGTAACGCTTCGGTTTTTGAAGGATTCGGTTTGGCGGTGGCGTCACATTGGGGCGGTCCGTTGACGTAATGAAAACAAGTGAAAGGACAGAGACCAATCGGCGCGAAGGTTTCTTTTTGTGGCAGTGAACGTCACAAACCGAGTAAAAATAAAGCAATTTACGAGCGCTTTTTGGTAAATAAAAATAATTTGTTCATGGTATTGATGAGGTTTACGTTTTTCATCATGAAACGTGTGTGAGTTGTACTGGCGGTGAGTGACTTAACGAATTTTGTTTACTTCGGTTTACCCATTTATGCCGCTAGGTGGGAAGTCGTACGCTAACTTCGCGTTGCGGTCAAAATACACACTCAAGTTCCTCGCACAGTCGGAGCGCTGTCTCTTTTGAGAATATGAATTGTTGCCGGAATCCCTCGTCTGTCATCTCAAAGGCGTCTTGTCGACGTCGAGGTTGTCGCTGTCTATCACGGAGGCTCGCTAAAAGCACGATAACAGGCGCCACTGGCACCGCACACGCCGTCATTTTGCTCCGAGTGCCGCTATCTCGCCCGTGCACACGGCACGCACAGGCTCTGCACACGGCACACCGCGCTTCGGATCAGACCGAAGCAGCGCGCGCGGCTTCGCTTCGTAGCAGACGACAAATTCGGTTTCCGCGTGATTGACATGTGCGTGACGTCATCAAAAAATGCGTTCGCGCCTTGAGGCGATGGCGTCACCCAGGCGGCGACCAATCGCTGCACGCAAACCGAATCCTTCGAAAACCGAAGCGTTACAGAATACGGCCCCAGGTGTGCGTCAGGGGACAGTTTGGGGCCTTTAAGTTCCTGCAAGACATAAACTCCGAGGCTGCACCACCTGGTCTGCCCAATATTCGCGAGGAGTTTGTCCTGGAAGCCAGCCAGGTTTAGGGCCTGCGGGTTACTGCTAGACCTTAGTGACTCAGACGTTGCCGGCACCGCTGATCCTCGTTGAGTGCATTAGCAGTCTACAAGGTTCCACGAGGTTTAGGGCCTGCGGGTTACTGCTAGACCTTAGTGACTCAGACGTTGCCGGCACCGCTGATCCTCGTTGAGTGCATTAGCAGTCTACAAGGTTCGCCCGCCGGTAGGGGTGTAATGCCGTCACTGCCAGCCACCGTGGACAAGTGCTGTCAACGCCTTTGCAGAGGACATGATTAGCGGCATCAGAGCCAACTGTGGATGAAGAAGAGGACAGACGTGCAAGCAGTTGCGTGAGGGACGCGCGAGCTGCGGCTAGGCGCGGCCGGCCGAGACTGGAGCCTGCTGGCGCGGACTGAGGGATCGAGCCACTTCCCACAGCTTGAAGTATTTACACAAACAGCTTTCCCTCGGAAGATCCATGATACTATGTTTCCTAACATGTTCGTACAATTTTGGGCCCTTGATTTTCATTACTATGTAATTCAAGAGCCACTCAAGGCTATAATTCATACCTTGAGCACCTTTTATTTTTGACACTTCAAAGCACGCTCCTAATTGCTGCCACTACTTTTCGGGGAGTCCGGAAAGCTTATCGTCCAGGCTTGAAGCTACGCTCTTTAGTTTGGCTTTCTCTCAGCGTAGCTGTATGTTGCGCCTCACAAGCTACTTAGCGACACTGATATTTGACCTCACCACTTTCGTTCTCCTTCGGCAGGAGGCTTGGTTCAATAAAAGCTTGCGCAGGTACTTGCATTGAACGCACGGTTTTTCATACTGTGACATGCCAAAACAGTTTCGCACTGGGCAGCTAGTTGCCATACTCTCGGCATTTTATTTCCCTGAAGTCACAGGAAGCAAGCTCTTTTTCAAACCATGAACACGCGCTCATTTTGTTGATCTCATAAAGTAGCCTCTCAATGCTTTTAACATTATACACCTCAACCTTTTTTAAGCAAAGTTCTTGCATGAACACTGAGCAATGGTAGCGTGAATCTTCTGCAGAACACAAGACAAATTCTTTGAAGCACACACTGTTCCCATCTTCAGCAAGTAAATGAAATGCTATTGTTTTGGGGCCCCCGCGACAAGCCTATGTGACCGAAATTCAGATGACAGCGTCTCACCATTGAGCAAGTAAAGTTCTTCCACACTACACGTGGCAGCATCTGATGGCCTGCTCCCATCCATGTCGTCGTTGGTGATGCTTACCAAGGAAGAGTCATCGTCATCTTTCCTTCTTTTCCCAAGAACTTCTTTTGATGTCCTTGACTTTTGCTTGGCAGGTAATTTCTTTGAGAAGTAGGCTGTCGTGTTCATAAAAATGGTCGGTACAGAAATTTACGAGGCAAAGACGGCTGGGAGGGATCTCCACAAGCTCTTCGTTCACCACGTGGCTGTAGCTTCAGATAACAAACTGGGGTTCAAAGTGCAGATCGCAGATCACCGACATCTTGCCTAAGGCCTTGTCTGCATGGGGCATGGCCCGCTGCCTCGCTTTAAATGTCTGATCATCAGGCACCACGAAAAGGTTTGGTTCTTCTGCCTTTCTAGCAGAAACGTAGCCCGTTGTACAACCTGGTGCAAAGCAGTGAGTCTGTCGTTCCAGGCGATTTGCTACTGCTTAGTGCGGCATGGCAACGTGTAAAAATAATGTCTGTCGTTCCAGGCGATTAGCTACTGCTTAGTGCGGCATGGCAACGTGTAAAAATAATGTCAGCGCAAGAAAGCCCAACCACAGCATAAAAGCGAAAAAAGAAACGACTGTGGAGCAAAAAGAAGCGAACAGAACCAAGCCAACCGAACGCTGTCGCTGGTTCCGGCAGAATCGAAACTGCCCCGGAGGAATCTTAGATGAGGCGCGCATGCCACTAGTTCCCTGAGCAATCACTGCTACATGGGTCGAGTGATCTGACGCCCACGTTGCTCCCACCCTTGCACGCTTTCACTGCAGCTGAAGCATAAGGCTCCGAGGACGCGACAGGATGTTATCGCACTTGGAGTTTATATGGATGATAACGTTGCTCTGCCTCGGCAGTCGGTCTTGATCGTGTGGTGCGCAATTAAATAGGTGCGTTCGCAAGCAGCCACATTTATTTCAAGCATTTGACCATCTGCGCCCACGTAGGTTTAAATTTATTGTCTCAGAATTCCTCTGCGGCGGCAGTTAAATTTCATTATATTGAGGTTTTAAATGCATGGTGCGCTATGCACAAGAAATTATAAAGTCACAAAAACCTTATACAGAGAATTTCATTCTATTGAAGTCCATCATATGACAGCTTAACTGCATAACCACATTGCTCTCTAGCATGTCGTAAGCATATTTTCAGAGAAAAATCATGCCAGAGCTTCGCAGCCATGATTAAAAAGGGAACAAGTCTCAACACATACAATTATTAACATGTCCTCTTCACAGAACGTCGTCTTCAGCTGCGGTCCGTTGGTTTCAATCTCAAATGCAAACAGCTCCCACTGCAACTTCAGAAGGCTGTTGAACTTCTGAAATAGAGTAGTTAGAACAACACATAATGAAATACAGATCTAGGACTCGTAACACACTTGTTTGATTCTGCCCTTTTTTGAGATGCAGTTGGCTAGAAGGCAGTAGCATAATACTACAACCTTCATGCCATTAGGTATCATCAGTAGCCGTCAAGCCAGCTTACGAATTCGAGCAATTTCTAGAGCAGCAAAAAACTTGTTTTGAACTTTTGGAGTAAAAAAAAATGTCGATTCAAATTGCTTGTTGCAGTAGAACAGTGTGAAGCCATTGGGTGCTGAATATTATTACACACTATGCTCTAAAGTAAACAAAGAAACAAGGCCAACGGTCAGAGCAGAAACCAATGAGGCTCGTCTTCACACGAAAGAGTGCCTTGGTATGTTGCAAACCAACTCTTATTAGTAGGCAACATACTTCTGTGCACCACTCCATAACACCATCTATAGTATTCACGTAATTAACGCACTCGCATATTAAATGCACCCTCAACTTTCCCTCTTTAAAATTTTGCTTTGTTTTCCTCCACTTAATATTCACACCCCCAACATTGTGTTACGTCTCAACCTGGTCATGAGTATACCTTGGACGTTTACCACGTGGCAGCCCCTTTCATCAGCATCGCCCAGACGGCAACAGTGGTCGACACCGACGGTGAAAGCTGACAAGCGTCCCGAATCGGGAGTGCGCACCTGGATGTTGCCACGAGCTGCTGATGTTGCAGCGCCTTCATCAGCGTCGCCCAAACAGCGACCGCGCCCGACATCGGCCATGACGAGTTAACGGGATTAAGACGAGAGGCCAACTTCCAGGAATTGCTACCGTGGGAGCGACAACGATCTCGGTTTCCCGGAAGACCACGCAGTGGCAGCAAAATACGAGTGCGAGGGTATAACAGTAAAGGAGGAGTTGGGGTGAACAAGACAACCCCTCTGATTGGCCGCACCAAGGTCAGCAGATTCCCCAGTCGAGTCTCCTAGGGAAGACGAAGGGATTAAAAGGGGAGACCGGTGGTGCAGTAACTGAGACGTTGAATGTGCTCCTGATGGAGTGGGTTTCCGTACTCGGAGCCAGCGTACATAGTGTAAATTAAACCGTTTTCCTATTTCCTTCTACTGGATGTACTCATCGATGGGCTTGGTGATTTCTTGGCCCAAACGCCACCTAAATCCGCTACAATTGCTACAGTTGAATCTGGATAACTCGAACTCGAAGGGGCCCGAAAATTCATTCGAATTAAAAGAAGGACTTGTTCTCGAAGTATTCGTGCACCATAGCACGATGCACGAATGGTGCGAGTCATTAAATATCGCGGCGTGCAAGCACACAGCGACCGAGGACCACAAAATTGCTACACCGGCCAACGCTCGCTTCCCGATAACGGCAGCAAACAAAACGAGTTTCTATTGAGATGTCTCGGTTTAGATTTTGTCATTGTAAAGAAACAATCGCAAACCAAGCTGACCAAAACAAGCGCGAGCAAGAGCTGACGCGTGCAGACGATAGTGCAAAATGAGTGGTCTGGCTGAATCAGGCGCAAGTATGAATAAGGATGTCGGGCTGGTCCGCATAAAAACCGATTCATATGATGGACCAAATCGCTCTTTTGGACCGCGGTCCGCTTGTGTGGCTGGGGCATTACGGCGCAACACAGAAACGGCAACCTTGCCATTTGAGAGAAGGTAAAAGTTGTGCCACGGTCTTTAAATGCGTAAGCAATTCTATGCTTACCCAACGATAAAACTGTCCGCCCGTCCTTGCGCCCCTCGCTTAAAATGATCGCTTTCAAGATAGAGCCCGCAGCAGCGGGCGACTTTACTTTCGTGCCGCCTGACGCTTCAACGCAAAAGCAGCGGCGAAAACACAGTGCTCAGAGTTATCAGCAGTCGGCACCCCCTGTCCGCTTCACAGTTCGCTTTCAAAATACAGTCCGCGTGGCCGTGCCCAAGTCCTTTGATCAGGGTTCATAATGGTTTGACACTTATTTTTTCTTTTCTTCACGCACGGCGGCGTTGAGTCTCAAAGCTTTACTTCTATGGCGGTGTCCGAGCAATGCTGGTCGGAGGCTCCACCGCATGATTTGTTGCGCTGCCGAGAGCTTTGTCTGAGTGCGGATTGTTCGAATTACCGGGCATTTTCGTCCATTGGAATACAAATAACTTTGAGAGGACCAAAGTGTTAGTTTGAATTAAGCATGTTCGAATTAACGAGATTCGACTGTACTATGCAGTCCCATGATTGTATAACCGTGCTGTAGTTTTTTTAGAGTGACTACAATATTTTACTCTCGCACAAGTGCTTAAGGCATTTTTTTTGCAAAAAGCTTCGTGTTCAAGGTCAAAAAAGTAGCCATGGTGGTTGGTTAAAAATATATGTGAGTACATCATTAGATAGCTCTACATGTCTGCTATATATATGGGAGAAGTTACAAAAAAAGGTATTATTTAGAATGGGCAAGACAACCATTTGGAAGTACACTGCTCTGCAAATCATGAAGAGAAGAGAAAGAAATGGAGGCAAGGCTCGTTCGTGCCAAAAACGTGACGCGGTTTTTCGGCTCCGGCATGAGAGAAGGCAAAGAATGTCGCTTGTGGATGCTATTCATAGCAAAAGGAGAGAGTGCCTATATTAGAAGTGAAGCTTGCCTTCTAGCAGCATGCATATGAAATCATGATTGTATTGCGCTATTACACTGATGGAAGAACTAGATAACGAACATAAAAGAACAAAAAAGTGGACATATGTGATATCACATACGTCCACTTTTCGTTCTTTTATGTTCATTCTCTAGTTCTTCGATAAGTGTAATAGCACAATACAATTATGAATGTCCACCAACTAGCCCCGTTCATTGCTTTACCAAGTGGATATGCAACCTTTTAATTTTTCTTACCTCCTTTTATAGTGTCCAATTTGCAAAAATTTACGGTGGAATACTCCCTAGATGGTACTTTACACGTTGCAATGTATGTAACAAAACTTCCAATGGGACCCAGTGAAATGTGACAACACTGTCTGATCTGCTTGCAGAAATAACGAATGCAAGGCCACAGACAGGAAGATGCATAGCTAGTAAAAGCAGCCACTAGCACACAGGAAAACACATATTGGAGGAATGGCCACAGGTGGTACTAACGCAGTGCTCCATCACGTGTTTAGGTGCTGCAGGCTAGCCCCTCTTGGAGTCATCCTAAAGAGTCCGATTTTTTTTTTGCACTCAAAAAATGAAAAAGAAAGAAAATTCTATGCGTGTCCCGTTTCCCATGCATGAGTATGCAAGAAAAAAGCCAGAGGTGTTTTTCACTTTTACAAAAAGCAAGACAACTCAAGGAGTCTTGTAGGCAACATTCAAAGCGTTGTGGCATTTCTTTAGTGGTGATGGTGCACTTAAAGCAACACAGCTTCGCACTTTGTGGTTAGTGCATCGTTATGACTTATTCCCCACCAGGCACGTATTACTACTTACTGCTTCTGCACTGCATCCTTCGCGCACCACAATCAAACCTGCACGATATCTCACCCTGGTACACAATCACAATTGACCACCTATTTTTTGGAAACTAGCATGGCTGATCCAACAGTTTCCTTGACGCGACATATTTTGCTGAATGTGCTGCCCGAGGCTGGCTTTCGGTCTCATGACCGTGCATTCCTTCCAGAAAGTTTACTTTCTTGAAGCTGGTGTCTCTTAACGATTTTGGTAGCTGCGGGAGTGTGTCGCAAATAAAGAAGATTAAGGTGCATAAGCAGAGACTATGGGCACTGGCTCGCACAGTTGAGGCTACAGCTGAAAAGGATCAGACATCTGGGTCTCATTCCTGTTATTTCGCAAGTTAGCCACCAAGGTAAAATAACAAAATAACTAGAGGCACAAAATTTTTACCTGATACTCTGGTAACTTCAACTCTGGAAAAAGGAGTACCAACTCAGGAAACCGCTGGACCATTAGCCGAGACAATTGATCCTGCAATATGAAGAAATAATGAGATAAGTTGCAAAAAAAGTAATGTACATAAAGTTGGGGCAAGTATTAAAGAAAATTCATATTTACAGCTTCAAAAAAATTGTTGCAATGGTAAAGTATAGCTTTACATTATGCACCATTACAGTACTTCTGTTGTCTGGCTGAGTAAAAGCAACAATCCTAATTTTTACGTATCATATGTACCAAGAATTTATTGTTTGCAAAGATCTAGCTTTTGCATTTTCCATGGATATATTAAATGCAAAAAACTCCAGTTCCGTAAAGTGATTACCAGTGGTAGAACAAGGAATGTTGCTGAAATCAACGTTTCAACAAAAGGGCCCTGACAAAGACAAATCCCATTGTAGAAACATTGGCTTCAGCGACATTCCTTGTTCTACCAATTATTACATTAAGGCCTTCGTTTTCCTGTGAACCTCTCATGTTGTGGTTATGTAAAGTCATACTTTGTGTCGCATTGCTTTCTGTAACCACAAATTTTGGCAAACACATGAGAAACAAAGCTTGTGATCAACCGGTGTTTATAAAGGATAGGCGTTCATTAAAGAGGGTTGAATAGTCAATGTAACGAAGTATGTTCAACTTATCCTAATATCACGTCCAAAGAACACCACCATGTATTTTTAGCCTTTATGTTAGTCATATGTTAGTCAGAAAGTTAGTCATATTGCACGCTGGCCCACCTCCAAATTTAAGTTGGCTCTCATCAAAATTCGGAGTTGGCCCACCCCAAATTTCATTTGGCTCACCCCTACTATAAGCTTTCCCATGCATTTTCTAAGGAGCCCTATGTATCCCTACGGGTATTCCCTCTGATAATTTTTTAAAATTAATCCTTATCTTTTATAAAGCTACCAATCATCTACGTTTATATTGTAATGATTAAATATTTCAAGTTGGCAAATTATGCATTTTTCTGCAAATTCAAGGCATTATACTTTTTGCTTGACGAACCTGTGGTACTCCCAAAGAATTGTTACGCACTAAATGTAGCGCTCAGCTGACGACTTGTAGCCACTTGTTCAACCCGGTACAAGACACGTCAGCATATCCCATGCTCGACCCAAGCCAGGCTTCACACTTCCGCACACCAGCACAAGAAATCAAACCTGTGAATTAACTTCTGCAGGACGCAACAAATTCATAGCACCATAACAGCGGGAGCAAAGAAAGCGCGCAATCGGAAGCGCTGCCGGTAACGCAACTTGATTGCACCGCCGTTAGTTCTCACGAATGCCATGGAGCCCATGTTTTCAGCGGAGCTGTGAAACTGAGTTCTATTAACGTTGATGCGAGTAACTGCATGCGTAAATTGAGACAACAAATTTGTAGCCATGCTTATTTAACTGGAAATCAAATGTGCAGAAGTGATCTCTCCCACGCGTTTGCTCAGGATCTGGAAAGTCCTCTACAACAACCGCGTTTCTTTAGCCACAGAATGATTAATTCAGCAGTCTTCATATGCAATCGTTTTTCTCCCTGTACGCTGAAAGAAATGTTGATCCTTACAGCATTTGAACAGAAATGAATATTCAACAACTTCAAATTGTGATCTCCAGTGTCGAATATGAATAGCAAAAACTTGAAAATTTGTTTAATATTCACCCCCCCCCAACTCCAACTTTTCATTTTTCAAAATAATGCAAAAATTACCAAAAGCTGTTCCTCTTCACTGAAGACACCTTGAAGCCTCAGACGCACTGCACGGATGTCTGCAGCGACCTTTTCCCTTTCTACATTGTCAAACTGAAATTGCAGCAAAGAAATATCATCAGCATCTAATGAATTTAATGTCAGCAACACACTTTAATGTAAAATAAATTCAAAATTTAAAGTCAAAGGTAATGATGGTGGAGATTAAGATAAAATAAAATAATGGATTGGTCAGAAAACCGTGCACAAATCCACCATGCTGCCTTTCATGTAGTGAGTAAATGAGTAGCAAATGTAATCAATAAATGAACCTATACTTATGACTGGAAATTGCATTAGCCTAATGCCAACACGTTTATTTTTCTTTTATTGTAGAAAAAATTTTAGACACAAGAAAGGAATATTAGCTTAACCGTTTACTGCATCAATTTTAATTTTCCTAAGAAAACAATCGAAAGGCCTATGATTACCGTAGTTACCAGAATCTAACGCACATAGTTTTTCCGCGAAAATTGGTAGGAAAACTACCTGTGCGTTACAATTGGATACAAAACCAAAACCACATTCGCAGCGCTGGCAACAACCTACCGCCAGAGCTGTCAAATGCAGCGTCATTGCCATCATAAAATGGCGACAGAGTACGATTTTGTGAAGGCTGAAGTCGGTTCATTTTGTGCGAGACTACGATCCCCAGAGGTATTGCAAGATTTCCGCCATAATCGGATGCCAGCGTTTCTGCTGCTGTGCCAAGCTTGTTCTCTGCACACATTGTCAGAAACTCTGTCGGATTCATACTTTGACAAGGCAATAGTGATAATATTATCTCTAAATGCGATAGCTCAGGATTACCACCTCTGTATGCTTGGTATTCATGACCAACAGAGCGCAAATGGCAACAACAATATACCGCTACCATTATGAAAGTTTAAAAAAAGATGTTTCCCTTCTGTGAAGGTAAATTCTGCATGTCTAGTTTATTTCCGATTGCGAACGAGGAGACATGCTACATTTTTATTTTATAAATCAGGCGTGTGTTACATTCAGGAGCATGTTACGTTCAGGTGCACTTTCCTTTTCTTACTTTAAGCCCAAGAAAATATGGTGCGCATTAAATTTGGGGGCGCGCTAAAATCAGGTAAATATGGTACGCCGCCCCCATATACCTAAAGAAATGTCCCTTCTTAAACAAACACTTATTTGCAAAGAAGAAAAATTGTGTATCACATACTATACAGCATGCAGTTACGGGTATATGTGGTGACAATGCAAAAAGTCATTTAAAGAAAACTTTAAAGAAAAAAAAACTTCAGTACCAATGAAAAAAAAAAGCCCTTTCACATTCTATTAAGAAATGGAGTGTATATCTGAAAGCTCTGGCTAGTACAAGTTTCATTAAACGTGATGTCATCCTCCATTGACAAATTTATTTATTCAGTATCTAGGCTGGATCACTTATATTGCTTCACTTCATATTAATGTTAGCTTTGCATAGTCTTTAGGAGTTTGGCATTCTTGTTTTTCTTCTTCCTAGTGTTGTTTCTTGCGGTTGTTAATACAGTTAAACCTGCTTATTCTGAACCTCCATATAACAAATTCCTGGATATAACGAAGTTTTTCTATTCCCCGCCGTTACTCCATAGAAGCACATGTATTTGAGACCTCTACGTAACGAAGTGGCAGCGGGAGACCCCCTCGAAATAACGAATTTTCCCCGCCGACAACCTAGAGATTTCGCCCCAAATTTTGTCATTTTTGCGCGAGCAGCAACCGGAAGCACCTTCTCCGCCGCGACGGAATGCGAAGCAGCGGCATCGCGCTTGGCGCACTCGAATTCATGGCGACTGTGAGGCGAGAGCAAGCGCATGTGTGCATGTGTGCGAGCGTGAAATGGGCCTGCATCCCTCGACCCGGTGACCTTGCCACTGTGGGCGTGACCTTTCCCCCTCCCTTCATACAGACCTGATCCCGCCGCTTGCTACAGCAAGCCTAACCCGTCAAGCCGGCACTCTCCTTTTCTAGTTGATGTTGCCGAAGGAAAAAAAAAAGTTTTTTATTACGCACTGGCAGCACCACTCTTTTGGTTACTGCTGAAGTCTGCGCTTCAATTCACTAACCTGATACTAGGTGACACTATACGACGCTACCACGCCATCGTGTCACTCGCTCTTCGTTTCCAACACCTCGCGCTTGTGTGAAACACACGCGTCCACACATCCAGTACCTGGTGTGACATTCCAAGGATGAATGTTTCCACGAAAATGGAAAACAGGCGTGCATTACAATCGAGGGTGCGTTAGGATTGAGTAAGTACAGGAAGCGTTTGTTTTTCGAATTTTATACCGAACCTGCATATAACGAAATCCTCTTTATAACGAAGTTTTTCTGGAATTTGTCAATTTTGTTATATCCAGGTTTAACTGTATTAGCTCTTGGAACGTGGCAGGACATACATTATCTTCATTGTGAACACTGCTATCACTTTCATTTTATCAATCAATCGATTATATGTTTCAATTTCTCGTGTAAGTAATGTCTACCTCTTTCAATAATCTATCTCAAGGAGTAGAATTAGGCTACCTGCCACAGCCGATT
Organism: Dermacentor silvarum; assembly: GCF_013339745.2. Lineage (NCBI taxonomy): Eukaryota > Metazoa > Arthropoda > Arachnida > Ixodida > Ixodidae > Dermacentor > Dermacentor silvarum. The sequence goes on along the minus strand of NC_051154.1, from coordinate 328,288,778 downwards.
TTCACCCTTTTTATAAAACTTTAAAATTATCCCACCGTATAGCTTTAGAAAAAGGCCTATTTACACTGCTTTGACTTGCAACAAGCATTTGCATGTTGGGTGCACTTTAAGCGAGCAAAACAAGAGCGTAGCACAAGAATGCATACCTGCCAAGTTCAGAGAAACTAAATCCGGGAGGTCTTCCGACCAGGCGAAGGGGGGGGGGGGCTCTCGGTTACTGCTGACCCCTCCCCCCCTCCCCCAATGTTGATATTTTCAAGTACTGTCAGGAGAACTTCATTACAATTTTATTTACAGATATACAAATGACCACACGAACATTAAGGTCTCACTTTTGCAAGCATTTCGTTGGTGCTAATTTTGTCTTCAAGAATTCTTTAAATTTAATTAAATTCTGGGGTCTTACGTCCCACAACTACCACCTGATTATGAGGCACAGCGTAGTGGGGGACTCCGGATTCATTTGGACCACCTGGGGCTTTTTAACATGCACCACATGGGCGCTTTTACATTTCGCCGCCAACGATATGCGGCCGCCAGGGCCTAGATTTGATCCCGCAAACTCGTGCTCAGCAGCAAAATGCCAACGCCACTAAGCAACCACGGCGGGTGTTCAAAAATTGTTCAGATAATGTTTGATTGTAAAAAAATTCAATTTCTTTCACATTTTGCGAGGTTGACGTTTCCCAGCGTCTTGAACGAGCCACACATAGACGAGCGGCACTACGTCCACGTATTTTTTACTATGTTAAATTGCCGCTCGCACTCTGCATTGCTTGCTCTGTAGTATCAACAAAATACCCAGTGCCACTTCAACTGAGCACTACATAAAAAATACATGGATACTTTTTGCACTAGCGCTCCTTGCTTTTAAAGCCGTGACTAACCGTAGGCCTACGCAATGCCAGAGCCGTTGACGTTGAGAACGATACAGCAGCAATTTCCGCGAGATTTTCCTGTCAACCGTACAACCGGAAGAAATGGTCCAGATCCGGGAGTCTCCCGGGTAATCCGGCAGACTTGGCAGGTACGAGATTGTGTGAGAAATACCCCACCCTATAGCATGGGTGACAAAACTGAAGTCCCAGTGAAAACATCACCAGGTTTATTAACTTCTAATGTGCAAAAGCTCTCCTGCACAACTGAGTGCTGGATTATGTCAAAGCAATTTAACTTAGAACCACAGAATTGTGTGTCAGCAGTTGAGCAAACACATCACGGAATATTTCTGAAGTGGCACTATTAACATCCATGCTAACTGGACAATTAGCCAAGGCCTCTTTTTCATTAGAAAGTTTCCTCAAGTAAGCTCTGTGCTATGTTAGTATGACGAATACAGAACTGCAGGACAAACAGCACATGCAACAAGACTGCACAGTGTCAGCACATTGAAACCTTTGCTAGAAATACAACAAAAGAGCAAGAAATGCGTTGGACGACCAATGGCATCACCTACATCCATGACTATGGCCGCTCTGTCAACTTCCAGGATGATGATAACATGCTTCAGGTTTTAGTGTTTAGTAGCAAGGCGGCATGGACAGAGCGAGACTTTCATTCTTATGGATCTTCTTGCACAATCTTGGCACAATTTTCTACTAAAATGCAATTTTGGAGCAGGATAGCACAGAGGACTGCTCTTTGTGCAATATGGTGCAAGTGCCGCAGTGATTTCACCACCAAAAAAGTGATGGGACAGCCATGGAAAAGAAAAACAATGGTAATCACTTTCTTTTCTTCTATGCAAGAGGCTAAGCGCACCATAAGATCTTCTATAAGGACAAACAATAAAATAAAACTTGCATTGATGTGCTAAAATGTTGGTGTCAAACAATACAGCAGCGCCTTCTTGATTTGTTGTTATCTGGACAGTGGCACTTGTTCACAACAATGTGAGGCTGCACACTACTCTATACCCGTAGCAACAGTAACACATGAAACCACCAACACATGACATATTACATTTGGTTACCAGCAGACAACACACACTCCACATTAGAGCAACCAACTACGTCAATATTCTGAGTAAAATTGTGTATAGACATTTCTTTGCCAAAAAAAAGTACAAAATATTAAAATAGCGAAATTTGTGTCGTATAGTGATAAGTTAAGCACACCTTACCTGAACATACACCAGGTCAGCCAAACGGTGTAGCAAGGCCCCTTTAAGTGTATTGATATTGTACCACAGCAGGCGGGCTTCCCTGGCTTTTCGTTCGCAATCTTTGAAGTCAAGCGGTGAACTATCAATGCCAAGTTCGTGAAGCAGGCTGCTATAGCGATCTTGTGCAAGAACAGCATCAGATAAACGAGATAGTGTCTTTTGAAGTTCTGCCACCAGCTGCCGAACAAGAATGCCCAGACGCCCACAACTGGCAGAGGATATCTGAAGTAACCAAACGTAGACAATAAACATATATTGAACTTATCTACAGGTTTAAGACAAGGCATATTACTTCTAAAAAGCTGTATACCCACCAGATTACATACAGACACTTCTTCCTGGAGACAGCGTTCAAGGTCCTCCAAAAATCCATCTATGCAACTAACAGAAAACTGCTTTCCACCAGATTCAGCCTTAGCACTTTGAAGGGCCTGCAGAAAAATGTTTGGTAAACGTTACTGACAAAAATTCCCCACACTGTATTTCATATTTACTCAACCTGACTACTCTATTAACCCCTTAACCGTTTCAGACGAGCCCAGCTCATCTTTGCTGAGCTGTCTCAAAACCGATATCTCCTTTTGAGCGTTTTGAATGAGACACACTCGTTTGCTGGCTAGTTGGTGTGTCACTTTGCAGATGGCAGCACCGGGCAGGCAATTTGTTTTTTAAATCGCCGTTTCACACTGCCTTAGGGGGAAACTCGTGTTTACAAAAATGGCATCCGGTGGAGGTGACGCATGTGTTTCTGGTCTGTCGTCCCCCCCTGGCGAGTAACCTACCCCCCCCCCCCGCCACTAAAGTTTCATTACCGGAGTTCTGTTACCCCCATAATTTGAGGATTCCTTTGCATTGCCTCTGCCTTTTCACTTTTCTTGTGAAAAGGCAGAGGCAACGCAAGTGAGCTTCACCTCACTTCAAATTACTTTGTGTGTTGTTTTGATCCTGAAAAAAAAAAAACTGCAGACTTCAGTGACCCCCTCGGCAGAGTCTTCTATCAACAGCGTGTGAAAAGCACGTGAGTGATTTGTGTCTGAATATTGATTCTCGGTCCAGTAGGCAATGCTAATGACTGGCAACAAAAAAAAAACTCTTCTAATTATTTACAACTTTTACGCATTAGGGATGGAAACATCGCCTCTTGCATGCAGGAGCCATAAATGCAGGGCATTTCAGCAAACACTTTCAAACAAATTTTAAGGTTGCCTGTGACAGATAGCACAATTCTAGTTCATGAGTTGGTCTACTCGAAGAGGCAGACATTACTTGCAGAAAAAATTTAAGTGCATAATCGATTAACATAAATTCACCAATTAGGTTTTAAACATTAACTTATGGCCCATGTTGCAATTTACAAATCTTAGCGGTGGAGTTCGCAAGGCGGATGCACTAGGAACTAATTCTCAGGATAGCACCAGTTTTGAGATACTAATTTCCGAACATTGAGGAGAAATGCATTGGCGTTCCAGTTAGTTTTGTGCTTCCTGCCGTGGTTGCTTTGTGGCTATGGTGTTGGACTGCTAAGCATGAGGTCACGGGATCAAATCACGGCCCCGACGGTTGCATTTTGATTTGGGGCGAAATTCTAGAACACCCGTATACTTAGACTTAGGTGCACGATAAAGAGCCCCAGGTGGTCTAAATTATTCCATAGTCCTCCACTACAGCGTGCCTCATAATCAGATCATGGTTTTGGGACGTAAAACCGCAAGATTTTTATATCTATTCATACTTTTGTGCTTCGATGCATAAAACGACGTTTTGTTAAGGAAGTGACTGGCACTGGCAATGACGCAAAGTTTGGGAATTTAATATCTCGAAACTGGTGTCATCCCAAGAATGTGTTCCAAGTGGATTCGCCTTGCGAACTCCATGGCTACAGTTTGTAAATTGCAATATGGGCCATCATGTAAGTGATGATGATGATGTGTGGTGTTTTATGGCGCAAGGGCCAGTTATGGCCAAAGAGCGCCATGCCAGTGTATGTGAGTGCAGTGGACCGATGAATTCTGAGAAGTAGATGAAGCGTGGCTGTAAAAGGGCCTAAAAATAATCGCTGTAAAGTGCGTAAAATATACATGTACTAAAATCATGGCAATGACATGAGGTGTACTATAAAATGAAGAATGCATTGAGAGAGAATGACACGATATTTAAAACATTTAAGATGCAGTAATTGGCAAGAAGCACTACTGCCTAAACAGAGTCCTTGAACCACAAGAGCCTGGAGGCATGTGCTATAAAAAACTACTATCACAGCGGCATCCGCTGGAGAGAGGATGCGCTACGACCTTAATGGGCTAATAACATGCAGGACCACATCATTCCAAGAAATCGACGACTTCTTTGGCGTTAAAAAGCGGTTCTTCACCAAGAAACATGATGGGATGTAGAGGCACATGATACCGGTACGCTTGAGGAAAATATTTCTTTCTCTCTCTTTCAGCTTCCCGACACTCCCCAAGGACATGGAGGACGGTCAGCCTCTCACCACGTCTACCACAGGTTGGTGGTTCATCACCAGGAAGCAAAAAATTGTGGGTACCATATGTATGTCCTATTCTTAGACGACAGAACAGGACATCAGTTCGTTGTGTTTTTGTTACGGGGGGCCAGAAACCTAACTGTGGTTTTATCAAGTAAAGCTTATTATTTCTTTCCGCATCCCACAAGCGTTGCCAGTGGCTTCGTAGTTTCTTTTGTAGGAAAGGCTTCAAATCTGTTGCAGGAACAACAGCTGTAGGGAGATGTAATGCCTGAGACGTAACTGATGTGGCCATTTGGTCTACTCGAACATTACCCTCAATGCCTCTATGGCCCGGCACCCAGCATATAATCACATGCTGGTTACATATATACGCTTTACACAGAATAGAATAGAGCTCATTAAGTACAGAATTTTTGTGTTTACAGAGTGATTGCAATCCTTTCACAACACTTTGCGAGTCTGTAAATATGATAGTTTTATTAAGTTTTGATTTCATTATATACTTTACAGCCGATAATATTGCATAGGCCTCAGCCGTAAAGATACTTGTCTCCGGGTGCAGTACAGCGGATTCTGAAAACGATGGACCGATGGCTGCATAAGATACCCCGGCATGTGACTTGGAAGCGTCTGTATAAAACTCCGTACACGAGTATTTACATTGGAGTTCTAAGAAATGCATTCTAATGTGTACCTCTGGCGCGTGTTAAGTGACCTCTACGAACGATGTGTCACACACTATGAGCTGCCACTGCCACGGCGGCAACAGTTTCGCTGGAGTAATAGGACATTGTTCAAGCAGTGGAACACCCATTTCCTCACTGAGGTTCCTCACCTGCAAAGAGAACGGCTTTGTCGCTGCAGGTCGATTACGGAAGAGTGTGGCAGCGGTCACGTCATTTATAGTTGAATAAGAAGGATGTTGAATGTTTGCTTGTACTTTCAGAAAATATGTAAAACTGCTGTATGACTGCTGCAGATGAAGTGACCACTGATTCGACTCTAAGTAGAGGCTCTGGATTGGACTCGTCTTGAAAGCACCAGTCGCGAGACGGATACCCAGGTGATGAACGGGGTCTAGTATTTTTAACGCACTTGGCGTTGCAGAATTATAAATTATAGACCCGTAATCAAGGCGTGAGAGGACAAGACTCTTATACAAGTTAAGCAAACACTTTCGATCACTACCCCAAGTCGTACGTGACAGAAGCTTTAAAAGGTTCATTGTCTTCAGGCATTTTGCCCTCAGATACTTAATATGAGGAATAAATGTAAGTTTGTAATCTAAAATAATGCCTAGAAACTTATGGTCACTGCTCACAGAGAGCGCATCTCCTTTGATTCGTATACTGGGGACAGGCGTTATGCCTCACTTGTTTGTAAAGAGTACGCAAGTGCTCTTCTGGGCGTTTACTTTAAAGCCGTTATCATCTGCCCATTTGGACAATCTGTTTATTCCCAGCTGCACTTGTCGTTCGCAGATGGCAATATTGCATGATTTGAAGGCTATTTGCACATCGTCGACATAAATGGAATAAAACATTGTTCGTGGAATGACTGTATGCAGGCAGTTCATTTTTACAATAAATAGTGTGCAGCTAAGCACGCCCCCTTGCGGTACACCGGTCTCTTGGTTGAAGGCCGTGTTTTTAGGGTTTCAGTGTGCAGGTGCTTAATCATTTCGTACATGATACGAGCGCCACCTGGTGCGGAGTTATTGCAACAGTTTAGAGATGCCTTAAGTTCAGCGAGAGAAAATGGTCGATTGTATGTATCATTTGGCGCACATTTACATTCGAGGGGCTGTCGCTCTGCGCGTTCTTTGAACTTCAAGAAGTGTTCTGTGTAGTGTGATGCACTGGAGATGTGTTCAAAATGTTCACCCAGGAATTCAGCCTGATCTTCCAGGCTATCACCTTCTGTGTTTACCAAGGGGAGTGATTTTGTGTGACGTCCTTTTAATGTGTTTACTCTGTTCCACACTTTTCTATCATCTGTATAGGAATTTATACTGCAAAGATACTGCTCCCAACTATCTGTCTTAGCACGTCAACGTGTTCTTCTGCCTTGGGATTTTGTCTGTTTGAAATTTATGAGGTTTTCGGCAGTTGGAGAGTCGCGAAGCAATCTCCAAGCCTTGTTTTGTTGTTTCCACGCCTTTCTACAATCGTCGTTCTACCATGGGATGCGATGCTTTTTGGCTAGCCCGTTAGTTTGTTGGATGAATTTTGTGGCAGCCTCTATTATGAAACCTGTAAAGTAGGCCACAGCATCGTCTATGTTAAAACCAGCAATGTCACCCTGAGCTAAATATGTTATTTCTCTGAAGAGAACCCAGTTTGCTGATTAAATTTTCCATCGGGGAACATGTGGAGAGCATTCAGCCTGTTTTGTTACATTTATGACTATTGGGAAGTGGTCACTTCCGTAGGGGTTCTTAATAATGTTCCAATCAAGGTAAGGTGTTAGTGTACTGGATACTATGCTCAAGTCTATTGAGGACTAGGTTTTGTGTGCAATACTATAATACATCGGCTCCTTCTTATTTAGCAGACATGCATCCGAGGAAAAAAGAAAATTTTCTATTAAACGCCCTCTTCCCTCACAACAGCTGTCTCCCCACAAAGTGTTATGCGCGTTTAAATCTCCCACAACTATGTATGGCTCCGGAAGTGCATCAATGTAGTTTTGAAATTCGGTTTTCTGAAGTTTACAATTCGGAGGGATGTATATAGAGCTAATAGTAATTAGTTTGTTAAACAACACCGCGTGAACAGCAACTACCTCTAGGGACGTACGGAGTTTTAGTTCTCGGCAGGCAACAACTCTGTCCACTGCGATAGCCACACCACCGGATGACATGGCCGTGTCATCACGGTCTTTACGATAAATAGCATATTTTCGGAGGAAGTTTGTGTGTGTTTCAGGTGCGTTTCTTGAACACACAGCACCTTTGGATTATACTTATGTAGGAGTTCTCCAATATCGTCGAGGTTATGGAGAAGTCCTCTCACATTCCACTGTAAAATTTGTGTGTCCATTTTGAATGTGTTTTTATGCTGTGCGGTCAAGAATACAAAGTTAGCTCACGGGCCCTTTCCAGGTGCCGTGACACGAGATTTTTTTTTGGAGCGGTCGATGGAATCGCGTCGCTCCTTAGGCGCTGGCTGCGCCCTCACGCTTGGTGTTGTGTCCATGTCCTCTTGCGAGGCGCTGGACACGCGCTCTTGCGAGCAGTTAGTTTGACGTGAAGGCCTCGTCTCGAGGGACGAGGCCCTGGAGGCCACCAGCCCGAAGGTCGATGGCCCGTTGTTCTGAGATGGCAGAGCAGCACCGGCTGCACCCACCGAGGGGGCGGATGGCATCACCGCCGGCTCACTGCGCATGTGCCAGACAGCCGCTGGGGGCCGTTGTGGGGCTGCCCCCTGATGCGCCACTTCGGCAAATGTGTTTTTTGGCAGGTACACTACCCGCCTGCGTGCCTCTTTGAACGATATGTTTTCCTTTACTTCGATTGTCAGGATTTCTTTTTCTTTTCCCTAAGATGGGCATGATCGCGAGTATGCAGGGTGCTCCCCATCGCAGTTCACGCAGTGTGGAGTATTCTCACAATTTTCTGATGGGTGTTCTTGGGCACTACATTTAGCGCAAGTCTTGCGGCCTCAGCAGTTCTGTGAAATGTGCCCAAATCTTTGGCAATTAAAGCGTCGGAGAGGATTGGGGATGTACGGTCTGACCTGGATCTTTAGGTACCCAGTCTCAATGGTCTCGGGCAGCGTGCTTGTTCCGAAAGTTAGAATTAGGTGCTTTGTTTCGACCTCTTTTCCATCGCGCCTCATCTTAATTCTCTTGACATTGATCACATTTTGATCACTCCAGCCCTCTAGTAGTTCAGCTTCAGAAAATTCCTTAAGATCAGCATCGGAAACGACTCCACGAGTTGTGTTCATAGTGCGGTGCGGTGTGACTGTCACTGGGAGATCCCCGAATGACAATAGATGTGACAGTTTTTCATGTTGTTTCTTTTCGCGGAGTTCCAGAAGGAGATCACCGCTTGCCAGCCTGGAAACTTTATAACCTGGACCAAAAACTTCAGTCAGTGTTTTTGCAACCAGAAAAGGTGAGGTCATTTTCGCTGCCTTTTCTTTTTTCTCAGAATGAATCACATGAAATCGAGGAAAATTCTCAGTATTTCGGCCAAAAAACTTGAAAGCTTCTTCGGTGCGCCCTCGTTTCAGACGGTGATCAGGGAGTTGGGAGAATGAACTTTCCATAAGAATAGGTGAATGTTTCGGCGGCAGTGCCAGCCACCCACCATAGAGCCCAACGAGGGGACGCTGCAGGACCTGGAAACGCCAGCTGTACGCCGCCACTATAACCAGATATGGAATATCCAAGGTTGGCTATCCACACAAGGTTAACCTTAGCTGCCTGGGAAATTGGAAGTAAAATGAAGTGAGAAGAGGACAGGATAGATTGAAAGTGAGAAAGACAAAGATTGAAGAGGAGGACAGGAAAAGGCAACTACCGATTTCCCCCGGGTGGGTCAGTCCGGGGGCGCCGTCTATGTGAAGCAGAGGCCAAAGAGGTGTGTTGCCTCCGCCGGGGGGCCTTAAAGGTCCATACACCCGGCATTAGCTCAACCTCCAGGATCCCCCTTTCCCCAGACATGGCTAAGCCACGCACAGCTACGCGTGGGAGGGTCCAACCCCCGTGTGCTTGGGTCCGTGGTGTCACAACCCACCAAACGCCTGCCTACGCAGACGCCCCTGCTGGGGGGCCATCATGTAAGTAGTTAAAAACCTGATTATGAATGTTTGCTTATTAGTTGATTATGCATTTCAATTTCTTGCACAAGCAATGTCCGCCTCTTCAAGTAGACGAGCTCATGAACTAGAATTGTGCTATCTGCCACAGGCAACCTTTAAAAATTTTTGAAAGTATTCGTTGAAACACCTTGTATATAGAATTCACTCAGTAACTGAAATGATGCCAAGCCCGATTCACTCGATATCAGAATAAATAGAAGTCTAGAAGTCATGCACAGCAGCGCTTATACTCGAAATTTTCAAAAGTACAGTAAAACCTCGGTGATATGAACTTTGAGGGGTCGCGTGAAATTATTCGTATCACCCGAAATTCGTATCATCAAAACATACACAATATCAAGAAAAATGAATTTATTTTTACCAGAAAAGATTTCTAATAATGGAATCCCATTGATACCTTCCTCGCTGCTGCTTTTTCCCGGCTGCTACGTCGCCTTTTCACGGTCCCGACCTAAATCCAATTGACTTCTTTGTATGGTCGAATCTCGATAATTCGAACTCAAAGGGTTCCAAAAATTTGTTCGTATTAAAAGGACTTATTTTTGAAATATTCGTGCACCATAGCACAACGTACGAACGGTGCGATTCGTGAAATATCGCGGCGCGCAAGCACATATCGAGCGAGGGCCACGAAACTGCCCACGCTCGCTTCGCGATAACAGCAGAAAACGAAACTTCAGGGAGCGGGCGGTGCAGGCACGGCGAGAGAGCGAGATTGTGGTTGTGAAGAGGCAACACGGCGACGGGCGCACGCGGGGACCGTCGCAGGTGAGGGAGGAGGGCGGCAGGGAAGCAGATTTGGCCTCGGCAACTCTGTAGCTTCAGTGGCTCCCCTTGCCCTTCCTCTCAACACCCTCATAACCCCCTCACCTTCGACTGTCTCTGTGCGCGTCCGCCGCTCCCGCCGGCCTGGCGCCGCTTAGCCCGCTCCCTGAAGTTTCGGTTTCTGCCGTTAAAGCGAGCGTTGGCCGAACTGGGCCTCCGCCGTTGCTTCCCTCTGCGCTGCAGCCGCAGCGTTGGCTGAGACGTCGGCACGTACACGCGTGTTCCAGCGCCATGCAGAAACAGCGACCTTGGCATGACGCCGCGGTTCATTTTTTCTCCGCACGGCATTGGGGGGTCACGCCTAAGCATTTGCTCTCTGGCGGTGTCGGAGCAATGCCAGTCGGAGGCGCCGCCACCTGATTTGGCGCGCTGCTGAGAGCATTGTCGGTGCATGGTATGTTCGAATTTACCATCGCAAATGCTTTCGCATTCGAATAACCGGGCGTTCCCCATGATACTTTGCCAATCTATAATGTACCGGCATGTTACGTTGCGTTTGAATGTGGCAGTCACATAAATTTATTGGTGCAGCCAGCTTGTACATTGCAACAGGTGACCGATGCCTTGCAACAAGTGACCGATGCATTGCAACAAGCGACCGGCACGTTGCAGTTCCGACGCAAACGTGCGGGTGCCGTTATTGCCGTATCCTGAAAGCAATCTGCGACGTGCGCATAGTGCGCGCCCGTGCGGAACTTATTGTCAAAATGATCCGAGATGTTGACAAAGTGCGCCTAGTGCCAGTAGCTTCGTATACGCTGTGCCTTCGACGTTTAGTTCACGTTGAAGCGAGAGACAGCGCAAAGGTCAATTCGCTCGCTGCTGCGTTTACGTTGGTTCACCTGTCAGGCGAAACTGCGGCTTTTTTTTTCTCTTTTCTTTTCGCAGTCCCTTCAAAAACGTATCAACGGGACGTTTTCTTCTTGTCCAAATCGTTAACAATCGCCTTCTGAAAGGCGTGTAAGTGCGCGCACGTGATCTTGGGAATGTTTTCACATGCCACTGAACGCCTGAGCAAGTCGAGTGCAGGGAGCGTTTTGGCCGTCGGGGCTGCGCTGTGGTCGTCATTGCAGCATCGGCTAGGCTGTGATGTGGTCCGGTCTGCTCGACGTAGGGACCAATGAGAGATTGCGCAGCCGCGTGACGTAGTTGGTTGCTTGACGACTATGGATCCTGCCCAGATCCCGCTGTGCCGGCTTGTCTGTGCCAGTGGCCCCACGGGCTCGGCCACCGCAGCTGTTGCTCACGTGTTCGTATGATCCGTAGCGGCGTGGCAACACGTTCAGAACAGCCGATTTTTTTCATATTGTGAGCACTGTATTTCGGCCGCGAAATGTTATGAATTTGTATCACACCAAAATTCGTACCAGCCGGGTTTGTATCACCGGGGTTTTACTGTACTAAAAAAAAGAGTGCAGTTTGGCCAGGCAGGTGGAGCAGTATTAGTGATAGCGAAGTAGAAGACAATTACACAAAGGAAGATTCTTACTGTGTAAATCCGTGTAAGGATCGAACCCATGCAAGGACCGGGCTGCACCCACCAATTGACAGCCAACATTAAAAAAACAAAAGACATCCAACAGAGAAGCAATCGCTTTCCGTGGGCTGATTCTGATCGGGCTCAACAGCGAATTGTCGCGCGCAGCGCACTTTCATACGTCGCTACTGGATGTCGAGAAGAGGCGATCGTGGAGGTTTACGGCGGATTTCATACTCGTAGTTTGACACTGACCGGTCCCATGAAAGGCCCATCAAAATTGCAACAGAAAAGTGCGGCCCTTACACGAGTCCATACGTTATAGTGGCCATATATATTGTAGTAAATATTCACCTAAAATTAAAATCGCAAGCATAGTGTAATGCATGGATTACTATGTAAATCTGTAAATACATCACTGGACGACCTCGAGCGCTCGCTTTCACAACGCAAGCATTATGAAGAACGTCGGCAGAGGAAGCGCACGATTCACCCCAACTCCGAAAATTAGGTTCATCATCATTATCTGCCTATTTTTACGTCCACTACAGATGGCCTCTGTCAGTGATCTGCAATGACCTCTGTCTCTTAACTCTGCGACACTAGGGGCGCGGAAAGATAGCCCGGCAAGGAAGACAGCACGCATGAAGTTAGCAGTCACCCCCTACTCACCCTTTATCATTGCACCCACCAATGATTATGAACAATTAGATATGGTACCCCAGCCGCATAAGCATCAGCCGCGCACAGTGATTCACAGCTACGGCAGTGCTAAAGGGGAAGACGCGTGCTCTCCTTCCCATTCGCGTTTGATTACGTGACCTACAACTAACCTGAATATTACGCGCGTGGAAAGATAAAGCTCATCAAGTCGCCATCTTTTTCGGCTCACTGTAACGTGCTTTTTCCCGCACTCAGAGTGTATGGGTTGCTCATTTATACGGCTTTTGGATTTAATACGGAACATCAAGGTGACGACAACAGCGAAAATTTGCCTGGAGTGTCGATATACAGTGCCGCTTATTACGTAAGTCGCCGGATTCGTGAATATATGCACTATACCGTATTTATTCGAATCTAGGCCGATAGTTTTTTTCAAATAATCACACACGAAACTCTAGGGTCGGCTTAGATTCGAGGATTTTAAAAAACGCGCCAGTTTTTAACTGAAACTGATAAATATGGTGCATAGTTAGCGCCATCTAGAAAAGTCAGTATCGCAGCCGCTACTAGCCGCGCCAGTAGCCAGCTGAAGTACACGAGCGACGTCGCCATTTTGACCTGCGTCGTATCGGTAGTATCGGTATGGTGCAGCATCGGCGCACGGTGTGGCGTTATCGTAATGGCACCAAATGGGCGATGCCACTATAGTGCCGCTTTCTAAACGAATACTGTATTTACTCGAATCTAACGCGCACTTTCAACACGACCCTAAATCTGCGTCGGCATTTCAAAATGGCCGCCTCGCAAACGCGTCGTGCCTAGCTACCGTAGCATGCGGAAGCTTCCTCCGTGTGCAGCAGTACACGTGCTTAGGCAATAGTCTACCGTCTGTCTTCACGTTCCCAGCGTCTGCTCTATCTATCAGCATGAAGTACCGAGTTCATCATGATGCCGCATTTAACAGGAAAGTGATCGTCTGTGCGGAGACGGACGGAAATCAGGCCGCATCACGGGCGTTCGGAGAATCCGAAACTTGCGAGCGGGACTGGCGCAAACAGAAGGAGAGGATTTTCGCCAGCAAAGCAATGCGGAACGGTTTCAGTGGACCGAAGCAGGACGTAATCTGCGACGATCCACTCCGGCGATACGATCAGGCTTGGCCCTATCTTGAAAGCAATCTGCGACTGGTAAAGTCCGCCGCGCGCCGTGTTTTCGCCGCGTTGAAGCGAGAGGCATGCTAGCACGAAGGCGCGCTTCGTCTCCAGCGTTTTGACAGTTCGTTTCCGCGGTCAACGAGCGAGGTGTGTTCATGTTTGCTTGAGCGCGCGTGACACCGTGCTTGTTAATAGCGGTCTACTAATTTGCTACCGCATTCGATGCATCGCCTTTCGGGCGAAACTGCGACTTTTTTTATTCATCGCAACATCAGTGCATCGGGAGGAAATCTATTTTTCCAAGTTTTTCCTTGCGGAAAACGGGTGCGCGTTGCAATCGAGGAAGCGTGAGAATCGAGTAAATGCGGTAGTTGTGCTAGCCGTAGAGGCATCGTCAAACGTTCAAACCGGGCGGAACTTCGGCATCGGTCTGTCGTTGGAGGGGGCCACGGGAGATGGTTTTTGCGTGCGCCGCAACGTGCGCTCCTTCCAAAAATGCAGCATCTCTAATGCGCTGGATGGTACTGAATATAGCGCACTGTTTGAAGATGTCAGCAGTAAGGAAGATAGCGACGAGGCTAGCAGCGATGGTGACATAGAATGAGCTCGGCATGTTCAAATTTAATAAATGGTGTTTCATTTTGCGAATGCTGTCCTCGCTTTTTCGTTCGGCCTACATTCGAGGTAAGTTTTTTTTTCGGACTTCGAACTTTTGGGGGGTCGGCTTAGAATCGGAGTCGGCCTAGATTCGAGTAAATACGGTAAGTGGTACTGCACTACTATAACCAAAACAACTATTTTAAAGCCCTGCATGTATGCAAAACATGTAGACCAAGATGCCGAGCGTATCCGAGAATCGAAGCGTGCGACTGGGGTTTTGCATCCGTTTGAAATTACGAACGTTAAAAGGATAATGTCAAAGTACCTATGATCTTCGCATGAAGCAGACAAAGTAATAATTAAAAAAAAAATGTCTGTTTCGCCCGAAAGGCGAAGCATCAATTGCGATAGCAAATTAGTAGAGAGCTATAGGAGTAGGGATAGTAGTTTTATCGGCTGCATAAACTTGACACATTCGCCAACTGAATTAACAAGCGTGGTGTCAACGCGCACAAGCAAACAAGAATAGACTCGATGACCGCAGACAACCAATGTCACAACGCGGGCGTGTGGAAACGCGGCCGTCGCAGCTATCGAGCGAAACTTGTTCGTGCGGTCTATCGCTTCAACGGAAACTGAGCGGCGTAAGCATAGCGCATACAAAGGTCAGAGCCGTGTGAAGATCGCTAGAGATACGGTGTGTGCGACAACACCGACAGCCGGCTCAGGCATGAACCCATTTGTTTGCAGAGGAGAAGCTGGCCCCTCCCTCTCACCCGTGCTGCCTTCCCGCTTTGCTTCTTTCGCGTAGGATATTGCGTCGCCAGTTCCCCTCGCGCCCGGTTGCAAGATACGCATTTGGTGCCACAGCACAGAGTCGCCCACCCCTCCCTCCGATACCCCCATGGCCTTTCGCGCGATGGAAGTTGCATTTGCTCTCCGTTGTGCATTCGCTCTCCGTGAAGGCGCGCGGCGACGATTTTATCGCCCTTGGACTCATGCTCCACGTCTCTTGCTCCTCCTCCGCATCGCCCTCGTTGATCTCCTCTCCCATTGGTGGGTGCACCTCGTTGAGAAGCATGCTCGCTACTGCCCTTGTCAGCGAGATTTTCTGAAGCCGCATTATAACCAGTATTTCGTCTCAGGTGGCTGCACTGTAAGCGGTATGCGTATACATGGAGTGCTAAGAAAAAATTAATGGGAGTCTGAAAAGACCGTACTATATCCGGTCCTGCACTATCAGCGGTTACGTTATAAGTGGTCTATACTGTAATTGCTTTTTGAAATAGAAAATTGTTAGCAAAGGGTAAATATATATATATACATGGGTAGGTTTCGGAAAGCTGGTCGGGCCTAAGGCGTTCAATATAACAATGCCTGATGACTTGCTAAAACTTTCCAACAGCGCGCTTGCTCTGCTTTTTATTGTTGATTAGAAGCAGGTAGCTGGCCTCCTTTAACATGAGCAATAATACACTTATATATGCCAATTTGACTTGGTATATGCTTAAAACACATCAACTTCCTGCTACGTAGTACTGCAGAAAATGAGACAAAGCATTAAGCAAAGGTTGACAGTTGAAGCATGTGTCTCAAGCAAGAGAACTATTTGCCCACTGAATAGTCTTAGAGGAGGGAATACACAATCCAATACAATCAAATGTCAGTTTGTTTCAGTTAAGCACCACACCTCTACGAGCAAACTACAAGGATCTGTTCGTGGGCCCCCACCTTTAGAGCGCACCGCTTAGGCGCCCATTCCTGCGGTGAGCGTTGGCGCAACTGAGCGAAGGAGCGCTGTGAAGGATGAAAGAGTGAACGTGGAGCGCGCGCTAGTCGGGGATGAAAGATGAAAGAAGGAAAGCAGTGGAACCATGAGGCAGAAAATAGATGAGGAGGATATGGCAAAATCGTGAGAAGAAAAGTGTAGTGTGGCGCAATGGCTACGAATGTCACCAGAGCAGCGTGCCTAGTCTGGGAAGTCTGTCTACGGCAGCTGATGTGAACCGCACCCATGCGTCACCCACGCGCTAGCTTTCGCACTCTCCAGGGGATGTGTTTTGCAATGATCCACTTTGGCGATACTACCACTTTAGCCATCAAGCACACGCTGATTGGCTGGTTGAGCACTACATCATCCGATTTTGCTCAACCAGCCAATCAGCGTGCGCCTGATAGACAAGGCGCAGCCAAGGCAATAGTATCACCGCAGTGGATCATCGCAGAATACGTCCTCAGATTAGTGAGACAGTCGCACCAAACTTCGCTGTGTTTGCAACGTGCCACAGGAGACAGATTGTCCGCGCCAGCCAATATATTGTGAAATGAAAAGATATAGAGCTGTGCTCAAATTTCACATTAGGGAGTATTGTAATCGTCAGTTAATTTTTTATATACATTTATGACTTACTGCTGCATATGACCGGATATTTATTTGTTTGCACATGACTACGAACATATCGAACAGTTACAAATACCAGCCGCTGTAATCAAGACTCCTTTCAGAAGGATATTACCTGTATACAGCAACGGTGCAACTGTTCGCTAATAACCTTAATCCAAAGAAAGGCAGCTTAACATTATTTTGTCGTCAGTGTGACCCACTGTCTTACAGATACACAATCCCATTTCCATGTGTGCTTCGCCGCTTTACAAATACCTGGGTATCACTATCTCTAACGACCTCTGCTGGCGCATACACGTCACTGACGTCATTTGGACTGCCAATAAATTGCCTGGTTTTCCAAAATTCCATCTAAAACGCACTTCCAGAAACTTGTTAAACTACTAGCCTACCATTATTGGATTAAAACTGGAATGCGTGACCATCATACGGAACCCTCACCAATCATGTCTCATCAAAAGTGCGCCCCAAGTTCTAGGAAAATGTGTTCCAGTGCCCCTTCATGGACTAATGCAACTTCAAGGTTTAAGCAGTCAATCTCACTCTGTTCTTACCTGTACCAGTTCTTGCAGGAAAGTTATGAGACGAGCACGTGCAGTGTCAGTCTTCTGCCTTTGCCTCTGGAAGCCTGGCCCTTTTTCCATCTGTGATTGCAGAAGCGAAAAATTAGTGAAGGGCAAATTTTCCTGAACACATGTGAACAAGCAAAACACAAAACAGAACACTCACATACATAATTTAAAGCACCCTCAATATGATTGTCTATGGAATGAGCCTTAGATTACATCGTCCCACTAGATTCAGTGATCAACTTTGCAACTATTTTGCAACTACCAATTAACATATTTTCATTTTGTTTTTGATTGCTTAAGGGTGTTCTTTCCAGAAATCTTAGAGAGGTGGACATCTTGTGATCTATGGGGAAGGGGAGGGTGGGAGAGAGAGAGGGTGATATGCGAATAGGCATTTTTTTTCCTTTTGTTTTTTCGATATGACTATTGCCATTCTGAAAGATACATTAATCTAATTTGCAGTTTGCATGCATTACCAACAAACAAAAATGCCTGCGATGCCAGTCTAGACAAGGTTGGCGTGCGGAAGGGTTCACACGAAAAATGGGTCTTATCTTTCCTTGGCCCATTTGATACGACTATTCTGCTAATTTGAATGGTACATTCAACAATTTTGCATTTTGTGTGTATTATGAAACACACGCAAGCCAATGAAACAGCCTACTGAGATCGCCAAAAATCTACAGCTCCTGCTGTTAAAATGTGCGCGACACGTGCGTTAGCGATCCAAATCTGTGGCAGCCAGTAAAAGCACTTCCTGTGCGCTTCTGGCAGCAGTAATAAATTGCGCTGTAAATAAATTTAACTTTGACAAATCGACAATTCAGATTGTCAAATTTCCCCACAAAGGGGGGGGGGGGGTGGCCAAATCGTGTGGTGGGAAGTCCTGCCCATTGTCGGGAGAAGCCTGAGTAGCCTAACTTTCATATAGTACACTCATTATTACTTTGGATTGTCACTGACAATTAATTCTGTGCTTTTGTTTTTCAATGCTTCCTAGCAGGGATGGGCGAATAGTGATTTTGAGGTTCGAAGCGAATTTGAAGCGAATACGATTTGGTTGAAAATTTTGAATGGAATAGTTCGAATAGTATATATCACATACTACAGTAAACCTAATTAATTCGAATTTCACGGGAGAGAAAAAATCTTCGAATTAACCAAATGCAGAATTATCAGGGTATCCAAAAAACAATAAGCAAATGTTTACTACTTTAGGACGCTTTTATTAGTGGAATGGATGAGAAAATCTTTTTGCTATTTTGCACGAAAGCAATGCGAAAGCTGCAATTCTCGTCATCTCGTGACTGGTTGGCTCTTGCAGCGGCGATCGAGGCCTCGCGACTTCCTTCGCAGCATGGCTGCGGCGCGCGCCATCATTTGCGACACGCTTTGCACTACTGTGCGCACATTCCGATTATTTTTTCGCCAATAAGCTGATCGCCAACAGGTCGCACGTCCATCACAATGAAGCCGGTGCTCTTCGTCCTCGACAGCTTTCTGACATGTCAAACCGAAGCAGCTGTTAATCACAACCGCTGCAGAGGAAACTGCAGCCACTATCGACGAGATTAGGAATCGCGACTTTGCGGTGCCTAAGGCACGCAGCCGACCCACGCACCGAGTCAGAATGAAACTACCGCTCATTGGAAACACTGTTCGGACTTCTATGAGCACACGGGTGTTTCCGGAATCTTCCAATAGATGCTAGAACTCTTCTGAAGACCCCCCGTGGGGCTGCCGAGGTATGTGTAGCCTTAAACTAGCTTAAATTTCGTTAAATTTGAAGAAAATTAGAGCACGCTTCCACTTCAGATACACCTGCTAGGTGTTTTGCATCTGCTGTTTGATAATGACAACAGCATATGTAGGTGGAACGTGGTTGCAGTGGCAGCATGTGTATTTTGCACATTGTACACATCAGAGCATTTGGAGCACCACCAAATTTTTTTTGTGTGATCTTTGTTATTGGCTCAGTTGTTAAGGTGATAAAATAGTTTTGCTGTGAGAAAGCTCGAGAAAGCTCAATAAATAAATATCTTTGATTTTGAATGCTTTTTTTCATATACAGTAGAACCCCGCTGTTACGTTTTTCACGGGACCGTAAAAAAAAACGTAAGAGCCAGGAAACAGGAAAAATTGAGAAATGGTAGTGTTGAACTGGCACACAATATTATTTTAATTCTTACATGCGACAAAAAGTAGTTTCGCCCGAGAGCCGAAGTATCGATTGCGATGAGCTATACAAAGTAAGAATAGTAGTTTTATCGTCTGTATAAACTTGTAAACATTCGGTTATTAACTAATTAACAAACATGGTGTCAGCGCCCACAGGCAAACATGAACACATCACACTCGATGAGCGCGGACAGGTGCAGTTAAGCGCCGCTGCAGAAGCGAGCGAAGTGACCTTCGTGCTGTTGCCTATCGCTGCAACTCAAACTGAGCGCCGAGAACACGCAGCACACACAAAGCCACGAGCCGCCGATGCACCTACACTGCGCAGAATCTGCCCCCCCGCAGATCGCTTTCAAGATACGGCCCGCGGGACCGCGCGCCGCTGCGCAGTATGATGCCAGAGCACAACGCTGACCGCTATCCCCCCCCCCCCTCGCTCCCTCGCTGGTGCCTCGAGCGCAACGGAAGGAGGCGCGCTTCCTCCCTGCTTTTCTTTCGCGTGCGAGACGCGGTCGTCGGCTCCCTTCGCACGCTTTCACTCGCACATACAGCATACGGAGCGCGGCTCCGTATGCTGTATGTGCGAGTGAAAGCGTGCGAGGGGAGCCGACGACTGCGTCTCGCGCGCGAAAGAAAGCATACGGCGCGCGGCGACGGCGTTATCGCCCTTGGACTTTATAGGGAACATCTATGAGCCAAAACCAATTTTAGGGCCGCAACACATCATAGACACCATCTTTAGATAGCAAAAGCGGATATCAAAGGCCATACTTTTGCTGGCGGAAACCGAAAATACGTAATAAATGTTGCCCCCAGCACTTTGGGCGGCCAATGCCATCGTCAAGCAACCAAGCCAAGCGACATGAAAAGTCAAAATGGCCGCTCGGGCCGGCGCGGTGTGGCAGTTCGCAACGTATGATGCGGGAACGGTCCCACAGTTGCGACGTAACAGCGGGGTTACCAATGCATTGGGTTCTATTGGAGCTGTGCCGGGACCGGCCGAAAACGACGTAACAGCCGGGAAAACGCAGCAACCAGGAACGTAACAGCGGGGTTCTACTGTAATAAGAAAATCTTTATTTAACATAGGTGCCGTCTAGACTGGCCATGAGACCAACAGAACTGCCATTGCCAAGGTAATGTGTCTTCATATGTGTCGCAATAGTTTAAACATTTTTCTCATTTGAAACTAGCTATGACAGGCATTCCTAGGATATGAAAGCATATTTGAAAATAAAAAGACTTTCTGCATGTTCACTGCAGCAGCAATGAGGTCTTTTTTCTAACTGAGCAACATAGCATGAGTGAGGCTCGCACTCAAGCTCTCCGGTATTGAAGTGGAAGCAACTATCATACAATTGGATAGGTAGGTAGGTAGTTAACTTGATTGATACAATTGGGTAAGAGTAGTTTTTTCTACAGTTATAACAAAATAACTGTAAGCTTCTTAGCAAAATGTACTTATTATCGTTTACACTAGGCACTGTCGAGTGTAGCCGTGCATTTGAAGCACCTATTTACTATATTCTTTTCCCGTAAACTTGAAGTGTAGGGGAAAGTTTAAAGGGGGCTATCGTGCAGAAAGCTGTGGAATGGACGACTTTAGTGTGATGACGTAGAAAGATCGCTCCACTGTACATGCCAAGGTATGTTATATTTCAGTTTGGCAAGATGACTACAGAAGATTGGGTGAAGTGATAAGTTAAAATATTAGGAAGGTGTACGGTGTGGATTCATTTAGAGCAACAATGACACTAAAGATCCTTAGGATAAATATTTGTCTAGCAGCGATTTTAGAGGTATGAGATTTCTGGCTTTATATTTTTTGCTTTAAATGGAGGTTGTGGACCCTAGAAAAAACTCGTAAGCATCATAGTGTCCTAAATAATATACTGCATAGCTTTTGTATCAACCAGCCCCCCCAAAACAAAATCTGGTTCTAGAAAACCTGTATAGTGCATTATTAAGGGTGGTCTCTGGCTTGCCAGTGTATTCTTTTTTCAAAATCCAGAATCAAGTCAGTAGTATCCTTGTCAGTACTTAAATATACAGGATGTTTCAATTTAGCTGCACCAAATTTGGAAAAATTGCCTGTGGCAGATAGCACAATTCAAATCCTTGATCTAAATACTCCGATGAGGCGGCCATTACATACCTGCCAACCTGAAGACTACCAAATTCTTACACTCGCGACGGGGCGGGGGGGAGGGTAGACGGCAAAAAAAACAAAAACAAAAATTTGCTTTCAAGGTCTTTTTATTTGTGCTTTCACAACCACATGTTCAATTTCACTGTTTCGTTGCCCTTATACAGCGATGAAGAACAGTCCCTTGTGTAACTATTTTTGCAGCGATTTTGCTGTTGCCGACTTAGCTTGCTTTAGAAACTTCTCTGTGTAATTTTGTTCGAAGCAAGTTCCACTTTGGTGTCCTTTAACCATCAGGAGACTTTCAAGGGACGTGTCAGTGATAGATGAGCGAAACTCTGTTCGCGTCTTGTTCACTGTGCTGAATATTCGCTCGCACTCAGCATTACTGTGGGGAATCGACAGTACCTCCAGCATAACCACTGAAACTCTTTGGAACCTGGGCGTTCCATCAACACCTCGAATGCTTCCAACTTCGGCCCACTGCACGTTGCACCTAGGCTTGTCCAATATGTCTGAAGGAAGCTTGTGTGCTTGTAAGGTGGCAAATTCGACTTCGAGTGCGTCGATGGCTGCTGCTCTTGATTCATCGCTCTGCCGAGGCAGCATTGCAGGGAACAAATCAAGGAAATGGCGTATACTGCTGAATGAAGCAGTTTCTAACGCCTTCACTTGGGCAACTTCAGCCATTTTAAGGTTGACGTTTTCAAGTGGAAACTTGTGGCGAATATAGTCACATGCCGTTGCAAAGTAAAGACGTACGGCAGAAAAGAACTGCTCTCTCTCAAGAGCGCTCAGCTTTTCAACAACAGAGTAGGTTGTGCTGCCAATTAAGATGTCTCCATCTTCTTTTTGGTTTTCTGCAGCTCCATAGACAATTGAGAGCAATGATTGAGATCCCATGACAACACCTGGACGCACAAATCTTCTCAGAAGATCCTCGAGAAGTTGGTTCAAGTGACCCCTCAGTACATGAATCTCAGGAGCCTGTGCCTGAAGAAGGCAGTTTGTCTTCTCAAAAAGCGGCACTATACTTTGCAGGAAAAGACAACACGCCCTGCTGAGCTCTGATGATAAAAAATAAAACAGGCGTTCCTCACGGGACACATGGCTAGCTTCAGATTCCTCAGTCTGAAGTTTTAGCTTTTTTGCTTGAGGTGCATTACTTCCTTTTTTTCTCTTCAATGAGGGTCCATCTTCATCAATGTTTCTTTGTCCAAGACCCACAGCACTCCTGGGAGTTTGTGCGCAGCTCTTGGGTGTTAGTCTAGAAGTCCTTGGGATTTGGTAGGACTCAAAAACGAGCTCTGCTTGCCGCACTTTTTGGATTCACACAAAAAAAAGCTGAGAAGTAGCTTCCACTGGTCCAGTAGCCTGTTTAAGCACTTGCCCAAAGACAGCCAACGTGTAGGCGAATGCTTTAAGATCTTCCTGACGTCGGCATCGTGCATCTTTTGGAATTCTTTCAGTCGGTCTTTCCGTTTCGAGCTTTTCTCGAGATAAAAAAAAATGTCCACCAAAAGCTCATCAACTTTTACAGGAAGACATGAAGCTGCTTTCTGGGCGGCCAAGTTAATGAGATGGCACGGGCAACCAACTCCAATCAAACTTGGCTGAGCTTCTCTCAGCACTGTAGTTACGCTGTTTTTCTTGCCGATCATTACATTGGCATTGTCTGAGGATATGGCCAGAAGGTTTTCTATAGGCAGATTCCTAGACTTCATTTCGTCAAGAATCAAATGTCCGATCTTTTGACCAGTCGCCTCACCTTCGATGGTCCCGAGGCAAAAAAGGCGGCTTTCAATCAACTCTAGCGGCTTCCTTAACATAATACGTCGCAACAATGGGGTAAAGCTGCGAGTCCCTACTGTTGCTCCCGTCCACGGCGATCGAAAACGGCCGCTGTTTAAGCGCATCCAGCAAAGGAGCCACGGCATTCGCGGCCATTTCCCGAACGATCACCGTCGTCTTCGTTCGTCCACACGCGTAGCGCTTAGCTTCGTCGCACCTGGGGAACATTTTCCGGAGAAGTGGTGCAGCGTGGTCACTGACGCTCAGCGGGATGTTATGTTCAACTAAAAATGCAGTCAAAAGGCATTCAGGCCGAATCACACCAACGTCGCTGTCGTTTCTCACAAAACTTGTCAGGCTTGCCTGGTTGTCCGCAGCTCGCAGAGACGCCTGGTGCTTTTTCGAAGCGATGTGCACTTTGATGTCGGCTCTGCCACCATGCGAAATGTTCACATCACAACAACACACAGTGCAAAATCTGAACTTGTCCCCTTTCTTTGAAGGCACAAAACATGGGAATTCTGTCGTGTACGATTTCAAGAACACTTGAAAGTACTGCCGAGGCTTCGAGCACGCCATCGCCAGTCGTTACGAATCCGAAGAGTCGCACTGCGCAGAATGCAGCTACGATGCAGCAGCTAGTTGCACAATAGAAAACGAGGCTAACACAACTGGCACACCGGCAAAAAAAAAGAAGGCCTATCGAAGACGACACAGGGGTGACCGGAAGCGACGACGGGCTGCTGCATCCTATCCAGAAAATGCCTGTTGCATCGACCCAAAATCACCGTTGTCCCTGGTGGCGCCACTATCTTGAGAGTGATTTGAGGAAAGCAGCGCCCCCTTCCAACAAAAACGCTTTATTCGAAAAATTTCATGAAAAAAATTTTTCTGTACGAGTTGAGTCTATCTTGGTAAAATCGTAAGATGGTTCCAAATTCGTACATTTTACGGAAACTTCGGAAGAGTTGGCAGGTATGCCATTACTTCCATGATAAATCAAAATGTCTAATTGAATTATTAACCTAATTAGGCTAATTAACTTTTAAATTACTTTACGGAACATTTCTCACTCTATGAATTATAGCCGCTGAGTTCGCAAGGCATACGCACTTCGAACGAATTCGCAGGACTGAACCAGTCTCGAGATATTAATTTTAAAGTGCCCTACGAATTGCATGGGTGTTCCAGTTAACCTTGCTTCAATGCATAAAACAGCATTTTCCTCGAAAAGTTCACTGGAACGCCCATGCATTTTGTCTGACACTGAAAATTCATATCTCGAAACTGGTTCAGTCCTGAGAATTCGTTCCAAGTGGATACGCCTTGCGAACTCAGCGACTATAATTCGTAGCTTGAAAGATGTGCCGTAAAATAATTTAAAAGTTTGTAGCATAATTATGTTAATTATTCAATAAGGCATTTTGATTTCTCGTCGAATAGCCGCCTCATCGAGTAGTTTAGATAAAGGATTATAATTGTGCTATCTGCCACTGGCAATTCTTAAAAATTTGGTGCAGCTAAAATGAAACACCCTGTATATGAGTGGTATTTACACAATGTAACCAACACATTGTTTACAACACTGATCTTTTCTACAAATTGATTGCAAGTAAACCGCATTTATCAATGAGTATGTCATGGTGCAGAAAATTTAATGAGTGCAAATGTTAGCATAAAGTATCGACAATCTTTAACACATACGTAATATCTAAAAATGGGATATAATTTTTTTATCACCACGGTCTGTGTTCAAAGTTATTAGCTCTCAGCATTACATGTTAAACTCTTTGACCTTGCGTGACCATGCTTTCTGCAGAACTGTGCCACTGAACAGCCCGGATATGTGTGACATGGTCTCCTCGGCCTGTTGTACCTTTCCCTATCATCCGCGGCATCTAGCTTCCAGTGTGACCATGCTTTCTTCAGCGCTGTGCCACTGAACAGCCTGGACATGTGTGACATGGTCCCCTAGGCCTGCTGTACTTCCACCCATCACCCGTGGCATTTAGCTCCAGTGTGCCGAGTTGTCCAATACTGCCAAGTGCTTTATGATGTCACCAATGTGCCAAATGCTCTAGTACTGTTATGTGCTCCACCACTCTGCCATGCGCTCTCCACGTCTCCAGTATATAAAGTGTCTCATCGCGTCTCCATTTGCAAAGTGCACTACCAAGTCACCAATGTGCCAAGTGCTCCAATACTGTGTTATGTGCTGCGCCGCTGTGCCAAGTGCTCTCCGTTTCTGCAGTATAGCAAGTGCCCCATTACGTCTCCATTTTACCAAGTGCTCCAATAGTGTCAAATGCTTGACCACGTCTGGAATATGACATGTGCTCCACTGCTGTGCCAAGTGTGCACTTTGTAAATGATATACATGTCATAAGTTCAACCAATAGCTGTACTACATAACTTATACATACAGTTGGTCTTCACAGACTTCTATGTCAGTATGTACACATATTGTAGAGTTGTGTTACTGTTCCTGTAGAATAGATGTGGGTCAACATGTTTTTTTCTTCGTAGAAGGCTACAGTGCAGAACCAACAAAGACAGGAGAGGCACACAAAGAACACAGACACAGCGCTGACTTTCAACAAGAATCAGCTTTTTGAAAGTCAGTGCTGTGTCAGTGTTCTTAGTGTGCCTCTCCTGTCTTCATCAGTTCTGTGCCGTAGCCTTCTACGATGTTCAACCAACAAGCCGCACTGGTTACTCTGCTCAAATGTTTTTTCTACCACTCTCGGTACCTTTGTGCTGTTTCTTATATCAAGTGCCCAGCTTGCTATGCAAATGCCGAGACTTGTCACACCAGCGTGCTGCTGCCATTAATGTCATCATTGCCAATACAGCCTTCATAATTAAGAGCACAAATTTGGACAGCACATTACCTTTAAATTTTCATTTCATTCTAATACATAGAGAAGATTGTACTTGTTTGTATATTTCTACTCACATTCTGCAGATATGACAAGGACCATGCATTGCGCTCAATGTTTTACTCACAGAAGATGTGTGCATCACTCCAGGAAGTTTGTACGAGTAGTTTGTGTATTTGTAGTCACATTTTGTGGATTTTGCTTCGACCAACTTTCTAGTCATAATTCGCAGATTTTACTTGCACATCTATTGATTTTATTGTTTTACTTGCACTTGAATTGTCTGCATTTTGACAAGGTCACAAATCTATCTGAGAAAATATTGAGCTTTATGCTGCCAGATGCAAGAGTTGTGTGTTCAGAAGAACTGTTGTTAAAGTTCATGCTATTCATCGCTTCGACATTTCAGTTCTTGCTGTTGATCTTAGTATTTCCTTTTTTTTGTATGCAATATTGTCTTAGCTGCATTTTACATATGGTATAACCAGGATTCTTCAGAGAGCTTGAGCTATAATTTGCAAGGGCATGATTAAGGGATTTATTGCTCTGTTCTATTTAGTTCTACATTTTCTAAGCAATGATATCCTAAGATTATGTACGATATAGGTCTCATTTTTGCTGTTCAACATAGCTTTCGTTTTGTTAAACATATCCTCAATAAAAGCTTGAGGTACTCTTTGAGGACATACACGTGAGTTTATTTTAGTTCTATATTTTCCATAAAAGGTTACTTTATTACGTGTAATGTTTGTTCTAAAATAAAGTTTTGCTGTGGAACCAAAGTTTCAAGGCTAGTATCATTTTTCTATCAGGTGAAAAAGACACTACATGATTGCCGCGCATCCTGGGGAATGTATAAAATTACATCTTGGTCAGTATTTATAACGTATTTCATCTCAAAACTAATATCCAAACAATGTAACAAATGTCCAGCAATTACATCCATATAACATCTTTTCAGCGTGAAAGAGAGGACTTTTGACAGTACCACCTACTTTGATTTTACGTAAACTAGATCTATTTGAACCTCTATTAGAGGTATTGAATATCCAACTGAAATATCTAATGGACATCGGCCACCGCCTTAACATACAACTGCTTTTCTTCGCTACCCACCTAAATGTGACTTAAATCTGCCCTATTTTCAAGGACCCTACCAGGCAGAAGCCGCTGCTGCTACAGCTCAAGACTACTACTGCCAAAACATTGTCGCCACCGTGGCAGGTATGCACATGGTAGCTAGGTGCTCTTCGGAATCCAGGAAGAAGCACATGTTTGCTTTGAGTACAAAAGACGACGAACCAATTGACGGGGTATGGCGCATAAGCGAAGAGCACGGCAGGAGCAGTTTTATTCCATGTCGTCGCCTACGGTGCCGGGAAACGTGTGAGGTATGCAGCAAAATTTGGTTCGCGTGCACCAAGAAACTGCGACCTTGGCAACTTTTTTTATCAGATGCTCAGTTGTGGTGCAAGATTAAGTTTTCGCTGACAACGAGCGAATTCATGTTGGTAAAAGTTCCGAAGTTCGTTCGTAAATCTTCTTGGGCTAACTTCGACAAAGTTGTACAAGTACTAATTTTGCTCAGCACACTTGCCTTGAGTGGTTTCATTATTATGGCAAAAGGGGTGGGAGGGCTTTCCTTTCGGCAAAGCCACAAATAATTTTAGTGAGCCAATAAAGCACAATGTGCCACAAATGAGTGTTCTAGAAAAGCTGAAATGCTTTCGCTTTTTTATTGGGAGGACTTCGAAAGTCTCATGACGGATGACCTGCAGCCAATGACTTAACTGATAGCATAGCTTTGACATTTCTACCACACTTCAAACAGAGCACACGGAGCTGAGCCAATGGGGCTCTGTAAAAGAAAAGGCATAATGATAATATACGTTCAGTATATTAGAGGAAGGTCCTGAAAACACTTCAAAAGAAAATTTTCTGAGCAGGCTGCAGTGATGCATTGAATGCAGTCGATTTGAGTTACTTTTAAAACATTTCTCCACGTCCCGAAGCTACGCATTCCTTACAGGGACACTAAAGAGAAAAATGAATTCTTCTTTATCAGTCGATTACCCTTCCACAATACCCAAAACACCACTCTTACCACGAGAGGCCACTTGGTAAGTCAGAAAGAAACGAGAAACACAGAGGCGAGTGGCGACGCCACCTTGTGGTTCCAGCACCAGCTCACCGTGACGTCATGGATTTTGCCAGCGTCTCCTAGGTCTCAGGTAATTATTTAGTGGTAAAGATTGACAACATTGTGTTCTAAATGAGTCCAAGATTGAATGTGGCAAGTTTCGCAAATTTTTATTGAGCCAACGTGGCCCAAATATGAAAAATTACTTTAGAAGTCGTGACATCACACTGAAGTGCTGACGTTGGGTTTTCGCGCAAAATTTTAAAGAAATTAAATTTGAGCTTCATTTTCTCTTCTAATAATTGACCTATTGCAGTGTATTTAACAGCAGAGTTTATGAAGAATACTTTATTAGTCTAAGTTGATTTATTGTTTTGCTTTAGTGCCCCTTTAATATTTTTGTGCAGCACTCTGTCCTAGCCCAACCTCAAATGACTATAAACCATCGATTGACACTTGCTTCTCATGAATTTACTGTTTCTCGACAAAAACCTCGCTCTACGGTGTGCTATTTGTTGCTAGTTCTCTTGGAAATGTGCCATTTATGCCTAGTTGATGATAGAGCTATGTGCATCGCAAATTGAAAAAACATCTGCACTATTATGTAATTTCGTAATGATACCTTGTCAGCAATGTTACAGCTCTGAATGAAGCTCTACTGGTCTTACATGTTGTGCCCGAAACAAAAGCAAGTGTAACAAAAATAGTCATTTTTAAGTTAATTTGCTAAATATGTATCGACACATTAGCACAAGGTGAGCTATGCAGAAAATTTACTAGCTATAGCAGGTTTTTTGGAATAGGGAATTTACCAATTGTATGGAATAAAAAAGCAAGCTGCTTTTACTGGTATGCGAAATATGTTGCTCTGGTGCTCTTGACAATCTATTTATTAATCACAAATAAGTGTTGCGATAAAAATGCTTCTCTAGAATTGCATTGTGCACAACAAATGAACATGGTCTCTTTAGAAATTTTCTGTAATAAGAAATTGTAGGAAGCTGGGTTATGCATGCATAAGCGTAGTACAGAATGCACCCGTTTGTACTGAGTATACGAGAAACTTAGATTATACAAGGTATACGAGAAAGCAGTGAATAAACCACAATGTTCTTGCTATTCGTGTTTTGCCAAAACAAAATTGCTGGGTGCCATGGCGCGCTCGTGTGCGCATGTTCAACAAAGATAAGTTTTCACAGAAATGTGTTGCGCATGTGTTGAGAGTAAAAGAAAATTATAAGATGAAAGCTGTTGAAAACGTGATGTGCAAGGGCAATACAATCCAAAAAAGTAAGTGCAAGCGGCCTTGTTTACCGCTCGCGCCTGCCAAGACAGTCGCGCCCTCGTCGAGCGCATAGCAGACGATAAGCGGGATGGCGTTTCCCCCTCCCGCATTAACAGAAGCATTGCCATGGCAGTATGATTGATGGCTTTTTTATTTCTTGGCTTGGAAGTTTGGCCTACCAAGCACCAGGAGAAAAATTGGCGCTCGTGACGCAATTCCCGCTTACCTAGAGGGCATACCATCTGGCCTAGCCGTGACGAAAGCTTTGCAGGCATTGCTTCATACTGCCAATGTGACAACAACATTGACACAGTATGAAACAATATTTTTGGCCACGAAGTCTCCAAATCAACAAAATGATTTTATTTTTTCCACTGAAATGCATGTTTTTTCACCTGATTGGCTGTTAACTCGAAAAATTTTATAGCCCTTTCAGTGTAAGCAATATTCGTTGAGGACTGCACTTATTTGCATAGATGGTAGAGTTTCAATATAATGCAATTCCTAGATAATAATATAACTGTGAAGCCTGTAACACAAATGGGAGCGGCGACACGAGACAAGTTCAGCTCGAAGTCGACATCCCGGCGCCGCTTCACTGCACATGAGAAAGCTAGATCGCATCACGCACTTCACAGTCTGGATGCTACAAATAAATAGCAGAGAAATTTTGTGTGTGCATGTGTAGGTGCGTGCGATTGATGCGATGAGATGAGATGTGCTGTGGGTGCTTACCACGCACCTAGTTAAGGAGGTCGCATAATTTTGAGTTTCATAGACGCGTCGTACCAAGGCACAGGAGATGTTCACTCCCCAATGAGTGTTTGTGGACATCGAGCAAGATCTGTTCATGTTTGCCTGTGTGCCTGTGACGCCATGCTTGTTCATTTATTTTCGTAGGTGAATCTATACTGCAATTAATACAGCAGATAAAACTATAAACCTTACTTAGTGTAGTTGTATACTTTGATATCGCTATCAATGCTTCGCTTTATGGCTGAAACTGACTTTTTTACTCATACAATTATTATTAGAAACAATGCATAATGGCTACCGAAATTTCGGATGCTGTACCCGATCTTCCTAGATTTGTCAGACATGACATGTGAGCATGATGTCGTAAATTTACAATAAACATGGTGGCCGTGAAAAACAGATTGTCGATTGTAGGCTCACTTTGATACGATTTTTAAGCTAACGTTTTATTCAGTATCCAACTAGTTTTGATGCTGCATGACAATATGGAGACCAATCCGCTGATATGGTTCCCCCTAGGCCGGCGACACCATCAGCCATGGTGACAGAGCGTCCGCAAAACGTTCACAGGCTTCGCTTTGTACCGCTGATGTGAATATATCGTCAACATAGCACGAAACTGTATCTTTGGTACCCACTCCCAAACTCAAGCAAAT
The DNA here is from genome assembly GCF_013339745.2 of Dermacentor silvarum. Taxonomy (NCBI): domain Eukaryota; kingdom Metazoa; phylum Arthropoda; class Arachnida; order Ixodida; family Ixodidae; genus Dermacentor; species Dermacentor silvarum. The sequence continues at coordinate 328,257,771 of NC_051154.1, read as the reverse complement.
TTGTTTTCTTCGATTGCCCGATATGTAGAACAATACTTCGGCCCCTCCGTCTAAAAAAAATCCATCGGTGACTGTACTTAATTGCATAAAAGTTCAAATTTCAATATATCATCACAACATAAAGTGCAAATTTTACAACTTCGTTATATCAAAGTTTAACAGCATCGAACAAAATTTTTAGTCATATAGTTCCTCCAGAAAAATAATTTAGTGACATCTACAAAAGGCAACGATTTACCCCACGCTTCAAATTTAAAATTATTGCATTCACTCGTATGTAAAGCATTTAGGAATTTTGAGGCCTAATGTTGACCCTTGCATTACATTCAAATACAGCATAGACCGCTTATAACTAAGTCGCTGGAGTCGCGAAGAGCCGCACTATTACAGTACTGCCCTATAATCAAAATACACTTCAATGGCTGCACACGTGCAAAACACGTAGACCAAGCCACCATGTACAGGGTGGGACTGCCCAAAGTCATTTTGGAGCAATTTTTGGAGCAAGTAAAATTGCATTTTGGAGCACTTTGGAGCAGGCCAATCTGAATTTTGGTGGTATAATGGAACATGGCAGCGTACTTCGTGAAACCACAATGAAACAGAGAATAAACCTACACAAAGAACATAGTAGAAGCATGCTTTGTAGCTACAGCATACTAGAATATCCAAGAGTGGGTCGAGCGGCAGGATGGCTTATGTTTTCCGGTAAAGCCGAAAACATCAGTGGTGCTACAGTCAAACTACATATTCCCGCGCCGACGCTCATGATAGCGTAAAATGTCCTCAAATTATGCGGTCCAATCGACGCGCTAACGCAATTTCTGAGTTACCATATGTCACCGTCGACCCAGAGAGCGGCAATCAACCCTGGACTGGTATAACATGAAACTATTACAATATGTCTTTATTGCGATAGCAATTATATGGACACCCCAGGTGCATTTCCGCAGTCGTCATCGCCGTGATGTTCCGTATAAAGTCCAGGGGCGATAGCATTGTCACCATGCACCGTACGCTGTTAGTGCGTGTGAAAGCGTGCCTGGGTGACCCGATGATGGCGGCTCAGCCTCGCACGCGCGGGAACAGTGAGTGTGCTCATCGCTTCGTGCGCGCTATGTTTACGCCGCTTAGTTCGCGTTGAAGCAAGGTAGAACGAAGGTCAATTCGCTCGCTGCTGCTGTCGCGCTTCCTCACTCCAGCATTTAAACAGCCAGTTTCAGCGGTCAACGAGTAAAATGTGTTTATGTTTACCTGTGCACACGTGACACCATGCATGCTTGTTAATTTGGCTAGTAAGTGAATGTTTACAAGTTCATATGGCTCATAAAACTACTATCCTTACTATTCGAAGCAGCTATTCTAAGCTAGGCAAAGCATCAATCTATTGCAATTGATGCTTCACCTTTCAGGCGAAGCTGCAACTTTTTATTTCAAATCCACCATTAGCCGTTCACGATACGTCAAAATGGCTCAGGCCTCACCGATGTGGGCATAAAAACAGATTAGAATATTTTAATGGTATACTGGCCCAGGGGACAAAGACACCCGCCTGCTGAATCTGCTGCAACGCGCACCTCCCAAATATCTAGTTCACTCGAAGTGCTCCGAGCCTGCTTTTCATTATTTTGCACCTCAGCTACAGAGCGCCGCGCAGCTCGGCCCACTCAACTGTATTCTAGCGCTCTCTAAATACAGCCGCCCTGGCCGTTCCGACAGCAGGGACAACAGCCGAGGGTGGCCGTGCGCGTTCTGGTCACTAGCTGGAAGCGCCGAGAAGTCCAGTGTTATAAACGCGAAAATCACAAGAAACTGCGGGAGGCGCCGTCGCACAGTCTGCGGAATGTGAACGGCCGCAATTTTTTTCGGAGACCGAATCCGCTCGCTGTTTGCGGCCACTGCCGGAGCACACGTACATGCTGAAGCCGTTCAGGCGTAGCATGTTGCAATTTTGGTCAATTTTCACTGTTTGATGCAGAAATCTGCATTTGTACCAAAATGGCGCAATTGGCGCAGGAGTCCCACCCCTGCATGTATATCTGAGTCGAAGCATGCGACCACAATGTTAGCATACGTTTAAATTTACTAATGTTGAAAAGCTAATCTCCGAGAAACCATGATCTTCGCATGAACCAGATAAACTAAATCAGAAAAAACTTCATGGAGGAAATTAGGTCGCCGACTAAATTCTCAGATCGGCTCGTTTATTCGAAATCTCCTGCAGCACCACCACCAAGTCCACAGAACTAATGTAGAACGGCAACTGAAATTTCGGACGCCGTACAATGCCTCGGTCGATTTCTCGGACTGACAGGCAGTATAAAAAACATGGTGACCGCGAACCAAGTTGCCTCAAGTGTTGCCTGTGTTACCGTATTTACACGATTGTAAGTCGACTCGAATGTAGATCGACCCCCCCCAAAATTGCATGTCTCAAAAAAAAAAAAAAAAGGGGGGGGGGGCGGGGGAGAAAAACCACGCGAGTGCATTTCACTCAAGGAAAATTTATTGATGGGGTTGCTAAGACTACTAATCGTCACTAGAGTTGACCTCACTGGTACTGCTGCCGTCATAGCTGCTGCAGTCCCACAGCACGTCGTCATCAAGTGTGAGTCCACACTTTGCGAACGACCGCACCACGACTTCGCGCGGTACAGCCGCCCACGCAGAGAGGACCCATCCGCACACAGTAGCCAGGGAGGCCAAATTTCCTCGCGCTGAAGCCGCCACTGCCGCACCACACGTTCACTGACTCCAGACTTGCGTCCCGCTGCGCAGTTGTTAGCTTCCTCGGCATGGAGGATAGCAGCCCGTTTGATTGCTACTGAGAACGAGCACCGAAAGTTCTTGGCACTCATGACAGGCGCGACGATTCAGCACAACAGCAGAAGTGGCAGATGCGCGCGGCCGTCGAAAACAATCGTATCTCAAAGAAAAGCTCTTCCGCCAACTACTAATACCCCCTAAACGACGGCTCTTCTGCCAATTACCAATACCCCCCTAACGGCGGCTCTTCCGCCAGCTACCAATACCCCCCTAACGGCGGCTCTTCCGCCAGCTACCATTACCCCCCAAACGGCGGCTCTCCCATGATCGATGCTCCCACAAGAGCCGTGCGCTCGCGATGCGCGCAATCAAAATGTCTGCAATATGGTAAAGTAATATGCTACGCTTCTACCGTAACCATAAAACGTAGGTGCAAAGTTGTAACCACGCCATAGCGCCCCTGATTTCTCGTTTCTCTTGCCGTTACTAGCGGTACACGGTTCGGTTTCGATTCTAAGTCGACCCCCCAACATTGGATTGCCAAATTTGAAAAAATGGGTCGACCTACAATCGTGTAAATACGGTATCTGTGCCCTCCCTCTCATTGTCGCAGTTGTTCCTCCGCTTTCCAAGTGCCGTACAGGCCACTGCGACGTGTTACGTTGACTCGGCACGAAACTGCAACTTTGGTCGGCTGTGACGGGTGGCAGGCAGTCACAAGAAGCTCACCCTTGATACATTTGTACATGTAAAGATTGGGCATGCGATCACGCGCATGGGCTGAACTGGCAACAGTGCGTGTGAAGCGGAGTTTGGTTTTTCAGCAATCAGCTTCACATTTTTTTAAGACTTGCATATCTGCACCATTTTATTCTAAAATTTCCTGCAAAATTTTTGGCAATTTGCAAAAATTCCTGACGAGTTTACTAGTCTTTGGCGCTGAAGGACACTCGTAACACCTTAACTGCCGATGACGAGTTATCTAGTCATCGGCAGTTCAAGTGCTAAACCACAGTCCTTCCATGTTTTTTTTCTGGTCATGAAACTGCCGCCTCAGATTCATATAGAGCCAGCGCCCGCCGCTAGAGGCGCAACCATGCACGAGAGGGCATGCGAACACCGCTACTGCTGTGGTTGTGTGTAGGGCAGCCTCGGTATTCTAGCTTTCCACAACTTCCGCAACCGTCGCTTTACTTTCATGCAACGATTTTTAACATTCCACATGCTTGAATAACTGCCTGAGCGCGTCTTCTGCCATAAAATGAGCACCCGGGACGAAAAAAAAAAAAAAAAACGCTCATAACATGGACTTTGCGGCAGTCTCAGTAAAAAACAAAAAAAAAAAGAAAAAAAATCTGGGATTTTAAGAGCCAGAACCACGATACAATTATGAGGCACGTCGTAGTGGCGGACTCAGGATTAATTTTGACCACCTGGGTTCTTTAAAATGCACCTAAATTTAAATAAACGAGTGTTTTGCATTTCGCCCCCGTCGAAATGCGTCCGCTGTGCACTGCCGAGCGGTCTCGGTCCAGATTTCTTCTTCATCGCCGTTCGCCTCAACACTTCGGTAGGCTCCGCTTTTTATTATTTGCCTGAAATTGAACACCGCGCATTCGCAACAAAGCGCCAGTGGTCCAACTTATCACCAGATGCAAACATATGGGCATCCCTGCAAGTAAGCGCCTACTCTCGGTCACGCATAGCGCCAGATAGTTCGCCGAGTACAGCTGTTCACTTTCTGTTAAACTGCGGGCAGTATCTTATCAGGAGATCAAAAGAATGAAATTGTTATTGCAAAGCGCTGCTTCCGTAGAATACTTAATGACAAAGAAAAGGAAATTGAGCTGCTCCGTGCACTTCCGATTTCTCTGCACAGTGATGCCATTTCTCAATGAGATTTAGGTAGGATAAATGCAGGACAAACTTCCCTACTAAATGTCTTCGGTGCGGCTTTTAGCAATGGATTAAGGCGAACGTGAAGTGTTAGGTCCTGCACAGTTGAAACTGTATTGTAATTAGGCAATTGCCTTAGCAAGCAGTCGTTTAGAAGCATCAGTAATCCCAGCACTTATTCACGCTGCTCGTGGTTTCGACGCAGAAACGACGAGACTAGGTATTTTGGTTCTTAATGCGCAACTATTTACAAGATGTTAAAATATTGTAATCTCCAGTCCTGATATTCTTATCATGGTCGAAAAAAGACAGCTTTATAATTCGATTAAGAAAAGAAATAAAACGTGTTGGTGCAAAAACAACATACAAGCACAATCATATATCATGTAAAATAAGCGAAATACAGACAGGACTGTGATGTGGGGTGCGCGACGGTGATATTTGTGGTGTGCGACAAGGTGCGGTGAATTTCAAACAAGAAGCAGATGACAAGGAGAGCGCGCGCCGCTCTACCGCGCCGCGCCGAAAACGGCGACGCCGAAGACCGTCCGGCGCGTGAACACGCGGCGCATGAAAAGAAATAAAAAAAAAAAAGCCAATCCAATCACAAAAGAACACGGAGCCTCGAGCAGCCAATGAGAAATCGACGAGTCGACCAGAGCAGCAGAAAAAGGAGCCGCGCTGGCAGTAGGGGGAAGAGTTCCAGAAGCGACACCAGGACAAGGTCGGCCACCGGATCGGGAGCTGAAGACGGCCGTCGGGTTCCGGACCCGAGCCACCAGGACTTCACCCGGCCGGGGCCTCCTGCCAACCCGTTCCTGGGAGTCGCCACTCTTCCTGATCGTAAACAGCTGCCCGAGGCCGGCAAGCGACTGCGCCCGTGGGCAGAACGAGAGCTGTCGGGCTACGGGCCCGAGCTCTACGACCAGCTGCCCGGCCAGGACGCCGCCGCCGTCAACCCCTGCTGCCAAGCCGCCTGCCTTCCCGGGCATCGCCACCCTGCCCGATAATCAACTGCTGCTGCCCGAGGCCGGTGAGCGTCTGCGTCCGTGGGCAGAACTTGAGCTGTCGGGCTACGTGCCCAAGTGCCACGATCAGCTGCCCGACCAGAACGCCACCACCGTCGGCTCGTGCTGCCGAGCCGCCTGTCTTCTCCCTCCGAGCCAGAGCTGCCACGCTCTGGCAGCCTGTACGACGCTCCGACACAACGTCTTTTGGTGAGACCAACACCGCTTATCTCGTCGTCTCGTCTCCGCTTCGCCGCGTTGAGACTGTAGTGCATATGCACACCCGCAGCCTGCCCGAACTTGCCTCATAACGTTAGCGTTCCAGCTACGTGTTTCCATGTTATCTTTGTGTGTTTGTTTTTATGGGTTAATTTTCGTTTCTAGTTTCATTAAAAGTTTGTGTGTGTGTTTCCCGACAAACGGCTTTGTCCTCGATAAGGTTCTGGGAGGCTTCGCCTCAGAGAACCGCCAGAAAATATAACACGAAAGAACCTGCTCATCACAAATTGGCGTCCGCGACAGGACAAAGCCGTTTGTTTGGATTCTCTTGCTAATTTTAACAATTTAAAAACATGGCTAGCACGCGAGAGCTGTTAGCTTTAGCGGAACGCAAGGGCCTTGAGGGAGCAGAGCTAAAAGCGTGGTTCGCCGAGCGTCAGGCGCGAGCGCGAGAAGAACGCGCTGCGGAGCGAGAAGCGAAAAGAGAACAGATTGAGCGCGAGGCACGGGTTTTGCAGTTGCGTCTGAGGGTCGCGGAGGCTTATAGGGCACGCTCACTGAGGTAGATTTTCGAGCTGGAGTTATATGCAAGCTCTATTGAGCAATCGTTTGACGCGGGCTCCAGACTAAGCAGCTCAACATCTTTGACTATTGATTGCCCTGAACCCCGTCACGGGTGTTTGTTAAAAAAAGGCACTGAACAAGAAGGCAGCAGAGAAATAGGCAGGAAACGGACCAGTGTAGGTCCCGACGTGAACCTCAAGGAGGCTGAGGACAGCGCGGGGAGCAGGCAGCAGGCAACTACTAATGAAATCGAGGCACCCATACGCATCTGTGCTGAGAAAAGCACATTGGATAAAGAGGCTCAGATGCCTTCAAAAATCCCAACGGAATGGGCAACGGTGCGCATTGGCAGTGACCTCGAAGAGGACACCACCAGCAAAGGGGTACGCTTGCGAACCTGTGCAGTTGAAAGCACATCGCATAAAGAGGCGCAGATACCTCAAGAAAGCCCGACTAAGTGGGCAAAGGTTCGCAATGCCAATGGCCTCGAAGAGTGCGAGGCGAGCGATAAAATGCTCCCCCACTATTCCGGTGTACCACTTGCGGTGGTGATAAGTGGCCTTGATAGGTTTGAGGACCAATCCAATAGCTCACCTCCAGTGAGGATAAGTTCGCCTGCCTGCATCCTCGAAGACCACATAGGCCAATGCAAAATGTACATGAGTACATATGTTTTCAGCAACTGTACTAGTACAGAAGTAGTCAGTAGAAAGACAACGAATGCAAAGGATCAAACAAATGAATTGAGAGAAAATCCGCATGACAGGGCAGCGTATACTAATAACGCGCTCATGGGAAGTGTGCAGGATTGCATGCCAGGAGGGATGTTCGACAAATCATGGTTTATTTCTTCCCGAGGGCGCGCTACGGACATGTCGTAAGCTTATCTGGGAGATTGTAACGACGATGCATCGCCTACGCATTCATCAGTGAATGGTGACGGGGCGGATCGGTCTTCTTTGGTGTCGGCTGAAGCAGAAAGCATTTCATCAGGGATGCTGAGTGAATGCTTGTGCAACCAGTCAAAGCGACACGTCAGCATCGCTGTAGTGGTCTTTGCGAGGTATGTGTCTCAGTGCACGTATGCAGCACATATTTCGTTTCATGCCAGGCACTCCCAGTCTGTGACTTTCGAACCGATGAAGCCGCTCAGTCAGGTAAATCAGGGTATCACAGGGACGCACTTCCCAAGACTGAACAGGGTGGTTCCAGGGCGGTCGTCCCAAACGCAAAAGAGACGCGCGGTTCGTCTCATCTGGGACGGGATCACTTAAGTAGCTGATAAATAGCCGGTTGCCCTCTCAAGATCTTTGACCCTGGACCGAATAGAAACATTTAAGTGTATTGCTATTTTGTTTGGACCTGTGTTACAGAAACTCATGATTGTTATGCGTTGCATGCCCTGTGAACCTTCTTTGGGACATGAAAGTGCTATGTGTTTGAACCAAGATTTAGTGAACTTTTAGTGATAGCTGTGTGAAATGTGTCGCGCACTGACCGGCAGTTTTTCCTGTGGAAAAACTTGTCCCAAAAAGGGGCTTATGTGATGTGGGGTGCGCGACGGTGATATTTGTGGTGTGCGACAAGGTGCGGTGAATTTCAAACAAGAAGCAGACGACAAGGAGAGCGCGCGCCGCTCTACTGCGCCGCGCTGAAAACGACGCCGCCGAAGGCCGTCCGGCGCGTGAACACGCGGCGCATGAAAAGAAATTTAAAAAAAAGCCAATCCAATCACAAAAGAACACGGAGCCTCGAGCAGCCAATGAGAAATCGACGAGTCGACCAGAGCAGCAGAAAAAGGAGCCGCGCTGGCAGTAGGGGGAAGAGTTCCAGAAGCGACACCAGGACAAGGTCGGCCACCGGATCGGGAGCTGAAGACGGCCGTCGGGTTCCGGACCCGAGCCACCAGGACTTCACCCGGCCGGGGCCTCCTGCCAACCCGTTCCTGGGAGTCGCCACTCTTCCTGATCGTAAACAGCTGCCCGAGGCCGGCAAGCGACTGTGCCCGTGGGCAGAACGAGAGCTGTCGGGCTACGGGCCCGAGCTCTACGGCCAGCTGCCCGGCCAGGACGCCGCCGCCGTCAACCCCTGCTGCCAAGCCGCCTGCCTTCCCGGGCATCGCCACCCTGCCCGATAATCGACTGCTGCTGCCCGAGGCCGGTGAGCGTCTGCGTCCGTGGGCAGAACCTGAGCTGTCGGGCTACGAGCCCGAGTGCCACGATCAGCTGCCCGACCAGAACGCCACCAGCGTCGGCTCGTGCTGCCGAGCCGCCTGTCTTCTCCCTCCGAGCCAGAGCTGCCACGCTCTGGTAGCCTGTACGACGTTCCGACCGCGACCTTTTGGTGAGACAAACAACGCTTCTATCGTCGTCTCCGCTTCGCCGCATCGAGACTCTAGTGCATAATCACACCCGCAGCCTGCCCGAACTTGCCCGACATCAGTAAGCGTTCTAGCCACATGTGTGTTGTATTATGAGTTCTTTTTGAGTGTTTATTTTATGGGGTTTTTTTTCTCGTTCTAGTTACATTAAACGTTTTGTGTGTGCGTTCCACAAACGGCTTTGTCCTCGATTGGTTTCTGGGAGGCTCCGCCTCAGAGAACCGCCAGAAAACATTAACACAAAAGAACCTGCTCATCACAAGGACAAAGAGGTGCTTGTATCTGGAACGGCACCCCGGCACACAACATTTGTTCGGCATCATTGTCCCACCCAGCCACTTCAATTTAACAGTGCAGCAATCGAGAAATAGTGCAGCACATGCACAGAACGCACCCGATCACTCAGCTCGCTTGGTACCGCGCAAGCGTTTCGGTACGCGAGCGATGCCCTCTGTAGCACAGTGGCGCCGCGTGGCGGCAGCTTTGGGCAGCGTATGAACCTCTCCCATAGCGTGACGGCGGAGTTTCATGACCAGAAAAAGATGGAAGGACTCTGGTTAAACTGACAGCAGTCAAGGTTGCACGTGCGATACCTGCACTTAAAACAACGCACCTTGCAAAGAGCGCAAACAAACTGAAGAGTCAAAGCTGCCAAACAGCGACAGTGTGCATCTATTCAGTGCGAAGGGCAGAACACTGATAAGCAACCAAGCAAAGGCACCGTTGCCTAGGCAACACCCCCCCCCCCCCGCATACCCGCAATACGCTGCCACTGCATTTCCCCCCCCCCCAGCCTTAGTTTGTTTGCTTCGTGTCTCCCCCTCCTTCTCCACACTGCCCTCGTACCCCCCCTCCCATCGGCCAGCACACCTCGTAGTGCACTCACTACCATGGAAGTGTGTGGGATTTTCCCGAGTAAGCCACATTATACCTGGTACTCCGTATTACACGACTGCACTATACGCAGCATGTCTATACAGTATAGACCACTTATAACGTAACCGCTTATAGTGCAGGACCGGATCTCGTGCGGTCTTTTCAGACTCACGTTAATTTTCCCATAGCACTCCATGCATACACGCATCGCTTATAGTGCAGTTGCGGGAAACGAAATACCGGTTACAGTGCGGCTGCCTGGGAGTACGGAAGTCAGCGGAGACGGCGATCGCTCCCCTCAAACGGGCGCCCCCAGGAGTGCTCGAGGAAGAAAGAAACGAAGTGGAGGGGAAGGGAAAGTGGTGCGAACGAACAGCCAGTGAGGTTGAAACCAGAACCTTGAGTGCGAGAAAATATCACGGCGCGCTTAGCGAGCGAGGGCCACGAAACTGCCAACGCTGGCCAACGCTCGATTCACGATAACAGCAGTAAACGAAACTTCAGGGAGGGAACGGGCGGCGCTGGCACGGCAGGGCAAAGGGCGCACGCGGAGACCGTGGAATGTGAGGGAGGAGGGCGGCAAGGAAGCGGATTTCGCCTCGGAAACCTCGCCTCTTTGGTGGCTCCCCTTGGCCTCCCTCGTAGCTCCCTCACTTTCGACTGTCACCGTGCGCGCACCACAGGCGCCGCCGCTCCAGCCGACCCGGTGCCAGCTCCCCCAAGTTTTGTTTTCTGCCGTTATCGGGAAGCGCGCGTTTGCCGGCGTGGGCAGTTTCGTTGGCCGGCCTTGGACAGCGCCGCTGCTTCCCTCTGCGCCGTAGCCGCAGCGTGCAAGGTCAACACGCGACTAAAGAGTAGAGGAAGCGTAAAGGAGAAAGCAGGCTTCACTGCCATTTTCTACGCATGGCTACGGTAGCGTGGCTGAGATGTCGGCACGTACACGCATGTTCCGCCACAACGCAGAATCGGCGACCTTGCCATTTGAGAGAGGGTGAAACTTCCGCCGCATTTTTATTTCTTTCTTTGTCTTTTTTTTGTTTTGTTCGCGTGCGACATTGAGAGGTCTCTCCTAAGCTTTTACTCTATGGCGGTGCCAGAGCAATGCCAGTCGGAGGCGCCGCCGCGTGATTTGGTTCGAATTAACGAGATTTGACTGTAAATTGAATGCAAACGTTCTAGCCGCATTCCTCGACTGTTGCATACACGTGGCGGCTCGGTGCACATGTTTTGCATTTGTGCGGGCCTTGAAAATTGTTGCATTGGTTATAGTGCGGTATCGCTTATAGTGCGGATATTCGCGACTCCGGTGACTTACGTTATAAGCGGTCTAAACTGTACATGGAGTTCTATGGGAGATAAACAGGAGTTGGAAATGGCCGCATTATAGCCAGTTCTGCACTATAAGCGGTTATGTTATACGTGGTCTAAGCTGTAATGGCAAAAAGATTAATGACCACTTTAAAATAAATATTCTAAATCCTGCCGTTTTAAGTCTTACGTTGCCAACCTGTATCATTACATCTCAATCTAATCCATAAACAAGTCCACAGAGGTCAAAACTTGTACCTTGTAAAAACAAACATGGTCACAACCGAATCGACACTATTTTCACTGTGTTGTACAATGCTGCAGTACCATGCAGCCTTTCACACTTCCACTTCATTCATGCGCAACATTATGGCAACACAGCGTGTTCAGTATGATGGATATTTCAAAAAGTCTAAAAAATTTGAAGCCCAAGGAGCTTGGAAACTTGGCTACGGCTGAGCGTGGACGATTCACAGATGGTGGAGCCAGCAGGAGGTCCACTTTAAATTTGACTAAAAAGATTTGATCTGGGAATTTGATCTGGCAATAAGGAAAGCTCTGCCTCTTCTTCCTCGACAAAAAGTGAAGAGACCTCGTTTTGGAAATACGATTCCTTGAACAAAAGAACCATTACTTTTTCCGTTCATCTTGCACTACCCTATTAGTAGAATAATTTTCTTTACTTCGCGTGGCTGGAAAGTTGCCCCTCGCATTGCAATCACACACGTGTTACATTCAAGTAAATACGGTATTAGCCTGTTTTTGTATGGGAGTGTACCGTATTTTACGGTCTATAAGTCGCACCTTTGTATAAGACACAACCCCTCAAAACGGCATTTAAAAAGACGTATATAAGTCACACTGGTATATAAGACGCACCTGTTCGTTTGGTAAGCGATTTAAAAAAAATACAGTGACGTTTCACTCTGTCAACGCGGGTCACGCACACGCGTATGGGTGCCACATATTTCCACTCCAGGTGCATTTTTGCCGTTGTGGTTGCCACGATGTACCGTATAAAGTCCAAGGGCGATAACATATCGTCCCCGCGCGCCTTATGCTGTATGTGCGAGTGAAAGCGTGCAACAGTGAGCCGAATTGCAACCAAGAGAGGAAAGTGGGAAGGCAGCGCGGGAGACAGTGGGCGTGGGGGGCTTGTGCTCTGGTAGCAACTGGCACGCGCTCAGCGATCTGCGGATGCGACTACTTCGGGGCAAGTCGACTCGCGGTCGGCCTGCCGCTCCTTGCTTTGCTGCTCCGTCCTTCAAGCACGGCACTTGGGAACTCAATCATGAGAAGAACCCGGCACTTTGATATCGCGCACAGAACCCATAGCAATTAAGGTGGGAGGCCATACTCAAAAAAAAATTTTTTAATTCAGCAGCCAGGAATATAATAATTTTTTGTCCGATTAAGCACGTCTTAAGTAACATATTTCACTATTGAAAGTGCAAAAAAGAGTTCAAATTTTTTTCAGGGAGTCAGTTCTAATAAAGAAATGTGCTAAAATTGGTAGTCGCGCCAGCAATGATAAGCAACTACTGAAATGAGGAATTGAGGAAAGCTTTGGCATATGTGTAGCTAAATGTATGCCCTATGAAATGAACCAGGATAAACATAATGTGATAGACACTAAAAAAGAAATCCTCCAAAAACTAAACAAAATTCGAAAAATGACCAGTTTTGGTCACATTTATTTGCAAAATGGGCTCTAAAGTCATAACTATTGCATCAGTGTTTTTCATCGTGGTTCATTTCACACATCTGTATGTGAGGAATGAGTGTGCAAAATTCAATTTCAATATATTCAAATAAAAAAAAGTTATCACCGTTTGCGTAACATGAGGTGAAGCAAAATCTTGTTTTGAGAAAAACATAAAGAGTTCAAACCATGTGAAACATGTGAAAAACAACACATAGAGGCCTAAAATGCACCAGGCTCGTAGGTGGGGCCCTAGTGAGATGCAGTAGAGTCTCCTTTTGTTCGTGCTGCTGCTCGCCTTTTCTTCCTAGCCCATTTTGTCTCGTCAGTTCATTTGCGTAGAGCCTTCTGCATGCGCTGGTGGTCTCTGGCATTGCAAGCTCTTGTCGTGTAGTACCCTGGTTCAATGCCAGCCTGCCTCAGTATGTCCAGGGTGCTTATGCTACCATTATTAAAATGTGCAACAGCGTCATGTAAGGAAAACCGTATTGTAGGCAAGCTGACATACACCTCCTTGGGAGCCCGCTGCCATATAAGTCCATTGAAGCATTCATTTGCATTTTGTGTCTTGCCATGCAGACACTTTGATAAAAGTTCATCCAAGCAGAGATCGCTGTACACAGCTTTTACTCTGCTCAGCACATCATTCGGAAGTCCTCCTTTGTGGACGTACTTCCCTTGGCCGAGGGATTTGACATTTTTGTTGCCGCACCAGCTGATCGGTCCTACTGGGCACAGGCCGTGTCTTGGTTGCGCATCTGTAGAGCTGCAGTGGAAGAGGCTGGCCAGGGTGGCTTGTTTCATCTCCGAAAGTTTTCCCACATTAGCTCTTATAGCTATCCCATAGTAGTTTTGCAAGCGGTCAGTAAGGGCATCAGTCAACTTTCCTTTACCTCCAAGTCCCCGCACTGTTTTCTTGAGTTTCCTCAGGTGGCAGCCGACACGCTTCTGAACATGCCCAATGCATTCAAGTTTCTGCACGCTGTTTTCTCCATACATGTCCTTTACAGTGGCATAGCTCTTTGAGTCACCATCACCATAGTACTCCAGGTACTTCAAGCCTCGTGTTGCTTGTGATCGCTCAAATATTCTGTACAAACCAACCGTCTCCATACTACCTGCACTTCCTTTATGGTTTGCTTGGCAGGAAGTGTGACTTGCCTTCCACTCCTTTGTATGAAGCACTGTTTGGGTTCAACTTTCGTTTGGTTTTGCAAGCCATGCATGTGCTGGAAAGTGCCTCAACATCAATAATTTTTCCTGTGTCAACAGAAATCACCGACACACAGCCGTTCAAAGAAGAATGGCCACGCTTCTGCCACGTTCCGTCACCTGAAACACCGCACTCATCACTCCTTATGACACGACAAACTTCTGCAACAGCATCAGTCATCGACTTCGATACTACTTTTTCAGCTGCTGCAGACAGTTGAGATAATGTTCTGTCGTAGGCGGAATGGCGCGCAGAGGGAGGCATGTTCATCACTTTGGAGAATGTTGTAGCACCTGCAAGCCCTTTCCCTAACTGGCGCATTGCATACACCAGTCGAACATTGTTATCATTAGCACGCACCGTTCTTTTCGATGTATTGAACGAATGCTCGAAGCCACACACAGCACACACAACTGCACAGGTAGAGCAAATCCCTTGATGAGAGCGTTCTTCCAGCTTCAGTGATGAATTCTTGCATTCAGGGCATGCTAGCACTGAAAAAACTGAACAAAGGATATCAAAGTCAACTATCCTGTTCCCTTGGAGAGCAGGATCTGGCAACAGAGCTTCGTAGCTTTTCTCGTTGTTCCCAAGCTTCTTGGCACTTGCTGAAACGCCCGCGTCCACTAGCTCAGGAGACAGACGCTTCGTCGTGTGTTGGTTCCCGGCAAACTTACGTTTGCGTCTTCTGTGCACTCTGACCTTTGCCATACTACTTAAAAAGTGGTCTAAGTGGTCTACTTTTTATGCCTTCACAACTGCGAGCATTGCAAAAACGCAATTTGCAATTTAAACAGCAGCTAAGCGACGCCTGACCAAGGTAAACAACAAACGTTCTTCGAGCGTCAGGATCCCCCTTGTGGCTGTTCTTATAGAGATTTTAGAAGAATAGTAAACGCATAAACAAGCATAAGAATACCATTTAATAATACAAACAGCTGATAATAAAAAATACTCAGTATAGTAATTACAGAAAGAAATATAACTGATTTCCGAAACCAATGCAATTTAGTTTCGGTTTCGCAATACGAGGGTACGGGTTCAAAAACTCCCTATAACGCCCAAACTAATCGTGATACTGTTTTTTGCAATAGGTAGTTAAATGTTTGGGGATCTTAAAATATAAAAAACAAAAAAATCTAATATTTGCAAAAAAATGACTTTTGAGTGTGGCCTCCCACCTTAAGTCAACCAGTGCGCTTCGCGTGGCCATGACATCGAATCCAATTTTGACGGCAGTTTTTCCGAAAAAAAAAAAACGCACATAAGTCGTTCTACAAGACACACGGTCGAAAAATTCAGAAAAACATTGCGTCTTATACACCGGAAAATACGGTACTTGAAAGTTCCCAATTTAGAGCTGCACTGTGTATGAGAAGTCGCCAATCCTGAATATCCATTCAAAGATCTGTGTTTCTGGGAACAATCGCACTATGTGTAAGCCAATGACCAAACACTAATCAGTCATTAGTGTGACCTTTTAAGCTCCATGCATACGGTTTAGCTTAATTTCAGTTTAACATGTTAATAAAAGAATCTATTATAAATATTGCTCTCACCTTCAGTCTAGCAATGCTTTGGCTTAGTTCATCAAAGGTCAGAGGCACAGCTGCAATGTTCAATGAGGCACCTCCAGAAACTGCCAGCAGCTCACCAAAGGCCTGTTTCAGCTCAGTCAAGGCTCCCTGAAGAAAAAAAAAAGAAAACATTAGTCATAGTGCCCTTAATAGACAAAGCCAGTCTAAACTTCAAGTGAAATAAAGTGGTACAGCAATGCTAAAAAACCTCCACATACATTAGCATAAATATGAACTGAGAGATAGTTTCAAAATGACAGTGCGAAGCACTCGTGAAGTCCTAAAAACGCATCATTCACACGTGTGAGCAAAAAATCTAGAGGCAACAGGAAGGTCCTGAAAGAGAATATGCATACCAACAAAGCAAATATAGCATACCTGCCTAAAAAAATGTATAAGTGTTTTTCATGTTTTTCACGGGACCATAAAAAAAAGGCGTAAGAGCCGGGAAATGCAAGAGCCGACAAACAGGAAAAATTGAGAAATGAGAGTAGTGTTGAACTGCAAAAATTTTATTTTAATTCTTACGTGTGAAAAAAAAGTCACAATTTCGCCCGAAAGCCAAAGTATCGATTGCGATTGCAAATTAGTAGACAGCTATACAAAGTAAGGATAGTAGTTCAATTGTCCGTATAAGCTTGTAAACATTTGTTTATTAACTATACAGTAGAACCCCGCTGTTACGTTTTTCACGGGACCGTAAAAAAAAAACGTAAGAGGCGGGAAACGCAAGAGCCAGGAAACAGGAAAAATTGAGAAATGGGAGTAGTGTTGAACTGCACACAATATTATTTTAATTCTTACGTGCGACAAAAAGTAGTTTTGCCCGACAGCCGAAGTATCGATTGTGATGAGCTATACAAAGTAAGAATAGTAGTTTTATCGTCTGTATAAACTTGTAAACGTTCGGTTATTAACTAATTAACAAACATGGTGTCATCGCCCACAGGCAAACATGAACACATCACACTCGATGAGCGCGGACACGCGCAGTTAAGCGCCGCTGCAGAAGCGAGCGAAGTGACCTTCGTGCTGTTGTCTATCGCTTCAACCCAAACTGAGCGCCGAGAACACGCAGCACGCACAAAGCCACGAGCCGCCGACGCACCTACACTGCGTAGAATCTGCCCCCACGCAGATCGCTTTCAAGATAAGGCCCGCGATACCGCGCGTGCGCCGCCGCGATGCCAGAGCACAACGCTGCCCGATACCCCCCCTCGCTCCCTCGCTGGTGGCTCGAGCGCAACGGAAGGAGGCGCGCCTCCTCCCTGCTTTTCTTTCGCGTGCGAGACGCGGTCGTCGGCTCCCCTCGCAAGTTTCACTCGCACATTCAGAATACGGCCGCGCGGCTTCCCTCGCACGCTTTCACTCGCACATACAGCATACGGCGCGCGGCGACGTATGCTGTATGTGCGAGTGAAAGCGTGCGAGGGGAGCCGACGACTGCATCTCGCGCGCGAGAGAAAGCATACGGCGCGCGGCGACGTATGCTGTATGTGCGAGTGAAAGCGTGCAAGGGGAGCCGACGTATGTGTCTCACGCGCGAAAGAAAGCGTACGGCGCGCGGCGACGGCGTTATCGCCCTTGGACTTTATACGGAACATCTATGAGCCAAAACCAATTTTAGGGCCGCAACGCGTCATAGACACTATCTTTAGATAGCAAAAGCGGATATCAAAGGCCATACTTTTGCTGGCGGAAACCGAAAATATGTAATAAATGTCGCCCCCAGCACTTTGGGCGGCCAATGCCATCGTCAAGCAACCAAGCCAAGCGACATGAAAAGTCAAAATGGCCGCTCGGGCCGGCGCGGTGTGGCAGTTCGCAACGTATGATGCGGGAACGGTCCCACAGTTGCGACGTAACAGCGGGGTTACCAATGCATTGGGTTCTATGGGAGCTGTGCCGGGACCGGCCGAAAACGACGTAACAGCCGGGAAAACGCAGCACCCGGGAACGTAACAGCGGGGTTCTACTGTATCAGCAAGTATGGAGTCAGTGCGGACACCCGCTCTCAAACGCTGGCGTGCGGAAGCACCGCAGCAACAGCGAGCAAAGTGACCTTCGTGCTGCTGTCTATCGCTTCAACGCAAACTGAGCAACGAGAACACACAGTATGCACACAGCTACAAGCCACCGATGCACCTACACTGCGTAGACTCTGCCGTCAACGCAGATTGCTTTCATGATATAGCCCGTGCGACCGCGCACCACCACGCAGTACGCACTTAACCCTCCCCCTCGCTCCCTTGCCGGTGCCTCGAGCACGACGGAAGACGCGCTTCTTCTTTCAAGAATCTCCTACCACTTCCTCCCCGCTTTTCTTTCTTGCGTGCACGAAATTTGGCCGCAGTCGTCGGCTCCCCTTGCACGCTTTCACTCACACATACAGCATACGGCGCGTGGTGACGGCGCTATCGCTCTTTGACTCTAAACGGAACATCTATGCACAAAAACCATTTTAGGGCCCCAACGCATCATCGACACCATCTTTAGATAGCAAATACGAAACTCAAAGGCCATCCTTTTGCTGGGGGAAACCGAAAATACGTAATAGGTGTCGACCCAGCAAGTTGTGCGGCCAATGCCATCATCAAGCCACCAAGCCAAGCGACATGAAAAGTAAAAATGGCCGCTCGGGCCGGCGCGGGGGGCCAGCGCATGATGCAGGAACGGTCCCACAGTTGCGACGCAACAGCGGGGTTACCAATGCGTTGGCTCCTAAGGGAGCTATGCCGGGACCGGCGTAAAACAACGTAACAGCATGGAAAACACAGTACCCGGGAACGTAACAGTGGGATTCTACTGTAACTACATAGGAGGGAGGGGAGGGGGAGGAAAAAAGTTTCGGACAGTGGAGAATGAGATGAAGTAACCAACACAACATATAATGAAGGCGGGCGCGCCACCACTGGAAATCCTGGCAAGACAGTCGGCTTGACAGAGCATGAGGAATTATGTAGCCACCGCAGCTGCCATGTCATAATTAAAAGGCAGGGGGCAAGCCGTCAACAGCACCAGGATTCCAGTTTTCTCGTCACGCTCTGTCATGCTAAACCTTGGCCTCCAACAAGCATTCCACTGCTTTCCTGGCTGCAGACATCCGTCGTGCAGTCATTGGAGCAGACTTCTTGCACAACTATGGACTCCTTGTCGACGTTCAACGATGCCGTCTCTTGGATTCCGTGACCGAGCTATCTGTTCCAGGCGTCCCATCATCAGGCACATCACCGACCGCACCTATTTCTGCCTTGTTGGACATACCTTTCACCGCGCTCCTATGCGAGTCTCCCACCTTGACGCACCTGCCTGACTGGACACAACCGGTGCAACATGACGTGTGCCATCACATCATCACCTCTGGCCAACCAGTCTATTTCCGACCCTGACGTTTGTCCCCGGAGAAACTCAAAAACACTCGCGTGGAGTTCGAACATATGCTGGAACTTGGCATCATCCGCCCTTCCTCCAGTAATTGGGCATCACTTCACATGGCGCCTAAGAAGACATAGACTGGCGCCCATGCAGCGATTACCGGGCACTAAACAATGTTACAGTTCTTGATCGCTACCCTCCCCTGAACAATCAGAACTTCTCGGTAGCGTCGCACGGCACGACAATCTTTTCTAAGATCGATCTCGTTCACGCCTATCATCAACTACCGGTCGCTGAAGAAGACATTCCCAAGACCGCCATCACCACACCCTTCGGTCTTTTTGAATTTCCCCACATGCCTTTCGGCTTAAGGAATGCGGGCCAATCCTTTCAGCGTTTCATCGATTCCTTCACCAGAGGCCTTTCGTGTATGCATACATTGACAACCTTCTCGTCGCAAGCTTTTCCGCAGAAGAACATCTTCGCCACTTGCGGTTGTTGTTTTCATGCCTTACCAGTAAAGCGATTGTCATCAACGCCGCCAAGAGCGAATTCGGTCAACCCAAACTCGAGTTCCTCAGTCACATCGTCGACGCTAACGGCATTCGACCACTGTTGTCCAAGATTCGCGTCATCGAAGACCTTCCCCGACCCGACCACATTCACCAAGCTTCACCAATTTCTACCGCCGATTCATCACCGATTGCGCACGACTTATGGCTCCACTAACATTCTTCTGGTGAACAAACGTAAAGAAGTGCTTCAGTGGAATGAAGAGGCCACTAACGCTTTCACAACTCGGAACTCGCTGACACCACGCTGCTTAGACACCCAAAGCCAGATGCGCCCACTGCCATCATGACCGACGCTTCAAACGCCGCCGTTGGTGCCGTTCTGCAGCAATTCATCGACAATGCGTGGCATCCACTCTATTTTTTCTCCAAGAAACTGAAGCCTGTGCAGTCTCGCTACAGCGTGTTCGGCCGTGAATTACTCGCCATTTACCTGGCTATCAGACATTTTTGCCATTTCCTAGAAGGCCGTGCATTTACTGTCTTCCCAGACCGCAAGCCCCTTGTGCTCGCAATAAACCGCTCAGCGTCTTGTTACTCGCCCCGCTAGAGTCGACACCTTTCCTACATCTCCGAGTTTACAAGAACGTTCCGCCATATCAAGGGCACCGACAATGTTCCAGCTGACGTTCTGAGTCGTGTCAATGCTGTTTCCACATTGACACCGGAGGCTTTCATCATCAATGTCGACTTACTCGGTAGTCAACAGCGCGACGATACCAAACTTCATACACTCCGGAATTTGTCAACGTCCCTGAAATTGGAGGACGTCGTTGTGACTCCAGATGGTACGTCCGTCGTCTGCGACACTTCTACCGACACACCTAGACCATACATTCCTGCATCCCTTTGCAGACGTCTATCCGCCGTGCACAACCTGTCGCATCCTAGCATACGCGCGACACAGAGGCTTCTTTCCAATCGTTTCGTTTGGCCTCGACTAAACGCGCAAGTTTGTGATTGGGTTTGCTGCTGCTTGTTGTGTCAACGCTCTAAGATCCAGCGTCATCCCATCCCAGTTGCCAAGTCTTTTCTTCTGCCGGATGCTCGTTTTGACACCGTGCACCTGGACCTCCGTCAGCCCTCTCGCACCTTCGAAAGGTTACTGCTATAAACTGACATGCATCAACCGCTGTACACGGTGGCCAGAAGCTACACCTATATCTGAAATCTCAGTGCCCACTGTTGCAGCAGCTTTCGTGTCTACATGGAATGCAAGGTTCGGCTGCCCATCCACAATAGTCACCGATCGTGGTCGGCAGTTTGACTCGGCACTCTTCAATGAGCTGCTCAAACTACTTGAAACGATGCGTTTTCACATAACTGCATACCACCCACTGTCCAATGGGCTTGTTGAATGTTTTCACAGGAATCTCAAAGCCTCCCTTATGGTGCATGAATTGCCGGAGAAGCGGGTTCTCCATTTGCCTCTCGTCTCACTTGGCATCAGAGCCGAAGTCAAGAGCAACCTAGGTTGCTCCTGGGCTGAGCTAGTCTACGGCACTCACCTACGCCTTCCATGCGATTTCTTTGTCGCCACCAGCAAAACACCTATGCCATCACCTGCTGACTATATTGCCGAACTGCAAGCTTTCTTCAGCCAGATACGCCCCATGCCTACAAGTTCGCAAGAAGCGAGGTCTCCGTACGTTTCTCCCACACTCACCTCTGTTAACACCTTTTCGTGCAACTGTGCCGTGTGGAAGCCTTTGCAGCCGCACTACTCTGGGCCATATTGTGTTCTCGACCATTGTCCCACGACTTTTGTTGTGAACGTCAACGGCCGATCAGACAATTGCCCTGAAACGTCTTAAACCCGCCTACATTGAAGCACCCGTGCCATCGGCCCCACCAATGTGCGACGCAACCCTGCTGCATCGATTGACGCCGCCTTCGAACGTGACGCCCAAGACCAATGCCAAGACACATGGACTTTTCATCATTCGTCGAATTTCCTCCTCTCTAGGGGTAGGGGGGGAGGGAGCCCTCTGTAATGGCAGCAACATCGGCGACACATGAGAATTAGGTAGATGCTCGCGTCTACACGAGGCATGAGCGGTTGGCACGCGCCGGCACGGGCTGGCGTTCCAAGACAGATTGAACATGCTACGCTAAGAGATCGAGTGTCGGTTTTTCCTCTCCCTCGGAAGGCCGAGACTTTACCGGTCTACATGGTCGTTTGTCGCCACAAGCCAAAGAGAGTCATCCTGCGAAATCCAAATGACAAACTTATTTCCCGCAAGGCATTTCTTAAGCCTAAGGCTCTAAAATGTAGCCATGATGGCTGCAGTGTGAACCAACTAGAAAAAAAATATGGTGGCACGATTTTGCTGTTTATCCGGCTTTGTCTAGCTCATCGATGGCAACGGTGCTTTAAACAAGCCTCTTGTGGGCAGCTGTGTACACACCACATTGCAATAATTTAGACATGCTATCAAATGAATACAAGGTCTGTTAGAAAAGTATCCGACCTTATTTTTTTTCGCGAGCACCTGATGAATATGAAACAAGCGCGCTTGCATCAGCCGACCTTGAACCTTCGTGCGCATGTGCGAACTTTTTCCCGCCTGCCGATAGCGTCAGTTTCTGGGACACGTTTGAGTGAGGTAGTGCGCAGTGCTCTCGTCGGTTTTTTTCATTGCAAGGAAAATGGCGGAGCGACTGGAGCAGCCCTACTGCATCAAATTTTGCCAGAAACTGGGCAACAGCCAAGTGGAAACCATTCGGAAGATTTAGATCGCTTTTGGTGACGGTGCTGTGAGCAGCACACAGATTAAGTAGGGAGTGGTACAACCGGTCTAAAGACGGCCGCACATCGGTGTGAGCGAGCCACGCTCCGGTCGGCCATCAACATGCCGAAATGACCAGGTCATTGCCGAAGTGAACGCTGTAGTGATGCGGGACCATTGTGTGACTATCCGAGAAATTGCGGAAGAGGTGGGCATCAGCATTTTTTCTGCACATTCCATTATCACCGAAGATTTGGCCATGAAGAGAGCTGCAGCGAAATTCGTGCCGAAGCTGCTCACGGTGGAGCAAAAGCAACTTCGCACTTGATTCAGACTTTTTTGGCGAAAAACCAAACCCTGTAGTTCAACAGGCTCCTTACTCTCATGATATGGCCCCCTGCGGCTTCTGGGTGTTTCCCAAAATCAAGAGGCCATTGAAAGGAGTGTGATTTCAGACAAGAGAGGACATTATGGCTGCTGACAGCTGAGCTAAATGACAGTTGAGCTAAACTCCATTCCGAAAGAGGCCTTCTCGGAATGCTTCCAACAATGGCAGCACCGCTGGCAGAAGTGCATGGAGTCCCAAGGAGACTACTTTGAGGGGGATTAGGTTTCGAACGCTTCAGTTATGCCATTTTTTTTTTCGACCAAAGATCGGATACGTTTCTAACAGACCTCGTATATCTTAGATTCATACCGAGGAATTGGGTACATTTTGTTCAGTTTCCTTTTTCGATACTACTGTATACACTCGACTAAGGGCCGCGCTCGTGTAAGTGCCGCTCCCCCCAACTTGACAGTCCAAATTTTGAAAAAAAATATATGTCGCCAGAAAACGGCAGCATCATCGCGTCTCGCGTACGGCACATTTCGCGGGAGCCACCAGATGGCAATAGCTGTCCTGTGGCTTCGTCACGGGCGCTATCAGTGAGCTTCGGGCGCACGGCACTATCTGGGAGAGCTTGTCGCTTTTCTCGCCAGCGCCAATGATCCTTTGTGCCGCCGTTCATTTTGACAACTGTCTATAGCACAACCGCTTGCGAAGAAAAGAAAAAACACTTAACCGCATACGATGCTGTGTTCAAACTTCAAGCTGTCGCATACGCTGAAAAGAATGGAAAACGTGCAGCCGGCTGGAATTTGCATGTCGACGACAAGTGCGTGCGTCGGTGGTGCGGCCAAAAGGAAGAGCTGGCATAGGTTTTTGCATACGTGGATAGAAAACTGAACAAAAATTTCAGACTTCCATGGAAGGGCCGCACCCCATCAAAATCGCGAAAAAAAGTGTGGCCCTTACACGAGTGTATACGGTACATGGCGTATCGACCGAGAACTCGAAATCCCCGCCATGACTTACACCATGATGCACTGTACTCAAGAAACACAATAAAAAGAACACCCTGAGAGTCGCGTCATCTTGGTACTCTGAAAGGAGTGTGCTTATGTATCAGCATTATCTCGAAGACGGCTAGCTAATTGCTCAACTGGCAATGATTCGACGATTTTGGCAGACACCTCGCCAGACAGCTCCTCAGCATTCGGGACGAAATGTCTGGCCAAGATAAGTGCTCCTGCGAAGCTTCCATACAACGTTTTTCTTTCTTTTTTTTGACCGTTTTTCTTTTTGACCTGTGGCTGCACCACTGTGGCTGCAGCTTGCATATATGCCAGCATTCTGTTTTGTGGGTTTCCTATAAAGCTGGCGTGCTGCATTGTTTAATAGAAAGCTTTAAGCTGAGGCCTATCGCGGATTCTGGTATCTCCAATACATCTGAAATGCAGAAATGCTTTCATGAGAAAACCGCAGAACCGATTTCAATTTGTTGCATTTAAGAGAGAAAGGTCAATTAAAGTGACTTCAACAATTACAACGCTGATTTAGGTCATGTAATTTTTTACAATTGCCCATATTCGGTAAATTCGAAAAAAAATGGAAGCATGAAGTTTACAAATCCATAATTCAGAATCAAAAACAAATATCACATTTCTACAAACTGCACCTATGGGAGTATCTAAAGCAGACACTTACTTTATGAATTTACAACTTTTGTGTTGTTACAATGTTTAAAAGAGTTTTGGAGATGTCATTCACAAATTGCAGAGTGCAATATTTCAGGGTGACGTGCACTTTTGTACACTTTAGATGTATTATTAAGCGCAGTTGAAAGAATTACAATATATTTTTTAGTTTCTGACGTACAGAGTTGTATACTTATTGTTTTGTTTTTGAAATATTGCAATATTTATGAAATTTTGTACAAAAATGTTGGCAGCCTAAATAAAAAATTTCTCTCTGAAATCACTACATTTTAAATTCTCCTTCTAAATTCGGTGCAGTGGTTGCTCAGGAAAATTATTGCCAATGTCAATGTATTTAGATGGGAGCCCCCGAGCTAAAGCTTTCCCTTAAAAGGAAGTTTTAGCTTGGGCTCAACTGTCGTGCCACCTATTCAAATAGATGTACAGTGAAATCTCGATGATACGAATCTCATGGGGTCACGAAAAATATTCGTATTAGCCAAAATTCGCATCATCAAAACACAATTAAAACTAGCTAAATTAAAGAGTCGGAGGTGAACTCACTCAGGCACGCGTACGTAAAAAGCATTTACAGTATAGATCACTTATAACGTAACTGTTTATAGTGCAGAACTGGCTACAACGCGGCCTTTTCCAACTCCCGTTTACCCTCCCGTAGAACTCCATGTATACGCATACTGCTTACAGTGCAGCCGCGTGAGACGAAATACCGGTTAAATGTGGCTTCCGCTGGAAAATCTCGCCGACAAGGGCGGTAGCGAGCACGCTTCCCAACGAGGTGCACCCACCGACGGGAGAGGAGATCAACGAAGGCGATGCAGAGGAGGAGCATGAGACGTGGAGCATGAGTCCAAGGGCAATAAAATTGTCACCGCGCGCCGTATGTACGAATGAAAGTCCGCCTTTCGCGCGGGGGACGCGCGCCTTCACGCACGGAGAGCGAACGCACAGCGGAGAGCAAACGAGACTTCCGTTCACGGCCGGGCGCACCAGTCGAGCCCAGCCCCGCTTCCGTCGCACGAAAGGGCAGGGGGTATGGGAGGAAGGGAGGGAGGGGGGGGGGGGCGACGCTGTGCTGCGGGGAACCAAATCTTGCAACCGGGCGCAAGGGTAACTGGCGACGCAATCTCCCACCGAAAGGAGCAAAGCGGGAAGGCAGCGCAGGACAGAGGGAGGGGGGGGGGGCGGCTTCTACTCTGCCAACAAATGCGTTCTTGTTCTTTGCGCCTGTGCCAGCTGTCAAGGTTGTCGCGCGCATCGTATCTTGAAAGCGACCTCCACAGGGCTCTGACCTTTGTATGCGCTGTGCTTACGCCGCTCAGTTTCCGTCGAAGCGATAGACTGCATGAAGCTTCGCTCGCTGCGGCGGCCGCACGCAAAAACAAGAAAAGTGCCACCGCGTCAAACTATTCGCACCCAGTCGCGGCCTCCGTGCTGTCCGGCGCTGCATCCGCGCCTCTGCACCAAAAGAGAAAGGGAGAAAGTGCGTGACTGTGTGCTGTTCTTTTTCGAGGCCGTCGGTGGGGCGGCGTTTATTCGTATCAACCGACGCAGGTCGAAAATCGATTCGTAACAACCGTTCTCTAGCACGTTGCAAAGTAATGGGGTTCAGCCGGGACCACAGGAAAATTCGTATCATCCGAAAATTCGTATGAGCCGTGATCGTATGATCAAGATTCCAGTGTATAAAGCAGAAAGGTCTTTCTGAGATAACGACTGGACCAATTTTAATCAATTTTGGTGCACTTAAGAGAGAAAGTTTATTTCTAGTGACGGATGGAAGCGAAAGTTTGATTTAGGGGCTGAATACTTTTAAAAGGAATGTTCAAAAATTGGCAAGCTCAAAAAAAAAAAGATAAAGCACAAAGTTTAGAAATTTGTACCTTTGTACCAAGAACAGATATTGAACTTCTGTGAACTTATTCCCTGAAAAGCATCCAAAGCGGACAAATGTGATATATCACTACATATCTTACATGAATTTGTCAAATCGTTTACAAGGGTTTTGCAAAAGTCCTACTCGCATATTAGGGGCCAATTTGACAGCTATATATACCACAACAATTCTGTCAGGTATAGATTTACTATGGTATGGTAAAGCTTTATTGAGATAGGGATGGCTTATCGGCCTGTCAAGGGTAAAGGAGTTGGGGAATTGGGAGATGAGGACAGGGCCAGCCACCAAGGAATGCTATAAGATGCAATTTACAGCATTGTAGTATTGTTTTACATTGTTGAATTACAGAACTGTAAATGCGATAGCCTCGTTTTCTGAAAATTTAGTTTTAAGCAATTTCTATTAAAACATTCACGGTTGAAATAAACATTTTGCTACCAACAATCACTAGATTTTAACTTTTTCTTTTAAATACAACAATCATCAAATTTGGTTTGGTTGTTGCTAAAGCTTCCTTTCAAGTTCCAGTTAGAATAATATATTTGTTGGTAGGATGTTTGTAAAATTGCTTGGGAAGGAAGAAGAGGAAAGAAAGGAAGGAGGGCTAGATGTTAATGCGAACAGCATCTGGTTGGCTAAAAATCACAGAAAGCTTCCTTCTAGAATTCTATAGCATTTAGATTAAACAATTTAGGAGATGCTACTGGCCGTGTACACCAGAAAAGTTAAAAGCGGTACGCTTCAAGGTGCATTTACAAACTTCCTGTTTTTCTCTAATTATTCTCAATATACGACTGAAATATTATCAAGATACAACGTGACGACGACGAACAAGGGAGAAGTGGCACATGCACGTTCTGAGCACAAGCGCAACCCGAGGGGCGCCAATGAGCCAGCTGCGGAAGAAGACGAGGCTCAAGCCAATGCTGATGATAGTTTTCTGTACACAGGCGATTTCGCCTGGCCACATACAATTTCGCCTAGACATAAAGCTTCGCTTTAAAAAGTGAACAATACAATTTGAAAATGACAGACATTGAAAGCCAACACCAAGTACCCACACTAACAGCTCACTTTGATAAGCACGACATTGTGACGATTCGCTTGGTCAGCATCTTTTGCGATCTCTTTGTGGGCTTGCAGCTGCTGCCGAAGTTCCTCAGAGGCCGCATCGCGCTCAGCTCTCAATGCGGGCAGTTGGTGCTGCAACAAAGTAAAAGTAGCACTGACTGATTGTGTCACATTTTATGATAAATTTCACACAGTCAAACAAATTGCATGAATTTTTTTTTGTGTGTCTAAAGTGTACACCAGATGCTGACGTGATGACTGCATTCAATTACGTAGCATATTAACTTTACTTCTACTAAATAATATCCAATTGCAATCTAGATTAAATTTATATAAAATACAGCTTCATTTTCCACTTTTGACAGCAGGAAGACAGTCTGAATATCATGCCCCATAACCTACTTATCAGGAGGATTCTTTGCATAAAAGAGGAAATTGTCACCCACCTGACTAGCACAAAGCCACAAAGTTCGAGTTCGAGTGAGCCTTAAGCAAAAAATGTATTTTGTGAGAGTCTCAATGAGTTCAGATTACTTTGCTGACCTATGCCCTTTGATGCAAGCATCACGCCACTTTGGAAATCTTGTTGCCACATTCTAGAAGTTACTTGGGTGTTATATATGATGGGCACACGCATCCTACGAAGACGTTTTACTGCACTCTTCACAACAATTTACTTCAATAAACGAAAACAAAAGCTACAGTATTTACTCCTAGACAGAAGTAAAGCAGGATACCCAGAAACAGGAAAACTTATATGCGAACAATCACCAAAAGAAGTTAAACTATATTTTAGACAACATGGAGAAACAAAAAGTATTTTTTCAAAATTAGAACTGAAAATATACATACAGTGGAACCCCGATTATATGACCTTATCAGGACTACACAAAAATGTCGTAAAATAATACCAACAAAAATTATGTCAAGAATTTACAGTTTCACGTGAAGATGTTGCGAGGAGCTTCAATTTGCTATGAACCTATACACTGCAGGACTCAAAAAACCAAAACCGCCCCCAAAAAATAAATGTGAAAAGAACACTCCATTAAGGAAGCCAATCCGACTTTATTGGAGAGGTTTAGTATACCATGCATCGTGACCCACGCTCGCCAGCATTCTATAACGTTTTTTGCTTTTTACAGACTTTTGAAATTGGTTTATTTTTATGGATTTTTTTAGCTACGCAGCAAGAGCCGTCTTTTAAGCTTATTTATGCCTACAAGGCGGTCACCTACGACGTCGCCACCAGCATGGACAAATCTCCAAATATTGTCGATGGCATTCAGCACATCCACGAACACACACAGCAGCATCTGTAACAATGTCCTTGTCCGAGGTGGCAGCCAGCAGTGTTGGGTAAGACGACCCAAGCAAGACCGGAAACTCCACGACAGACACTTGAGAAGTCTTGTGGCCTTCCTGTGGCAAATCTGTTCGATCTTCGCACATGCTTTTCTGCTTTCCATACGTGCTAGGGCGGAATTCTCAGGTGATCATTTACCAAAATAGTTTCACTTACGCGAAACTAAGCAATGGACGCGTCGGAGTATGTGGCCAAAACCGCTGTGAGCACTGCACGAAGACACCGGGCATGACATATTGCCAAGAACACTAACGGGAGCAGGTGCTGCTGAGAGAAAATGCCGAGAGAAACTACAATATGTCAAAGAAGCAATAAAGACAGGTGGTGGTTGAGCAACGTGAAGAGGTGGATGGGAAACGAACGAAGAGAAGGCAGAGAACGCAAGAAAAAATCATGAATCATTCCACTCTGTGAAGGTGGACCACCAGCGAAGCTGTTTAGAGGGGTGACAGAATTTTGAACAAAGGTACGAACATATTTATTGTCCTGACTGGTGGTCATTATAACGATAGGTACGCACACACATTTGCGTATCACTTCTGTTATTAAAGGGCCCCTAAACCAGCCAGAGGTCGAAATTTAGTTGTGATGTTGCTGTTGTGCACGAGTCTACAATGAACATGTAGCCGCGAGAATTTTTCGAAATGGTGCCGTAAAAGCGGAGTTACACGCATTTGATGATCGAAATATGGCCCTCGCTCATTTCGCTCTTTAGTTCACTACTCTCCTCGTCAGCAAGGAGGAGACCTTGCCGAGTGCTCCTCCAAATGTCACGTGACATTGGTCATTACCAATGCGCTTCTCAAAACACTGTCCACTTCCAGTTAAGGCACGTGCACGCTAGCGGCAAATATACTGATGGCAAACCAGCCTCCAGTGCCGTAGAACGTCTGACGTACGATCAACAGGCCAATCATGGAGTATTTTTCTTCCTCCATGGGGCTAATAGACGACCGCGAAGCTGCGCGCCTGCGCCACCGGTGACAAAAACATCGGCTGCAGCTTCTGTTCCAAGCAAAATATTTTCCGCTAGATAAAGCGATGCATAAATTGTACATTTTATGAAAAGCGATACCCACTGTCAAACGTCAAACATGTACGAGCGCTCCGATATTTGTCAAGATCAGCTGCAGTGCACGGCTACCGACGGGAGACGACCGGCTCGGCTGTGCTCGCATCGGAGCCGCCGACGACGCTAATATCAGCGTATTTTTCTTTGTGTACAATTATTGCGAAGAGCGATAACAACGATAAGAAAATATTGTGGCTTGTGAGCGTCGGTAATTCCTTCCGAAGCGCCGTTGGCTTTATCTTTGAAGTGAACCGGAAAAGCCGTAGCGACGATATCGGCGCCGTCGAGCGATCAGCGGCAGTCAGGCTGCCGCACAAATGGGTCTCGGTCTCATCCTCTCTACGGCAAGGAAATCTCCGCGTTCACGAGCAAAACCGCCGTCGAATGGCAGCCCACGAATGGCAAACGGCGTGCGGTGAGTTACCGTGCCGGTAACATGGACAGGCCTTAGCCACGACTCAGCGCTTTTCGGCTATCCGCTGTTGCTCCCGTGCCGGCCCGTGCTCATGCGAAGTGTGCCGCTTTGGACCCTGTGTTGCACGCACGTCTAGAAAGGCCAGCACTGTCACACTTTCTTTGCGCAGCTAATCTGACCGTTAAGCACGACTGTGTTGAAACGCGAGCGATTTGGCACTTGCGTTGCAGGATGTAATTACTGATTCGCAAGTGCACACAAGCGA
Source organism: Dermacentor silvarum (assembly GCF_013339745.2). Classification (NCBI taxonomy): domain Eukaryota; kingdom Metazoa; phylum Arthropoda; class Arachnida; order Ixodida; family Ixodidae; genus Dermacentor; species Dermacentor silvarum. The sequence goes on along the minus strand of NC_051154.1, from coordinate 328,227,461 downwards.
GCAACACGAGCAGGGAGCGCACGTACCTGCTAGCAGACTAACCGGAAGTCGTAGGTTATTGCTTGACCAATCGACATCATCGCCCGCATTGACATCACCAGATGCACCCTGGTGACATCGTGACGACCGCTGGGGATACCGGAAAGGCCAGGAGAGGAGGACGGCATTGTTTCTTTTTTTGTTTTGTGACGCGCCCGCGAGGTGTAGTGCTGCAGCGTTTGGCATCGTTGATCGTGACGGCATTCTGAACTCGATGCACGTGTATACTTGAAATGTTCAAAAAAAATCTAAGGTGCTTTAGGGGCCCTTTAAACCTGTCCGTCGCGTAAGACAATGAATGGCTCATAGCTCTGTAATTGCGGCCTCCCCATTACGTCGACAGAAAAGCAGTCAAATTCTACGCTAGAATGATGAGCGGCAACGGAGCCAGCTGTGGAAGAAGACGACAAACACATGAGCAGTGGCACGAACGTGTTCGCGCGTTTGCGCCGAGCGGCGCCAACGAGCCAGTTCCCGAACAATGAACTTGCCTTAGCCATATACAGCTTCGCTGTAAAAGGAAGCTTGGAGGGAACCCGGAAACCAGTCGGAGCATTCCGCATCCAAATGGTGCACTCCCTTACCTGATGGAGAGGACACCGTGAGGGAGCTGCTAGAAGCTGGCAGTACTTCTCATGTGTCCTCTGTTGGTTCTATGGCAAGTTCACCAAGACTACACTAATGTCACAAAACCCAGGACATTGCATATAGGCGGGTTTCCACAGCGGAATCGGATCATACAACTTTTGGATTTGACAAAATGGACAAACAAGAACACTGACCTTTACAAAAATAAAAACTGCAAATATATATATAGTACCAAGCCACAGCACTTTTCGATGGCCTCTTGAGCTGCTTGATAGCGAGTGACTGCAGAATCCAGGCTTTGAATTGGCTTGGCTATCTGCCGGCAGGTCTCGTAGATATTCAAAGCCATCTCAACAATGTCCTTGACATCAGGGTCACTTGAGAACTGCTCTCTCTGAAGCTTCACTTTTCCCAAAAGCATGAGAATATCTGGCAGCTGTAGAAAAAACAAAAACTAAATTAAGCAGTTGAATTAAGAGCATGATTAGAAATGAAACAATCATTTATTTGCCCTACTACAAAGGGGAAAGGACTACGACAAAATGTTGCAAACAATGCAGCATGAGAAAAAGGTGGGGCACCAGACGGCATTTGGCAGGGTATTGAGGTGCACACATTAATCCTCTGGGCATCCCCGTCATCCATATACGACAGCCAAAGACAAGTCACAAATGGTCATGGAACATATACGACAGCGCCCGAACATTATATAAAAAAACACCTTTTTAAATGTATCACTGTCTAGCATCATTTCATAGGTGCCAACACCTCTCATGACATCTAAAAACATCTTGTACTGGGCTACCTCCCCTTGGCTTCCGCCAGAATTGATATTTCACTTCACGATGGTGGCTGCCATCATGATGGTTTAAGGGGAGACGTGGGTTCTAAAAACTTTTTCTTTAGTTTTGGTTCTATCTTAACTAAACTTCACTGCTTATATCAATTTTTCACACTGATTTCAAATCTATAATTAGTTTTTTGATAGCTACTCTAGTTACGAAAGTATTAAAATCTGGAAATAAATTTCATGAGTACTTCTTACGGGGCTTTTTGGCAATTTATCCTTCTCAAAGACAAAAAGTAAGAGTAAATGCCAAAGACTTGCTCTAGGGGGTCATGCTATTTTTATTTGTTTGAAAGCATTATAAAGGTAAGAAAGGAGACCAACATTGACTGTGAATATATTTTTCTTATCTTCACTAAATTGTTACTTTTGATTGCAATTTATAAAATGACGCTAGAGTAACATAAATAGCATCACCCCCTAGATCATTTCATTACGAATACACTGATACCAAACTTGTTATTGTCACTCCACAACATGATAGAAAAAAGCCCCGTAAGGCTGAGTGCAGTGTGTAAAAACATCGAACTGAGAAAAACGCATCTGAAGTTTAGCCAGCTGAAACTTTTTCTAGAATCCAGCTAAAGCAATATTAATGACATCATTTTGTAGCTCTATTCTTCACGAGAATGACTATACTAAATATATGACTGTACCCTGCCAGAAAACTGGGAAAAGCTTGTCATAAAGCCATGTACTGCCCCTAAGCCAGCATGAGAAACTACATTTACCACTTCATGTGCCCGTTCCAGTGGCCTGCAAGCTAAATGAATACAAAAATTGTATAATAAAGTAGCCTTTCCATAGACAAATAAACTTACACAATGTTCAAGTCAAAGTCACGCATTTATGGAATATTTATTGAATGACCAAAATTGATTATTGTCATTCAACAACACTTCGATCTACAGCATGCCAGGGCTGTATATGCAGGGTTCTTTGCTGGCTTGTGCCATTTTGAAAGCCTAACCTTGGTATCACTACTGTCTAGATGCTCATTTTGCGACTTCCGAAGCTTTTGTGACTAGCAACTTAAATTTCCGGTATATTGCGCACTATGATGCCAGGGACTCCTTCCAAGATTGCCGAACTTCTCGCGCGCTCAGCTGACTCGCCCACTCAACGCGGTCTTGGATGCCGCTGGATGCGCTGGCTGACGATCCAATAACGCGGTCTTGGATGCCGCTGGACGCGCTGGCTGACGATCCAATGACATCAGATGGGCCGTAGCTATGCCCAGTAGAATCGACGGCGACGTTAATGGGCCGCTTCGGACGCAACAGGTGGTTCCGGCCGTTCCGCTCGTGCCGACGGTTCATGCACCGCGCTGAATAGTGCGCCGTATCAACGCGGTCTTGCGCTGAATGGTATGCCATGTCAACACAGTCTTGGGTGCCGCTGGATGCGCTGGCTGACGATCCGATGACATCAGATGGGCCGTAGAATACACCCAGTAGAATGAACAGCCACGTTAGATGCGCCGCTTAGGACGCAACAGGTGGTTCCGGCCGTTCCGCTCGTGCCGACCGTTCGCGCACCGCGCTGAATAGTACGCCGTATTGTGGGAATTATGAAGGTTCATATTTCCCCGCGTCCTTACGCGCGCCACGGAAGTGAGGAGAGCAGACGCCTTTTTCCCTCTTCCCGTTCGGGGAGCCAAACGGCTTTTCGTGCGGTGGCGCGATCCTCTTGGAAACCGGTTGCAAACGCAGCGGTGACGTGTACGCAGAGCCCCGCGCTCATTGGACCGAGCCCAGAACGAGGCGGGGCGGTCGCGATCGGCGCGACCGGCGCACGCCGGAGAAAGGAGAGACGACTGCGAGCTGCGACGAAGGACGGAGCTCAGGTAACCATCTTGTTCCCTTCCTTTGTCGTGCCCTACCTCGTTCGACCACTATCGACCACGACAAACGTCGAGGTCGACTCTACAGCCTGCTTCCACGCGAATTCCCATGGAGCAATAAACCCTTTTTATACTTGTTACACTATCGTGTGTTGTCGTGTTTCTGCCTGTCTTTGTACCGCCGAACCCCGGTAGTACAAGGCAAGCACACGGGAGTTGGCCGTCAAGTCTAAGCCTTACGACAAAGGCGGCTTGAGAGAACCCGGAGACTACAGTATCAACGCGGTCTTACGCTGAATGGTATGCCATATCAACACAGTCTTGAGTGCCGCTGGATGCGCTGGCTGACGATCCGATGACATCAGATGGGCCGTAGAATACGTCCAGTAGAATGAACGGCCACGTTAGATGCGCCGCTTAGGACGCGGTGGTTCCGGCCGTTCGGGTAGCGCGCCTTCGTCCGCGATCTTCAGCCGTGTGTTAGATGGATGCTTTCGTTTCATTCCGTAAGATTAACGCGTTATCTTCAGACGAGCTCAAGACGAAAAGACGGTGGGTGCGCAAGCCGCGTGAACACAAGCGTAGCAGACGACCGCGAGAAACCGGGAGCAACGGAGATACAGCGGCGCACGCAAACAAACAAAAAAAAAGCAAAATGGCCGCCTCGGTGGGCGCGCCAGCCAATGGGGGGCTCGTCTTGCGCGCGCGCTCTCCGCCCAATCAGAGGCCCGGAACCACCCTTCGGAAAAGCGGCGAGAGCGGTCGTTCAGCTTGAGCGGCGCCATTTTGAGCTGGCGCAAAATGCTCACAAAGAAAACAGCTACAAAACAAGCCCAAGATGTCGGCGGTCAGATGGCGGCTGCGCCCGCGGCGCGCGCGGGAAGTTTGAACAAATTTTGCCTGCCGCAGGTCGTTTCGCATCTCCCGTGGCGTTTTGAAAGCCGATTTTTTCCTATTTACCGATCGAATTCAGGGTTAATAATTTAAGGGCAGCTGCTTGAAGGCCCAAACATTCCTAAAATGCGTTTTTCCAAAAATAAATTTTTCGGCGGTTTTTTACCATTCTAGAACCCGCGTACCCCCCTTAAGAGTACACCATTAGCTTTGCATAGTTTTTTTAGACATGTTCACGCTTGCACTTGTGCACCTTATGTTCAACATTGTCGTGCAAGACATGGTTAAGCTTGTTGTAAAAACTAATGGCTATTTCATTTCTCCTAATCTCTGAAAGAGTTACCGCGAGATGCTTGTCCGCACAGCTCTAAAAAATTTAGGTTTTATGTGCAAAAATTACGACATATTTATTAAGCATGGCGCAGTTCTGGGTTCTTTATAGTGCACCTAAATCTAATTAAACAAGCATTTTTACATTTTGCCCACATCGAAATGTGGCCGCTGCAGTACAGAATCGAACCCCCGACATCGTGCTCAGCAGCGCAACGCCATGGTTAACAAGACACTGAAACTTTGCATGCCAACAGCAGTGCCAGAACACACAATCTGGCTAGCGGTGGACACAGTTGTCTGACGCAAACGCTGCAATTTCATGTCATCATCTTTAGGTGCATGCGGCCAGATTCTGGCATCACTGGGAACCAGCGTGCAAGAAGCTAGGAGAGCATGCACTTTTCAACGAGCAAGAGTATGGCCAGAGCTTGGCTGAATTTAAAGCTAAAGCAAACATTGATACAGGTGCACATCTGTAATCATACAAAACCTTGCACCATGGCATGCTTATCTTATACGCAGCACAAGAAAAACCCTAGCATTACACACTAGCAAAACTTTAAAAAGGTGGCCATTCCAATTCAAAAGATACCATAGTTTTCGCCAACTACATCTCCTTTTGGTAGAGAAAACATTTAGCGGTAGTGCAACTGAAGAATATTGTATGACCCACCTTTGAAAGAGGGTTGTTTTTTGCTTGGCAAAGAGAATCTTTAGCAGCTATTTGTCTTTCCAAAGCCTGCACAAAATACCACAGTAATGTTCAATATGGTCATAGCTAATTCAGACAATGCAATTTATATTGCAATTGAATGCCATTATCAATGCAAACCATTGTGCAAAATAAATATTGCACACACCAGACACAGTACACACTGCAAGTCACAAAACACACTGCCTTTCATTATCGTTCCCGAGGTGTCAAAGTTCAGGTGTACGAATAATCAAAATATTTTAACAAAGTAATAGCTATAAACAAATACTTGTTTCCTGTGTAGATTGTAAGCCCAACCTCTCCGAGCACAAAAAGTGCGACCCAACATAAAAAGCACAGCTTTCAATGCCTCAAAATGCTGGCAGGCTAACTGGGCTACACGGGCTCTTCTGTTTTATGAAACCAGAGGGTTGCACAGCAGGTTAGAACAAAAGGTATTTTGCTTCTTTTGTTCTCATGCTCAATGAAATGCAATAATTAGGCTTCATTAGGAAATCATTTTCTTTTTTAACTTTGTATGTGGGACTGAGAACAATTACACACATAAAAAAATATAGCCAAATAAAAAACAAAAATTTGGGGCCGAACTCCTAAAAATGTCTCTGCACAGACTTCAAAAACACATTGTCATAAAAATCTCAGTTGATGGCCATGAAAGAACCACGAACTGACCTCAGAACACCGATGTTGCTTGTTAGCTGTTTATTAGTCCAGCTAGCCTACCTGCACTGAAATGAAAGCTTAATTTTATTCACTGAAGAACACAACCTCGTCTTCAAAATTCTGTGTGAAAGTCATGAAAGCCAGTGAACCTGTACCGATCATTTAAAGGCATTAAAGCACATAAAGTCGATCCCTGATATATATAACTCGCAGGGGATCACGAAATAGTTCGATATATCGACAATTCAATATAAATTATATCTATCTGAAGTTTATCTGAATACTCCGCTCTTCTCAGTTTTGATAAAAGTTTACAAACGTTTATTTTTTGCAGACAAATGTTGCAAGTCACTCATGCAGCAGAATGTTCTTTGACAAACTGATTGCAATGCTATCCCTAAAAATCCGCATCGCCCAGCTATGAGACAGCAGTGCACCTCGCTCACATCGAAGTGCTTGTTGCGTTTTTTTTTCGTTTTTTTTCGCTCTCGCAACGTTTCGGTTTTTCCATCCTTCTAGTAGTTCCTCCTCACTTAAGCTCAAGAGATCACCATCTGAAATCAGACCTCTGGATGTATTCATTGATCAATGGGGTGTCACGGTGGTTTGAATGACGCCAAATGTAACAAGCTTCGAGATCTTTTTATAATGGAACTCATCGCGAGCTTCAATCAAGAGGTCACCACTAGCCACTTTAGTCACTTTGTAACCTGGGCCTGGTGTCCGTTTGGCATTTAGCCACAACAAATGGTGCAATGGTTGTGACAGTCTTTTCGGAAATTTCGCTATGTATGAGGTGATAGCGGGGGAAGTTTTCTTTGTGCTGAATTGAAGGTTTCTTCGGTGCGTCCCCTTTTGGGAAGAGGAAAATAAGGTAGTCTGGTGAAGGACGTTGTTGCATTGAAACTATGTAATTTCCGCAGCGATGCCAGCCGCCACCCACCAAGCCCAGCAAGGGGACGTGACAGGAGTTCCTGCAAGGAAAGTCCTGTGAACGCCAGCTGTTCAGCACTGCTATATCCAAATACAACACAATCAAGATAGCTTAGCCACACAAGATTAACCTTTGCCACCTAGAAAACTAGAAGTAAATAAAGATTAAAAAAAAAGACAGGACTGGTTTAAAAGAAGAGTTGAGAAAGCGCAGGAAGGAGAAGACAGGAAACTGACGATTTCTCACGGGAGGGTCAGTCCCGGCTTGCAGTCAATGTGAAGCGGAGGCCAAAGAGGTCTGTTGCCTCCGCTGAGGGGCCATAAAGGTCCGAACACCCGGCAACGGCTCAACCTCCAGGATCCCCTTTTTCTCAGACTTGGCTAAGCTGCGCATGGCTACATTCGGGAGGATCCAACCGCCATGAGCTTGGGTGTGTGGTGTCGCAACACACCAAATGCTTGCTAACGCAGTCACCCCCCGTGGGGACAGGAAATGGCGGGTGAACACATTTATAATTAGAGTACATACCGTGTTCTGTGACAGTGGACCCCTTCCCCTGTTATACCTGTGCCACATGGGCAAAGTAAAGTGCACTTTGAGCGAGTGCACTTTGAGCGAGTGCACTTCAGCGCACTGAGTGTAACTTAGGCGGTGTGCTGCTACATGCGAAAGAAAAGTGTTCTTTTAAATTGATGGCCATGGCGACCGGGAGTCAGACGGGAAAGCATATATTTATTAATATAAAAATATGTGCACGAAAACAGTTTATTATTGTTAGAAACAACATTCACAATCCACCTTTATAAGCGCCGGCAACTTGACCAGCAACAATCAAAACGACTCGATCCGCTAAACAACTGCGCAGTCATTATCTGGCATGGTCGTGAACAGCCCGAGAGCGAGTAGTTTTTTTGCTGTTCTTGTTTTTTGCAGTGTGGCACATTTTATTATCTTGCAACGTTAGCAATTTAAAACAATGTTATTAAAAATTACTCCTGACTCTTCATTCAATATCACTTTATGTATCTTCTAAGCATTGCTAACGAGGCTACCCACTTCGCTGCTGCGAAGCAAGTACGCCGAACACACTCGCCGGCGAGTGCTCTCTGCTGTGAGTGTCACTAAGTGTTCCCGTGTGGCAGCCTGCGAATGACACCAGCCGCGAAGTGCACTCGCTCAAAGTGCACTTTACTTTGCCCGTGTGGCACGGGTAATACAGTTAAACCTGCTTATAACGAACCTCCATATAACGAATTCCTGGATAAAACAAAGATTTTCTACAGTTAAACCTGCTTATAACGAACCTCCATATAACGAATTCCTGGATATAACGAAGTTTTTCGATTCCCCGCCGTTACTCCATAGAAGCACATGTATTTGAGACCTCTACGTAACGAAGTGGCAGGGGGAGACCCCCTCGATATAACGAATTTTCCCCTCCGACCACCTAGAGATTTCTCCCCAAATTTTGTCATTTTTGCACGAGCAGCAACCGGAAGCACCTTCTCCGCCACGATGGAATGCAAAGTGAGCGCACGTGTGCGTGCGTGCATGTGCGAGGCGGCCCTGCATCCCTCGACCCGGCGATCTTGCCACCGGGGGCGTGACCTTTCCCCCTCTCTTCATTCAAATCTGATCCTGCCGCTTGCTGCAGCTGGCCTAGCCCGCCAAGCCGGCACTCTCTCCTTTTCCAGCTGATGTTGCCGACGCGCTGGTACACGCTGTGGCACATCAGACTCGATGTCCGCGCTCTCAAACGCTGGCGGCGTGTGGAAGCCCCGCTGGAGAAGCGAGCGAAGTGACTGTCGTGCTGTTGTCTATCGCTTCAACGCAAACTGAGCTCTGAGAACACACAGCATGCAGAAAGCTACAAGCCGCCAACACACCTACACTGCTAGACTCTGCCCCAACGCAGATTGCTTTCAAGATACGGCCTGCGCAACTGCGCGCCGCCCCTCTATCCCTCCCCCCTCGCTCCCTCGCCGGTGCCTCGAGCGCAACGGAAGAAGGCGCGCTTCCTCCCTGCTTTCCTTGGGCGCGCGAGATTTAGACGCGGTCGTCGGCTCCCCTCGCACGTTTTCACTCACACATACAGCATACGGCGCACGGCAACTGCATCATCGCCCTTGGACTTTAGGGTACGACCACGCTAGCAGCAAAAACACGAAGCAAAAACACGCGGCAACGCGTCATGCCGCGCGCGGCAAAAGCGGCAGGAATCGGGGGTCTTGCGGCGTGCTGCGCGAAATGGGTTCGAGACCTCTTTCTGTGGCAAATTCCGCGTGCCGCGAGATGAACCAATCAAGAGCGACAAGGGTGACGTCACGGAGCCATCACAACCGGAACGCCGCCGGTCCGTGCCGGGTTTTCAATCGATGATTCGTCTCTCGCATGAAACAACGAGCGCTCGCGGTGTTGCTCGCCTGTTCAGAGTGCGGGAGATCTTATCGCGCTGCCGCGCGGCGAGACGCGCGTGATATGGTGGCCTCGCGGCAAGGCACCGACTCGCTGCATGACGCGCGCGTTTTTTGCCGCTAGTGTGGCCGTTCGCTTATATACGAAATATCTATGAGCCAAAACCAATTTTAGGGCCACAACGGGTCATGGACACCATCTTTATATAGCAAATACGGATTCAAGGGCCATACTTTTCCTGGCGGAAACCGAAAGTTGCGACGCAACAGCGGGGTTGCCAATGCATTGAGTTCTATGGGAGCTGTGCCGGGACCAGTCGAAAACGACGTAACAGCTGGGAAAATGCAGCCCCCGGGAACGTAACAGCGAGGTTCTACTGTAACACTATACGACGCCATCGTGACACTCGCTCTTTGTTTCCGATGCCTCGCGCTTGTGCGAAACGACACGCGTCCACGCGTCCGGTACCTGGTGTGACATTCCGAGGATGAGTGCTTCGACGAAAACGGAAAACGGGTGCGCGTTACAATTGAGGGCGCGTTAGAATCGAGTGAAAACGGTAAACGTTTATTTTTCGAATTTTCGTGCCAAACCTGCATATAACGAAATCCTCTTTATAACGAAGTTTTTCGGGAATTTGTCAATTTCGTTATATCCAGATTTAACTGTATTCCCCGCTGTTACTCCATAGAAGCACATGTATTTGAGACCTCTACGTAACCAAGTGGCAGCAGGAGGGTCCTCGATATAACGAATTTTCCCCTCCGACAACCTAGAGATTTCGCCCCAAATTTTGTCATTTTTGCGCGAGCAGCAACCAGAAGCACCTTCTCCGCCGCAACGGAATGCGAAGTGAGCGCATGTGTGCGTGCGTGCGAGCGTGTGCAAGGCGGGCCTGTATCCCTCGACCCGGTGATCTTGCCACCGCGGGCATGACCTTTCCCCCTCCATTCATTTAAACCTGATCCTGCCGGTTGCTGCAGCTGGCCTAGCCCGCCAAGACGGCACTCTCCTTTCAAGTTGATGGTGCCGACACGAATGGCAGACGCTGTGACACATCGCACTCGATGAGCGCGGACGAGCGCTGTCAAACGCTGGCGGCATGTGGAAGCGCCGCTGCAGAAGCAAGCAATGTGACCTTCGTGCTGTTGTCTATCGCTTCAACGCAAACTGAGCGCCGAGAACACATAGTACGCACAAAGCTATGAGCCGCCGATGCACCTACACTGCCTAGACTCTGCCCCAACGCAGATTGCTTTCAAGATACGGCCCTGCGACCGCGCGTCGCCGCGCAGTACGCAGTTGATGCCAGGGTACAGTACAACACCGCCCGCTATCCCTCCCCCCTCGCTCCCTCGCCGGTGCCTTCAGCACAACGGAAGAAGGCGCGCTTCCTCCCTGCTTTTATTGCGCGCGCGATTTAGACGCAGTCGTCGGCTCCCCTCACACGTTTTCACTTGTAGATACAGCATACAGCGTGCGGCGACTACGTTATCGCCCTTGGACTTTATACAGAACATCTATGAGCCAAAACCAATTTTAGGGCCACAACGCGTCATAGACGCCATCTTTAGATACCAAACACAGATATCAAGGGCCATACTTTTGCTGGCGGAAACCGAAAATACATCATAGCTGTCGCCCCCGGCACTTTGGGCGGACAATGCCATCGTCAAGCCGCCAAGCCAAGCGACATAAAAAGTCAAAATGGCCGCTCAGGCCGGCGCGGGGTGGCAGTTCGCAACGTATGATGCGGGAACGGTCTCACAATTGAGACGCAACAGCGGGGTTACCAATACATTGGGTTCTATGGGAGCTGTGAGGGACCGGCCGAAAACGACGTAACAACCGGGAGAACGCAGCACCTGGGAACGTAACAGCGGGGTTCTACTGTAACACTATATGATGCTACGACGCCATCGTGACGCTCGCTCTTCGTTTCCGATGCCTCGCGCTTGTGCGAAACGACACGCGTCCATGCATCCTGTAGCTGGTGTGACATTCCAAGGATGAGTGCTTCGACGAAAACGGAAAACGGGTGCGCGTTACAATCGAGGGCGCTTTAGAATCGAGTAAATACAGTAAGCGTTTCTTTTTCGAATTTTCGTGCCGAAACTGCATATAACGAAATCCGCTTTATAACGAAGTTTTTTGTGAATTTGTCAATTTCGTTATATCCAGGTTTCACTGTAGTATGCTTGATCTCAACACACTGCATATACTTGATCACGTAACATGGCTGTATTGTGACGAAGCCAACTTTTGGGAAGCTGCGTTAAGCGACACTTGATCCCTTGCTTCACTTTCCGTACTTCGAAGCAATCCACGACGATGACAAAGGAAATTCCCCAGGACACACTTTTCTCCACAGTGTTGCCATAAAAAAAAAGTTGACAGCGGCAAATTCTTTCAATGAAAAACACAGGAGCCAACAGCAGGAAGCTTAGTAACGAACATCGAAGCAGCTAGGCCTAGCGTAGCCACTGTGGCTAAGGCTGCCAATTGATATCCGTGCGAGACCTGGTTTGATGCCGCAAGTTCATCAAAATATCAGTAAGACTGTTTCAAACCTGCGGTCATGACAAAAAGTACATAAAATCTGAGGGCAAAAGGGTTTCGGCTTCCAAAATTTCAGACGTCCTTATACAGTAAAACCTCGATAATTCGAACTCGGTTAATTCGAAATTTCGGTTAATTCGAAGAATTTGAGCGGTCCAGTCATTCTCAATGCAAATTCTACCGGATAATTTGAATGGCCCGCGCGGCTCTATTCGGATAATTCGAAGTTTCCGGCTAGTAGCAACGTGCGGCGGTTAGGTTAGGGCGCTCCGCACAGTCTCTAACCGATTTTCCGAGCTCGAGGGGACTGAAAAATAGTCCGGAAAACTCGTTCAGCCGAAAAAAAAAGTTATTAGTGCGGCTTTAAAAAAAATCTCTAATAATGCCCTGCCTCATACTACGCTTGGAGGGGATCGACTTGCTTGGATTTGCGCAGCAATGATGTCGTCTCCGTGTACAGTCGACACGAACGTCACCGCGTTGGCGATCTCCGCCAACGGAGTTCGCCATGGAGATCCAAGAAACGAGCTTCGCACCGCTTAGCTCTCGCCAAGCTACCAGAGGTAGCGCCGATCACTGAGACATGGGTCTCCGAGACACCTGCTCAGTGTACACGCCACGTTCAAAATAGCAACCGAAACTTCAGAGAAAAAAAACTCACTGAATTAACACGCGTGGTGTCAACACGCACGAGCGAGCGCGGCCGCCGCAGCGAGCGAAGGCTCGTGCGATCTATCGCTTCAACGGAAACTGAGCGGCGAGAGCACAGCGCATACAAAAGGTCAGAGCCGTCTGGAGATCGCTTTGAAGATACGGTGCGCGCAAGAAACCGCTCCGGCGCTAAGTATGCAGTTGTTAGAAGAGTAGAAGTCGCCCCCCCCTCCCTCCCTCCCATACCCCCACGGCCTTTCGCACGAGGGAGAAAGTCGCATTTACGCTCCGCCGTGCGTTCGCTCTCCATGAAAGTGCACGTCTCCCGCGCGCTGTCACTCGCACATACGGCGGGTGCGCGGCGATGATTTTATCGTCCTTGGACTTTGTATGGATCCTCAGGGCAGCGACGCCGAAGGGCGAAAATCCGCTTGAAGTGTCCATATAATTGCTGTCGCAATAAAAAACATCGCACAATAAATGGTTACAACGATAGTGCTGAGCGCATATACTAAGAAAAAAGGAAAAGTGCAGTACTCTGGAGCGTTTTGTCAGCCAAGGAAGAGCGAGCATGCCTCCGAGACTGGAGGATTGCGCGAGCTCTATTGATAGCGCGTGTTCCAATCTTGGAGGCTATACAGGGAGCCACTGGAATCCAAGCCAGTGCAAAATCCAACATGGCGGCCTCCAAGATTGGGTAGCGCGGCTCGGAAAGAGCGATTTAGTCCGCAAAATCGAACTTTGGGATCTCAATTCATCCGAAAAATTGGGTGCGAAAATGCATGAACTCAATGGGAACCCTGATGATGCATTTTTGAAGTCCGGAATATCCAGCAAGTCCAAATTTTTGGAGTCAAGCACCACCACGCCTGCTTTCACGGCAGTTATCGATTCCGTGAACATCGTCCGCAACTTTGTTGAGTGCAGTGCGGGTGATATTTGTATGCTATGTTTTTTGAGCCAGCTGGAGAGCATGGCACTAGGGGCGGCGAACCAGCGCGCCAAGTAATCCCGCATCGGTGATTACTTTGAGTAATTTTTCTCGGACATGGAAAATAAGGGTGATTTCTTTTTGTGGCAAGTTCTTGCTTGTTTTCTTTTTTTTATTATTCATTTCGGTGAATTCGAAAATCCGCTTAATTCGAAGAATTTTCGCGGTCCGGCAACCTTCGAATTACTGAAGTTTTACTGTACATTGGCTCTATGGGGTTTGTGGCGGTGTCGTAAAGGCACCCAAATTATTGGGCTTATCCAAAAAAAGTTGGTCGTGGACAGTTTATTAAACCACGCCACTCACTGTAGATGTGAGCACACTGGTGCAGTAATAAAGCATGAATTCTGCACCAACCATAATAACTTAAAAGCACACTAAAGAGAAATACTAAATCAGATGCATAGAAATGCGATATCGGGCATGGCAACGAAAATTGCAAGCGCAGCACCACAAGTCTTGGAGGCCATGCATCAGGTCATAATCTACAGCATTACATTCGGCGAAGGCCACAACAGACTTTGTGGTGGCAGCTGTGGTTGCATGGCTTAAATTGCTGCACTACAATTGCGCTGCTGCTCATTAACTACGTTGATCTGATTGAGCTGCAGTGTTATTTTTTTCTTTGTTTTGTTTTTACTAGACCAACATTCTAGTCACATAAAACTGTCACTAGACCTCTCTGCGCATGACAATTCATTTCCCTCAGGCCACACTTTTCTCAGCAGTACTACCATACAAAATAGTAAAAATTCACGTACTATTCTAGGAGACTTGGCAGGTTTGTTGTACTTTATTATAAAGCCAGATTTCAAGCTTTAGAAAAAATTCATAAACGAACCGTGTTTCGATTCTTCATAAGCTGCAGCTGAGACTTTAGGAAGTTTCGCTCCTCACTCAGCTGCTTCACTGCAGCAGTTGAAGTATCACCACCTCCAGCTGCAGCTGGACGCATGCTTTGAGCTGGAACCATGCGCAGTTCAGGCTGGTTCTTCATCCATGGTTGCCCTCCTGAGCCATGCAGAATTTCTGGATCCGGTGCGTAGAAACGAGCCCTAAACCAAAAGCAAATTTAGTTCTAATGTTACAATTTCAGTTCTTTGAGAAAGCAAGATAATTATTCCCAGTAGGGTCATTCCACGCAAAACGTCCCAGACCCCAAAAGTGACAATCGATTCTCTAGGAAAAAATCTTGGCGAGTGCGTGAATGTGGTTTCACCAAAGTATCTTTCTCAACAATCATTTATGAGTGATGTAAGCCCTTTTTAAGGTTTCCACAAAGAAGCAAAAGTTGGTTGGAGGTAACTTTTTTGAAAATCAACTGTGAAACTAGGTCAAATGACCAATGATAGAATGATAGGTTTTCAAGTTGCATCATAGGTGAAGACATGTGTTGTGTTTACTTAGTTCAGTGAAAAGGCAAGAAATTGTGCGTTTTCAGAAATTCTTTGCACAAATATGGTAAAGGTTTCAGCCACAATTTTTGACCATTTTTTCCTGTTGCTACAGTTAATGCTAAAAATAATACTCGAACATGCAATCAAGTACTTTTCCAGAAAATTACTTCCAAACTTGGTATGGTGTCACCTTTCGACGATGTTCAGGCCTTAATTGTAGTGACTGACAACCGATTTTTATGGACCCAGTTTTTTATGGCGCCACGAAAAGCACACCCTCGGTAGCGATTCACCCTGCAGCGGTTACTTCCGAAAGGGCGTGGATATTTTGTAAGCAGATTAGAACTGAGCAGCCTCTAAAAAAATAAGAGTCTCTTTCAGCAACACTGAGAAGTGATAGCGATGCCGATAGCCTGCCTTGCAAATTGTGAAAGCCGTCCATCGTCTTGCTTTCACTGGAAGAAGTGCAACTGTGGTTAACCACCTATATTGGCACCTTTCCAACCACTTTTAAAGGTAAATAGACTGGTACAATAAGTTTGCGTTGTTGTACAAATCTTTCTCATATATGTACCGTTTTTTCCCAGCTACACGCCTGCGTCATGGCTGGCTGCCCCGCAGCGTTATCATTCTGTCAATAGACGAGCCAAGCCAACTCGTCGAAGGCGAAGGCAGCGCCACTTTTCTGCTCACTAAAAACGAAGGCTTATCTGCGCTTTGTAAGTTAGAAAAAACTTATACAGTCGAACCCACTTATAAAGATACCGGTTATAATGATGGGAAGCTGCTGCACCGTCAGGTTTTGTATGTTTTCTATGGTGAAATAACCAGCTTACTAATATGCCCCCATGCCACATTATCGGTTATAATGTTGAAGTCTGGATACTAGGTGTCTGGGCCAAACGGGAATGCAATGCGAACTCCTTGAAAAGAAAAAAAAATTTGAGCCCTTACACACCGCCACGCGCTGTTTTCCACCCTTCTCCGATTCGCCAGCCTCACGCGCCTCTGTCCCGTTGACCTTCCACCCCTACGAACACGAATAGGCTGCGCCCATAGCTCTACGCTGCGTTACCCTCTATAACCTGCATGAACCGCGCCAACTGTGCTGATACAGCTGGGCTGGCAGAGCTCTGCAAATGTACGAAGCCATAGAGCCAGAAAGGTGTTAGCGTCCATGGAAAGGAAGTGACGGAGTTCGCATCGCCTAGTCATTAGTGAAAATCGTACTGGAATGACAGCAACGCCGGAGCATTTCATGCCTATTTGTGCCTTTAAAACCTTTATTCTTGAGTTTACCGCTGCGCATGGCACCGCGTTGGCAGCCTGCCTTCATTACTGTGTAGTCACCATCCATGATCGCGTCAAGGGCGGCCGCGGTTTCGTCCGCAGTTGCAGCAAATGGTAGTTTCGTTTTGACTCAGTGCATGCGTCGGCCGCGCGACTTCGGAACCGCAAGGTCGCCGTCCATGATCACGTCGACAGCGGCTGCGGCAAACAGTTTGGTTTTTACTCAGTGCATAGCTGTCGAGGATGAAGAGCACTGTCTACATTGCAATGAGCGGCGACCTGGCGACACAGTCGAAAAAAAACACAAAAAGACGGGATGTGCGCACGGTAGTGAAAAGTGCGTCTCAGATGACGACGCGCGTCGCGGCTGCACTGTGACAGAAGTCGCGAAGCCTTCGCCGCTGCGAGCGCTAATCAGTAACGACATGACGAGAATTGCAGCTTCCCCACTGCTTTTGCGCAGAATAGAAACAGGATTCTGATGATGCAGTCAGCAAATAAAAGCATTTGCTTATTGTGTTGTTGATAACCTCGATACTTCGACATTCGGCGAATTCGGACCATTTTTTCGGTCACGTGAAATCCGAATTTACGAGGTTTTACTACATCAGTGCCATCCTTGAAAGCCGACAGCCACGTCTTATTACACGTGATCAGAGCGTGCAGGAAGCAGAATTATACAGTTAAACGAGTCAACACAATCAGCAGCCACATGGAGGAAGGTAGTGGGATGGGGCACTGGCCTTCCTGCCATTGTAGTTTTCTCACAACAGCTCTGCCATTCCCCTATTTTGTATTTTTTTCTTCATGCAACTCGATTATAAGCATTATCGGTTATAACAATGGAAGTTTTGATGGCACTTCAATATTGTTATAAGTGGGTTTGAGCGTAATAGAAAGAATGTTACTGCATTTCAATATTATTAAAAAAACCAGGAACCGCGTACACTAATAGAAGTCACATGGTATACCTCATAAGTATGTTCATGTTTTTGCCGCGTGGGGCAACAAAGGTCATTTTAAAAATATAAATCCAATTTTAATGAGAAAAACAGGGCCTGTTGTAGCCAATATGATAGACAATCTTTCCATCAGCAGGGCTATCTCTGTTTATGCTCTGAGCAATTGTCTGTCCCTTTAAGCATCAAGGCCCTTCAGATAAAAATATGCGAGACAGCTCATAACACGCACCAACCTTTCAGCTTGTAATCTAGAAGTACAGTCGAATCCCCCCTGCAACGAACGCCGCTACGACGAAATTTCCGCCACAACGAAGATTTTCCGATTCCCCGTCAGCCGCCCATAAGAAGTAATACAAAATGTCCCTTCATAACGAAGGCGTTTTATTCGGTATTGGCGCTTCAACTAACTTTTCGAGAACGAAACTGGGACTGAATTGAAATTGAAACTGCCAAGTAGTCAAATTAGAAGGCCCTTCGAAAGCTGTGACGATCGTATGTCCGCTTGAACGAGGTTTTCGCGAACGAAATCAAATTCAAAGTACCGGTTTAAGCCACTGCAATCCATAGCCATGCGAGATCACCACGCGCAGTTTCAGGCAGTTTCGGGCAGTTTCGCCCGCGAGGCGCAGCATCGGTTGCGATAGCAGATTATAGACAGCTATACGAACTAAAAATAGTAGTTTTATTGGCCGTATCAACTTGTAAACATTCGCTAACAAAATTACCGGCACGGTGTCAAATGCGCACAGATAAACATGAACAGATTTCACTCGATGACTGCGGAAACTCCGTGTCAACACGCTAGAGTGAGACGCGGCAATAACAGCGAACGAATTGACCTCCGTGCGGTCTCTCGCTTCACCGTGAATTAAACGTCGAAAGCACAGTGCACACGACTCTACCGGCAGTAGTTGCACTTTGCCCCAACGCAGATCGCCTTGAAGATGAGGCCCGTGCGGGTGCTTCATGCACGTCGCAAATTGCTTTCAAGGTAGCGGCCGCACCGCAGCCGCTGTTGTCAACAAGATGCTAACGTCTCGTCGTCTGGGGAAAATGACTATCCGCTAGACACACCGACTCTGGCGACTGCTTTGAAAGTAATAGATGATTTTCGCCTCATCAAAAAAGTTATCGGAACCCACGACAATTGCGATGGCTCTTTTAACGGACTCTGAGACTCGCTCGCGTAAAGCCTTTGCTTGCCGTGAAGCGTAAGAAATCCAGGCTGACCGACTTCGGGAAATAAAACTTCCGGTAAGCACAAGCTTGCCAAGCTTGCCGACTTTGTCATAAATATGCAGTGAAATTGTGATAATTCAAACCGCTTCATTTCGACGGTGCATGTGCCGCAAAATGAGTGTTTCGCGATTGGCCGGGCACACGCGTTGGGTTAGGCGTCGGCCGCAATGTATGAAAAATGCTGCAACAGTGGCGCGAAATGCAGTCTCTCGTTGAGTTGACACTTTATCGACTGCCTTCGGTATGTCTCAACCTTTGCCCCCCGCCATCACAAAAATTTCCCAGGCGATGGTTTCGTTCGTGGCTTTGCCGTTTGGCGTACGTATATACATACCAATTTCGCGTCAACAAAGTTCCGCCACAACGAACTTTTTTGTGTCCCGTGGATTTCGTTGTAGCGGGACTCGACTGTACTAACAAAATTTTGTATGAGGCGAGAAAATTTTTTCATTAAACCCAAGCAATGTAACGAAATTACTTTGTTAAATCGAAAAAAGAACATACATGGTTTTCAAGGGAACTAAAATAGGGAAATTGAAATAGTTTTTTACATCATGGATTTCGTTAAATCCAGGTTCATTATACAGCAAAAGCTCGTTAATTCACAACTCGTTAATTCGAAATATTTGATCATTCGAAGCAGCCGCCGGGGTCCATCCAACATTGTATTGAAAGCAACATGCAACGTATCCTGCTAATTCACACTCAAATCTGCACCTCCACCGATCATTCGAACTCCGCGCCATCGTGGATGGGGAGTGCTAGTGCGCGGGAGCACGTTTACGTCACTGGTGTCGCCGCGTGAACCGCGAATCTTTGCAATGGCGTGTTCTCTGAAGGCACGAATATAGTCCAACGCAGCGTAAGCGAGCTCATGCGCCCACACACGCTACATCACGCTGGCGAGAGCAACAGCATGTAGTTCGATGCACTCGCAAAACCAACGTAACCCGACGCGGCCAACGTGCTTCAAAGATGGGATGGCTCTTGCTCCATTCGTGTATGGGTTGCACCGTTGGTGCCGACCCACAATGCATTTCGCGCGAAGAAAGGCACCCACGCAGCCCACGCTTCTTCACCGACGGTCGCAGACAGCCCTTTTAAAGCAGCGTGCGGGTTGGGGATCGTTCTGAGCATGCTCCGAAGATAGCAGTGGACAGCGCGCACGTTGAAGGACACAACGCACGGGCAAGCGTCGCTTGTGCACAGTCACGCTATGCCACTTGCGCTGCACTTGTGATGTCTCCTCCATACGTTGGCACGTGCGTGTCAGCTGCTCTCTTCGGACCATGCGCAGAACGATCCCCAATCTACGCGCCACTTTGCACGCTTGTCTGCAACCATCGAAGAAATGGCATGGGCAATTTTTCGTCGCGCGACGCATTGTGGGTCTGCGCGAACGCGCATACAGAGCAAGAGCCATCTCGACATCGAGCACGTCAGATCACGCTGGCCGCATCCGGATATGATACTATAGACGTTCTCACCAACATGACGTAGCGTGTGCACACACGCACGCTCACGTTCCGTCGGACAATTACACGCCTTAACCTGACTTTCATCAGTTCGAATTTTGTATAATTCAAACTTTCGTAGCATCACCGGGGAATTCGAATTAACGAGCTTTTACTGTATCAAGGTTTGACTATTTCACAATTAAGTGTAATACACTAACCAGACACCATTTTTGATGTCATCACATCCAGGATAATTAGGTCTTGACAGTGGTGTTATGAAGCGACTCTGATCAGGACCGTACAAACGATCTCCATTAAAGCCTCGTCCAAAACCATGCTGATTATCATGCTCGTTGCTATAGCCACGATCACAGCTATCGCTGCGGTCACGAGCAGGATGGGTGCTAGGCTCAGGTATATGCTGGTAGCCCCTGTCCGGACTGCTCTCTGCACAGCTGGTCTGCTGTTCTGCATCTTTACTTGGCTGCATCTTCTGAAAATAAAGCAAGAAAGTACGAAGCACTTACTACATATATAATGATGGATTCTTTCATGTGAAGGCTAAATACGATTAAGAAGCAGAAACAAAAGATGGCAATACATCATGGAAAAGTACTCCTGTAAATTTAGGTACACTAAAACCTCATTAATTTGCAAAAGTCTGATAATACGGACTGTCATCTGATTCTGCCAGGCCTATGCATTATTTATTGGCATCAAACTTATTATTTCAGACATATTTGGCTGCACAATGGTTATTTCGGGCAACTGTCGAAACGTGGTGGCACGGAGCACTGAAAATGTGTGATGAAATAGAGCAAAAGTGCCCCTAGTGCTCAACCAATCAAGCGGGGGTTCCGCATCACCTTAGTCATCAGCAAAAGTACTATCGTGAGCAATATGAGCGGGAACACACGAACGCGTTACAAATAGTCTCAAAACCGAGTTAGAGTGAAACGTGAATGGCGCTGTCGAAAACGGAGGGAAAGGGGGTGTGCTCTTCCGCTAACTGCTGGCACTCCCACCGCGCCTGCGTTCGTCGAAAACTCCAGCTTACGGCGCTTCACTGGCGGCCGACAGCCGATAAGAGGGTTATGTGCCGCACTGACTTACAGCGAATCATTTTTTTCCTTTCCTGCCTTTCTATTTATTTTTTCTTCGTGCAATCGTATGGTGGAACTTTTAGATCCTTGGCATGTATTTTAAATACTTTTATATCAATCGACGCGACGAGTTGCTTACGCATTAAAACAGTGCTTACAGTATAGACCACTTATAACATAACCGCTTGTAGTGCAGAAACGGATATAATATGGTCTTTTCAGACTCCCGTTTCTTCCCATAGCACTGTATCTATACGCGTATCGCTTATAGTGCAGTTGCGGTACACGAAATACCGTGCGGCTGCCTGGAAGTTTGGCAGTCAACCTAGATGGCAAACACTCCCCTCA
This sequence comes from Dermacentor silvarum, assembly GCF_013339745.2. NCBI lineage: Eukaryota > Metazoa > Arthropoda > Arachnida > Ixodida > Ixodidae > Dermacentor > Dermacentor silvarum. Next base: position 328,206,193 of record NC_051154.1, on the reverse strand, counting down.
AGCCACAAATACCGTATTTACTCTAATCTAATGCGCACTTTTCTCAGATTATATAGGTCCAAAAATTACGTGCGTGTTAGAATCGAGTACGACCCTAAATCTGCGTTACCATATAGCCATCGGCATTTCAAAATGGCCGCCTCGCACGCACGTCGAGCCTAGCTACTCTCGAGCCTAGCTACCGTAGCTTCCTCCATGTGCTGCCGTACACGTGCTAAGGCAATAGTCTACCGTCTGTCTTCACATTCTCTGCGTCTGCTCTATCAGCATGAAGCAGCGAGTTTATCATGATGCCGCATTTAAAAGGAAAGTGATCATGTGTGCGGAAATGGAAGGAAATCAGGCCGCATCACGGGCATTCAGAGAATCCGAAACTTGCGTTCAGGACTGGCGCAAACATAAGGAGAGGATTTTCCCAAGCAAAGCACTGTGGAACAATTTCAGTGGACCGAAGCAGGACGTAATCTGCGACGATCCACTTCGGCAATACGATCACCTTGGCCCTATCTTGAAAGCAATCTGCTACAGGGAAAGTCCACTGCGTGCCGTGTTTTCGCCGCTTATAGGTCGCGTTGAAGCGAGAGGCATGATAGCATGAAGGTCATATCTTTTTTATTACATAAATCTCGGTAATAAAACTTATATGCGTAAAAGTGCATTTTGCTTTCTGTTTATGTATTACATTAAAAATTTAGTGCAGTAGTTCCTTTAAAAAAAAACATCTGTCGTAACATACAAAAAACACCTATTTTCCCAATGGTAGGGAAAGCTTTAAGCCTGTGAAGCATCACGTCCATCATACCGTCACGAACACCCAGCTGACCTAGGGATGTTAGATAAATTTTCTTTCCGATTAACGATCTTTCATCACTTTAGCTGTTAATCAATTAGTTGCTTTAAATGGAGGATTTTTCATCGATAAAATGATTAATCAAAATTTTTGCCACACTTTAAAAAGGTTAAAACAGTTATCTACTTTTGTAGGACCCCATTTTAATGTTTGAGAGGTCAAACCAAGTTAGAAATACAAGTTTATAAACACTGATAAATAATAATTTTTAATTTGTTAAAGGGCCCCTCACCAGGCCACATAGCAAATTTTGGTTATACGTTGGCAGTTGTTACATGCCCTCTAGGGAGCGTTCTACGGCAAGAATTTTTTGAATTGGTTCATTTATAGCCAACATGACATGACAAGAACTTTATTGGAGTCCTGAGGAACTGAGATCTAGGGGAGCCAGATTAAGTCAATCGCTCCACCCACGATGGGACTGGGAGACGAAGTCCTGTCACGATGTCGTGGACCCTCTGGAGAGTCTGGAGCTGAATATGATGATTGCTGCTCTTGAGGGATTCCTCCCATTGCTCTTTCGTGATGGGTGGAGATGCGTTAAGGGCTGGGATCAACCAGAGCATGTGATCAAAAGAGCATGAGTCATGACCACATTTGGGCCATGACTGCGAGTGGACAGGGTCTATCCTGTTACGGGACCGAGGAGTGGGATACTAACGGGTTTGCAGAAGGCTGAGTGTGCTAGCCTGAGGATTGTTTAATTTGGAGTGTGGGGAGGTGGACATGTCCTGCCAAAACAATGGGAAACAATTTCGCGGAAAGTACATAGTGGATCTTTCTGGATGTTGACCTCGTTCTGAGCCGAGTGGTTTAACTGAGCCATCTAGATGGGCTGGGAACCACGAGGTGTATCCTCCTTTGCTGCTCTGCCAAGTTCTTTGAAGTGCTTTGTTCACAATATTGTTCGCCGGTTCAGACACGAGGGCAGCCGAGAAGAATCTAACTGCTATGCGCAAGTCCGAGAAGACGATAGGGGGAACTTTTATGCTGTGAAAAGCCAAAGTGATCGCCGCTTCCTCCACCACATGGGCAAACTTAGTATAGACAGAAGCTGCATTAACCAAGTTGCCCTCTGCGTCTACAACCGAGACAGCGAACTTATCCCCACTGTCATATCTGGCAGCATCGACAAAGAGGGCCCCTAGTTTGTGCTGATTGATCCTTTTAAGGATAGACTTGGCTCTCGCGAATCTTCTGCCCTCGTTATGCACTAGGTGGATGTTTCGCGGGACATGGTCAACCGCTTCACTTACAGCGTGTTTCACGCCGTTTCTGTTCCTTGTTGTTCAGAGTGGCCGGCCAAGGTCGGCCGCAAACACGAAGGAGTGACGGTGCCACTGTCTAGACAAAACAGCGTCTACTCCCGTCGTTTGCAGTCTTCAGCACTTCGTAGGGGCATGCACGTTTGCACTCATCTGACGCTACTGGCGCATGCGCCTGAACGACCTCTCATGCAAGAGTGGCCTCAACGAGTCTGGTGAAATAAGTGAGCCACCAGAGGCTCAACTTGTGAACTGCAAGACTCGAGGTGGCTTGGTGCATCCCACTAGTACATTTTCCCCTGCTGCTCGCTACCGAGACCGAGTTTTTAAAGAACTCAGAGAAACGGCATGCTTAGGAGCTAACAATTGACAATGTGGTTGATAAGCACACATTTGAATTTGTACACGCGCAACCCGTGCTATCGGCTCCCTGTGTCAGTCTAGTCGAGATTACCCATAGAACCTGATACACTTACTTTTGTGGGCAAGGCCGGCAGACAGCCTCTACAAGCTATTAAAAACAATGTTTTAAAGTCAGAAAAACTGCGATAATACCCGACTTTTTACAGCACAGCAAAAACTCTTTTGCCACCTGGTGACTGCTGTAGAAACTCGAGGTGCGGCGTCGCACTTGCAGCACTCATTTGGTCACCTCTCCTATTTCATCACTGTGATCATGTCGATAGCCACCATGGTTTCGTCCACAGCGGATGCGGCAAACAGCAGTTTTGTTTTGACTCGGTGCGCGCACCAGCGCGTGCCTTCAAAACTGCGTAGTTACCATCCATGATTGTGGCGATAGCAACCCCAGTTTTGTCCGCACTTGATGCAGCAAACGGTAGTTTCCTTTTGACTTGGTGCATGCGTAGGCCACCTGCCTTCAGAACCTCAAGGTCGCCGTCCACGATCGCTTTCATAGCAGCCGCGGTTTCGTCCGTAGCAATTGTGGCAAAAAGTACTTTCGCTTTGACGAAGTGCAAAGCTGATGAAGATGAACATGGGCTACATCGCGATGGACGGACAACTTGTTGGCAACCTGGTCACTCACGAAAAAATATTGGGTATGAGCACACGGTAGTGAAAAGAGTGTTTCAGAGGAAGACGCGCGCGGCAGCTGCGCTGCGAAGGAAGTCGCAAAGCCTTCGCCACTGCAAGCACTAATGAGTCACGAGATGACGAGAACTGCAGCTCCCGCACTGCTCTTGTGCAAAATAGAAACAGCATTTGCTGACTCATTCAGTAAAGAAAATTCTGTTGACATAGTAACCATTCATTTCTTGTTTTCTTGATACCCTCGATAATTCGACATTCGGTTAATTGGGACATTTTGTTTCAGTCCCATGAAATCTGAATTAATGAGGTTTTACTGTACTCCAAGTAGAGTCGGCACTAATTCTAAGACCTCTTGTGACGAAATGTTATAAGTGTCCCTGTGTGATAAGCACTGAAAATTGTCATTCATTCTAAGCGTATGCCTTGGTTGCGATGCTGTCTTGTCTCATAACGATTGCACTCAGTTTGGACCACAAGTTGCACATCGCTGTTAAGATTCCTGCCGAACACTACCGTTGGCCCCAAACATGTTGCACACTACGCCTAGCCTCCATTTAGAAGAGGGGAGTGGGGGGGGGGTGTACATGGCACTTCATGAAGCTTAGCGGGTTGTTCCCTGGGACCAACATGCTTGAGAACCCCTGCTTTGTCTAAGCTAAACCTTGAGAAGGCATACCGCCAAATTCCTATTGCTCCAGAAGACGTTCATAAGACCGCGACTGTCACCCCATTCAGGCTGTGGGAATTCACCCGCATGCCCTTCGGCCTAAGAAACACCACCAAAAGTTTTCAACACTATATTGATGTCATCCTGGTCACCAGTTAGCTTAACCCTCTCAACCGCAAGTGTCCACAGTGTACCGTCGCTTTTCCTCAATTTCAATTACACATTACGAGGCACAGTGCGCGGTGAACGGAACTAAAGCCCCACCATCCACGCGCCCCCGCAGCTTTTGCTAAGTAGCGCCAACCTTTGATGTGCACCGCTCTTCCCTGATTCGTTGCTCAAACCAGTTCTGCTTCTGCAATTTCCACTTCCGGGGTTTCTGCTTCTGGTATTGCCACTTCCGGGATTTCCGGTTCTGGAATTTTTGCTTGTTGCACGCCTCGCACCTCTGCACAGCAGTGACGTCGCTTCCGCTTAAAACCAGAAGCTGGGCTACGTAACTTCCGCTTGACACCAGAAACTGAGGGGTTGAGCGAGTGAGGAGAGAGAGACGTGCGGAGGAGGAGGGTAGGTTGGTGGTACTTAACCTGGTCGGCGAAAACGTGTATGGAGGGCCTTTAAACGGAACGGGAAGGTCTCGACTCATTAGTTTGTTGTGAATACATGCTATGAACGGAAAGTGTCTGATGTAGAACACCTTACCTGCGCCTCCTTTTCGAGCATCTCACTGAGCATGATCGATCATCAATGTGGCCAAATGCAATTTCGGCATTCCATCCTTGGAGTTCTTGTACTTGTTTGAAGTCAGTGGCATCCATTCCCTTCCCTCCAAGGTCACAGTCATCACTGAATTACCACACGTCCAGAATTGCTGCACCAACTATGCCGCTTTCTGGGACTCGTGAATTATTTACTGCAGTTTCATACCTCGATATGCCACCATCACCATATCCCCTCGAGGAGCTACTTCAGACAACAAAGTCAACTTCACCTTCCCTTACTCATGAGTACACATACATCACATACGAAGTCTATTAGAAAAGTATCCGACCTTTGGCTGAAGAAAAAAAACTGGCATAACTGCAGCATTGGAAACCTAATCCCCCTCGAAGTATTCTCCTTGGGACTCCATACACTTCTACCAGCGGTGCTCCCATTGTTGGTAGCATTCCGAGAAGGCCTCTTTTGTAATGGAGTTTAGCTCAGCTGTCGTGACCACAATGTTCTCTCTTGTCTGAAATCGCGCTCCTTTCAATGGCCTCTTTAGGAACCAGCCAGAAGTCGCAGGGGTCCATATCAGGAGAGTAAGGAGCCTGTTGAACTACAGGAGTCTGGTTTTCCCCCAAAAAGTCTGAATCAAGTGCGAGGAATGTGCAGGAGCATTGCCGTGATGAATGCGCCAATTTCCTGTTGACCACAACTCCGGTTTCTTGCGCCACACAGCATCACGCAGGCAACTGAGGACATCCCTGTAGTGCTCTTTGGCGATTGTTTGAGCCTGTGGTGCGTACTCAGCGGTGTACCACACTGCGGGAGTCAAAGAAAGCAGTAAGCACCACTTTGACATTGCTGCGCACTTGGCGGCCTTCTTTGGTCTTGGTGACGTGGAATGCTTCCACTGTGACGACTGGGATTTAGTTTGCGGGTCGTACCCGTACACCCAAGACCAGTGATTATGGTGTTCACGAAGTCAGGGTCACTGTGGAATCCAGCATGTCCTGTGAGACTTCAACACGATGTTGCTTTTGCTCCCCCGTGAGCAGCTTCGTAGACGTACATAAGCAGCCTGATCGGCATGCACGGTCCAGCCATCTGGTGGCACAGAGCTTAACCAGTCTAATTCGGTACTGAGCTTGCCGTGGTACATTCGGTTACATTCCTGTAACCAAGTGTAAAACATTTTAAACATATAAGAAGACAACATGTTCAAGATTACGCTCCTGCCAAAAATTTGAGCCAGCAGCAAATTAGAAAAAACTTGGTTACTGCTACAGTAGCTGTGTGTCTGGTTGAGCTTTGTGCCACCAGGTGGCTGCACCATGCAAGCAGTTCACTTTTGCGCATCTGTGCATCCCGTAAAACAGTGGTAATACGGCCACAGTACATGTAACGAACCACACAAGGACGGTACCGTGCATTAGTGGTGAAGGAAAGAAAGACGAAGATTAATGGCAGTGTTCGGGCGGCCATGTTGTTCTACGTCCGCAACCTCCTGCTCGCGTTGCACAAGCCGATAGGATAAAGACCTGGCAGCCACCGCATCGAGCTCACATCATCATGCAAGAATTGAGCACCACGCCGTGAACCCCATGCGCAGAGATCCACCACCTACACAGACCAGCATCATGACCGCACCATCGGAAGCCTTGGACATCCCCAAGTACACTGGATCAGCGGACTATGAACCTGTAGAAGACTGGTTCTGCTTCTTCGGGTTCCACGCAACCGCTGCATCATGGTCGGAACGGGAGATGGTCGCCAGCTTCAATGAATACCTGACCGGTGAGGCATTTCGCTTCTACCTGACCCACATATTTGAATATAAAGAGTCATGGAAAGAAATCAAAGAAGAGATGATCAGTCGATTTAAAGTATACTCTGCAGACTCCCTCATTATCCAACAGCTGGAGAAATTGCAACTGGGTCGCCTTAGTCACCCGCAGTCTCCACGTAGCTATCATCATTAATGCCAACCAAAGCCACGCATGACTTGATCTTCGACAATTTTCTCAACTAGTGGTCCTCCCGAAAAGACAAAAGAAAATCGTAAGCCTACCATGATTTCACCACTCACAATGGACATAGTAAAGCCTCCGTTCGCTGAGCAATATCCAAGTCACTTTGCTTCAAGACCAAACCTTCCACCAGGTTTCAGTGCCGTGCAGGAGTCGCGAATATGTGCGTCTTCATCATGCTATTGTACTCCTGCCATCGCGAATCTATCAGGTGCGCTCAATGCATCTTATACGTGCGACCCGCCGCCTGGTTTTCAGTCACGCCAGTCCTCTATGACACTCATTCCGCAGCCCGTGCTTCACAGAATTGCTTCGTTCGCGCATGGCACATCGAATTTTCCAGAGTCAGACCTATCACTTGAAGCGCATGGTGAAGTCACGTCTACATCCACATCATCCAATGATAGAGCATCCAGGATTCCAAGCTGCATCAATTCAGACTACGGTACCGTTCACACCAGTCAAGCAAAGCGCGCTGCTATTACTTCCAGTGGTGACATGAAGCAGACTGCCTTCCCGCCACGACAACAGAAGGAAACCACTCCGACCACGTGCTTTTTTCACAAGGAAGAAAACGCACTTTCGGCAGCAGAGGATAAGCCACGTTCGTTAGGAGACCAAGCCACTTCGCAACACATATTTCTTTCGCGCACAACACCTCAACAAGCCATCACCACTTCAGAAGCTTTGCACGTGCCAAGCAGCATCACACACTGTCAGATTACAGAAGCGTCCATTCTGAATGAAGTCCCAGCAGCCTCAGAAGAGTCTTCGGAGAGTCCTAACAAACTGCCCTCACCACCAGACAAGTCTCACAAAAAGGAGCAGTGGACCAGCTACCAATTGATCCCCATTTTACTATGCGAAAGAAATCAAAGGCATATTTCTATAGAAGCACTACCTCAGCAAATTTCACAACATCATCATCATCAACTCCCAAGAACAATGGCAGCAACCACGACTTTGAAACAGAAGGTGAAGACTGTCACCGAAATTTCCACAGAAGCAACAAGGAAGACATCAACGCTCATGCCTACTCAATCTAAGGCGAAATCAACGAATACGGTTTTTTGCAAGAAAGGAACGTCGCCAAACGCATGTTCAGCACCATCTATCAGTATTGCCCCCACTCCAAGGATTCCTGCGACAACGCTGTGCACGACGACGGAAAAGACACGGGCACTTTCTTGGCAAACCAGACCAACAGAGACGTCGCCGCAACGACCCAGTCCACCACACGTTCGAGCAGGGTACACCGTGTGTCTGGAAGTCGCAACGACATCCGAGTTCCTATGGCTGCTGTGTGTCCAAACCTTTCTTCGGAGCATGGATATGTCGTCCGGAGTGCAACAGCCAGCCTCGGCTACCTGAGCTCTTCTGGACGTCACCGGACTGCCACACTGAAATCGTTCATGTGAGGAGATTAAGAGGGTATCATCCGCCCCTGTACCTACGACTCTCTCAGGGGGAGGGGGAAGTGTGTAACGAACCACACAAGCATGGTACCGTGCATTAGTGGTGAAGGAGAGAAAGACGAAGATTAAAGGCAGTGTTCGGGCGACCATGTTGTTCTACGTCCGCAACCTCCTGCTCGCGTTACATACACTTACGCTTGAGTTAACCTGAATACCGGACACACTAAACTCTATTGTGGCAATCCTTCGACGTGAAGTGACGGCCGCAAACGCGTAGATTTTTGGCAGCGGTGACAACCAGTAGGCACAGGACTAATCAAACTTGTTGTCGTACTGCAGATAACCCAAGACTCACCGCAAGAAACTGCTAGGCACAAGGGTGTCCTTCACTGGAAGCCTGAAAGCGGTGCAGCATCGGAAGCAGCCCGGCAGCTACCCACTGCGCCATCTACCCGGAGACTTGCCGCGGCGAACCGCTAGGGGCAAGGTGGCCTTCACCGGAGGTTCACGGAAGGCAATGCATCGGCACCACCCGGAAGCTACCCACAGTGCATCAGCGAGAGTACAAAAGGAAGCGGTCGACACTCAACGAAACATTTGGCAGCGGTGACAACCAGTAGGCGCAGGACTAATCAAACATGTTGCCGTACTGCAGGTTGGTGCTGTTTTTTCTGTCTGTTATAGACGCGTTTTATTTTCTTTGTCACCGCTGCCAACTTACTGTGTCATTTGGCTTATCGAATTTATTTTGCACATTTTGCACTTTCTACTCTTTGTGATGTCACAGAAGGATCGTGATGCACGCTCTGACTTGCGCGAACTACGTGCTGAGATGAAACAAATGAAGGAGGGACTGGAATTCATGGAAAAACAATTTGAAACAATGAAACAACAGTTAATGGAAAGGCGCACCTAGAGAGAAAGCTTAACGAAGGAAAATGAGAGGCTGAAGGCGAAATGCAGTGAAAATGAGTCAGTCATTGTCGAACTGCAGAAGCGAGTTGTTCAAGGTGAGCAATACTCACGCAGATCGAATGTTGAAATAAAAGGGCTCGTTGAGATGGAAAATGAAAACACTACTAATCTTGTACGCAAGATTGGTGATGCCATTGGCGAACCCATTTCTGCTAGCGATATAGAAGTGTGCCACCGAATACCAACTCGTGAGCAGGGCAAAACGAACGTTATTGTACAGTTCAAAAGCAAGCAGAAACAGGACCTTGTCGTCAAGAAAGCCCGAAAAAATCGCATTATGAATCGTAGCATAGGAATCACCAGCGAAGCACAAATTTATTTATTTATTCAAAAACCTTACAGGCCCATTGAAGGGCATTGAGTAAGCGGTACAACAGTAATTACAAGTCAAAAAATAAAAAACAAAGATACAGACAAAGAAAAAAAAAAAAGGCAACAATACTAATATTACAAAAAGCAAAGTACAACATCTTTATACAATATTAATACGCAACGAATTCAAGTTATCACGGAATGTTTCGCGATTAGAGATGGATGCAATGTGATCCGGAAGACTATTCCAATGTGCAATGGCTCGAGGTAATGGCGATGAGTTAAATGCCTTCGTTAGACCATGAATGCGTGCAAATCTTCGTGAATGAGCATCTCTGTCCGACATTGAAGCGGCTGCTTGCACGGGCAGTTGCAAAAAAACGGGAGAATCAGTGGCAGTTTGTGTGGACGAAGAATGGAAGGATTTTCAGGCGCAAGACACAGTCCAGTCAAGTGGTAAGCATTGAAACAGATTCTGACCTCGGCAAGATTGCCTAGGGTGCTTATGGTTGTAATCTGTGTAAATTTTTCTTGTACACGCAATGTGGTATCAAGAATTTTTCTGCCATGGGAACTTAAACTTCCGGCACAGTCGCAGGGCATGTTCACTGCTATTCACCTTAATGTACGTTCCACCGCCCCTAAGTTAGATGAGTTACGCACATTCTTTAATGAGTTCAACTTCCTGTTCGACGTGATCATGTTAACTGAAATGTGGTATCATGAAGCAAGCGATATGCTAAATATGATTGACTACAATCACTATTTTATCAATCGAAGTGGCTTCCGTGGTGGCGGAGTGGCAATGCAAGTAAAGAAACACATGCTCTGCGACATAATCCCGGAATTCACCTGCATTACAGCTGACTATGAAGTGCTTCGCATAAAGAGCAATATCAACATGTACGTGGCAATTTACCGCCAACCGTCTGGTGATATGAGTGTATTCTTGGAATTTATTGAAGAAATATTAGAATACTCAACATTTCATCGCTATAACACTGTAATAGGTGGCGACTTTAACATAAACCTTCTGCAAGATAATTTGACCTCCCGGGAATTCCTTAACAAACTTTACGCTTGTGGCTACAATAGTGTCATTAATACGCCGACACGCGTAACGACAACTTGCCAGTCCATACTAGACTTGTTTATCCTCAGCATAGACACTGATGTAGTCGCAGCTGGCACGGTATGCGCCTGCGTAAGTGACCACTGTCCTGTCTTTATTGCTTTTCCTAAAACTACTGAAAAAGAAATAACTTGCCATGATATCGCTAAATATAGATGTATGTCTAACAAAAATATGACCTCATTCCGCATGCTCAGGGAAGATTGGTCTTCTGTTTATGATAAGCTAGACCCAAATGAGAGCTATCGTGAATTCTTATCTATATTCCACTAGTCATTACAACAAATCTTTTCCTTACGTAAGCGCCAAAGCTAACAGAAAAAGAAGAAAACCTTGCGTAGGGCGGGAGCATATCAAAATGATCAAGAAAAAAAGTCCCCTTTTTAAGAAGTTTTTGCACACAAGAGATATTAAGGAATTTAAGGCCTTTAAAACTTACAGAAACAAACTAACTGCTGCATTGAAAAAGGCAAGGACCTCCTACTATAACCACATGTTTTCTGACATCTATCGACGGCGCCCAAACCAAGTACGGAAAGCCATCAATCAGGCACTGAACCGCAAAGCGGGTCAGAATACTCTAACGGAAATAACTATTGGCGGGAACAAACTTTCCGGTGTGCCTTTAGCTGAGCACTTCAGTGAGCACTTTCCTAATGCAGTGTGACCACTGGAAAGCACTGCTCATACTCATATTACTTACCATAATACTGATACAATTTTTCTCGCACCTACAGATGAAGCAGAAATAGAACGTACATTTCTTTCCCTAAAAAACAGTAAAGCTGTCGATGTCGATGGATATCAGGTAGAAGCGATTAAGCACGTAATTGACCTTCTTGCTCCTTCTCTAGCTTACGTGTTTAATCTAGTCTTTCAGTCTGGCTGTTTCCCAAATCTCATGAAAATCGCAAAAGTTTCTGTTATATTTAAAAGTGGACATATTAATGATGCTAATAATTCCTGACCAATTTCAATAATACCTGTATTCTCTAAGGGATTAGAGAAAATATTCTGCCGCGTAAATAGCTTCTTTAACACAATATACTTTCAGAGTATCAGCATGGTTTTCAACGTGGTAAATCTTCTGCCGCGTAAATAGCTTCTTTAACACAATATACTTTCAGAGTATCAGCATGGTTTTCAACGTGGTAAATTACACAGACTGCGCTGTTAGCTCAAAAAGAATTGATAATTAAAAACATTGAAGAAAAAAAGCTTACGCTTGGTGTTTCCATTGACTATAGCAAGGCCTTCAATACCCTAAACCATTACATTTTACTCGGGAAGTTAAATGCTTATGGGGTACGTGGTGTAGCTAATGCATTGTTTAGTTCATATCTGTCTGAGAGGAAACAATGCATTTCAATTGCTAACTGTTTTTCTTCTTCTAAAACCATTTCTTGTGGCGTGCCTCAAGGAAGCATTTTAGGACCAATGCTCTTCATTATCTACATAAATGATATTGTTAAGATAAACAATGATGCCTCATTCCTACTCTACGCCGATGACACTAGTATTTTTTGTTTCTGGACAAAATCCAACTGAAATTGTTGCCAGAACCCAAAGTGTACTTTCAGATGTGCTGCAATGGTCCACTGCTAATGGGCTACGAATAAATACGAAAAAAACAAAAGCTGTCTTTTTCAGATCCCGAGGCATGGAGGTCAACGTGAACCAATCATTAACGCTTGAGGGAATGCCCGTTGAAATAGTAGAGAAACATAAAGTTCTGGGTGTGACTTTTTCTACTCATATGACATGGACTTGTCATATTGAATCACTGACCAAATCATTATCGCGTGCTGCTGGTGTTCTGTCACAATGTAGGCACTTTCTTTCAGAAAAAGCTAAACTTCAGATTTATCATGCTCTGTTTTCTTCCCATATAAATTACTGCCTGTTAGTCTGGGGCACCACAACCCTAAGTAACATAAAAACAATTCACCTATTACAGAAGAGAGCACTTCGGTACATTGCGAACGTCCCGCGCAATAGTTCTACAGGTACATTGTTTGCTCGCTATAAAATAATCAGCGTGAAACGCATGTTCGATTTTCGTTTATTGTATGCTTATTTCTTCGCAAAGGAACAATTCGGAGCGTTTATTAAAGATTCATCTAACATAAGCATGCATTACACTGATTCACGCACCCGCAGCACCAACAGGTGGCTTGTTCCTTGTTCCCGTACGACCTATTTTTTGCAGTCTCTTAGATTCACAATGCCATCCCTACTTAATAAATATGAACAGAAAGACGCCAACTTTTCTACGTTTACAAAAAACAAATGCGTGAATTTTTTCTAACTCTTGTCTAAACTTTTTCATAATATACTGTTCGAACTCGATCGAGAATGCTTCATTACTCTTTATATCGCGTTTATTGTTTTCGTCATTTTATAAATGTTCACATGAACTCCGAATATTTCAGCTCCAATACACAATCGTCCTGGAGTGTACTTATATATCCTCATTTGTTCTACTGTTCCATTGTTGTATTTGCACAACCGCTTTTTAATTTTTTTACCTGCATCTTTTTTTCTCTTATTGTAAATTTGTTTTTCAAAGTATGTATATAAACACCGCTGTCATGTACGTGGGCCCTTAGGCATTTTGAAGTGGTGTTATTACCGCTTTTCGCCTAAGGGACCCCCAACTGTCGTTGGAAATAAAGATTTGATTGATTGATTGATTGATTGATTGATCCTGGCACTGTTTGGATACTGACCGTCCAATGCACTGCAGCCACTCCGCTCGTCTGCTGCCTTGCAACGGGGCACGATGTCGCAGCTTGACATGTCGCCAATGGCTACATTTGCAGCCCACAACACAACAAGGGCGAACCATAGTGCTCGCGAGAAGAACAAGACCAACACTGACTGCGCAGCTCTTGTCAGCACGGAGCATGTTTTAACACAAGCAGACAACACTTGCTGTGGGCCGGAAGTGCTTCTAGTGTAGTGATACATTTTCATTTCATTTTATTTGGGCCCATTTACAAGCAAACATGTCCTTCTGCGTTCTCTTACTGTTACTTTCTTTTAATAGAAACAACTAACATCTAAACTATTACGAACATTTGTTCACCCTAATGCTGGAAAATTATCGATGACGCGCTCTGGGCAGCCAATCCGATAGCTGGCCCTACTGACATGTTATGGTCATATCGCGTCACTTGGTCACAAAACTCAGCCGATTGGCGTGCTGCAATCGGTAGCTATGTACCTTTTTAAAACATTATAATAAATTACACACTTTACGTGGAGCACTTGATCAGAAGGACCTACTCTAACGACTCAGTACGTTTGTACAAAATCATAAAAATCATTTCAGGGTCCCTTTAAATTGCCGCTCGCACTCTGCATTGCTCTGTGGTATATCAACAAAATACCTAACGCCACTTCGGCTGAACACTACATTAAAATACTTGGACAATTTTTGCGCAAGTGCTCCTTGCTTTTAAAGCCATGACTAACTGTGGGCCTACGCAATACCACAGCAGCTGACGCTGAGGAGAACGATGGAGAGTCTAGTGTTGCTAGTGGCGGAACGCGGCATTTGCTCGCTAGCTTAATGAGGCTAGGGCCGCTGGGGCACCCAACAACCCCGTCAGCGTTAGGAGCAGCTCTGCAGTTAACGAAATAGCACATGTATAGGGTTTCCCTACTACTTAGCAATTTTTTACGCGATGAACTAGTTGAACTTCCAATTGGATTGAATTGGGTTGGATTCTTTTTGCCAATGCGGATGACAAAGTGCTGGATGCAGATAGAAACAGGACACAACTGCAATTTCCGGGAGATTTTCCTGTCAACCGTACAACCGGAAGAAACGATCCAAATCCGGGAGTCTCCCGGGTAATCCGGGAGACTTGGCAGGTATACAGAGTACATGCCAGAGCATACAACGCCGCCCCGATATCCCTCCCCCCTCGCCGGTGCCTCAAGTGCAACGGAAGAAGGCGCACTTCCTCCCTGCTTTTCTTTCTTGTGCACGCTAGATTTAGACGTGGTCGTCGGCTCCCCTCGCACACTTTCACTCGCACATACAGCATACGGCGACGGCCTTATAGCCCTTGGACTTTCTACAGACCATCTATGAGCCAAAACCAATTTTAGGGCCACAACGCGTCATAGACACCATCTTTAGACAGCAAATACGGATCTCAAGTAGCCATACTTTTGCTGGCGGAAGCCGAAAATACGTCATAGTTGTTGCCCCCGGCCATTTGGGCGGCCAATGCAATCATCAAGCCACAAAGCCAAGAGACATGAAAAGTCAAAAAGGACGCTCGGGCCGGCGCAGGTGGCAGTTCGCAGCGTATGATGCGGGAACGATCCCACAGTTGCGACGCAACCGCGGGGTTACCAATGCATTGGGTTCTGCAGGAACGTGCCGGGACTGGCCGAAAACGACATCACAGTCGGGAAAACGCAGCACCTGGGAACGTATCAGCGGGGTTCTACTGTATCATTTCAGCCTGTTTCACAGAACCGTTTGCCATGCAGAAGACGTCACGTCATACTAAATAAACAGCGCGAGCGTGAAATAACCGCCAGAAACTACCCCCGGCCGTATACCTGGCATGCAACACGGAGCGCTCACGCAAGCCAGCATTCCAACAACCCACAGATGGTGGCGCTGCCTACACAATATCGCAGCAAAAAAGGTCTAAGTGCGATGTGTCGCAGCGGTACTAGGCATAAAATCAGTAAAAGTGCTCGTTTTGTGCAATTTGCATGTGCTCAGAAGTGAACCATGTATAAACACTGTTGACTGCGTTTTATTTTGTACACCGATAAAGCTCTATCAAAGAGGCTTTTGAAAGTCTGCTTCGTACACATCATTTGTTTCAAAAGTTGTTACTGCACTTTTATAGATGCTTCTGAGGGGAATCTAGGGAATGGCTCAAAAGTTATATTTGTGAAGACATATGGCGCTGGTCTCGTGAATGTAAATTTCAGGCAGCCTTCATTTTTGTCATGTGGACCTTGGCAAAAGGAGGAAAAATGGTAGTATAAATTTCCAGATTCTATAGCTGCTTCCATCTAAATATATTGTTACAATAATCTGCACAACATTGAGGAAGAGGAGCATGAGCTTGGGGCTGAAGATGACGACGCTTCAGTGACTGGCCAGTTGTGTCAATCCTTTTCAATCGTTTACATATTGTAAATACATTTCCAGTCTTACTTCTTCCCTCCGTAACATATTTGGTGGAGATACTGGGCGTATCTAAAAAGCAGAGCAGCATCCCAGTCATGATGGTCATCAGAAACATAGATGGAGAGAGTCCGTTATTGTTTGATTAAACTGCTCAGTAAGACTGCATATCTGCGGATGGTATGCAGTAGTAAGTTTTGTTTGGTAGAACAGGAACGGAGCAAGTCGTACACAACTGCAGAAAGGAAGTAGCGACCCCGGTCGGTAAGAAGGCGATGAGGAGCGCCGTGGTGAAGAATGACGCTGTGCAACATTATCTTGGACGTTGGTGGCACTCAATTCTGCAAATGCATCTTGTGTATTAACAACTTACTTACTGCACAAAGCATTACACGTGGCAGTGTGACCTGGCAACAATGCACTTTTCACAGTGAACATTAAACGAGTTCTTAAAAGTTAGCTAATTCAGGTTTAATGGCGTGAAAGCGACTAAGGCCATGCTGCTTTAACCACAGTATATGAGAAATCAAATGTTAAGGCAGCGAAAGCTGCCTTACCTTAAAAAGTCTGTGTAAAGAAAACCTTGCACTCAGCCACGCAATGCTTCAAACCGCAAAGCTGGGCGATCGTAGCCCAACATTTTCTGGAAGTGCACGTTAACTTTTCATCTTATTACTCATGATGATCATTTCTTTTTGCGCATCTCGGACTTATGGTCGTCACTGCGCATTGCATAGTGCAGCTTGCAACACCGACGCCACGTTGCAATGCTGACAACACATTCTAGCAGACCCCGCTCTGTGAATACGTCTCTCTCTCTCGGACTTACGGCCGTCCCTGCACATTGCATAGCACAGCTTGCAACACCAACACCGGTTCAAAGCGACTAAGGCCGGTGGCAGGCGTGAAAGCGACTAAGGCCATGCTGCTTTAACCACAGTATATGAGAAATCAAATGTTAAGGCAGCGAAAGCTGCCTTACCTTAAAAAGTCTGTGTAAAGAAAACCTTGCACTCGGCCACGCAATGCTTCAAACCGTGAAGCTGGGCGATCGTAGCCCAACATTTTCTGGAAGTGCACGTTAACTTTTCATCTTATTACTCATGATGATCATTTCTTTTTGCGCATCTCGGACTTATGGTCGTCACTGCGCATTGCATAGTGCAGCTTGCAACACCGACGCCACGTTGCAATGCTGACAACACATTCTAGCAGACCCCGCTCTATGAATACGTCTCTCTCTCTCGGACTTACGGCCGTCCCTGCACATTGCATAGCACAGCTTGCAACACCAACACCGCGTTCTGCCGCGTGCAATGCAGACGTGTTGCAGCAGACCCACTCCGTGAATGAGTCTCTCTCTCGCTCTCATTTTCATTATCTCTTACCCGAGCGTAGCGCACAAAACCTCTTCACCTCGCAGAGCATGTGCAAACACGATAGCTGTGGACGAAGACGACGACGCTCGAACGCAATCATATGGTTCACATAAATACATTTTCTCCAAGCGTGACTGTATAGCCTAGTGGTTACGACGCTCGCCTTGGGACCGTAGGTACACGAGTTCGAATCCCGCCTCGGCAAGAAAATTTGTTTACTTTTATTTCTTTCTTCATTGCTGATGATGATAGCTTCTTGATACGAACTACAAATTACGACTGGCTTAAAGAGCTTCGCTGTTAAAAACCTGTTTCATCAAAAAAGTTCCACAAGTCAGTGCAAGGTACTAGCTGATCATCTCCCAACATTGATGAGGGGTGTAAAGGTATATGCAAGTTAAATAGAGATTCTGTAAAGATTTCCATCTTTGTGTATCAATATGTGCTCAAGAAGAATATCGTTCTCAAAATTCAAGAATTCTATATAATTCTTTAGGAACAGAAATATATTTTTTAAACTAACAAGCACATCGGTCCTAATGTACCAGGCCGCAACATTAACAACTTAGTGGTGGGAATGCCCTTCAGCTTTTTGGAGAAGCCATTGGAGCAGGTGTGAGCCCTTACACGAAAGCGCACTCAGAAAAACAAAATATACTTTAGTGTTCTTTTTACTTCACATAATCATTTACTCATAAAAACTAAAAGTCAAATAACTCATCCAATGCAGCAAGCTAGAACAGCAGCACTGGGCAAAACCACGCAAGGAGCATTAAGCGGACACTACAATAGAAACACTCAATTTCGTGGTATTAAGAAGATTATTAGAACAGCAAATGAAGATCACAGTTCTCAGTAAATTTTGCGCCGCAATACGAGCGCTGGCTTGAGGTCAAAGATTTCAAACTACTTTGTTGTGCTTGGGCCGTTGTGGACCTGTAAGAGCTCTTGAAATTAGACAGTTTTAGTTTAGCATGTTTACCGTGTTAACAGGTTTACCGGAATAGCGGGATCGGAATGCACATGTGCAGAACGCTATACGACTCATACCGTTGAGCGTACGCATACTATTTCTCAAGATTCAACGTTACCGTCTTTGCGTGGTTTATGTAAAACATGACGGTGGTCCCAGTCGCCCGCTTCAAACTGAATTTGGCGTTTTTGGTGAGTTCACGTCCTTCGTAGCAAATGACTGTGTAAATGGCTTTTGCTTAGTATCAGGCCGCTTCGACGACAGAGTAATATGGATAACCTTGTGGCGTTTTCGAGATCGCTTCTTGTTTCGAACGCGCCTAAGCCTAACGAGAGAAATTTTCTCTGAGATGCGAGCACCACCTATCGGTAAAGTCAAGAGATAGGAGCAACGAAGGCATATGGCCTCGGAGATAAGATTTTGGAGGCTATGGTAGACAGCATGTACTGCTTGCCTGTTTCGCTGCAGATCGGCGGACATGGGAAGTAAAAATACAATGCACTCTTGGCTTCCTTAGTGCTGCCTATCACACTTTCAGGACACACACACAGATAGAATTACTTAGGTGCCCTATGTATGCGAAATTCAAAGCGTAATGGAATAGCGTCCCGCACGTAAACTATGCTATCACGCTATACTAAAACTCCCTTTGTGCAAAGTTCGTTTGCGGAACGGTAACGCTATTTCCCTTAAACCCGCTATTACGCTAACGTTAAACTAGAACTATTTTCCAAGTACTCTTCCGCTCTTCAAGGAAGGAATGTAGTACAACTCCACCAAATAGTTATCTGGGCCCAAGCAGTCGCCATCAAAATTTATGATGTCACGGCAAGCTGGGGCGGGAAATGTTTGAGAAATTCAAGGCAAGGCCGCCATCTGTCTTTCGTTTCTGCATCTCTTCTGGCTTACGAAGCCTGTTTTCACGGTAAGAGGAGCTCTTTTCTAATTATTTTGTTAGGGGCTCTTTTAGCACCGATAACAACATGTGCAACTTACGCTCCGTACTTTTCCAGCCTGCAATTTTCGTCGGCACGTTATTTCCATCTGTGGATTCTTGGCGGCAAAGCGCTGCTGAAGCACTGGCGCGCACTTCAACCCCGGTACCCCTTTGGTCAAGTTTGGATGCAACCAGGAGCCTCGTCTGGCAACAACGGAAAGCTACTTCTATCGCTTGCGCATGCATCCCCGGATATAAACGCCTGCCTGTGAACAACCCCCTTAAGCACAGCATCAATAACAGCATGTGGAACTTGCGCACCGTACTTTTCCAGGTTAGTTACCTTAATCATGCTTTTTTCATTAGAAGTGACAACAGCAGTTACCTTAATCGTGCTTTTTTCATTAGAAGTGATAACAGGTGTCTTGTTTCGGTGCCGTGCCCAGTGAAGTTGCTTGAAATATGTGGGCACACGTTGCTTGTTGCTTCACGACTGTGTTGTGCTTTGTCGAAGATGCTATTGTTGATTGCACACGATATAGAATATAAGCCCGGGCAGGTCTTAGGTCCCTTAGCTAACACCCTGCAATCTGTATTAGAAACCATTCATAAATTAGATTCTAGACAGCAGGCTATACTGGGCGAACTATGAAGTATAAAAGAGAAGAGAGTAGTGTCTGAGCCCACACGAGGCTCGAATGTCCTCGATCTGTTATTGACAAATGTTCCTGAAACAGTTGGCCCCATTTCTTGCCTAGAAGGTTTAAGTGACCATAAGTTGCTGCATTTACAGGTTAATATTCCTTTACCATTCACAGGCGTCGCTGTCAAACAAATTCGTAATTATAGTAAGGCTAACTGTCTGGATATGAACGCTGATCTAACTACGTTTTATAGCGATACATTCCTGCCCTCTTTTTTTGTCATTCGTTAATGAAAACTGGGTGCTCTTTAAAGACACTCTTTTAGAATTAGTTGATAAGTACATTAACCTAATTACAATAGATTATGATAAGTCTAAACCCTGGTTTAACAAGCAAATTCATACTTTACGAAACCAAAAAAAAAACTGCTGTATAAATGAGCTAAAAGTTCGAGCTGTCCTTCCACATGGGCTTGTTACAAAGATTACCTAAAGAATTACTGCACCGAAATAAACTCGGCTAAAATAAGTATTACTCGCAAGATCTAACTTCCCTTCTTAAGACTGACCCGAAAAAGTTTTGGCGAACAATTGCTTCTGATCGTCTCACCCATAATGTAACGCTCCTTAATGATGACTAGACAGTGTTGTCCGATTCACAATCTGTGTTCGAGTTTAATAGGTTCTCACAGTATTCACAAATGAAGATCATTTCCAAGTACCCATTGTTTCAGATCTCGATTTTCAATTCATGGCGCCATTAACATTACAGCAAAAGGGATAGCAAAACTCATCTCAAATCTCAAAGTGTGATCTTTCACAGGGATAGATAACAAATCCCAAGATATTATAAAATACCTTGCCCATCTCTAGCCAAATCATATGCATCATTTTCACGCAGTCATTATCATTAGGACTGCTCCCGAATGACTGGAAGGTTGGCAAAATAGTACCCGTGTTCAAAAGTGGCAACAAGAATTTGTGGGAAAATTACCGCCCTATCTCACTAACTTGCATCTGTTGCAAATTGCTCGAACATATAGTTGCATCTAATATTTTTAACCACCTCAAGTCTCAACTTCTTTATTAATCAGCATGGGTTCAGAAAATCATTTCTGTGCGACACCCAGCTATTAGAATTCACATCCGACCTGCATTTTGACATGGATAATACCCTTCAAACTGATTGTATCTCCCTCGACTACTCTAAAGCATTTGATCGCGTTGCTCACTCTACGCTCATTTCAAAATTATCTGCTCTAGGACATCAGAATATCCTACGAAGCACAGCACGGACTGCGGGGAGACATCCCAAGGAAAATAAGGGAAAATCTCTCAATACTCCCAATCCCCAGAAACATGCACCCGGAGTTTCACGAAGATGGAAGAATCGCAAGAGCGAGAGCTCTCCACAAAAAATTCAGTAGTGCTAGGGACGTGGTCTATGTGGACGCAACGGAATACACAAATAGAGTATGTCGATAGTTGCTACCAGTCTAGAGGGTCACTCCAGAGTTAGTGGCAGTGTAAAAACAGGAAAGGCTGAGGTGGCGGAGGAGGCTGCCGTAGCACTGGCAATAGCCTCCACGGAGGCCAACATCATAGTCAGCGACTCCAAGACCGCCGTCAAAAACTATGCCAAAGGAAGAATCTCGCCAGAAGCGCTACGAATTTTGGCCAATTATCGTGAAGATCGAAATGTTTACATTATATGGGCACCCGCACACTCCTCCCTTCCCGGGAATGAAATTGCGCACAACCTGGCTCGAGAACTGACGGACCGAGCAGGTAACATGCAAATACTGGGAACGGAGAGAGACCGGATGACCAGCTTTACAGAGATAACCAAACACTATAAATTGGGCAGGGCCCGTTTCCCCCCAGCACACTCCTCGCTAAGTAGACGGCAAGCAACAGCATGGCGCTTGTTGCAAACAGAAACATATCCGAACCCGGTGGCCTACGACCGTTACTATCCAGAACTTTACACCGATAAATGCAGATTCTGTCAAGAAAGGGCAGACTTGCAACATATGGTTTGGGCTTGTCCTGGGACACCCATACAGAATAAAACGCACAAGACCAGAGAGCAGTGGGAGACCGCGCTGCTCAGCTCTGCACCGGAAGACCAACTTAAGGCAATCCAGCAGGCCGAAGATGCCGCCAGAGCCCAAGGGCTCGAGGCCGTCATCTAGGTAGAGACGCCTAGGTCTCAACAAATCTGCTACACAAATAAAGTTTATTCCTCCTCCTCCTCTAGGACTTGACTCACAAACGCTATCTTGGCTTCGAAATTTTTTTACATTACTTAGGTAGCTAACAGCAGTAAATTCTTCTCTTTCTGATGTGACTTCTGGTGTACCCCAGGGTAGTGTTTTGGGTCCTCTGCTTTTTCTAATTTACAATTATTGACTTACTCTGTAACATTTCCTCTTGCATGCAACTTTTTGCCGACAATTGCATTCTATATAGAGCTATTAGAAGTCCTGATAACCATATCTGCCTTCAAAACGATCTTGACCTAGTCTATTCCTGGTGTTGTAATTGGCTAATGACCCTCAACTCGTCTAAGTGCAAAGTAGTCTCATTTTCTAGTAAACACTCAAATTCTAACTTTTCCTACACAAATAAACTCTCCAGTGGCTCGGGCGCAGGCATATATGTACTTGGGCTTAAATCTCACATCTTTCATGAAAAACCCATATCATGAGCATATACGCAAAAGCATCCATTAGGTTATTTTACGTTGCAACCTAGGCCACTGACCTGCTAGCACACACAAATTAGCTTATGTGACCTTCGTTCGTCCGCAGCTTCAATCTGGTCCGCAGCCTTGTGAATCTGGTCACCTCATCAAGATTACCTAAAGTCAATGTTAGAAGCAGTACAAAACAGAGCCGCCAGATCCATCTCATCCTACTACGACCGGCATTCCAGTGTCGGTCGAATTAAAGTAGTCTATTCCCTTCAAGCATTATGTACCGGTAGAAAAATCGCTGTTATGTCCGATAAACAAATACATTGACGGCACCACACAACACAAATTGCCCCTTGTAACCCCACTATGTACTTCCAGGCATCTTCATAATCACTTCATAATCACATTTGGTAGAACCAAAGCTTTTAATTCCTCAATGTTGCCACAAGCCATGGCACTCTGGACTGATCAAACTACTGCGTTGATCATGCCATTGCAAAGCTAGCCTGGCCACCCAACTTATGAGGCTACAATAATGGTTGGTGTATAAAAAGGTACAGCGATGTTTCACTACGAGCTTCCAGATTCCTACAGGCAGATGCCTAACCTCCTGAGCCAGTGCAAGATCCCTTCTCGTGACAATCTGGAGTTCGCTCAACGAGCGACAGTACCTTCCGTTGACGATGGCTCGGCGTTCACCAATGCGACCATGTGCCCGAACTGTTGGTGAGCCACACCCTGCTCTCACTCTACTCTCCTTGTGTATTCGGACACACCTAACTATAGGATTAGAATTGCAGTGACTTTAATTAATGAGAACCATGTTTGTTATAAGCAGTGTAAAGTGCTCTTTACTTTTTTATCCTTTGTTCATGTGTGTTTTGTTTCCGCTTTCTATATGTAAATATGCATTCTTCTTTCACTTCTGAAATGAAACGCTCTCATCCTTCAATTGAATAGAAAACATGGACAACGATATTATTTCAAGTCGCTTTCATAAATGAACTGTGACACGCCGAAACTAATTGCGCAACAGTGGCACAATTTAGCTGGAAAAAGAATATCTGTGGAGCAGTATGGAGCAACAAATTCCAGTCTGCACAAATAAATTGGAACTGGAGCAATATTCCCACCACTGGCCCTTTAATAACGAGTGCTGCCTAACAACATAGCATAAAAAATTTTTTTCTTGCTGAACTGCTGTATTCAGTAAGAAGTTTCAGACTAAATGTCTTCGGCCAACACTGAATGACCGGCAGCAAGCGTCACTTGTTGGTTTACAGCTGGAATACAAGACGAGAATGAAGTTTGGCACACGACTCGCCTTTTTTTTAAAGCACAGACAGACAGACGATGCGAGATCTCCAGCTGCAGTGCTGTCCCACACGTGATGTAAAGCAAACAAAATGAGCACCAATGGTTCACATATGACAAGAGCTGCATCTACAAACTCTAAACAAATCCATAGGTGGCTAGGGGTGGCGCCCACTCCCAAATTTCTGCCCGGTGTTTCCGCCTATTACTGAAAAAGTTAATGCCAAGTATTTTTTCTTTTCGTTGATAATGCGTATTCTTATTGTGTTTTGCACATTTAGATTGCAAACATGTTTTCTTTTCAATGATTACGTGTATTCTTGATCTGTTTTGCAAATTTAGATCGAAAATATTTAAAAATTTTCCGGGTATTTGTATGTGCTTGTCATATGTAAGAGGCCGCCTGCAGCGCGAGAAGGAAGAGCACGAGAAGCACGGTGCAGTCAGAACAGCACGAGCCCTTGAGGTGCGTGACCCGAGCTGTAGTCAAGAGAAGAACAGCGCTGTCCGTGGATTATTGACGTGGCTCTGGGCCAGGAAGGTCGCATCGGCAGCTACGCTCTGGCAACGGAAGACTTGGGGGTCCGGCTGAATCCGTGATGTTGGCCGTCGACCTCGGCGAGGTTCGAGCGAGGCTCCTGGACTGGCTGCAGCCTCTCACGGAGGGACCGGGCACCCCAGAGAGGATCCCTCTTCTGCGGCAGCCCGGCACGTTCGATATTCCTCGGGATGCCTCGTCGGCATTCACGAAAAAGTTGTGACGCATCCCGACATTAGGCCTATCTAGGTAGGCCTAGGCAATGCCGTGCCACGTCACCGACTAAGTGCGAGACGCCGGCATCTAAGAGGAACGAGGCGACGGCAAGGCAACGATTACAGTATCGACAAGAATACCGACACTTCTTGGACGAAGAGCCAACAAGCTTCGGACTGGGAAATATGTGCGACGACAAGCGCAGTAAGACATCTCTGCTTTGTAGCACCGCAGACGTAGGCCAGGGTTGCCTGACTTTCACAGATTAGACGCCACAGACGACCGTAGGTGGAATTAGAAACATGTTTGGTATTTATTGAGTAGTTTTAGGTTGTATATTTGTTAGTATTTTTTTCTCAGTGTGTTTTAGCGTGAGCGAGTTTTGTTTAAAGTTTGGGGTTTTGGTTGTGATTAAAAAATCTGTGCTGTGTTGACATGCGTCTCCCATCTCCATCTCTTACGACACCCGCACACCCCTGAGATCAGCGACACACGACAGTGCCGTGATTAAAGAATTCACTGTCTATAGGCACAAAACAATCAGTTTTTATAGGACAAATAGTTTTGCCTTCAAAAGCAAAGTTTTAACAAAACCCACATGGTTAAGAAAAATTTTTCTTTCAGCAAAAATATTTCAGCAGTCAACACTAATGAAATTTATTTTAAAGGAAATCTGAAGCATTCAAGTGTAAAACTCGGGATATATATATGACAAAATGAACAAAATGGAACTGGTTGTTTACACATCAAATTGAAAACTTTTTCAAGCATAAAAACCATCAGCCCTATCAACAATGCAATCCCTACACTAAGTACAACACAGATAGAAGCAGCTTGGCATGATGCGAGATGTTTACTTACTGGAGCAGAAGGTATGGTTGACGACTCCTTAGCCATAACCTGCTTCTGTGCAGAGCCTGCATGATAACAGTACATCAACTTACCTCCTGTTGCACAACCATAATGATGTCCACACAGAGTTTTCCAACTATAACGCAAGAAGCTTTAACATATCTCATTCTACGTGAATAACACTAGGTGCTTGTTGTTTGAAGTCTTGTTAAAAACCTGCACTATTCTTTTTTTGACATACAATTACAGTAAAAGCTCGTTATTTCACACCTCCAGTGGTGCAACAGCCAAAATAGGATTTGGAGCAATTTTTGGAGCAGGAAAATCCAAATTTGGGGCAGGTTACGGGAAAAAAACTCCGTTTTGGAGCAGTTCCACAAAGAACACTTACTCATAAAACGCCGTAAAATTAACCCCGCATAATAAACGCACCCGCCAACTTTGCATTGTATTTCTCGGGAAAAAAGTGCGTTAATTACGCGAGTATATACGGTAATTCACATTAGCAGCGTAGGTGATGGCAGGGGCGCGATCGGAGATGGTTGTTAGGAGCGCGCGTTCAGTTTCGCCGTGCACGGTTGACCTAGGCCGCGCCCAGCGAAATTGACGCGCGCCCCAGCAGTGCACTGAACACAACAATTTCCGGCAAACATATGGGAAGGTCACATGCATTTCTTCGCGAGTGGTTTCTGACGATGTGTCGCTACGTTCCTGCGGTAGTCGAAACATGCAGCGTGTGTTTGACAATGTATTGGCGTTTCGGCGGTGTGCAGCGAAAATCGGCACCGTTTCATTAACGCGCTGCCTGTTGCCGCATGGAACTGAACCCTTGCTAGTTTTGTACATTGCGTCACCTACAAAGCTCACGCCGTCAGTGCCGGGTCGCTTGCTGTACCGTACAAGCGAGTTTCCCGTGGAGCATACCGCTCCGCTCGTGACCGCGTGCACGGATACGGCGGGCATCTGCTTGTTGAGTCAACACGGCAATGGCGAACTGCTTTCGTTACTGCAAGCAACGCGCACTCCTTGTCTACGCGAGATTTTACTGCACATACAACACACCGCACTGCAACCAGCAGCGAAAATATTCTTCGGCACTCACCACCAAACATGCCAACGTGACGTCTAGGCATCGTCCACGCTACTGGAGCTGGATGGCGATGGCGAACAATAGACGGCAGCGAAGGTTGAATCAACGCCTCCTATTGGTTGAATCGACCTTGCGGCAGCACCCACGTGACCCTGCGTTCCGGATGCGTGTTGGTTTCAGTGGTCTCCAACTGCTCCTAGGGCGCCACTGGAGTGTACTAGATGGGGGAGTAGGTCCAACCGTTTTTTATTGAAAATCCAGGTGGCCCCACCGTCACCTTATTTTGAATGAGCGGCCCCCGCTCAACACCCCAAATAAAAAAATACTGCTCCAGTCAGGTAGACTGCTCCCTCCCTGAAAGTGAGATTATATTTGGATCATCAAAACAGTGATGCGTTTATGAATACCACCGATCCCCTAACAGCAGGCTAGTCACCCCCAACCCAGCGTGTTCTCCGTCAACGCCTCCTCCGTTCCAACGGCGGCGGCTAGAAACATGGTACTCGCGAGCGGCGCAGCGCGGCGCCAGCGGTCGAGCGCTGTACGGGGGCTGAAATAGAAATACGCGCCCCGCTCGCCGGCCGGACGCTTGTCGCGTCGGAGACCCTACCGCAGCTGCATGGAGCTTTGACTGGCGGATACTCGGTGGCGGTAACACTGAGATTATTCCCCACCGATCTATTGTAAATAAAATGGAAAAAAAAGTGGTGGAAAGAACGCAAACCGCACAACAACGGCGGTGCATGCAGCAGACGACAGCTACTCAGCCCGCGAGCTCGCCTCCGCCATTGAGCGCTGCCGAAACAGCCGGAGCCAACGTTTATTGGCCGGAGATTCAGAATAAAGCGATGGCAGCGCACCACATTTTCCGCGTTTTTTACTTCACCCTCGGCGCTTGCTAAGGCGTCCGCTGGACCCACTCCCCCATTCTAGTACACTCTAACGCCACAGAGTAGCTAGAGTGTCACGTGATTGGGGAGGTTCTTTCTTTGCGTTGTGGGCCATTCAACGACCCATGTGCTCGCAATGACACGTAACCACGTTCTTGCAACGCCGCGGGGGCGTCTATAATGTGAGGTACCTCCGAGACTCCCACGTCCACTTCACCAGCCGCCCGACAGATGGCAGCACCTGTCTGGCAGCACTGAGGCCACCAGTGTAGATAAAGACGGACCCGCAGAGGCCCCAAGATTCAAGAAACGTAGAGTCTGTAGGAGAATAAATAGACGTAAGCACCAGTGGCAAGGTTCTTCAGACATAAGGTATATTAACACGCAAGTTGGCAGGAATAGGCTGAAGTGGGAGGAGATAGACAAGCAACTAAGGCAGGAAGAGCTGATGGTATAAGGGTTTGTGGAGACACATCTTAGGGACATAGAGCAACCACCCTGTAATCCTGACTATGCATGGGAATATTGCAATAGAACAGAGGGCAGCAGAAAAGGGGGTCGAATTAGGCCATTCATTAATAAAAGTATGAATTGGCAAAGGGTCAAAGAGGAATCAAGGAGCATTCATGGCTAAAAGGGAAAGTGGCAGGAGAGCAGACACTCCTTGGCTTTGTATACCTCTGGACAGGAGCAAATGCCAAAGAGGAAAAAAAAAATGCTGGAATGCATATCAAGTGACATTAATGAACTAGGAGGAGAGTGCGAGATTATTATAGTAGGAGACACAAACGCACACATAGAAGACATGGACAGGTACACAGACTCAACAAGCAGCATGATGCTGGATATGTGTGTACGGCATGACTTCTTGTATGCAACAGTACTGAGAAGTGTGAAGGGCACATAACCTGGGAGGTAGGGAGCCTTCAGTCGACGATAGATTATGCACTAATGTAACATATAGGATGCGTGATAGGCTAAAGGTATAATGAACATAGATGAATATGGCTCCAGAAGTCTAGGTAGTGATCACAAATGTAATAAGGTGAGTTTTGGAAGAGAAATGAAAGTAGGTAGGATGCAAGATGAACAACCAGGTGGGATATTTTACTCGGAAAAGCAGCTGGAAATAGGAACCCAACAAATTGAGGAAGTAATTTTAGAAGATACTAAAACAGAATAGACATATGCAAATTTAACAGGGCCATTTGAACCAGAGCTTGCTAAGGTATGAGTCACGCCCAAAGGGAACAGAAGACATAAACCTAAGAGCTGGTGGGATGAGGAGGTTAAGAAGGTCATAGAGAAACGTCAGGAAGCATGCAGAGAAGACCGATATTCAAAGCAGAAGGGTGAACCAGAGGCTGATGTAGGCAGAAAATGGGATAACTTCTTAAACTGTAGAAGGGAAGCATCCCATTTGATCAATGAGAAGATTAGAAGAAAGGGGACCCAATGGTTGTCAGAAGTAAACAAAAAGGATAGAAAAGCAGCGAAGAAATTTTGGACACATCTCAACTCCTTGAGTAATAAGACTAGTCTAGAGCAGAGGTTTATAGTTACTGCTCAAGGTGTTCTGATAGAAGGAGATGAGGCAATGGAACATATAAGAGCAATGACAGAAAAATTTAAAGAAAGAAACGTAGCATGTGCTCAATCTGGTGAGGACAGACTGTTTAGTGCAGTGGCTCCACTTGAACAAAGCGAGTGGGAAAGGACAGAGAAGAGGGTTCCTAGTAGCACGTCGACAGGTCCTGATGGCATCCCAATTATTTTAATGAAGACATTGGGCCCAAAATCTAAGAAAGCATTAAGAGAGGCAGTGAGCAAAACGATAATGGAAGGTAAAGCCTCCGACGGATGGAGACTGAGCAGGATGAGCATGATATACAAGGGAAAGGGAGATAAAGCCGACATAAACAACTACCGTCCTATAACAGTGCATTAGTGGCGATGCAGATTATAAAGGACAGACTGCAGGCATGGGTGGAGGGCGAGGAGGTGCTGGGGGAACTACAAAATGGGTTCCGGAAACAAAGAAGGTTAGAAGATAATCTGTTCTCATTGACGCAGTGTATTGAAATAGCAGAAAAGGAACACAGGCCCCTATGACTCGCATTTCTGGATATCAAGGGAGCCTATGACAGTCTAATCCGAAAGGATTTGTGGGACATACTGGGCACTCTAGATGTTGAAGGAAGATGGAGTAAGTAATCTTTCAAAAGTTATCTATAAAAGTAACAAGGTGCTTATAAAATGGGAAAACAAGGTATCTGAGCCTATAGGCTCCATACAGTCGAGTTTGTGGCTGCTCTGGCGCCATCTGCCACAGCGACGGGACAGTATTGGGAAGGTGGCGCCACAGCTCGGCCGGCTCGATGAGTATTCTTTCCCGCGCACTACATTTCATCTTGGCCACGGTTGAAGCCATTTTGCTTTGTTCACCAGTCTCCCTTATTTTTTTATACGTCTTGCGATGGTGCAATGGCATGCGTTTCATCAGCAAGCGTCGGAGGGGAAAAAAAAGGCAAGTGGAACCGGCGATACTGCTGCGTAAAAGACTATCACAACCAAGAAGTCCAGCCCGGGATAAAGTTGTAGAGGTTTCCTGGCAAGTCTTATGAAATCGAACGGCGAAAGAAATGGATCGCAGCTGTGAGGAGAGTGAAGTAAGTCAGCTTCTTTCATATTTGTGAGAAGGTTTTGTTCTGTAAAGCGTGCTACACATGCGCGTTTCACAGCTCGTTGTGCGACGCCAGCGGCCATGGCCAGCTGCTGAACATTTAAAAGAAATTTGTCATGACTTTGCTGATTTGACAACTCCTTGCCATTGCCTTAGCATTCGGTATGATCAGCATTGCACGGGCATGTGCGATGAGCAATATTTTGTGCCAAGGAAGCCTATTTTGTGCTGGCGAGCACTAATTCAATGATCCTCGTTTTGGACGCTGGCACTTGAGAGGCGCGGTTTCACACGGTGCGATTTTTCTTGTGATTTACATTTGCGATGTATCATTGCAAAAGCAAAGCGCGTATGCAAGCAAAGTAATTCGCAAGCGAAATCATATCTTGTGAAAGGGGCCTAATGAGCCTCGATTCTTGTACATGATGAAAAACAAACATCCGCATCATGTAAATTAAGATCGCCTAGTTAATAAATCTCGTTTTTCAGCGCAGTAGATGGCTCCGACTGGGTCCCAAACGAGTCAACGAGGATATGCTCCAAGCATCTCATCAATGCAGAAAAAAGCACCATTGAAAGTCATCCTGGCTACAGCCCAACGCTTTTTCCAGACGTTTACAAGGTGCGGCACGTTGACGGATCCAAGCTGTTATCAAGATACGAACGGTATGGAGTAGTTCGACAGCTTTGTTCTTCATTTGTGTAGCTCACTTTAGCTAATTTGCAGCGGGTCAGCCCAAGGAAATTGTAAATTCCTGTAAAAATTCTAGAGCACAGTGAAATGATCTACATGGGAAGACTCAGAGCCACAGTGAACCTATTTATTCGGCATTGTAATTCTTGTGGCACTCCTTGCGCTTGTGGGCCATGGCGGCCGCATTTAGATGGGGGCAAAATGCCGAAAACACCCGTGTACTTAGATTTAGGCGCATGTTAAAGAACCCCAGGTGGTTGAAATTAATCCGGAGTCTCCCACTACAGGGTGCCTCATAATCATATGGTGCTTTTGGCACGTAAAACCCCATAATTTTTTTTTCCTTGCACTTGCAGGTGGAGAGCAAGGAGAACCAAAGTATCACTGGCACCAAGCTCATGCTCTGAAACTGCTGACAGTGCAGAAGAAGGGGCACAAAGCGCACTGCTCAACAAAGACCCAATTTCTCAGGAGGGCGAGCTTGTCGAGTCACTGCCATCGAACCTGGATATCCTCTTCATGGTGACTGATGCAGTGAAAGAGACAAAAGAGGACAAGGTAAGGCCACTGTAATAGTACTTGATAATGATCTTTTTATCGCTCAGGTACAGAGAAGTAAATGCACTATTATAGTTGGCTTTTTTTGCAGGAACATTATGAGCTCAAGCATACCCTGCTCGAGCTCGTAATGGTCTATAGTTCTAGTGAAATAGACTGAAAAACCAATTGCATTGTAAAAACAGACACTGTTCAAATGTGAAGTGCGATGATATTTTGTGCTTCCATAGTAATATTTTTGTTCAGCGCATCTTGCTTTTTGTTTGAGTGTGCCACGTCAAGGTCGAGCTGGCTGTACACTTGCAAACAGGTGTCGCGAACAGCATCAAACTTCTTTGCAGCCCCAGCATGCAGACTAAACTGAGGTTTACAACATGAGCATGCGTCCTTGAGAAACGGAGTTTATTCAACCATTTCGGGTTGTAGAGTATCAATTGAGTGTTAGAGAACATAGACTCTCATGATCACTGATATGAGCTTATTGTGTTTAAAAAATGTCATGTTTTCGTAGCATTAGTGTATTTCTCTGCTTTTGTAAAATTGTGTGACAGCATTTTTTGATGTGCAATAGTTGGTGCATTATCTTCTCACCCAAATAATGTAGCTCGTTTTTCTACTTTTACATTGTTTTTCTGCGTTTTGTTTTTCTACATTAGTGATGAATCAGGTGGGAAGTGTTAGAATGTGTGTGTTCTTTTTCTTGATAACAGCTGGCTTTTTTTTTCACTGAACTTCTCCTAGTTAACAGCGGTGCTTGTGGGTTATACATTTATTTTGTATCAAGTGATCGGATTTTAATGTTTATTGCAGTCATAAATTTCGTAATTATAGATTACTTTTTTTCGGGCACAACCTTAATTGAAGAGTAAGCATGCTAATTCACCACAAACCCCCTTGCTTAACCCTCCTCTGTTTCTTTTCCTAGGCTTGCCAAACTGATGGTGTGGACGCAAATGGCACTGGCACATTTTCTGTGTTCTAATGTTGTGTACACGTGAACGAGGCTTGTAGTCAAGTCCATCATAAGTGTTCCCGAGATGATGAAACACAGTGCAGACTCTCCACTGCTTCCCGCCACTGTGGCACAGACTACAGAATGGGGTGCTTTAACACCTATGACACCGTTAAAGACAGTGGAACCGCCCTCAAAGATCTATGTGGCATTTCAGATGTAGTGTTTGCTCTTTTTCTCAGCATGTATTTTCACAGTGTGCAGAGCGCAGATGTGACATCTCAATGAGAGACAGTGTCTGATCTTCTTCATGAAATTGAAGTTAGGCATAAGCTATTCAGCCCTTGCTGTGCTGTTCTCGACATCTCTGCGACACTTCAACAGTGTGCTTCGAACAGTTGCTGCTGCAACTCATAAGTGGGTTTACTTGCCGCCTAGGCAGGTCATCAAGCGCACAATGCCAGGTTGCTTCAAAGTGCACTATCCAGAGTGTACACTGATAATTGATTGCACTGAAGTACGGACAGAGCAGCCCTGCACAATACAGCAACAGCGCCTGCTGTATTCCCATTACAAGGGTGGGTACACCCTCAAGTTTCTTGTAGTTATTACACCATGTGGAGCAGTGTGCTTCCGCTTGAAGTCCTGTGGAGGGAGGTTCTCAGATGCATTCATTACTGTTGACTCTGGCCTTCTAAACCTACTGCAACCAGGCGACGTTGTAATGGCTGACAAAGGGTTTCCTGGAACTAGGGCAGGCTTTGAAGGGACACAAGCAGTATTAGTGATGCCCCCTTTCCTTCAAGGTGGTGGACAGTTTTCAGAAATTGATGTGAACAAGACGTACAAAATTGTACCAGTGCGTATTCATCTTGAGAGGGCTATTCAGCACATTAAAATGTTCAGCATTTTGAATGTGTGTGTACCTACAGAGCTGATCCCAGCAATGAGTGATGTATTACATGTCTGCTGTATTTTCGCAAACCTGCAGCCCCCTATTATTCAGGAGCAACTAGGCAGTGTTCATCTTGAACAACATGAGAAGATTGATATGCAGCGCAAAGCATTTCCGCCACAATGTTTTGCTGAAAGGAAAATATGAGAGTAGACTTTTTTGCTTACTCATGCCTACCAAGTGCTGACGCTATATTCATGCAATACAATCTCTGTTGACTAAACTCCAACCGCATTTTGTTGGGCACTAACACATGCAAATTGGCTTCATTGTGAAAAATCCAGGCACTTACATGAAAACATGTTACTTGGGCAAAAAATAACAAAATGTAAGCAATAAGTAGGCACATGCCAGCACTGCATGGTGATTAGGAAAACTGGCTGTCAAACTGAAACACAATGCCAGTACATTGATGAAAAGCTTCTCTTGTTGACATCCGTGTTAGCTGTTTGCTTTTCAAAGGCTTGCAGTCCCATTTTGTACTATGTTGCATTAGACCTACATAGCCTACATGGTGATTGCCTATGCTTAGACCTACATGGTGATTGCCTACGCTTTTTGAAGTCGCATTTAGGCAGTGCCCAGTTGGTCTATGCAAAATCACACTTTTGTGAACTGTATTCAATTTACACCTTCCTTGTGCAGGGTGATGTGCTAGTACATGCACTAATAATCAGTATTTCAATATTTCTTTGCTTAAAGTGATCTGGTCCGTCAGAGTCTAAGTGTACTTGTTAGCAATTACATTCCTGCCTGCTCCTTTCTATGAGATGTAACAAGGATACATCCTTTTTTCTGCACAGGAAAGAAGTGCGTGTTTTTCAGCTGGCACTACTTGGTTGTACTCATTCATAGGGACTTATATGCAGTTTCCCGCTGTTTGGCTCTTTGTTGTGTTACTGATCAATGTGCGTTTAAACCTAATTGCCCATGTCACCACCTTAGCATCACAAAAGTAATCGAGCGCTTTAGTTATTTGCACGCTTTTGCTTTATGAGGCTATTGTCCGTCATGCCTTGGGCAACTTGTATCCAAGTGATTGTTGTGTTAAAATGCGTTTCATGAAGATGATAGGTGTGCATAGACGGAAAAGACTTTTTGTGGTAGTTAGTGCTTTCAGCTGATTGTGTGCGCAGTCGTCCACTTAGGTGAACACATAGGTGCTCATTCAAGCCCACATCACAGTTCAAGTTCAGAAAACTGAACTCATCCTTACAGGTCTACCAGAGGCACCACTTGGTGTGAAAAACGTGCAAGTTATACTTGCTTGAATACTAACTGGGTGTTCACTGTAACAGTGGATGACTGTGTACAATGTACAACTACCAAGTTGTGTTCTCTGCCAAGTAAAACAGTCCCAGACAGTAGGTTTTCTTGGTTGTCTTTTTTATTGAAGTAGTGAAAAATACTCTGATATGAATGCAAAAATGACTAGGTAAGCAATGGAAAAGATTCTGATCTCAATGAAAAAAATGACTGTAAAATATTTATATACAGAAATAAATAATTTTTGCACTACCCTCATTGCACTTAGAGATTCATTGCAGTGCAATGTTGGTAACTCAATATTGTTGCTAAATTTAGTGAGATTTTAGTAACTTTAATAAAAAATTGTAGAGACTCCTTTGGCAATTACATAATATGTCTAACTGAAGACACAGCTAAATTGCAAGATTTTCAGTGAGCTCACACTCCCCTGATGGAAGCAGTCACTGGAAGCTCATTTCATAGCTTGTCATAAACCTATACACAAATAGTCAGTCAACTGTCCTACAAAACCCTACAAAACTTTGGCCAAGTTCCTCACCCAATTTGATTCCAAAAAGGATATGCGGCTGCTATTTGTCACTACTTTTAAAGCATACTGAAGAGCTTATTCAATCCTCCGGGTGACAAAACTGCTTTTCTAGACATAGCAAAATCTTGAAATCTCATACCATTATTTGTATAGCTGTATCATTATTATTAAATATATATTATATATATATTTTACTTCCCGATAGTTTGCAGCGGTTGCATTTCGATGGAGGTGAAATGCAAAAACGCAGTGTGCTTGCAATGTAGTGCACACTAAAGAACCCCAGGTGGTCAAAATTAATCCGGAGCCCTCTACTACGGTGTGCCTCATAACCAGAACTGGTTCTGGCATGTAAAACCCCAGATAAGATTTCCAATGTTTGACTCCTGACCACAGGTGATAATTTAAAGCAGCAGTTAAAATATCAGGCCTTCTAGAATAAAAAAATAAAACATAGAAAGCAAAAATGAGATCAATTTATCCTCGTCACTTGCAACATTTCAGTTTAACTCGAGACTTTTTGGCTGCTATATGGTGACTTTTTCAAAAGAAATTAAGAACACAGTTGCACTGCTTGCACATATAATATTCAAACTAGCTTGGCATGTGACACTTTGCTTGGCCAGGCAGGCAACAGGAATGTGAAGTAAATGTCTTCCAAAGCCTGCACTGCCCAACTCAAAAAGAGGTTGTTCCTTTGAACAGGAACAAACTTTGCGCAGAGGAATAAACAAAAAAAAGCATTCTGCTAAGTTGCACACATACATGAGCAGCTGGACTTGCGTATAATATTATTCACATTCAGATATTATTCACATTCACTCACATTCACATTCCTGTGTCATATATCTGTGGCTAGGAAGCAAGATCAGCTTCCCGTTTATGTACTTTACATATGGTACGAATTATATTTCTTTTTCTAGATCAATCAGAATGTTGTTTCTTCTTTAAAATGGACATTTGATTTCGAGGAGGCTAACATCATCTCCTCTGCGAAAAAGGCCATCCGGGCTTCCACAAAGCCAGGGCTGCAGTGGGTGAACCACAAGTCCAGTCTGGAAAAGTAATAGGAATACATACTGCAAAGGTGCTTGCCACATTTTTTTACCACTTTTTTCATTAAAGGTGCTTTCACATAAGTGCAGCTTTCTTAGGTATGACATGCATTGTTTTTTGCCTGCTTTTAAGCAAGGAAAAACAAAAAATGACATAATGAGGCAAAACATGCTGTTTTTTTTCCAACAGCCAAATCAAATACGATGTCTTTTAAACATTTTTAAGGCTGTTTTGCACTACTCAGCACTGAACACGAATCGTAAGCACTGTAAGCAAGAAGAATGATGTAATGCGTTGTACTAAGCGTGAGCTCAGTTCACAGATTTCGATGCATATCTGAAAACATGAGCTGTCCTGCTTCGTCTTGGAAATCCTTCACATTTTCCTCTTTTCATGTGATTCTGTGTTTACTCCTGTAGCTAACAATGTAAACGGTACTGCGCTGTGGTGAATTGGTTTACAAGTGTAGTTGCTTTTGGTGTACTCGTGCTTTTACTTTGTGTATATGAAGCAAGGAGG
The DNA here is from genome assembly GCF_013339745.2 of Dermacentor silvarum. Lineage (NCBI taxonomy): Eukaryota > Metazoa > Arthropoda > Arachnida > Ixodida > Ixodidae > Dermacentor > Dermacentor silvarum. The sequence goes on along the minus strand of NC_051154.1, from coordinate 328,169,880 downwards.
TAAAATTTATAGCTCTTCCAGATCTGCTGTTAACAAGGTTCTTGACAGCCAGATAGGCAGGGCAACTGTAGGTGTCTTTCAAAAACTTGTACAAAAGAGATGATGTACTTTACCTCCTTGACATCAGTACAAACTTTGGCTTAAAATTCTGTGTGGGCCACTGGCTCCGTCTTAATAGCTGAAAAACTCGTTTTATAAGTATTGCCAGACAGATTGTAGCCCTGAACCTGTATACCATAAGGTGTAGCTGCCGAAGGAAAACCCTCGAGCACTAAGGAGGGCTTTGAGCAGCTCCTTGGGCGACTTTTTGGTTCTCAGGATGGTGTGTGTGACAGAGCACGATATTCCTGTTTTTCCCTGTTGATACCATCTGTTAGAAATGTTAGTGCTAGAAGTTGCATTCATTGAAGTGTGCATGCATAAAAAGAATTGGAAGTAATGCACACTTGAGATTAGTGGCCTGCCCTTTGGTAATCGCGCACATCAAGTGTGTGTTTGTACACTTAGCATTCTTTGTATAGAAGTTGGCACAGTCCTTGCTCATATGTTCCTCCTGCTCCCTTTTTTTATAGTCATTTTGGGGTAGCCGCCTCCTACTTCAAGTGCATGAAAAACCTCCTTTAACAGTTAAAGTTTTTTAAAGACTGCTGCATCTTCAGCAACGACGACTTCGTTGACAACAACCTCCAGTGTCGCCATGCACACACTCTTGGTTGTTTCAGTGTTCTCCCTCAGCATTGAGCAGTCGATGTCAGGGAAGTGATGCAGCACATAGTTCGGTTCTAAGGCTGCAGGTATTTGCCTGCCCACATAAGGGTGCTCATTTGCTGGAAATAAACATGCGGATGGATGCATGAGAATAAAACTAAGCACTCCTGGCCAACATTTCAATTTTTGTGTCAACACATGACAATGCAATTTTCTGCATAAAGCTTGCAAAGTTGTATGGGCATAATAAAGAAAATAAATGCTTAGAGAGACCACATGATACAGTAACAACAGAGTTGCTGCTTTAGAGTTGCACTGAATACAAGAAATGCACATTATTAGAGCAGCGATAAAGTACCCAGGCATTCCAACTAGATAGTGCACAAAATCTGCCTCATCGTGCACATTTACTACAGACACACACAAAAGGAATGCATGTAAACAGTAGTATGCAAAATATGCTTACTGCCAAAGAGCTCCTCAATCGACACTTTGTCATCAGGCCGTTGCCTTTTGATGGTTGTCCCCAGCTCTGTCTTTGTGTTGTGCATGACACCTCTTCATGTCTTGTGATGTGTAACGCCACAGCTGCACAGTGTTTGCAGGTGCCCACAGCTCCATACCTGCAGTTGCAGTATCCTCCTCAAGGTTGGCGGCTGTCTTTGTCAAGCTAGAAGGGAATACACGAAGGTGATTAGTTCAGTTGTGGCAAGTTAGGCAAGCTGTGTATCATAAGTACAGAACACTATTATTGGAACCAACGGTAGGCATGATTTTAATGGAACCTTTGTGCTATAATGCAAAAGTTAGCAAAAAGACCCCTTCAGTAATTATCCAGTGTAACTCTCACCACTATGTCGCAATAAACCCTGGCTGCAATGTTTTGCAAATATTAGGGCCAGTTGATTATCTTAATATATAAAATATTGGGCACAGAACGATATAAAATTGTGCTTACGAATAAATACACAGGAACTCCGGTGGAGTTCTCTAAGTATGCACAGGCGTACCCCCAAATTTCAATTTGGCCCACCCATACTATAGGCTACCCCATGCATTTTCTATGAGGGCCTATGCATCTATATGGGTATTCGTAAACCTCATCATATGGATATTCTCCCTGATTAATTTTTTTAATGGTTCATTATCACTTATAAGCTGCCAATCGTTTATTTTCACTATTATAACGATTAAATATTTTCATAAATTACGTATTTCTTGAGCAGATACAAGGCATTACACTTTTTGCATGACGGACAGATTGTGCTGGGCTACGCGCCAAAGAATGCTAACGCATTAAAAAGACTGGATATATAAGGGCTCGTTTGTGTCACTTGCTGCGCAAAGCAACTCATAGTTGAGCGGATTACATCGGCAAATAAGTCCCGGGTCCGTGTTCAGTAGTGATCCATATGACAGACCGCTTACAACTGCTTTAAAACCGCAAAAGTTTTCGTAATGCGGCGTGCCAGACGACGACGAAGTACACAACGTTAGAGCACCGCGGTGTCACACAGTCAATATCAATCAATATCGCACCCGATCCGGATCCCATTTCTCAATTTCGATCAAGCATGGTCACTGCCACGCGGTGCAACAATTCGAATCGAGTTACTTTAGCTCACTTGACATGACTGTGCTGAAGACAGCCTACGAGCAAGCGTGTAGCTGCATGCGGTCCAGATCGAGCTGTATGACAATCTAAAGTAACAGTGTGACAGGGGCATCAAATGATAGGCTGCGGCGTACAACGCGCCGTAGCGAAATGAGGCATGCATTGCCACAGAGAGGCGTCGATTAAAAATCGGTCAACTACAACGTTTTCAGGGTGCCAGTTTAGTGACTTCAATTTTAGTATAACAGTAAGCTTTACTCCCGTGAAGGATGACTTCATATACTTGCTTTCCCTGTTGCGAACGGCACTTCGCGTGAAGGTCCACGCTGTCCACTTCTTTCACACAAGCAACATGCGAAGCAGCGTAGAGCTTGTCTCCGCTGGTTAACGCTGCACCATGAAAGTAATCGTCTATTCCTTTAATAGGCCTGAACCCCGCAAAAACTATTTGTGACATCACAGAGGGCCATGCTAGCACTTTCTCATACACACACGCACAAAAAAAGACGGCGGATCGCGGATATATGTGGGGCTTTCGGAGGGGTGTATACGTAGTTCTGAAATCTCGCCGTCTTCCCCCCTTCCCAGTTTCGTGCCGCCCGCCACATGCGACGCTGAGCATCGCACCACCGCTGCTGCGCAGCCGCACCGCCTGTTGACTGTACGGAGCCTATAGAGACACAGCAGGGGCTTAGGCAGGAGTGCCTTCTGTCACCTTTGTTGTTCATGCTGTATTTACAAGGATTAGAGAAAAAATTGGAAAGTAGCAGACTTGGCTTCAACCTTTCCTATTTCAAGCAAGGAGAATGGATTAAACAGTCATTACCAGGACTGATGAATGCGGATGACATTGTACTTATGGCTGACAGCGAGGAAGACTTGCAGGGATTAATGGACATCGGTGGTAAAGAGGGAGAAGGCTTAAGTTTGAAGTTTAGTAAAGAAAAATCGGCAGTCATGATTTTTTAAGATAATCAGGGCAGTGAGCATAGAATACAGGAGATAACACTGGAGGTAGTGGATAAGTACAAATATCTTGGAGTATGGATAAACAATGGGGCTGAGTACCTAACGGAACATGAAAAATATGTAACGACTAAAGGTAGCAGGAATGCAGCTATGATGAAAAATAGGGCACTGTGGAATTACAATAGGTACGAAGTGGTGAGAGGGATTTGGAAAGGGGCGATGGTCCCTAGTTTGACTTTCGGTAATGTGGTCCTGTGCATGGGATCAGAGGTTCGAGCAAGGTTGGAAGTTAAGCAGCGAGGGGTAGGCAGGCTTGCTTTGGGAGCACACGGAAATACACCAAATCAGGGGGTACAGGGGGACATGGGATGGACGTCTTTCGAGGGCAGGGAAGCTAGCAGCAAGATAGAAATTGAGGAGAAATTGAGAGAAATGGCAGAAAAGCGGTGGGCAGGAGAGTTTTCAGTTATTTGTACATGAAGAATGTTGACACAAAATGGAGGAAGCGGACCAGAAAATTGTCAATCAAATATTTGGACTGCAGGAGGGGTGCAAACCCGGAAACATCGGTTAAGAAAAAGGTTAAAGAAACAGAGAGGGGTGTATGGAAAACAGGGATGCAGACGAAATCAGCACTGGGAACATACAGAACTTTCAATTAGCACAAAATTGCCAAAGCAAATGTCTATGATAATTCTAGGGGAAGCTCTTTGTTGTTTGAAGCCAGGACGGGAGTATTGCGGACTAAGATGTACCGAGTCAAGTTCCAAGGTATAGACATGTTGTGCGGTGCATGTGGAGAGGAAGAGGAAACGGCTGAACACTTCATACTTTTCTGTAAAGGGCTTAACCCTACAGTGCAAAACAACGGGGCTGATTTTTAGGGGCGAAGCTCCTTATATAGGGTCGAGCCTTGTCGCACTGTCGTAGCCACGCTGGTACTCGCCGCTCCCACTAGATGCGCCGCGGCCGTGACTGCTGCGATTGGGTCGCAGCAGACAAAAGGTGCCCAAAACGTCTGCTGCGACCCATGATGTCACGTCCGTTTATTTTCATGGCGGCTGTTTTTCAGGGTTGGTCGCGTTGTGAAGCGGTCCGTATTCCGTGCCTTCTTACAGAGGAAGTAATTCATTTTTCCACTCTATGTGCATGTAATAAAAGGTTGGGGCTGTCAGGTGCTTGATGCGTTGCTGTTAGTTATCTTGCGCGCATATTTTGGCCCGTGGAATGGGCCGTGGCATCCGGGCCGCATCCCATATAAAGCTATAAAGCTGATCCTCCGTCAAGATCGTTAGTACGTGTACAGAACCATCCAGTAGTGTGGTTCAGTGAATGATGCGTGAAAAAACGAGGACGCAAGAAAATCCTGGCATGGTGAGCTGTTCCGCCAGATCGTGTTAAATCGCGTTTTTGCGCGAGATGGTCGAACAGCTTTGCTACTGCTTTTCTACAGCTTTGCTGCATTTCATTTAATCATCACCTGCATTCTTCTTAATAAGACAAATGGCATTACTGCGCAAAAGAGCGTCTCGAAGTTTCCCAACAGCCAATGCCGCCGTGCCTGTTGCATGCACGCTTACCAGCTACGCTGTCCTGATGCAGTTAGAACGATTATGACGCAGTATCAGCCTGCTACTGCGGGATGCAGGATCACTATGACAATACAATTAAAATAACTAAATAAATTAATGCAGTAAGTGTGGTGTTCAAACGTTGCCAAGCATGATAAGCGGACCTGCCTCGTAATGAATCGGCTTCCTAAAGTCAGCTTCGCAGCAGTAGACATGTTACGCGGTGAAGCTTACCCAAAAACTTAATGCAGTGAAGCATCCCAAAAGTGAAAAGGGGCCGCTATCACGGGACATGTATATGTTCCTTAACTATGTACGCGCGCACTCGCCTTCACCCATCACATTACACTCGCCGAGGAGCGTAATAAGTGTATTGGCAGGTGTACTCACATATATGAAAACTGCCAAGAAAAGCAGGTTAAGGCAAGCTCTCTTTTTGAAACGTTTGCACCAGCCTGTTCGACCACTGTTATATCACCGCAGTTTGTGTATTGCGGTGAAGCATACCAATAGTGGGTAGGGGTCACGCGAATCGGGAGTGTAGGGTTTCAGCCAGCGACGAACCCTACCAGTCTCAACGTTCTAGTCTCAACAAAGCACATTTTTGCGCCAGGATGACGTTTCGACAACTTTTGTTGGCTGTTGGTGATGACACAACTCTTTTAGAGATAGCATTCTCTAAGCCTTTTGAAATGACAGGGAGCACTGACACCGGCCGATAATTTGACATGTCATTTCTGTCCCCTGATTTAAACAGTGCAGTCAGCTTCGCCTGTTGCATTTTTGTAGGGTAAACGTCAGTAGACAAGCATACATTGAATACGTGGGTGAAAACAGGTACTTTGCTTTGTTGTGTACCTGTCATACTGCTATTAAATTTTCCTTTCCGTTTAAAGTGCTTACGTACATCACATATCGCAAGGAGTCACTGTGTAATTAGTGGCCATGTCATGTTAAAAAAACCAGGCTCTTCTCAAGAGAGGTTGGGGTTAAGTACCTGTGAAGTTTTTTTAGAGGGGTAGTTTTCTGAGAAGAAATCAGATGCCAGAAAAAGACCTGTGGTATCCTGGGTTTGAGTATTTAACAGTGGAAAGGATACAAAATACATTATATTTCTTGTCTGAAACCAACAAGTAAGTGAAATATGTAAATATATTAAATAGCGTCCATGAGCAACTGCAAGCTGTGCACACCTAGACCCGAAACGCACTTCTCTTGCTCAAGTCCATGCAAGCTGTCAGCTGCTTTGTTGAAGCCTCTAGTACATTCTCAGTGGTGCAGTAATTTTTGTCGGCATTTTGCTCAAGTGTGCTCTAGACGTAATTGAGTGATTTGCAGTTGCAACTGGACTGCAGCCTCAGCTTGGGAGACCAGTGGTAGGGCACATTTTGTAAAACTAAGCTACACATAGCATTACCAGTTTGAGCAGAGACCTGTTCATATATGCGTCACCTTTAGCATCTAGATTTTTTACCATGAATTCAGAAAAATCTCCAGCACATCGAGTCCCTAGATTTGAAATGCTGTATAAGTTGTCTTCTTGTTCATTGCGGTTGTGCTTAAATTCTGTCCAAATGGGAGAGCACTTCTGCATAGCGCATCAAGGACCATTCTTATTAACATGCCTTCCTTTTATTTATCTTACCTACAATCAAGAGCAAACGTATATAGCACATGAATGTGCTGTGCTTGAACTTGACTTACACTGCCATGTTTAGTAGCACAGTGCACATAGTTGGTGTTGGTTCATTCAAGCTAAGCATTACTACAACCATAAACCGTAGGTATTATGGTGTGAGAGCAGAGAAATGGATATGCAAAGACAGTTGGGCACGTTAAGACATCTTTTTGAGTGTGAAAAGGTGAAATATACACAAAATGGGATAGCACATGTGCACTTTCATCTTTTCTCACAAAAAAAAAAAAAAACGTCGGAGCATAAGGTTTCTTCACTGTGCCATAGAAACTATACGTTTGCTCTCAAATGTAATTCTGATTCGTTGGATTTGTTCTTGTTCTGTTTGTTTTCTTGAGTGTGCTTTACTTTTTACACATCAACGTTTCAAACTCGTTTTTATTTTTGACAGACTGAACATCCCATGTCTTGGTTTGACTTCCTGGTACAGGATACTTGCAGTTGGCATGGAGTGGTGAAGCAGCATGGTGTACTTTTATTAAAAGCATAGATTTCACCAGTATAGAAGCAGTCCATCAAAAAAACATGTGTGCTGAAAATAAAGTGTTCCTACCCACATTCCTCAGTGTCTAATTATGCTTGCATCCCTGTATTCTCTTCAGCGAAACCACTTATATGGGGAATTGATTGTGATAAGTGCTTGTGAGAGTTTTCAGGAAGAGCTTTGGACCCTTTTTACTGGTGCACAGGTAAAATGTGCACATGCTGTAAAATTGAAACACCAGGTGGAGTAGCAAACACCAATGCTTGATGTGGCATTTGTCGGGCTTATGTGTCGGCACATTTTCCATACAACAATGTACTCTAGGACAGAGCACGCTAGCACTACAAAGCACCCATCTTTTATGTTAGGTATACATTACTACAAGCTCTTTAAAGATGGTCACAAGAGAAATGCTGGCTTTAATTCAAAACTAAAGGTGAAGGAAGCTGTGCAAATGTATCGAGAAATTAAGCAATCTGTGGCGTTTACTCAGTTCAGATAATGTCCGAACGTGCCAGAAGGCCTTGATAGCTGAAACCTGAGTAACAACTGGTAATGCAATTAAAGAATCTTGCTACACATCTAAAAATGAGGTAGTGAAATTAAATTAGTGTCATAATTCCTTTTTGTTAGTACTTCGTTTGGGTTGAATATACTGATTGTAACAACACAAAGTGGAGGGGGTGATGCACATGAGAGAAATGCTAGTCTATTTTTATATTCCACCTTCTCTACATTCAAAGTGCAGTAAAGTTACCATGGAAAGCTACAGTGAAGCCATTGGTTGAGTCTGTATGGTGGCAATCACCAACCTAACTGGTTGGGTTTAGAGTGCCTTACTTGTACATACGTATTTAAGGGTTGAGCTATTTGACCATTGATTAAGGTAACCAACATATGAAGAAGTAGTTTACTGAGTAAATTACGTGGGGAAGGGCAGAAAGATAGGACAGAGCACAGGGGGTGTATTCTGCAAGTGTCAACCAAACGGACATAACCATTTCAACTGGTGCTTAAGTTCTGATTGGCTGGGCTGGGGCACACGTGAGAGGGAGACAGGTGCCCCAGTCAATCAACACTTCAGCGACAGATGAAATGGACGTGTCCACGAGATGAATACTTTCAGAACCCCCCCTCCCCCGCAGTTCTGTCTGTGACCAACATGTCTGGTATGGCACCCTTGCTTTCAATATCCGTCTTTATCAGCAAAAGTGTGAAAGAACCACGTTTGTGCATGAAAAGTTTTCCTGAGGTTGTCTGCCTTGAAGCCCATGGTGGTAATCACAGGAAACAGGGCGGATCCAGAGTAGCACCAAAGGAGAAGCCTTTATCAAAACAAATATGAAGGGGGGTTACTGCATACTCAAATTTATGAGCTCACAAGTTTGCCAAGGCCGTGTCGTGTCAGTAGTTGATGAAGCCTACATGAGAGAGAGAGAGATAAATGAGATGCAAAAGGCAGGGAGGTTAACAGGAAGGTAACTATCCATTAATATGGTTAATTAATAACCACATAGGCTAAAATATTTAGGTACTGTTTATGAGGACTACATATTTGCTGGAAATCTCTGAAAATAATTGTGCAAGCGCAGAATAACACCCTCCACTAGTGGTGACGTCCTTGAAAGAATGAATATGTATCAGTTGTACCTGTGTGGTGAATAAAGTTACATAAAAAAAAAACTTGGTAATGGAAACAAAATTCAGAGTAGTACTGCAAATACATTGCCTCTTCTTTAGGACTAGATGAATGCAATTAATTATAATAATCAATTGAAAATTGAATGCCAACCACAAAAATAAAAATATTGAATGTTTCAGATCCTACCTGAGAGCCATGATTGTGAACAAAGCTCCAGTTGAAACATCTCTAATTTTTCATTTTTAATAGTTTGCATTTAAACTACTTACCATGCCTCTTTCGACCAGACCAGACAACTTCCGTCAAACTCTTCACTACTTCAATGCAAATAATTAGAGGTTGGCAAATGTAAATTTTTTCTATTGGGAATAGTAAGTGTCGAATAGTCGAAGACAGATGAATACATTTACAGCAGGCATATTTGTCTTGATATAATTAAGCACCGTTCTTGTACTGACTACAAAAAAAAGAAAAATACTGCTAACTATCAGGGAAGATTAGGATTACTTTTAAACACAAGTTCACTAACTGTGATTTAAAAAAGTGAACAAACACCTCTCAAAATCTATAGAGCATGGTGGCAAACAAGAGTTCTAAGAATAAATAGCTGCTGTATGACTAGCTGTAAAAAAGTACTCAATAAATGGTTGCCGAAAAAAAAAAACGGAAGACAAAAGCTGCAGAAGGACTATTTTGGTGTAAAGACATGTAAAAGGACAGGTTGCAAGAAAAAATCACTGGTTATAAAAAATTTACATGCTTAGACTGCCAATAAACTGAAATGATAGACTATAATGAAAAATCAGGAGTTGTCATGTAGCCTTCCATCATGAAACCAAAAAAACAGTTTGCATTACCAATTTTGTTTCTGCATTGCTTCGAAAACTTTTGTTGTTTCACTTGTGATAATTTGTGATACTTTGTTAGCAGATGGTGAACAGTAACAACTTTAACACTCGGTTACTGCGAAGTATTTGGCTAGTTTTACTTAATCAAAAGTGCTGAATAGTTCATTATTTTAGAATACGAATGGTTAGCATGTAATGTTCAATTCATATCCAAAACTTCAAATATTCTTCCACCCCTACAAATAATACTTCCTTTACCAGTGTTCATGCCAAAGCCCCCCCCCCCTCCCCCCTCCTTAATATGTACTCGACATCCACCTCTACAATCCTGAGGCATACTGACATTATGCCGTGTGCCAACCCAAGCAAACAAAAAAAAAACCTGAGGCATGATTAGATTTGCATTGTGTGGTAAGTACCAGTCTGCAATAGTTTGGATCTGTCTGCTGTGCTGAGTAATTGTACATCACATACTTGTAACAGTCAAGTAGTGCTTATCAAGAATCGTGTTCGAACTGCACACACTAAAACATAAGCTGGGATATTCAAAAGACGTGTTTTGCTTGCCAATCAACGTTTAGTGTGCTCATTTATGTTAGGTGTTCTGTTAAACGAATATTGTAATTTGCAAATGCAAAGAAAAAACAAGCCAGTATCTCTTGCTTTATAAATATATGCACTGAACCAAGAAAGTAATTAACGAAGAACATCAGAAATAAACACAAATATGTGTGCACTTACCGGCATAAAATAATTCTGAATGCAATATTTCATTGAGGCATGCAACTTGAATTAAAGCCAGGTCACAGGCTTTCCAAAGCATTCCCTAACTTGTATGTGTTGCTCAGCAACATTCAAGAAGCTTTCACCAGGTTGATTTTTCCTTTGAATAATGTAGACAATTCTGTCTCGTAATAGGTCATGCAGATGACTTCATTTTTTGAAGTCACATGTCAAGAAATCAGTGCTAGAAGAGAGTATAGCATTATGCACACCTGCATATTTAAGGCACTTTCTAAAAACACACTGATTCGTGATCATGCACTGTGTTAGTAACTATACTCCTACTGAAGCAGACTGAGAACACATCTGGGCTCAGTGGCGCACCCAGAATCTCTGCCAGGGGGGCGGGAGGGGTTGAATTTTTAGGGTGGGGGAGAGCAAGCACTTTGCATAATATGCAATTGCCGTGCTTTAGCCAAAGGAATCCAACAGCGAATAAAATGCCTAATAATTATAATTATAATTACACCAAGGATGATGATGATCTTTATTCCATCAGCATTTTACTCAATGTAAATTAAGTGTGAATAAATAAAGACGACAATGATAGAGTGTTTTTGTTAATCAGGAAAATTCGACGTCAAGACACCTCCTGAATTGTAATGACACTGTGAAAAGAGCACTAAAGGTACACGTTGGACTGGTGGGGCTGGATGCGTGGGGGAGGGGGGGGCTAACTTGGCCTCAGGGGGGCGTTACAACTACCGGAAACCCCTCCCCCCCCCCATCGGTGCGCCACTGTGGGCATTGCATTCAATAGCTGTCGTAAAATGCGAAAATTACTGCTTCTAGGTATGAATGAACCAAATGAGTAAGTAATATAGGTTCTCAAACTTCTAGTATTGAGTGTGGCAACATTTAGGAAAAACACATTGCAACTGCAAGTTGCAAAACATGTGCTGAAATAACTGAAATAGCTAAATTTAATAGACCAATAAACAGAAACTGCAAATTTCCAACATCTCTAAATACTTTTCCTCACACTACCCTCATAGAGGTGGTTTCCCTTAATTGCTCACACCTCTGCCTTAATTTTATAATTCCCTGCTCTTGCTGCTTTGCCCATGCTGACTGGCACCTTGCACAAAGGTTAGGGCAAAAGCAGCTTGTGTTTTGAGGCAAGCTGTCCACGTCTGGTAGCCACATGTCAGTTTATCAGAGTAAATGAAAGGGAAGCCATGAGGGTAAGTCATAGAGAAGACGGATACCTAGGTTCAATGATAAAAGAAAACGCCAAAATGGAACTATTGGGCAGTCCAGAGGATCAGCAAAACTGACATAGATTGGAAAAACTGGAAAGTTGCATCATGGTGTGTATTTATGTTATACAGGTCCCAGTCAAGTTGAAAGATTTTTACTTTCTAATAAACTTATAAGACAATACATGACCAGCAATACTGTATATGGAACTGAAACAATTTTAATAAAGTCGTCTAGAAGTCAGGACAGAGAAGTGACTGAAGTGAGGATGCTAAAGTGGATGAAGTGGAAGCAGAATGTGAAGATACGTGTTAAAATATGACATCCAACACACGCATAAAGGTGGCAAAGATTGGACTCAATGTTCAAGAAGAAGTTGAATATGATAATTTATTAGAATGATTGATGATTGATGGGTTTTAATGGCGCAAGGGCATTGTTGGCCCTTGCGCCATTAATGATTCAGTGATTTATAAAATACAAGTTGAAATGTGCTACATAAAGGGGTAAAAATCTTGTACTGACAAAGGTGTAAAAGGCCTAGCCAAACATTGGTGTTACTGTGTATGAGACATTTGAACTGTGCATAGGTTATAAGGAGATATCGCTGACTGTGAGCGATTACTTGTTATAAGTTATATGCTATGTATATGTTATGCAGATTATTTACAGTTTTCAGTGAGTATAAGCCATAAATATTTGCTCAAGGCATCAGCAAAGTACTTTAACCATGCAATAAAGCTGCGAGGCTTCGAGACATTAATAGCTCAGGCTCCTCACGTACGTGATGGAGCATGGCGGTTTGGATTGTAGTATACAGTGTTTAAGAACTGGACGTCGGCGAGGTATTTAAAAACTCTTTTGACACTAAACATAGGGTCATGGGATAAAAATAATGCAAGATGAGACGGTATGTTGTGTGTAAAAAGTTCTCTAAAATGCTGTACTCTTCTTGGTGAAGTCTTGGACATTCAATTAAAATGTGCTGGACAGTGAGTTGTTCTCCACATTTTTCGCATATGGGTGGTTGTGTGCCTGTTAACAGGTATAAGTGTGTTGCGTATGTGTATCCTATACGTGGCCTGCACAGTGTGGTTTCTGTTATTCTAGCGATAATTTGCAGGAAAAATTTGCCTAGTTGAGGTTTTATTGCATGTAATTTGTATTCCGTTTCTTTATCCCATTGGGACTGCCAGTGCTGTCGTAGCCGGTTACGGGCGTAAGGTTTAATATCTCGGCTAGGGACCTCAGTAACTTCAATGTCACCACGTAGAGCAGCTTTTCTAGCACTCTGATCAGCCGTCTCATTTCCTGCTATGCCGCAATGCCCCGGTACCCAGCATACCACGAGGGAAAGTTCTTCATTGTAAGCGTTATAAATGGATTTTATCAGGTCAATAAAAACAGGGTTGTCTCCCACCTTTCCCGAAGCTAGTGCAGTTACGACACTTAGCGCATCTGTGTAGATAACAGCTTTTTGTATCCTATGTTGTCGTATATGATCCACAGCCAGTTGGATACCATATGCTTCTGCTGTGAATATGCTGCAACTTGTATTAAGAGTTCTTGTAACATTATAGCCGTGACTATGTGCAGCACATGAGACTGCCTTGTGCGTCTTTGAGGCATCCGTAAAATAGGACGTTGCATTGTACTTGTCTTCCTGTGATAGGAAGTGTTGAAAAATAGCCTCGCGTGGCACGTTTTTCTTGTCAAGCGCTTTAAAGGACATGTCACACAGAACTGGGCGTAGGCACCAGGGAGCAATGAGATCACTATGCCCAGTTTTGTGGACATCTGAGAAACTAAACTCAAGAGTTTCGGCAACAGTTGTGATAGCCAAAGGGAACGGCTGAGCTAGTGATGGCCTATTCGCATACAGCAGTTCTGATGTTCGATTATTAATTAGTGTTCTGCAAGGGTGTTCCCTTTGAGCTAATATGTTGAGGGCATATGTAATTCCTAAATATATTCTCTGATACTCCAAGGGCCATTGATTGGACTCTGCATAGAGGCTTTGAATAGGTCTAGTCCGAAAAGCACCAGTAGCTAGCCGAATGCCTAAATGGTATACGGGGTCAAGCACCTTTAACGTGGTTTTAGATGCTGACTGAAATACTATGCTGCCATAGTCCATCTGGGACCGCACAAGACTATAATGATAGCAGACATTGCGTGTCAGTTCCCCAGGAATAATGAGTAAGGATCTTTATGACGTTCAACGATTTTAGGCATTTTAGTTTTATGTTCTTGATGTTTGGAACAAATGTAAGTTTGCTATCAAAAATGACACCGAGGAATTTATGTTCACTTTTCACCGTCACTTTGTGTCCATTTAATTCAATGGATGGATCAGGGTGCAGGCCTTTCTTTCTTGTAAATAGTACGCATGTTGTTTTTTCTGTATTAAAGCAGAAACCATTCTCATTTGCCCATTTCGATAGTCTATTTACACTGAGCTGAACTTTATGCTCGCATATGGATAAGTTGCAAGATTTAAAGCTGACTTGCAAATCATCTACGTAGACTGAGTAGACGATTGTTGGCGGTACAGAAGTTTGAAGAGAGTTCATTTTCACAATAAACAGCGTACAACTAAGCACACCTCCCTGGAGAACACCGTTTTCCTGCACAAAGATTCGAGAAAGTCTGTTTCCTATCCTCACTCGGAACTTTCGATCGGAGAGGTAGCTCTGTATGACTTGGAGCATGTTTCCGTTTATCCCATATGCATTCAAATCTTGCACTATGCCATACCGCCATGCTGTGTCGTATGCCTTTTCGAGATCAAAGAATACAGAGAGGCAGTATTATGGACAAAGGCGTCTCGTATGTACGATTCGAGGAGGACCATGTTGTCGGTTGTTGATCTACCTGCACGGAAGCCGGCTTGGAGCGTATCTAGTATACCATTGTATTCTAAAAAGTGTATAATGCGGCGATTCACGATTTTTTTCAAAAATTTTGCATAAGCAACTTGTTAAAGCTATCGGCCGATAATTTTCAACCATGGAGGGATCTTTACCTTGTTTGAGGATCGGTATAACGATTGCCTCTTTCCAACTGTTGGGCAAACATCCAGCATCAAAAATTTTGTTAAAAAGGCCCGGCAAACACTCAAGCGTCTGCTTTGGCAGTTTCCTTAGCATGTCGTAACTGATCTGGTCCTTACCCGGAGCTGAACTTCGGCAACTGTTTAGGGCGATGTTCAGTTCGTGCATTGTTATGGTGCTGTTATAGCCCTCTCGACTTCGTTTATCGGAAAGAAGTGGTCTGCGCTCAGCCTGTTTTTTGTGCTCTAAAAACTCTTTCGTATAATGAAGTCAACTAGAAATACTTTCAAAATGCTCACCTAGAGTGTCAGCTTGTTGTTCTAGTGTGTCGCCAAGATTATTTACTAATGGGAGTGGGCTAGGAGCTTGGCACTTAAACCTTCGTACCCTCGCATAGACCTTCTTTTTATCTGCATATGAGGTTACGTGTGACAGATAGTTTCTCCAGCTTCCTCTCTTGGCCTCACGTCGGATGTGCCTTCCACTAGCCTTTGCTTGCTTGAAAGCGATTAGATTTTCTGTGTTAGGGTAACGCGAAAGCTTACCCCACGCTTTATTTTGCCTTTTTTTTAGCTATTTCACACTCCCGGTTCCACCATGGCTTGGTGTTAGCACGAGTGCGTCCTCTTTGCGGTATGGACTCTTGGGCCGCGTTTAATATGTGTTCCGTGAGATATGCATTCATTTCCTCAATTTCTAAGTGTATGATTGAGTCATATGAGAGAATGGAGAGTTCTTTAAATTTCTCCCAATTTGCAGCACTAAATTTCCAGTTTTTTGGATAGACAAGAGGATCGAGCGTATCTGCAGTGGTCAACATTAGTGGAAAATGGTCACTTCCATATGAATTTTTTATGACCTTGCATTCTAGACATGGCAGTAGTGATGAGGAACCTATAGCAAGGTCAACTGAAGAAAATGTATGGTGTGCTGAGCTATAAAATGTAGGTTCCTTTCCGTTAAAAAGACACGCACCAGTTGAAATAAGAAATTTTTCTATGAGACGTCCTCTCGAGTCGCAACGTGGGTCGCCCCAAAGCGGATTGTGGGCGTTCAGGTCACCAAGGATTATGTAGGGTTCGTTAAGTTGGTCTATCAGGTTCTCAAACGCAACCATGGTTAGATGGTGATTAGGAGGGATGTATAAAGAGCAAACCGTTACCGACTTGTTAAAAAGTATGGCACGGATTGCTACGGCTTCAAGAGATGTCTGAATATTTAGATGTTGACAGGCAACTGATTTGTCTGTAATTATAGCCACTCCACCTGAGGGGGCAAGACAGTTAGCTCGGTCTTTTCGATATACTACGAACTGTTTTAGAAAATTTGTGTGGCAGGGTCTTAAGTGTGTTTCCTGAACACAGAACACTTTTGGTTGGAATTCCGATAACAGTTCTTTTACATCATCTAGATTATGAGTAAGTCCTCTGACATTCCATTGTAACATTTGTACAACCATTGTGGCTGGGATAAGTGGTTATTTATTCAAGATTGCACAGCTACGTTACTGGACCTTTCACAGGCGCAGTAACTCTTGTGATTTTTCCTGTCCTGGCGCGCTCTAACGAGGCACGCCGATCCTTCGGCACCGTTAACACCGAAGGGCCTGGGGTTACCTCCATCGCCTCCTGTGAGGCACTGGATGCCCGCGTGGGCGGCAGTGTGCCACGCGCCACGGGCCTCGACTCTCGCGGGGTTTTGGGAGTCACTGACTCAGAGGTCAGCTTCCCTTTTCTCAGGTCAGGTGAGGCAGCGCTAGCTGCTCCCACCAAGGGGGCAGGTGGCGAGACTGCCAGCTCACAGCTCGTGATCTTAGCAGCCGCCTTAGGCCGGGGTGGCGCAGCTCCCTGACGCGCCACTTCGGCATATGTTGTGTGCTGAACAAAGGAAAGACGCTTACGCGCTTCCTTGAAAGAAATGGTTTGTTTGACCTTGAGCGCAAGGATTTCTTTTTCTTGTTTCCATTTGGGACATGACCGCTAGTAGGCGGCGTGTCCTTCATTACAGTTAGCACAGTGAAGTTCGCGTTGACCATCATCTGCAGGGTGGTCATTTGCTGCACATTTAGCACACGTCAACCAACCAGGGCAGCTCTGTGAGCCGTGGCGAAACCTTTGACATTTAAAACATCGTCGGGGATTCGGTATATATGGTCTCACACGGATCTTCATATAACCTTTCTCAATGGTCTCTGGTAGGTTGCTCATGGCGAAGGTCAAAATTAGGTACTTTGTTGGTATTTCTTTATTATCCCGTCTCAATTTGATTCTCTGTACATTTATTACATCTTGCTCCTTCCATCCTTCAAGAAGTTCTGTTTCAGATAGTTCCAAAAGGTCTTGATCAGATATTACTCCACGGACTGTGTTAAGTGAACGGTGAGGAGAAATAGAGACAGGGTTGTCCCCAATCGTCTTGAGGTTAGACAGCTTGCTGTGCTGTGTTTTATCACTCAGCTCAAGCAGCAAGTCGCCACTTGCCATCTTCGTTACTTTGTAGCCTGGCCCTATTGCTTCAGTGAGAGACTTTGACACAAGAAATGGTGAGATTGTACGAACAGTTTTGTCTGGATTTTCACAGAGAACAACGTGGAATTTCGGGAACGTTTCTTTAGGTTGAATGAAAAAGTTGAACGTTGCATCGGTGCGTCCCCTTTTGTGAGGGAGACGATCAGGTAGTGGAGGATAGCTTGATCCTATAATATGTAGCATTATGTTCAGCAGTGATGCCTGCCACCCACCACCGAGCCCAACAAGGGGATGTGACGACATAGCAAGGACAAGTTGTGTACACGTCAGCAGTACATCATTGCAATAACCAAATATGCTGTAATCTAGGTTGATTACCCACACAAGGTTAACCCTTGCCGCCGAGAAATTTGGAAGAGAGAAGTGACTAGAAGACAGGAAAGATGTAAAAGTGAGAGAGAAAGACAAAAGATCGGAGAGGGGGACAGGATAAGGCGACTACCGATTTCCCCCGGGTGGGTCAGTCCGGGGGTGCCGTCTACGTGAAGCCGAGGCCAAAGAGGTGTGTTGCCTCCGCCGGGGGGCCACAAAGGTCCAAACACCCGGCTTCGGCTCAACCTCCAGGACCCCCTTTTCCCCGGACACGGCTAAGCCACGCAATGTTAAGCGCGGGAGGGTCCAACCCTCGTGTGCTCGGGTACGTGGTGGCTCAACTCACCAAACGCCTGCTTGCGCAGGCGCCCCTGCGGGGGATAATTTATTAGAAAACATACATGAGAGGGCAGCAGCAATACAGCCGAGATAACTGTCATGCAAGAGGAAAGGATGCTAGTCTAAAGATGAACAGATGATCAGAAAATGATTAAGCATGGGTGCAGGCTTATATAGAATTCCGTATGGTATGCACGATGTGAGAGTTGAATCTCATAAAGAACCGTGGCCTTACACGCCTCAAATATAAAATGATGTGGGCTAAGATGAGTGTATAATCAAGGATAGCATCAAGAGGGGGCCTCCTCCAAAAAAGAGAACAAGAGGGAGAGAGATTTTCGACATAGGAGATACAAGTCATACATATCACAATTAACTCCAACATGTCTCGGGGAAGACACAAACTGAATCTGCCAATGGTGCAGGCAAAATGGTATATATATATATATATATATATATATATATATATATATATATATATATACATACATACATACATACATAAATGCATGCATACATACATACATACATACATATATATTCCGGTAATGAACATAGAGGTAATGAATCAAACCGTAACTAGGTTGATCTCAGAAGCAGCAATTGAAGTGGGAGGTAGGGCACCAAGTCAACCAGTAGGTAAGCTCTCCAAAGAAACAAAGGACCTAATAAAGAAACGACAGAAGATGAAAATGTCCAACTCAAGAGATCAGATAGAATTCGCTGAACTGTCAAAACTAATCAACAAGAAAAAAGTAAGGGATATTCGAAATTATAACGTGGGAAAGATTGAGGAAGCCGTAAAATATAGATGCAGCATTAAATCAGTAAGAAGAAAGCTTGGCATAGGACAAGGCAAGATGTATGCACTGAACGATAAGCATGGTAATATCATCAGCAATTTCGATGGCATAGTAAAAGCAGTGGAAGAATTCTATACGAACCTGTACAGTGCCCAAAACAGCCAAGCTACTTTCATTCAAGATAGTGATGAACCGGAATAGAGGCTCCTTCTATAACTAGCGCTGAAGTTCGAAGGGCCTTGAAAGACATGACCATAGGAAAAGCTGCTGGAGAAGATGGAATAAGAGTAGATTTAATCAAAGATGGAGGAGATATCATGCTTGAAAAGCTTGCGGCCCTTTATACGCAATGCCTCACAACTTCATGTGTACCAGAGAGCTGTAAGAACGCCAACATTATACTAATCCATAAGAAGGGAGACGTTAAAGAACTGAAGAATTATAGACCCATTAGCTTGCTTTCCGTATTGTATAAAATATTCAACAAGATGATTTCCAATAGAATCAGGGCAACACTTGACTTCAGCCAACCAAGAGAACAGGCTGGCTTCAGGAAGGGATATTCTACGATGGATCATATCCATGTCATAAATCAGGTAATCGAGAAATCTGCGGAGTACAATCAACCTCTCTACATAGCTTTCATAGATTATGAAAAGGCATTTGATTCAGTAGAGATACCAGCAGTCATAGAAGCATTGCGTAATCAAGGAGTACAGGAGGCATACGTGGATATCTTAGCAAACATCTACAAGGATTCCACAGCTACCTTGGTTCTCCACAGAAAAGTAGAAAGTTACCTATCAAGAAAGGGGTCAGGCAAGGAGACACAATCTCTCCAATGCTATTCACTGCATGCTTAGAAGAAGTATTCAAGCTCTTAGACTGGGAAGGCTTAGGAGTGAGGATCAACGGCGAATATCTCAGCAACCTTCGGTTTGCAGATGACATTGTCCTATTCAGCAACAATGGAGACGAATAACAACAAATGATTAAGGACCTTAATCGAGAAAGTGTAAGAATTGGGTTGAAGATTAATATGCAGAAGACAAAGATAATGTTCAATACCCTGGCGAGGGAACAAGAATTCAGGATCGCCAGTCAGCCTGTAGAGCCTGTAAAGGAGTACGTTTATCTAGGTCAATTACTCACAGGGGACCCTGATCACGAGAAAGAAATTTACAGAAGAATAAAATTGGGTTGGAGTGCATACGGCAGGCATTACCAAATCCTGAGTGGGAGCTTACCACTGTGGTTGAAAAGAAAAGTGTACAATCATTGCATTCTACCGGTGCTAACATATGGGGCAGAAACTTGGAGGTTAACAATGAAGCTCGAGAACAAGTTGAGGACCGCACAAAGAGCGATGGAATGAAAAATCTTAGGACTAACGTTAAGAGACAGGAAGAGAGCGGTGTGGATCAGAGAACAAACGGGGATAGCCGATATTCTAGTTGACATTAAGCTGAAGAAATGGAGCTGGGCAGGCCATGTAATGCGTAGGATGGATAACCAGTGGACCATTAGGCTTACAGAATGGATACCAAGAGAAGGGAAGCGCAGTCGAGGTCGGCAGAAAACCAGATGGGATGATGAAGTTAGGAAGTTTGCAGGCGCAAGTTGGAGTACGCTAGCGCAAGACAGGGGTAATTGGAGATCGCAGGAAGAGGCCTTCGTCCTGCAGTGGACATAAAATATAGGCTGATGGTGATGATGATGATATTCCAGTGTGATAGGCGTAAAGTACTATATTTTTTCATACTGTGTTACCCTTTGAACTTGGGCCATTGCTGTTTTAATATAGCAGTTGCCAACTGGCAGATAAAACGTAAATCTGCGCAACTAAGTCTACGACTGGAACATAGTAATATAGCCATTTGCTGCTTGTAATTAATAACCGCCTCTTTCTTTTTGCACGTAAATAGTACGCTGATATTCCCGAAAGAGCATCATACAGTAGCTTATTTGTGTTTCTTAAATAGGGCACAAAAATGCTTTACTCAAATCTGCATACTATATTTGTTTATATGATTGATTAGTTGGTGAACTTGTCGATGAGGACTTTATATTTACTCTTGCAGCAAGATACTGGCAATATTACATGACTGCAATGTTGCGATCTCACTCAGTATGTACATGGCCCCTTCATACATGAATGACGGCGCACTGTCAATAAATGTGTCCTAGTCTGATAATTTTATTCCATGGAGCTGGATAATCTCTTTAAAGGATGCAGAGAAGACAGCAATATCCTTTGTTGCATTGTTTAGGGAGTCCTTGTTTAATACGAAGTAATAAAATTTTGGCTTGATGCACAGTCAGTATAATGCCACATTTTATCACAAAAGATTTAAATTACTGGCCCAAACCACATGAACAAGTTAATTACTAGCTGCAGGCATAACAAGAATTAAGGAAAAACTGCTACTTCACCATAGCTGACACAACACAGCACTGAACATTTGCGGAAAAGGGCCTTTGTGTGGTCCCTTTAGTAAAGCTGTCATGTGTATAGCAGTTCTCTTCAGCCTGATTGAATGAACTGGAGTAACACTGGGTAAACAGCATCAATTGACCCGAGATCAGTTTCTGTGTTTCTTTATTTCTTGCCGCTATATTGGACAGAATTGACAAAAAGAATTTGCACCCACAAATGATGTGGGCACCATGACTCAAGGAGCTGCACAACAAGTTATACACATTCAAATATCGATTAAATTAAATTTTCTGTTCTCTACAAGGGTGGCAATGTAGGCTTGTTGGTTGATCATCATGGAATGGCATGTAGTGTAGTGCAGCAAAAGCAAGGATACCATAAGCAACGAAACACAGACATAAGCACCTAATTATGTCTGCATTCTGTTTCTTCTCGTATCCTTGTTTTCACTGCGCTACACTACATGCCACTCGATACTCTAGCTGTCACATTCATGAGCACTGGAAACCTAGTATCAACTAACGTCTTGCCTGATTTACGATAATTAAAAAGCAAAATATGTGTATAGTAGGTCTAATTGAATTCTGGTGATTTTAGCATCATTGACGTATATAGCTTTTAAGAATGTTTAATTATTTCTCCCATGAAAGCAGAGTGCATGCTCAACTGCTACAATTAGTGTGAATGTAGGCAAAAAAGACATACTTTTGGCTCTTGCATACATTTTATAGTATGTTGCATGATTTAATCAAGTTATTTCGATTTAACGAAGTTCTCGATTTAACAAAATTATAAAACCTCAGATATATACCAATAAAATTCATTAACTAGACTTACTGACTACTTTATAACCAAAGTATACAATCAAAGCAGCTGCAGCCGCCGCGGTTGCGAGCAATATTGAAATAACATTGCTTATAAGCAATTTGCATTAAACAATGTCTGAACTTTGTCAAAACACGCCAAGCACTGCTGTGCAAGAATGCGTCACGTGCATTGGGCAATGAAAAATCTGCGGGGGCAGCGGTACCTCGCACGTATGCGCCGTACATAGCAAGCGCGCGGCACATAAAGGTGCCGCGGGCTTGCAATGGTTATATATGCATTCGAAAGCAGTCTTTCGATTACTCATTATATTACGATCAGCCACACACCCGCGTAACACGGCTACGTGGCAAACGCGGCCATGCGGACGCTTCGCTGTGCGCGAATAGGCTGATTGCAATATTGGGGCGCTCGATCCATGGGTGCATTATTAAAGCTCAGCTTATTTTGCCTATCACCTGGTCTTTGCGGGTACTCTATGGCTGCGTGCCTTGCACGGTACAGAATTAGCAGCGGTACCGAAAGTATGCGGGTCGGACGGCGCGCGCAGACGAAGCGCGAACGTACGTGAGCTCTACATAAACACGCCGTCGTCGTTATTCTGTTGCGATGATTGATGCGAAAGCATCAAATAGCCCATTGAGCGAAAAAGCCGGCATCTGTCGTCTCGGCGAAACGGCATCTAAATTCTCATTGGCTGGGGATGCCACGTCACAAACGCGCCTCGACTGAGTAGAGCGGGCCCGGCGAAAGGGAACACCTGCTGCTCGCTAGGGCCTCAGGTATTGCGGGAGAGGAGAGGGTATCGCCGCGACACCACGTCATCCTCCCTCTCGCAAGTCGGCGCGCGGTCCATATCTCTCTCTTTCTCAACCCCACTTGGCTACAGTGTACTAGAAGGGTACACTGTAGCCAAGTGGGGGTACCTTCTAGTACACTGTAACTTGGCTTAGCGGCGGCGCGCGCCTGCCGGCCTTGGTGACCGCTGCTACTTCCTCGGTCTGTCGACATGCAGGACGTTAGTGGCATATGGCATTGGCATCGCAAGCTGTTGCTGCTGCTTGCTGGCTCAGGCAGCACATACCACTATGGTACATTACTCACAGTGCAAAATTCGAAGGACTGCTCAGCGACATTCAAT
This sequence comes from Dermacentor silvarum, assembly GCF_013339745.2. Lineage (NCBI taxonomy): Eukaryota > Metazoa > Arthropoda > Arachnida > Ixodida > Ixodidae > Dermacentor > Dermacentor silvarum. Next base: position 328,146,926 of record NC_051154.1, on the reverse strand, counting down.
TGGACATGTCCTCGGACGCGTCATCGTTCACCGTCACCGATTACTGTCTTCACACTGTGGTTGGCATTGTGTTGTCATTTCGAATTCATCGCAATATCACCCCTTTGACATGGCCATCACGCTGTGTCATGGATCACGCAGTCGTTGTCACGCATGCAGCCGTCCGTCATCCCACGGTCATTATGCCTTGATCAGTCGTCGTGACTCAAGAATTGTGATCCCATCATCAATCATACGATCGTTGTGACACTGGCATCATCATACTGTAGTAGGCATTCGACAGGTCAATCACCCTGATCAGCATTGCCTTTAAGGTTCTAGAACAGAATGCATGTGGTGACGTACCGCATTAATATCGTAGGAGACACTCGGGCAGAGCAATTGCTGGCCTTGATCACCAGGCCAAGCTTCCCTGCTGCTACGACCCACCACCACATCACTTATTTCAAGCTCCACAGTAATCCTTAATTGAGTAACAAAACGTATTCTTCAGCCAATATCAACATAATTGCCATAAGGACCTTCTCTCTCATGCAAAACATAACTACTGTCATGTTCACTAACTTGATCTCCACTCTTATACTTGGTTCTTGCGTTGAATGTATCCTTTTAGCTTTCGAACGTATAATACATTGTGCCACTGACCCCTTCTCCTGAAGTTAAGTGAAATTAATATTGATTGATTGCAATTACTAAAATGCACTGAATGCTTACTTCGTGACCAAGTACAATTTGTATATGTTTACAACTCCAATTCACAAATCTGTTTTTTGTAACTTCTGGCATGCCATTAGGCTGAGTGTTTAGGTGCTTCATTTTTCTTATTTAAGACCTCCCACTACTGCTACACATGATACATATGATAGTACTGTACTGCTACACATCATAGCTTTACTAAAGGGACCGCACAAAGGCACTTTTCCGCACATGTTCAATGCTGTGTTGTGTCAGCTATAGTGAAGTAGCAGTTTTTCCTTGATTCTTGTTATGCCTGCAGCTTTTAATTAACTTGTTCATGTGGTTTGGGCCAGTAATTTAAATCTTTTATGAAAACATGTGGCATTATACTGACTGTACATCAAGCCAAAATTTTATTACTCCTTATTAAACAAGGACTCCCTAAACAATGCAACAAAGGATATTCCTGACTTCTCTGCATCCTTTAAAGAGATTATCCAGCTCCATGGAATAAAATTATCTGACTTCAACACATTTATTGACAGTGCACCATTATTCATGTATGAAGGGGCCATGTATATACTGAGCACGGTGTAATACTGAGTGAGATCGCAACATTGCAGTCATGTAATATTGCCAGTATCTTGCTGCAACAGTAAATATAAAGTCCTTATCGACAAGTTCACCAACTAATCAATCATGTAAACACATATAGTATGCAGATTTGAGTAAAGCATGTTGTGCCCTATTTAACAAACACAAATAAGCTACTGTATGATGCTCTTTTGGGAATATCAGCGTACTATTTACGTGCAAAAAGAAAGAGGTGGTTATTAATTACAAGCAGCAAATGGCTATATTATTATATTCCAGTCGTAGACTTAGTTGCACAGATTTACGTTTTATCTGCCAGTTGGCAACTGCTATATTAAAACAGCAATGGCCCAAGTTCAAAGGGTAACACAGTATGAAAAAAATATAGTACTTTATGCCTATCACACCGGAATATATATGTAAGTATGTATGTATGTATGTACGTATGCATGTGTATATATGTGTATGTGTATATATATATATATATATATATATATATATATATATATACACACACACCATTTTGCCTACACCATTGGCAGATTCAGTTTGTGTCTTCCCCGAGACATGTTGGAGTTAATTGTGACACGTATGACTTGTATCTGCTACGTCGAAATCTCTCTCCCTCTTGTTCTCTTTTTTGGAGGAGGCCCCCTCTTGATGCTTTCCTTGATTATACACTCATCTTAGCCCACATCATTTTATATTTGAGGCGTGTAAGGCCACGGTTCTTTATGAGATTCAACTCTCACATCGTGCATACCATACGGAATTCTACATAAGCCTGCACCCATGCTTAATCATTTTCTGATCAACTGTTACTGTTTAGACTAGCATCCTTTCCTCTTGCATGACAGTTATCTCGGCTGTATTGCTGCTGCCCTCTCATGTATGTATTCTAATAAATTATCATATCCAACTTCTTCTTGAACATTGAGTGCCTCATAATCAGAACTGGTTTTGGCACGTAAAACCCCATAATTTTTTTTCAACATTGAGTCCAATCTTTGCCACCTTTATGCGTGTGTTGGATGTCATATTTTAAGACGTATCTTCACATTCTGCTTCCACTTCATCCACTTTAGCATCCTCACTTCAGTCACTTCTCTGTCCTGACTTCTAGACTACTTTATTAAAATCGTTTCAGTTCCATATACAGTATTGCTGGTCATGTATTGTCTAAGTTTATTAGAAAGTAAAAATCTTTCAACTTGACTGGGACCTGTATAACATAAATACACACCATGATGCATCTTTCCAGTTTTTCCAATCTATGTCAGTTTTGCTGATCCTCTGGACTGCCCAATAGTTCCATTTTGGCGTTTTCTTTTATCATTGAACCTAGGTATCCGTCTTCTCTATGACTTACCCTCATGGCTTCCCTTTCATTTACTCTGATAAACTGACATGTGGCTACATGTGGTTACAACTACCGGGTGTCCGGTAGTTGTAACGCCCCCCTGAGGCCAAGTTATCCCCCCCCCCCCCCCCCGACGCGTCCAGCCCCGCCAGTCCAACGTGTACCTTTAGTGCTCTGTTCACATTGTCATTACAATTCAGGAGGTGGCTTGACGTCTAATTTTCCTGATTAAAAAAAACACTCTATCATTGTCGTCTTTATTCATTCACACTTAATTTACATTGAGTAAAATGCTGATGGAATAAAGATCGTCATCATCCTTGGTGTAATTATAATTATAATTATTAGGCATTTTATTCGCTGTGGGATTCCTTTGGCTAAAGCAAGGCAATTGCACATTATGCAAAGTGCTTGCTCTCCCCCCACCCTAAAAATTCAACCCCTCCCCACCCCCCGGCAGAGATTCTGGGTGCGCCACTGAGCCCAGATGTGTTCTCAGTCTGCTTCAGTAGGAGTATAGTTATTAACACAGTGAATGATCATGAATCGGTGTGTCTTTAGAAAGTGCCTTAAATATGCAGCTGTGCATAATGCTATACTCTCTTCTAGCACTGATTTCTTGACATGTGACTTCAAAAAATGAAGTCATCTGCATGACCTATTACGAGACAGAATTGTCTAAGTTATTCAAAGGAAAAATCAACCTGGTGAAAGCTTCTTGAATGTTGCTGAGCAACACATACAAGTTAGGGAATGCTTTGGAAAGCCTGTGACCTGGCTTTAATTCAAGTTGCATGCCTCAATGAAATATTGCATTCAGAATTATTTCATGCCGGTAAGTGCACACATACTTGTGTTTATTTCTGATGTTCTTCGTTAATTACTTTCTTGGTTCAGTGCATATATTTATAAAGCAAGAGATACTGGCTTGTTTTTTCTTTGCATTTGCAAATTACAATATTCGTTTAACAGAACACCTAACATAAATGAGCACACTAAACGTTGATTGGCAAGCAAAACACGTCTTTTGAATATCCCAGCTTATGTTTTAGTGTGTGCAGTTCGAACACGATTCTTGATAAGCACTACTTGACTGTTACAAGTATGTGATGTACAATTACTCAGCACAGCAGACAGATCCAAACTATTGCAGACTGGTACTTACCACACAATGCAGATCTAATCATGCCTCAGGATTTCTTTTTTATTTGCTTGGGTTGCCACACGGCATAATGTCAGTATGCCTCAGGATTGTAGAGGTGGATGCCGAGTACATATTAAGGAGGGGGGAGGGGGGGGGCTTTGGCATGAACACTGGTAAAGGAAGTATTATTTGTAGGGGTGGAAGAATATTTGAAGCTTTGGATTTGAGTCGAACATTACATGCTAACTATTGGTATTCTAAAATAATGAACTATTCAGCATTTTGATTAAGTAAAACTAGCCAAATACTTCGCAGTAACCGAGTGTTAAAGTTGTTAGTGTTCACCATCTCCTAACAAAGTATCACAAATTATCACAAGTGAAACAACAAAAGTTTTCGAAGCAATACAGAAACAAAATTGGTAATGCAAACTGTGTTTTTGGTTTCATGATGGAAGGCTACATGACAACTCCTGATTTTTGATTATAGCCTATCATTTAAGTTTATTGACGGTCTAAGCATGTAAATTTTTTATAACCAGTGATTTTTTTCTTGCAACCTGTCCTTTTACATGTCTTTACAGCAAAATAGTCTTTCTGCAGCTTTTGTCTACCGTTTTTTTTTTCGGCAACCATTTATTTAGTACTTTTTTACAGCTAGTCATACAGCAGCTATTTATTCTTAGAACGCTTGTTTGCCACCACGCTCTATAGATTTTGAGAGGTGTTTATTCAGTTTTTTAAATCGCAGTTAGTGAACTTGTGTTTAAAAGTAATCCTAATCTTCCCTGATAGTTAGCAAGGAATAAGGATTATAAACAGGGATAAGGTGCCTCAGAAAGGCTGGCCAACGTTTCGATAGGAGGACCTATCTTCGTCAAAGGCGGCCTCGTCATCCTCGGCGGGTTAGTTTTAAAGGGTTAGTGGAGTGACGTCACGTCGATGTCCGCTGTGGCTGTCTGTAAAGGGGGAGACTGAAAAGAGAATGAGCGCCGGCGCTTGACTGGCTAGGCGCGGTTTCTAAGACGAGGGGACAAGAGCGGGAGAGCGAGAAAGTGACAAAAAAATTATATATATATATATATATATATAAAAAGAAAACCACCGTCAGAGGGGGTTGGGGGAGCGAGAGGCGAGTGAGCGTTCGGAGGAGTCGTGGTTGGCGTGCGTTTGGGGTCCCTGAAGAGCCGGTCAGTGTGCAGGTCACAATACGAGTTGAAAGCATGACTTGAGTAGCGTAGCATCAAGGCATCGGGTAATTTTGTGGTTGACAGGGAGCAGCTTGGTCCGTCGAGGGACGTTAGCCTCACTAGTTCGCCCTAGGCGTCGTCGCGGCGGTATACAGAATTGGCGAGACCTTGAGTGGTCAAGGCGCCGAAAAAGGTATCCTGGCGTCTGGGATTTTGGACTGTCTCGGTGTGGATCTCGTGTGGAGAGAAGAAAAAAAAAAGGAAAACGCGCGTTTGAGGCAGAAAAAAAAAAAACGGCGCAGGAGGGTGACAGTGTAGAAAAAATATAATTAGAAATTTAAACCTGGGGGGGAGACAGGTGTACTTGGAAAAGCGCTCGTATGGTTGATCAATGCGTAAAAGCATGGAGGACGATAATCAATTGAGTGGTAGCGGAGATGCAGGGAAGAACTGGAAATGGAAGAATAGGTGAGGTTGAGGGAAAAAAAAAGGAGAAAAAAAAGGAGAAAAAAAAAACCCCGCACAGGTGAGTGACAGCGGAAGAAATATAATTTGAAACATGAACACTGAGGGGACAGGTGTACCTGGAAAAGCGTTCGTATGGTTTATCAATGAGTAAAAGCATGGAGGAGGATAATAAATTGAGTGGTAGGGGAGATGCAGTGAAGAACTGGAAATGGAAGAATAGGTGAGGTTGAGCATCGAGATTAGCTGGAGGTTTAACTTGTTTTGCGCCTTTGTTAATGGTATAACAATTTAAGGTTTATGTTACTGCTTTTAGCGATTCTAAGTTGCCACGCGATAAATTCATCCCCGTGGGGTGCAGGCATTTAAACTTGTGTATGAGGTATGATTCTGTATATTTTCTCTCGCGAGGTGAACGAAAATTTGTTTGTAGTATATAGAGTCTTGCTTCATCAAATATATGGCCGTGCTCATTGAAGTGGCTGGCTACTGCTTTAGGTAAATTGTGTTTTGTATCTGCGCGATGGCCGTTGAGTCGCGTGTGCATTTCTTGTCCAGTCTCACCTATGTATTGCTTGTTACAAGTGGCACATTCTAGACAGTAGACTACGTTGCTTGACGTGCAGGTGAAATTCGCAGTTACCTTGTGAATGTAATCTGACGCTGTACTTTTTACTGTAGTAGTAGATTGAATATGTTTGCATGTGGAACACCTGGAGCGGCCACAGGGACCGGATGTTGGCTTCGTCTTTGTCCTTAGTTTGGCGTGTACAAGAATGTCCTTGAAATTACTGTTCCGTCTGTAGGCTACTCTGGGCGGGTCGGGAAAGATCTTATTAAGTTTCTGGTTGCTGGTGAGAATTGGGTGGTATTTCCTGAGGATATTGTTCACGTTGGGGAGTGCGTTTGAGAATTTAGTAGTAAGAAGAGGCGTTGTTGTCCTTGTGATCTTAGGGCGGGGTTTGAGGACCTTGACTCGATCAAGCTTGGTTGCAGCGGTGTAGGCTTTCTGAAGGGCAGTGTTCGGGTAGTTCCTGCTTGATAGGGTTTCCTTAAGGTGATCGAGTCTGTCTATGTAGTCATGGTTTTCAACGCAAATGCGACGAAGTCGTGTGGCTTGGCCTTTAAAGATACCTTCTTTGCAATGTCTGGGATGGTGGCTTGTATAGTCTAGGTACTGTTGTTTATCAAAAGGTTTTCTATACAGCGTTGTCTTTAGTGTCCCATTATCAATATATATTGTTGTGTCTAGAAAGTTTATGCGCTCATTTGAAGATTCCGATGTGAATTTTATTGTTGTGTGAAAAGAATTTAGGAAAGTTACAAATTTATCTAAACTTTCCTGACCATGTTCCCATATTATGAATATATCGTCTATGTATCGTAGGTATGTGTGGGGCTTGTGCGTGCAACGAGATAGGAAATCCGTTTCTAGAGTACCCATAAATATGTTGGCGTAGGTTGGTGCAAAAGGTGTGCCCATACTTGTCCCATGTATTTGTAGATAGTAATTTTCCTCAAATTCGAAGTAATTATACGTCAGAACTAGTTCAAGAAGAGACAAGTATACTTCAATAGAGTGTTGTGCATTGTGCTTGGACAGCGTTTCTTTTATCGAGTTTAAACCATCAGGGATTGGAATGTTGGTGTACAGGGCCGTGACGTCTAGTGTTGCGAGAATTATGTTTTGCGGTAGTGTGCCTTTTGTATTAATGTCTTCTATAATTCTGAGTAGATGGGGGGTATCTTGTACAAATGACGCAAGTGTTTTCGGAAAGTCACCAAGGAAGTGGTTAAGAAATGTAGAGAGGCTTTCTGTCGGGGTGTTGTTGTTCGATACTATCGGACGCCCTGGGATATTAGCGGTGTGAAGTTCAGTGGGTGGAATTTTATGAATTTTCGGAAGGAGGTAGAAGCGTCCTGCAGCTTTGTTGCTTGGTTTAAGAAATTTGAATTCTGACGGTGTTATCAATTCATCATCCAAAAGTGATTTCAGCCTGTTGGTAATTTTCAGTGTGTATGGTAACGTCGGATCATTGTCTAGCTTACGGTAATGTTCAGGGTTGTTTAGCTGTCTGTAAGCCTCGTGCTTGTACTTATCTATCGGCCAAATAACTATACTTCCACCCTTATCTGCTTCCTTAATGACAATGTCGTTCCGGCAACTAAGATTTGAAATGATACAATTCTCTGATGAGGTTATGTTTTTAGGTCGCTTAGCTGTCTTTGATTGGCTTATAATTTCTTTAGTAACAGTTTTGAGGTATAGGTCGAGTTCTATGGCTTGTTCTGGTTCAGGAGTCCAAGTAGATTGGGCTCTAAGTGGGGTCGTCCCGGTGTCTGGTGCGTTTTTGTCGGCGAAAAAATGTCTTATCCGCATTCGTCGGGAAAATTCCGAAAGATCCTTGTGAAGCTCAAATTCATTTATTGTGTTGTTCGTGGGACAAAAGTTTAGGCCCTTGCTAAGTACGTCTATTTCTTCCCTACTTAATGTTTTTGAAATATCTACAACATTAGACGGATTTAATTTTGGGGAGCCTTCAGCCACGTCTGCTATTTGTAGATTCGAGCTCCCTTTTGTTGGCGTGAGGTAGCCGTTTGCCTGGAAGGTTGTTTTCTGATTGAAGTTTGCTTTCTTCCTCCGTTTTTGAACCAGTTTTCGAGACTGTGCTTCGTGGTACTGTTCTAAATCTTTCGTCTCATCTGGTGTCAGAGCTATGTTCTGAAGTCTATGGTTAAAACTTTCCAGTTGTTCTTCGCAGTGTTCCGTGAGTATATTCAAAAGTGAGAAGGAGGCATTGTTTAATGTTGTCTGGCAGTTTGCACGATGATGGGGTGGGAGTGTTCCTAGAGCTGGTATAGCCTTCAGGGTTAGTCCCTTGGGGATTATATTGTTCTGTGTGCAGTCTGTGTACGTTTTCAGATGAAAAGTGTAACTCACACGTTTCTTGGTAAGTTTTCTGGCCTGCAGAAATTCTGTACTGCGTGGCTGAGAGTGGTTATTAACTTTCAATGACTGTCATTTATTTGCCTTTTGGCGGGTAGATTTGCGTGTCGTTTGCTTCTGTTTAGCAGGTTTGTTTCCGCATGCCTCACTTAGTTCCACCTCTGTTTCTGTTTGAGTCTTTGCGTGTGCAGGCGAGCGTGTTGGTGTCTGTGTGAACGTTTCGGTTATGGATTTTGTGTTGTCTGTGACAGTTGTGCCTGTTTGTACTGCCATTGCGTGTGCAGGCGAACGTGTGGGTGTCTGTGTGAATGCTTCGGTTACGGATTTTGTGTTGTCTGTAACAGTTGTGTCTGTTTGTATTGCCGTTGCGTGTGCAGGCGAGCGTGTGTGTGTCTGTGTGAATGCGTCGGTTGTGGATTTCGTGTTGCCTGTAACAGTTGTGTCTGTTTGCACTGCCGTTGATTTCGTCTTTGGAATAACATGTGCGCGGTGGCTCGTTTCACAATGAGTTGTCTGTGTGCCCGAAGTGACTGTTGCAGTTGTGTTGTGCGGGGTGGCAGTGTCGGTAGGGTTAGATTTACAGAGTGTTTTTCTGTACTTGTCCTTAATAAAGGATTTGATGTTTTCGGAAGCTAGATGAATTCCTGTGGGGTTCAGATGCAAGCCATCCCAAGCTAGGTGTTCATGCGGTGCTTCGTGTATTTCTGCGTGGTGCATTGTGTCGACGTTCTTGTGGACGTGTTCTAAGTTAAATATTAACGAGTTGAGTTTGTTGATCAGTGTTTTTCTTTTTTTGTAGTCAGTACTAGAGCACTGCACGGGCTCGGGCTTACCCGAAAGCCCGGGCACGGCCCAGCCCACGGGCCGGGCCGGGCGGGGTAGAACAGTTTTTTACGGGCTTGGGCACGGCGTGTGCTTTTTGTTCCGGGCCCGGGCCGGGCTCGGGTTTTTTGACGCGGGCCCGGGCTGGGCTCGTGCTTTCTGGTGGTGTGCATGTGACGTGCAGCGAGTTATTCTCGGGCGTCTCAACTCTGAAAAACATTATTTTTTGGTCTCGGGCCGGGCTCGGGCCTAAGGTAAAGGGGTCGCCGGCCGGGCCGGGCGGGTAACGTAGATTATTTCCGGGCCCAGGCCGGGCCTGGGTCTCGCCATAAAAGTTTTGATTGGGCTCGGGCGGGCCGCCCAATGTAAAAACGGGCCCGGGCCGGGCATGGGCTGAAAAAATCGGCCCGTGCAGTGCTCTAGTCAGTACAAGCACGGTGCTTAATTATATCAAGATAAATATGCCTGCTGTAAATGTATTCATCTGTATTCGACTATTCGACACTTACTATTCCAATTAGAAAAAATTTACATTTGCCAACCTCTAATTATTTGCATTGAAGTAGTGAAGAGTTTGACGGAAGCGCGTCTGGTCTGGTCGAAAGAGGCATGGTAAGTAGTTTAAATGCAAACAATTAAAAATGAAAAATTAGAGATGTTTCAACTGGAGCTTTGTTCACAATCATGGCTCTCAGGTAGGAGCTGAAACATTTAATATTTTTATTTTTGTGGTTGGCATTCAATTTTCAATTGATTATTATAATTAATTGCATTCATCTAGTCCTAAAGAAGAGGCAATGTATTTGCAGTACTACTCTGAATTTTGTTTCCATTGCCAAGTTTTTTTTATGTAACTTTATTCACCACACAGGTACAACTGATACATATTCATTCTTTCAAGGACGTCACCACTAGTGGAGGGTGTTATTCTGCGCTTGCACAATTATTTTCAGAGATTTCCAGCAAATATGTAGTCCTCATAAACAGCACCTAAATATTTTAGCCTATGTGGTTATTAATTAACCATATTAATGGATAGTTACCTTCCTGTTAACCTCCCTGCCTTTCGCATCTCATTTATCTCTCTCTCTCTCATGTAGGCTTCATCAACTACTGACACGACACGGCCTTGGCAAACTTGTGAGCTCATAAATTTGAGTATGCAGTAACCCCCCTTCATATTTGTTTTGATAAAGGCTTCTCCTTTGGTGCTACTCTGGATCCGCCCTGTTTCCTGTGATTACCACCATGGGCTTCAAGGCAGACAACCTCAGGAAAACTTTTCATGCACAAACGTGGTTCTTTCACACTTTTGCTGATAAAGACGGATATTGAAAGCAAGGGTGCCATACCAGACATGTTGGTCACAGACAGAACTGCGGGGGAGGGGGGGTTCTGAAAGTATTCATCTCGTGGACACGTCCATTTCATCTGTCGCTGAAGTGTTGATTGACTGGGGCACCTGTCTCCCTCTCACGTGTGCCCCAGCCCAGCCAATCAGAACTTAAGCACCAGTTGAAATGGTTATGTCCGTTTGGTTGACACTTGCAGAATACACCCCCTGTGCTCTGTCCTATCTTTCTGCCCTTCCCCACGTAATTTACTCAGTAAACTACTTCTTCATATGTTGGTTACCTTAATCAATGGTCAAATAGCTCAACCCTTAAATACGTATGTACAAGTAAGGCACTCTAAACCCAACCAGTTAGGTTGGTGATTGCCACCATACAGACTCAACCAATGGCTTCACTGTAGCTTTCCATGGTAACTTTACTGCACTTTGAATGTAGAGAAGGTGGAATATAAAAATAGACTAGCATTTCTCTCATGTGCATCACCCCCTCCACTTTGTGTTGTTACAATCAGTATATTCAACCCAAACGAAGTACTAACAAAAAGGAATTATGACACTAATTTAATTTCACTACCTCATTTTTAGATGTGTAGCAAGATTCTTTAATTGCATTACCAGTTGTTACTCAGGTTTCAGCTATCAAGGCCTTCTGGCACGTTCGGACATTATCTGAACTGAGTAAACGCCACAGATTGCTTAATTTCTCGATACATTTGCACAGCTTCCTTCACCTTTAGTTTTGAATTAAAGCCAGCATTTCTCTTGTGACCATCTTTAAAGAGCTTGTAGTAATGTATACCTAACATAAAAGATGGGTGCTTTGTAGTGCTAGCGTGCTCTGTCCTAGAGTACATTGTTGTATGGAAAATGTGCCGACACACAAGCCCGACAAATGCCACATCAAGCATTGGTGTTTGCTACTCCACCTGGTGTTTCAATTTTACAGCATGTGCACATTTTACCTGTGCACCAGTAAAAAGGGTCCAAAGCTCTTCCTGAAAACTCTCACAAGCACTTATCACAATCAATTCCCCATATAAGTGGTTTTGCTGAAGAGAATACAGGGATGCAAGCATAATTAGACACTGAGGAATGTGGGTAGGAACACTTTATTTTCAGCACACATGTTTTTTTGATGGACTGCTTCTATACTGGTGAAATCTATGCTTTTAATAAAAGTACACCATGCTGCTTCACCACTCCATGCCAACTGCAAGTATCCTGTACCAGGAAGTCAAACCAAGACATGGGATGTTCAGTCTGTCAAAAATAAAAACGAGTTTGAAACGTTGATGTGTAAAAAGTAAAGCACACTCAAGAAAACAAACAGAACAAGAACAAATCCAACGAATCAGAATTACATTTGAGAGCAAACGTATAGTTTCTATGGCACAGTGAAGAAACCTTATGCTCCGACGTTTTTTTTTTTTTTTGTGAGAAAAGATGAAAGTGCACATGTGCTATCCCATTTTGTGTATATTTCACCTTTTCACACTCAAAAAGATGTCTTAACGTGCCCAACTGTCTTTGCATATCCATTTCTCTGCTCTCACACCATAATACCTACGGTTTATGGTTGTAGTAATGCTTAGCTTGAATGAACCAACACCAACTATGTGCACTGTGCTACTAAACATGGCAGTGTAAGTCAAGTTCAAGCACAGCACATTCATGTGCTATATACGTTTGCTCTTGATTGTAGGTAAGATAAATAAAAGGAAGGCATGTTAATAAGAATGGTCCTTGATGCGCTATGCAGAAGTGCTCTCCCATTTGGACAGAATTTAAGCGCAACCGCAATGAACAAGAAGACAACTTATACAGCATTTCAAATCTAGGGACTCGAAAGTGCTGGAGATTTTTCTGAATTCATGGTAAAAAATCTAGATGCTAAAGGTGACGCATATATAAACAGGTCTCTGCTCAGACTGGTAATGCTATGTGTAGCTTATTTTTACAAAATGTGCTCTACCACTGGTCTCCCAAGCTGAGGCTGCAGTCCAGTTGCAACTGCAAATCACTCAATTACGTCTAGAGCACACTTGAGCAAAATGCAGACAAAAATTACTGCACCACTGAGAATGTACTAGAGGCTTCAACAAAGCAGCTGACAGCCTGCATGGACTGGAGCAAGAGAAGTGCGTTTTGGGTCTAGGTGTGCACAGCTTGTAGTTGCTCCATGGACGCTATTTAATATATTTACATATTTCACTTACTTGTTGGTTTCAGACAAGAAATATAATGTATTTTGTATCCTTTCCACTGTTAAATACTCAAACCCAGGATACCACAGGTCTGTTTCTGGCATCTTTTCTTCTCAGAAAACTACCCCTCTAAAAAATTTCACAGGTACTTAACCCCAACCGCTCTTGAGAAGAGCGTGGTTTTTTAACATGACAAGGCCACTAATTACACAGTGACTCCTTGCGTTGTGATGTACGTAAGCACTTTAAAAGGAAAGGAAAATTTAATAGCAGTATGACAGGTACACAACAAAGCAAAGTACCTGTTTTCACCCACGTATTCAATGTTTGCTTGTCTACTGGCGTTTACCCTACAAAAATGCAACAGGCGAAGCTGACTGCACTGTTTAAATCAGGGGACAGAAATGACATGTTAAATTATCGGCCGGTGTCAGTGCTCCCTGTGATTTCAAAAGGCCTAGAGAATGTTATCTGTAAAAGAGTTGTGTCATCACCAACAGCCAACAAAAGTTGTCGAAACATCATCCTGGCGCAAAAATATGCTTTGTTGAGACTAGAACGTTGAGACTGGTAGGGTTAGTCGCTGGCTGAAACCCTACACTCCCGATTCGCGTGACCCCTACCCACTATCGGTATGCTTCACCGCAATACACAAACTTCGGTGATATAACAGTGGTCGAACAGGCTAGTGCAAACGTTTCGACAAGAGAGCTTGCCTTAACCAGCTTTTCTTGGCAGTTTTCATATATGTGAGTACAGCTGCCATACACTCATTACGCTCCTCGGTGCGCGTAATGTGATGGGTGAAGGCGAGTGCGTGCGTACATAGGGAACATATACATGTCCCGTGATAGCGGCCCCATTTCACATTTGGTATGCTTCACTGCAATAATTTTTGGGTAAGCTTCACCGCGTAACACGTCTACTGCGGCGAAGCTGACTTTAGGAAGCCGATTCATTCAACGCATCTTACGAGGCAGGTCCGCTTATCATGCTTGGCAACGTTTGAACGCTTATCATGCTTGGCACTTATTGCATTAATTTATTTAGTTACTTTAATTGTATTGTCATAGTGATTCTGCATCCCGCAGTAGCAGGCTGATACTGCGTCATAATCGTTCTAACTGCATCAGGACAGCGTGTAGCTGGTACGTAAGCGTGCATGCAACAGGCACGGCGGCATTGACTGTTGTTGGGAAACTTCGAGACGCTCTTTCGCGCAGTAATGCCATTTGTCTTATTAAAAAGAATGCAGGTGATGATTAAATGAAATGCAGCAAAGCTGTAGAAAAGCAGTAGCAATGCTGTTCGACCATCTCGCGCAAAAACGCGATTTAACACGATCTGGCGGAACAGCTCAACATGCCAGGATTTTCTTGCGTCCTCTTTTTTTCACGCATCATTCACTGAACCACACTACTGGATGGTTCTGTACACGAATACTAACGATCCTGACGGAGTATCAGCTTTATAGCTTTATAGGGCTAGTGCGCTGGTGTTTCCAGCTGAGCTGCTAGCGCCACCTGCCGTAGGCGGCGGTAAAGTTAGGTTGGCTGTTAGTTGCTCCCAGGCGCGCAGTCACGTTAGAGCAGCATGGCAGCTCGCCAAAAGGACGCGAAAAAGTCGCGAAAGTCCGGCACTTCTCCGTACCGCTGCGTGTATGGCTGCCATAATAGCTATAGGAACACTGTTGGAAAAGAACTGCCTGTAAAATTGTACCGGTTCTGGAAATCGTACGAAACTGAAAGAAGACAACGTTGGATCATGGCTGTGCGGCGCGCAAGATAAACAACGCCTCGGACTTCGTCCATGAACGATCTAACTTTAATGTGCTTATTTTTGCCTTTTGTACTCATGTATGAACAATTAATTTCTCTTTTCCAGCCCGAATGGCGAGCACTGGCGGCCGGTGCGGAATCAGACGCACATTTGCAGTGTCCACTTTGTTAGGAACGAAAAGAGCTCGATAGCTCAGCACCATCATACGAGCCGACATTATTTCCCTCGTGCTACAAAAAAAAAAATGATGGCGTGTTGCCCAAGACTAAGCTTTAGAGGTACCAAAGGGGAGCGTCAGCAAAGCTTGGAGCAAACTATTTTTTTTTTTCAATTCTTAGGAGTCAATAACAGCGTGGCTAAAATAAGGAAGTCAAGACTTATGAAGCGCGGCCGTTAGTGAGATGGGACAGAGCAGTAGCGCACCCAGGATCTCTGCCAGGGGGGGGGGGGGGGGGGTTGACAGTTTGCCAATACCATCTAAACAGCACTAATTTCGATTTCTTCACGGGAAATTGTCAAAAAATGCGCTTTTTGCGAGTGTGCAGCCGATTGCGCGTCTTACATCTAAGTTGCAGCACTCAAATGCGTAAGGAAATAAAAGGGGTTAAACAAAAGGGGGTTAAGTCGGCCTCAGGGGGGGGGGGGGGTTACAACCCCCGAATCAATGTTGTTGTGGCGGTTTCTTCCCTGGCCCAGCCCACCCGTCCTTGACATATCTTGCTGTGCGTAAATCAGCGTTCTGTAGGTAGTTCGATCTTGTCGATGCTCAAAACATTTAGCAAATGTAATGCTATCTATTCCGCAAGGCAGTTGCTAAGCTTATTGTTGTGCAGTTTATTTTGCAATCAGCATGTCATCAGCACTGCATGGTTCCAGCTAGCAGGCTGACCTGAACCGATTATTGTAAAAATTTTGCACGTCTGAGAAAACTCGATCTCGGTTCCGTTTTTGCCTTTGCATATTCTGCATCTCATAGCAGCACACACTGCGCGACTTATCGATTCACAAGTTCAAATAAAGTCAGCCTATAATCTGCGTTGACAAACGCGCTCACGATCTACAGGTGCATTGCAACAGTCGCCTTACTTTTTCGACCTGCCACGCGGACTTCCCGTAGCTCTAACCGGCAACAGCTTACTGGTTCAAGAAAACGGAAAGTTCATGTTTCTAATGTGACTTTTTGGAATCATGAGGTTAGTGGGCGCACAGATGTGAACAGATTGCGCAATTTGAGAACATAGAAAGAGCCTGAAGCATTACGGCGGAGCGAACTAAATTTCTGGTCAAATAAACACACACACAGGTTAATGCGACTAACTGATTCCTTGTCACGCACAATCGACCACTTACATAGACAAAAAGGGTCAACAATCGTCGCCACCAAGACGATTCATCCAAATTATCGCACAAGCCACACAAGACATAAGGCATCGCCGAAGATGAAGTTGTTGACAGTCTTAACAATCTACGCGTGAATTCATGTGAGCGCTCGCGAAATAACGCAATCCTGGCTAAAACAAACAAACACAGAAAATATTATAAACAGAACAATTCGCATTGGCGGGTCCATCATTAATCATATGGGCAGCAGCGAAAAAATATGCACAGCGAGTTTCACTTCGCCTGTTCAACTGGTCGACTTGACTAGAGAATTTCGGCCTCCATTCTGGGTACATGAAAGAGCTAGTTTTGGTAGAGTGTACGAGACAATGGTCGAGTGGGCCGAACGGCGCTCTGCCGCTGAGGCGCCGCGTGTGGAAAAATAGTGCGAGGGCGCTGCGAGCGAACTGGATTGGGGCGGAGACGCGCTCCGCGGCATATTCAACGTACTTTCGCTGCGGGCGCCGAGGCCGATTGCGCATAGTACGCTCTTAAAATAGCGCATTATTTCAACTGCAAATTTATGTTTACACCATTTTGCCAAACATATATATTTGAGGCATAGATTATACAACGCGACGTCTTCAATTTTGCTGTCGTTGTCAAGCGCGTCGTCTGCTAGCTTGCGCGCGTTCGCTACGCGGACGCTGACGCACGCCAATTTTTTCTCGCAGAACCTCTGTGCAGTACATTTTTTAAATGTTTTAGTTGCTTTGGTGCGCCCATGACTCTTGACGGAATGTGCCAAATGTAGTTTAGCCAGGTGAAATGCTGTTTTTACCACTGTCCTCTAAAAGTAACTGGTATCTCCGCACCATGAAGGCTACGTAAGAAAATTTTATTATTGATATCGTGTCATTTTACACGCGCTTCTTGTTGGTGGATATTGATCAGGGACAATGATCGAAGAAAACAATATTAGAGTGAATTAAACGAGGTTTATTAAATGCGAGGCGCGAAGAATGACCAATGTATTTCTAGGTAATTAAATCAAACGGTACATAGACATATATATTTACGATATATATATATATATATATATATATATATATATATAAGGGAAAAAATACAAATATTCTAAATGCCATAATGTAAATAGTGAGAACTCCCGACCGGAATAAGCGCACGTGTTTGCAGTAACAAACACACTTATTAGTGAATACTGGAAATAAAACTCGCATCCGCAGAAACAATGTTCACTGCAGGCAAAACCATCTTTTATATATATATATATATATATATATATGTGTGTGTGTGTGTGTGTGTGTGTGCGTGTGTGTGTGTGCGTGTGTGTGTGTGTGTGTGTGTGTGTGTGTGCAAGTGTTCTTATTATACTGTACGACGCCGAATAGTCATTTCCGTTCGAATGTAACGCAAAACAGCACTATTGAAATCTCAAAGGTGATTGACTGCATGCAAGTGAGGAATGTTATGCCGAATGATTTTGCTGCCGGAGAGTCGTGGCTGTTGCGCAGAGGCGCAGTTCCTGAGAGAATTAACGGCCGGGTGTTAATAAGTCCTGATTAACAAGTTCCTAGCTGTCATTCAATATAAACGCCCCGTTTTGGGGCAGCCTGTAAATCTGCTAACTTGACTCAGACAAGAATTTTTGACAGTCTCACCATGTTTGCAACCCATGAAAACTGAGTGCCCAATGGGGTACCACACTTATCTTCTTCAACGAACGCAACAGATCTGCACGTATCTCTACGTGTATCTGAGACATGCCGTTCCTTTAATTGTTTCATTATAGTCGTTATGATAGTACACCGGATAACTGAACGCAGCCGTTTGTAATATACAAGCTGTAGAGTTGAGCGGTCATACATTTGGGAACGGCATTACATTTACGCATGAAATATAGGATAAGCGTAGCATGTTTTTCTCGGAAATCAGACTCGAGAATAATTTATGTTGTTTACACCCCCAGAAATAAGCCGAAGAACGCAGCCACATGCTTTTTTCTTTTTTTAACATGAGCAAATTCTTGGGTTTCACGTGGCAATACCACGATATTATTATGAGGCACCCGGTTTAGTTTTTTCCACCTGGGGTTCTTTAACGCGCACCTAAATAGAAGTACACGAGTCTTTTTTCCATTTCGTTCCCATCGAATTCCGCGACCTGGACTGAATCCGCGAGCTCCAGAACTAGCAGCGCAATGCCGTATCCACAATATAGGCACTAATTAGGCTACCGCGCAGGCCTGCTTCCCCCCCCCCCCCCTTTTTTTTTCTATTTTGAAGTATCGACTGGAAAAAAATTCCACGTACGGCTTACGGCCAAAGATTAGCATATAGAATGGCTAACTAAAACCGTTTTCGGCGCTCGAGGTCCGACTGCAATAAATGACCCCGTACCAATTACTCCGAATTATGTTACGCGAGAAAGGCGGAAATCTGAATGGAATGTTGCACTGCAGTTTACTCTTTTTTTTAAAAAATCTATACCAATGCTTCCCGTAAATCTAAGTACAAGGCGCCGGATGGGGCAGGTATGCTTTACTTGTTCGAAGCGGCAAGCAGGAAGGTTACATATGTTGCTTCGTCTGCGTTTCGCAAGACCTACTGATAGAAAACTATATGCGCAACAATACACACGAGAGATACATGTTGCTTGAAAAACGAGAAAAATATTTTTTCTCCAAAGGGAACCGTACAATAACATAGTAGAATGAAAGCCGACACTGCGGCCGCAATGCACGCGCAATCACCGAGCGGCATTAAAAAATAATATAAAATATATAAAAGGAAAGGAATCTATTCTTAAGGCATAAATACATGTCATATGCAATTATGAATCTCATTTGATCGGCCTGAACGCAAATACCAGCGCGCGAAGTAGTACGAATGACCCTGCCGAGCAATATCGCCAGCAGTTTCCAACGGCGCGACCTTGATGCGGCCCAATCCACTTGGACCGCAGCGCCGCCCCAGTATTTTTCCACGTCGGGCGCCTCACTGCAAAGCATGCGCCGCCCCAGCCGCCCCAGCCGCTCGTCCCACTCGACCATATTCTAGTACACTCTAGTTTTGGTGAGCAGCCCAGAGTTGCCAGCATGATGTTTTCTATACCGCTAACTTTGGGCGATGTTGTGGTCGGTATTTAGTCTCGCGCGAAAAACAGCCGCCATGAAAATAAACGGATGTGACATCATGGGTTATAGCGGACGTGACGTCATGGGTCGCAGCAGACGATTTGGGCATCTTTTGTCTGCTGCGACCCGGTCGCAGCAGTGGCGGCCGATGCGCAGCTGTGCTCTTTCTTTTTCTCGTTGCCGACGCGCGCTCTCTCTCTCGTTCGTACCTAGGCGCGCTCTGGTGCACAAGGGCTATATAAGCGCTGTATATACTGTACACAAGTACAGTATATATATGTATATACATATATATATATATATATATATATATATATATATATATATATATATATATATCTATATATGTGTATATGTATAGTATATGTACGCCACGCTCAGTCTTCTGGAAGCCGGAACCGGAAGCCATCTTCCGGCTTCCGGAGAACGCTTTCGGCGTCTTGCCGTGGGTACCCATCTAGCCACCGTACCGTGGGTACGGTTATAGTGCCTAGAATATACTGGCTAGTGTGCCGACCGCGGCCTTTCGGGTGGCACCGTTTGCAATGAATGTCGGCGGCTGCCGCAAGGAGCGCTGCAGTGCGGTTGGGTGCCGCGGCGCCACCCGCTCTTCGTAGACCGCCGTGTTTTCACATAAGGGCTGCTGCGCTTTTTGTATTTATAAAGCCGTAGGAGCAGTAAATTTCTGATGTGGGAAGGTGATTTCTAATTTAGGGTGTCTTTTGACTATAAGAAGGCTTATAAGTCCCACCTTCTCCTCTCTCAAAAGGAAATAAAGCTTGATTTGATTTGATTTGATTAGATTTACTGCTTGCTGCCTGCGTTTGAGCTTACGTACTAGCTAGCTCTGTTTCGAGTGTCGAACCTCCGGTGGTTCAATTCAGGAAAAGGAAGCACTACATTCGTTTTCTAAGACAGTCCAGCTCATTGCAACGTAGGATTTTTAAAGTATACTTGTTCGGCGACTTCTTACTAATAGAGAATAAAAATGCCTAATTTATACGGACCTGTGAAACTGACTATATATATATATATATATATATATATATATAGGATGTTTTTTTTGTACAATACAGATTTTTATTTTTAAAAAGTAAAGAACGAAGCGGGCCTGTTGTTTTCGCAAACGAGTTCATAAGCGAGGCGGACGTGAGCCTCAGAAGACTAATTAGCAAAAATTTATTGATTACATTTTTTATTCGTGCCTTGGTGACGGTTGTCTAAATGGCAAATTAGGAGGCAGTTACATTTTCATCCACACGCATCTTTTAACGACCTAGAGAATCGCACCTAATTCGAGATATTCAAGAAGTGTGCGGTGAAGTTCATATGACAGCATACCCAGGCAAATCCTAACGCTACACACAGCCGCACATGCTTGCCGGGCAAAGCGTGTATGTGACACATCATATATGGGGGCCAGCCACCACACATCAGTAGCTGCCGCGACTACAGCCGAGACGTTCGGATTGCTACTTTCTCGCGCTTCTCGTCACGGTGTTTCGGTCAGACACGACAGCGCGCGGTCGCCTTTTCTGCGCTCCAGCGGATTGCCTGAATTGACTTTTGAAGTTCGATGATAAATACCTCGAATGAAATGCGACTTTCAAGGTAAAAAAATAAGGTGCGTTAAAATGTGCGTGCCTTCATATTCTCCAGTTCAACAACTGTATAAAAATGTAATTAATAATTTTTGTTAATTTGTTTTCTAAACCTCACGTTATTAGCGGCAATGTATTTGCGCCTCGCCTCAGAACCCATCTGCAAGACAACGCCATGTTCGCTGCTCTTATATAGCCTCTTTGTGTAAAATCTCGATTGTCTATAAAAACACCCTATATATGACTTCTCTTCGATGATGCTCGTATATGTGCTTCGCATGTTCATCATCATACATTTTACAAACTCACCGTTGTATAGCATGCCGTGATATGCGACTTACGTCAAGAGCTGCTCTTTCAGGGCAAAATATTAACTTTTGCTTCATTTGCCAGAATTTTCCTATATGGAATTATACTCCTATTGATTGTTCGTTTTCGCTATACTTTCCTGCACTTTTGCTTTTTTGCAATAGCAATTGTATGGACACTCCAGGCGAATTTCCACCGTCGCCGCGATGTTCCGCATATAAAATCCAAGTGCGATTTAATATTGCGGCCACACGCCGTATTATGTCTATAGGTGCGAGCGAAAGCTTGCGAGGGTGAGCCGAGAAGGATGGTTGCTTGATTAGTATATGAGAACTATTTGCTACATGCAGAAAACACGTACAATGTTCCCCGGACATTGTACGTGTTTTCATAAGATCTAACAAACATTCTTCAGCGAGAACCATGTCTCTATAGTACTGATTCTTTGAAGCAGGCTTTAATTAATTAAACTGCGTCGACCATGCATAAACAAGCTGGAGCTCATAATTAAGGGAACTTTCTTGATCAGGGATTATACGTACCTCATCACAAGTTGTGCGACCTGTTTTGTCTTCTGTCTTCATTACAGCATTCAGAACACTACGATTTTCCTTAAATAAAGATGGCAAGTAAATTATTTTAAGTTATTCAGTTCACCTTCTCAATAGGCATAAGCTAATGATTTCAGTGGCCCAGATGGCACATTCATCCACGCGACTGGAATAGAGATCGAGATTTCATTTATTTATCTTAAAGACGCCACGAGGGCGTATTGCAGTACAGATGGCGACTTTCGCTAGTGGTTGGCGGCCGTTGTGCACCATCATTTGGCAATCCACCAGCGCTCGCAGCTTTGAAATTACGGCGTTGGGCGCACTCTTCTGATACAGAAGCTTTGCGGCGGACACCAGATCCTTCGATTGAAGTTCTCCGATTCGGCGCTCTCAATGGCTGAGCACAACAATTAAGGAGGCCACCGACTGGGTGCGCCTGTGCCACTTTGATGGAAATTCTTTCGCACACATATATATTTTGTCTCTTTTCATTTTCTGCTTTGAGAAACAAGGTGTGTAGGATACTTATGGAATATCGTACGTATCGCATCAATTTCACACGCGATTTATTGCGGCGAAGATTGTTGAAAACGCCGTTCACGATGATAGTGAACGTGCGTTCGATGAAACGGCTTTTAAATAGTTTTAACTCACCACAGCAGTTGGCGTCAGCGTTTTGTCGTTTCTTTTTATCCTTCGTTCACCTTCTGCGAGCCGTGTGCCATCAGATGGTGCAGTAAACACGAATACAAGCCCTTTGCTCGAGCAGTAATTACTCCGGCACAGCCGGAGTAATTACTGCTCGGGTAATTACTGCCCGGAGGAGCGTAATTACTGCCCGGAGGAGCGTGGCGCCATCTGCAATGAATGCCCACGGTGGCCGTTAGGGGTCGCAGCTATACAGGTGGGTGGAGACTGCGCGTGTCGTGTGCTTGGCTAGAGCAGTTTCGCAGTGGTTGCGTCGATTTCTGTGTTTGCCTTTTCAGTCTCATTACAGTGTTGCGTGTTTATTCTTGCATCATAAAAGCTTCGAGTGAGTTTGTGCTTCTGCTCCCGTGTATGTGAGTAGGAGAACTATGTGACGGCGCTGAAAGAATGTTGAAACCACAGCGACAGTGAAGCGTTGCGTGGTTGTGCTGGAGTAATTACTGCTCGAGCAAAGGGCTTGTATTCGTGTTTACTGCACCATGTGATAGCACACGGCTCGCAGAAGGGGAACGAAGGATAAAAAGAAACGACAAAACGCTGACGCCAACTGCTGTGGTGTGTGAAAAGTATTTAAAAAGTTGGTTCATCGAACGCACGTTCTCTATTATGGTGAATGGTGTTTTCAACGATCTTCGCCGCAATAAATCGCGTGTGAAATCGATGCGATACGTACGATATTTCATAAGTATTCTACACACCTTGTATCTCAAAGCAGAAAATTAAAAGAGACAAAATATATAAATATGTGAAAGAATTTACGTCAAAGTCGCGCAGGCGCACCCAGTCGGTGGCCTGCTTAATTGTTGGGCTCAGCCGTTGAGAGCGCCGTATCAGAGAACTTCGATCGAAGGATCTGGTGTCCACCGCAAAACTTCTGTATCAGAAGAGTGCGCCCAACGCTGTAGTTTCAAAGCCGCGAGCGCTGGTGGATTGCAAAATGATGGTGCACAACGTCCGCAAACCACTAGCGAAAGTCGCCATCTGTACTGCAATACGCCCTCGGGGGGTCTTCAAGATAAATAAATGAAATGAAATCTCGATCTCTATTCCAGTCGCGTATATGAATGTGCTATCTGGGCCAGTGGAATCATTAGCTTATGCCTTTTGAGAAGGTGAAATGAATAACTTAAAATAATTTACTTGCCACCTTTATGTAAGGAAAATGGTAGTGTTCTGAGTGCTGTGATGATGACAGAAGACAAAACATGTCGCACAACTTTTGATGAGGTACGTGTAATCCTTGATCAAGAAAGTACTTATCAGTTCCAGCTTGTTTATGATCGACGCAGTTTAATTAAAGCCTGCTTCAAAGGAGCAGTACTATAGAGGCATGGTTCTCGCTGAAGAATGTGTGTTAGATCTTATGAAAACACGTGCAACGTACGGGGAACATTGTACGTGTTTTCTGCATGTACCAAATAGTTCTCATCTACTAATCAAGCAACCATCCTTCTCAGCTCACCCTCGCAAGCTTTCGCTCGCACCTATAGAAAATACGGCGTGCGGCTCCAATATTATATTGCACTTGGATTTTATATACGGAACATCACGGCGACGGTGGAAATTCGCCTGGAGTGTCCACACAATTCCTTTTGCAGAAAAGCGAAAGTGCAGGAAAGTATAGCGAAAACGAACAATCAATAGGAGTATAGTAATTCCATATAGGAAAATTCTGGCAAGTGAAGCAAAAGTTAATATTTTGCCCTGAAAGAGCAGCTCTGGTTGCACGACGTAAGTCGCATCACGGCATGCGATACAATGGTGAGTTTGTAAGAGGTATGATGATGAACATGCGAAGCACATATACGAGCATCATCGAAGAGAAGTCATATAAAGGGTGTTTTTATAGACAATCGAGATTTTACACAAAGAGGCTATATAAGAGCAGCGAACATGGCGTTGTCTTGCAGATGGGTTCCGAGGCGAGGCGGAAATACATTGCCGCTAATTACGTGAGGTTCGGAAGACAAATTAACAAAAATTAATAATTACCTTTTTTATACAGTTATTGAACTGGAGAATATGAAGGCACTCACATTTTAACGCACCTTATTTTTTTTACCTTGAAAGCCGCACTTAATTCGAGATATTTATCATCGAACTTCAAAGGTCAATTCAGGCAATCCGCTGAAGCGCAGAAAGGCGACCGCGCGCTGTCGTATCAGACCGAAACACCGTGATTACAAGCGCGAGAAAGTAGCTTTGCCTGGCAAGCATGTGCGGCTTGTGTCGGGTTAGGATTTGCCGCGGTATGCCGTCATTCGAACTTCGCCGCACACATCTGGAATATCTCGAATTAGGTGCGATTCTCCAGATCGTAAAAAGATGCGTGTGGATGAAAATGCAACTGCCTCCTACTTTGCCATTTAGACTCGGTCCCCAAGGCACGAATAAAAAATGTAATCATTAAATTTTTGCTAATTAGGCTTCCGAGGCTCATGTCCGCCTCGCTTATGAACTCGTCTGCGAAAACATCAGGTCAGCTTCATTGATTACGTTTAAAAATTAAAATATGTATTGTCTAAAAAAACATCCTGTATATATAGTCAGTTTCACTGGTCCATAAATTAAGCATTCTTATTCTCTATTAGTAATAAGTCGCCGAATATGTATACTTTAAAAATCCTACGTGACAATGAGCTGGACTGCCTTTGAAAACGAATGTAGGGCTTTCTTTGCCTGAATTGAACCACCGGAGGTTCGACACTCGAAACAGAGCTAGCTAGTACGTAAGTTCAAACGCAGGCAGCAAGCAGTAAAATAAGCCTTCTTATAGCCAAAAGAAACCCTAAATTAGAAATTACCTTCCCACATGGGAAATTTACTGCTCCTACGGCTTTATAAATACAAAAAGCGCAGCAGCCCTATGTGAAAACACGGCGGTCTATGAAGAGCGGGTGGCGCCGCGGCACACACCCGCACTGCAGCGCTCCTAGCGACAGCCGCTGACATTCATTGCAAACGGTGCCACCCGAAAGGCCGCGGTCGGCACACTAGCCAATATATTCTAGGCAGTATAGTACGGTGGCGAGATGAGTAGGTGTGCCGACCGGCGCCTCTCGAGCGTAGTTCACCGCTTCTCCGCGTCATGACGCAAAATTGGCGCTGCGGTCAGTAGAACGGTTCCGCAGCGCGCGTCGTCTGCTACAGGGGGCTGGCAGACTGGCGGCGAGCAAAAAAAAAAAAAAAAAAAAAAAAAGCCCGTATTGCAATAGTTGTATGTCGTCTGGTCGTGTCAGTTTCAAAGGTGAAGAGCTCCGCATCTCTCGTACTGTTTGTAAGTTCCTAAGCGATGTGGAATGTTCCAGGTCGGAAAAATGACCGGCGAGATTAGCGGCGGCGTTGCTCCACCAATCAAGACCACCAAGGAGACCTACTGCTTCGCTCCGAACTGCAAGTCGGGCTCTAAATTTGTGACAAAGACAGCGGAATTGTTCCACTATCTGACAGCGGAAATGTTCACCCGGAGCTGCTCAGTAGCTTGCTCAGTGTCGGTACGGTGGCTAGATTGTATCGGCGACGTTAATGAGCAAGCGGTACACCGAAAAGCGTACGTCCATGAGCTCCTCGACGTTGGAAATTTTCAAGCCGCACATGAGGTGCTCAGCGCCTGCGACATCGAGCACCGCTGCGCTGCTACAGGGAAAAGAAAAGTGATTCTAGGCTGATATTCTATATAGCAGGCTATGTAGCAAGGAAGTTCCTGCAAAGAACCAAGTGCTCCGATTGCTCAGGGACATTACTAAATTCAACAGAATGAGTAGGTTAGGGCTGTTGCTCCCTTCTGAAGCAGTAAAAAAACTGGTAGCATCGCTGGAAGACGCCTTCAAGCTGTGCTTCAATTTAAATGAGTTACGAAGGAACAGAGTATCGCCGACTTTGCATCCTTTCTGCAGCTGAATTCCCCAGTATTTGATCGGCTGTAAGCGGCACAAGAAAGAGCTCACAAACGATGTTGTGAAGTTCTATTCAATTATACGAGTTTACTTTCTTGTCAAGGGCAATAACATGGCGCGCGAAAGCAACAGGGAGAAGAAGAATGACCTGAAGTGGAGGCGTGTGCTGTGAATAATGTTATGATGTGGTGGACCAACGTTGCGGCCTTGCTGGCGCTCGGCTATTTATGTTGGTGCGTTTGCTGACTCAAGTTACGAGAGCGTTTCTTGTATTTTAAATATATTCACGAATTTAGCACAAGACGTATTACTCTATTTTATTACAATGAAACAGTGAACCATATGCACAATTCTTCTCGCACCAATTTAGATACCGTAACTGACGCAGCAATAAAACAATAACTGGATTTCTCGAAATTGAAACATTAGAACTCGCTAAATATCATGTACACATGGTTCCACATACCGTATAAAACCATTGCAGTATTGTTTTATGCATGGAAAAAATGCATTTACGTCTTTAATGCAATGGGCTGGAGCGCCGCGTTTATATCAATAAATGTGACCGATTGCCAAGCTAGAAAATTTACTTCAGCATTTCGTTTTTTCTGACTAGACGACAACAAGTTCCTCATTCTGGCTTGGCCTACACTGCTCAGAACGGTATTATAACGCGCACTTCAAAGATACAATCAGAGGCAAGCGATACTATCAGACACGCAGCTCGTCTACACAGCGCAGCCGCCGTTGCGCGCCGCTGAACCGTTCTACTGTCCGCAGCGCCAATTTTGCGTCATGATGCAGAGAAGTGGTGAACTACGCTCGGTCGGCACACCTACCCATCTAGCCACCGTACCCCCACCGGCCGCCTTGATCGACGCGCGCGGCAGGGTTGCTCTGGCCGTCCCATTCGGACGGAGAGGGTGTAATTGTGGAAAGGGGTGTGGCCGCTGCTTTCGCCGCACCGTGGCGCGGGCCTCCCACCCCTCAACTCCGTTGCTACGGCTGCGCGCGAGACGATTTGCGCTATAATAAAAATATCGCCTTATAAGAAACCGCGAGAAGTTGTGCCGAACAAATAGGCACACAGAAGCACCGATGTCCCTTGACGCTATTTTTTTTTCTTCTTTGCACTCCAGCCTCTGTCAGGATGATGCTGCCCGAAACGCGTACACTCGTAAGCCAAAGTTTTGCGGGAAAATGATTTCCGCGAGCTCAAGCGCAGCATGCCAATGGAAAGCCTGCACGCGCGAGAAGGCATTCGAGCTCTATCTGCTAGAAGGAATGCCAGCTGACTGACGAGGAAACCAATATTTTTTTTTCGCGAATCCGCAGCCCGCAAACTTTTATGACTTGCATTTTCTCCAGCTTGACCAATTGACTGTCAAAATACGCCTTGAAAAGCGAGCGATATGACTCGGTGCTTTTAAATGGAGAGGTGAAGTCACGGCAGTCTTGCATCTTTACATGCGAATGCGCTGTTTATTGTGTAAAATAAGCGAACTCATCGTGCGTCTTCCTGCACGAAGTATCAAGCTGCTTACCTGAGTTGACAGCCACGGACAGGCATTTTTCAGCAACTTTCTCAGCCATCAGTAAATAATTGAATGCCATGTTTGTATTTATGGCGAAATTACCAGCATGACACAATACCTACAATTTATTTACGATAGCAAACACACAGCGCTTGTGCACTCGCAGTACTCCTTCAAACGCGGTGAACTTTTCGGCTCAGTGGCTTACTCATTAGTTTTTTGCGGTAAGCCGCTGTGTCCGTAACGACTGCGCCAATATTTGAGAGTAGGGGCTTTATAAATTCGCTTGCAATAGACCCCTTTCATAAATACGCCACCTGACGGTGGGCTTTTCGTCAGTTTCGATTTGCAAAGGATTCTGGGATATAAGCCGCCATGTTTAGGTCATGCGGTTGTGAGTCCGTGCGTGTGTCCGTGTAGTGTATCCGTGCGTGGTGCCAGCCGGCTGCAATCTCGCTGTCTCCGGAAGCCCCGTAAATGTATGCGATCGTGCCTTGCTTTGCAAAGACAGTGCAACTGATTTCGGCGCCGTAATGAGCGGCGTCAATTACCCTTCGACGGGATGGACGAACGATTTGGCGCGGCTGCCGCGGCTGTTGAACTCCGAGTTGAATCGGCTGGCGTCGTCCTCGGGGTCGAAGAATAAAGCTCGTCGGAGCTACAAGCTGCTGACGGAAAGTTACGTCGTAGCCTCAACTATAAGTGCCTGCTACGACCAAGAAATGTGAGTAGCTACGATCAGTTGTGTCCGTTTTCTAATATGTGCGTGAAGCTTGCCGTCGTTGTAGACGCTTTGCATTATGCAAGCGCTGACGAAGAGGCGGCAACCTTACACTTTTCCGTGCGCTTAATCGCCTGCGTAGACGTAGCTCCTACAAACAACACTTCTGTAATTATGAGACTAAATCCCAATAGATAGATTAATCTTCCCGGCCTAATCGCTAAAGCTCAAGTCTAGCTCGCACGGAGTGTTTGTTTGTGGTAAGCCCAGTTTACTCTAGGTTCACCGCAAACAAATATTCTGTGCGAGCTGGCCCAGGAAGAGGGACGTGCTTTTTCTGACGTACGCGAGTGGCGACGATACACTCAGTCAGCTTTCAATGCTCTTGAGAGTGCTTAAACATACAGGCGCTACCGCCACAAGCAGAGACGCCGTGAACCAGAGTTTCAAGTGTGCAAATTTGAAAAGGCAAACGAACATTGCTGGCGACGCGATAAAGCCGGAGTTGGATCTCTCACCATCCGAGCATAAAAGGAAACTCGTCGCGTGTTCACCCTTGTACTGTAGCACTGTGCTAGCACGTTACACAGTTTAGCCAGAAATAAAGCGATATAAAATGATTATTGGACAATTTAGTCTGAAGGCAATCTACATGTAATATATCGATAAAAACGAAGGAAAGAGAAATATATTGCCCAATGTATTCCAAAGCTAGCACAACATTTTTCTAAGGTGTTCCATGAATGCACCATACTAAAGTGCCTATGACCTGGAGGTTGCGTGAATGGTTGCAGTGCGAACTTAATACACACACATGCAGAAAACAAGTAGACCGGACAAGCACTGGACTGGATGGACGTAGTGCTCATGCAGTCTATGTGTGTGTGTGTGTGTTGAGTTTGCACAGCAGCCATGAAAGCAAGTACCAGCAACCAACCAGCCTGCCTTATCGCTTTGATTGCTTATGGCCTGTCTTGTTTTGTAGGCAGTCCATGTTCTTCATACGGGCGAGATGCTTCCGGAGCCAGAAGAAAACCCAGGCGCCATATCTTGTTCACGTGACAATGAGTAGAGACGGTAGGGTTCTTGGCGGCCACTGTGAATGTCCAGCAGGAAGAAAAGCCTGCAGCCACTTACAAGCTGTCCTGCAAGTAATTCTTTTGCTGCAAGAAAAGGGCTTCCAGGAAGCTCCAGCCCACTTGTCGTGCACAGATTTGCCGCAAGTTTGGAGACGGCCTCGCACACAACATGTGAAAGCAAGCAGCCTCCAAAGTGTGGACTGGAGAAGAGTGGATGAGGGTGGCCGAGACATGCCCTTGCCATGTCGATTATACATAGAAAAATTCAAACAGCGCAGTGCAGACGAGAAGAGGAGTGATGCCCTGCTTTTTGCATGTGGCTTGGCCAAGGTTGGAGCGGACAGTGCATTGGTAGCAGTGCTATCTGCTGCAGACCGTGCACCAATGTGCATTACTAAGTGTGGGACAGTTTTTCATGGGTCACCACTGGCATACCACCATCCTCTTGCTCCACATGGATTTAGAGTTTTTCTATGCAAGACACTTGAAAGAGGCTTTAACTCAAGTGTGCCCCCGCGCCTGCCTGAAGAGATGGTATCATTCACTGACAGCACATCATGGGCTATCCCAGGTGACTTCGATGAAAATAAACAGCTCATCTTGAAGGTACATTGATTTCTTTATCTTTATAGATATTAATGAATCACATGTAAGTATGAGCTCACTTACTGTAATAGCACTCACCTGCCGAAGGTCTAAAGTGTTGTAGAACTGTCAGCACACTGTGTTTGGAGAACACTTGCTGAATGTTTGTCCAGCTACCTCTCTGACACAAACAAGTGAATTTATAGACTGCAGTCTAATTTGTGTACTCGAATGACCAACCTTTGTGTCTCTTTATCTTGCCGTCAGGATAGATAGTACATGTTTTTCGCCTGAAATGGTGCTTAATTTTTAATGTTACAGAACACGTGACAAAAAGAAGAAAGAAAATATAAAGACCAAATCAATATCACACGCACCTATAGCCTAACTGTGCATGACACAGCCTCAGTAAGATAAAGAAGCTCTTTCTGTGATAGCCCCGACAAAGCCACACTGACACTGTTTCCACCCAGGAGATTAATCTCGGCCACCTCCATGATCTCATGTCTGATTCTTATGCCTGGCGACAACTGTGCAGTTATTGGACATTCGCTGACAACCACTATCCTGGCATTGCAAGCCTCTTTCCGCGTGTAAGCGGAATCTCGTGCACAACCTTCTCTGCGCATTCCATGTACTGGTTCCAGCGGTTCTTTGCACATAGCTGGGCCGTGATACCTTGCACAGCTTGTGGGGTGCCGGATGAACTACTTTTACCCCGACATGGCCTCGCATCTTTTTTACACAATTGGAGATGTAATCAAAGTACGGTATTACAGCAGTTTTTCTACTTCCCCTGTTTTCAGATCCCCGCGGCTCTTTGCTGCGCCCGGATCTCTTGATGGTTTTCAGTAAAGAACCTGCAGTAGATACAAAACAGAGCCTGAATAACCTGCTTGCTGAAGCCAACCAACGCTAGTCTGAAAGCTATCTTGCACCACGTGTAGTAAGTAGTATGAACATTTTCTTTTTCGCAGAAAATTGTGCTCACATCTGTTGAAGCACAGTTGTTGGAGAGGAACTCCCGAAGGCAACGGAAAAGCTTGACTTGGTGCCAAGAAAGGAAGTACCGGCTCACAGCATCTAACTTTGGCACCGTACTATTGCGGAGACAATGGACATATAAAGGTCTTGGCCACCTAACTTCATCAAAGGACCTATCCAGGGTTCCTGCTGTCAGGTGAATCACTCATATATACTTCTGTGATTTGGCATATTGAACATTTCCGCCTTGAGCAATACCAGAGGTGATTTCTCTAGATAAACAGTATCTCATCTTGGACATATTGCTTACAATTTTGACCAACTTCTAACATTGAGGCTAACTTTTGTCATACATTATTTTCACTTATAATAAAGAAATTGTACATAAAGTTCAGGATTTATAGATGTCCGGTCTGTAAGGCTTGGCCGAGATACTAAGCGACTGATGCGCATATAAAAAATTATATGTTATGCCTCATTCATCCACTTGCTTTTTATTATTATTATTCTTATTATTAGAAACTTAATAAAGCAAAATTTCCTTTGCCTACCTCCTCGTGACTTGGCCTGTCATGGTCATCTGCCTCACTCAGTAGAAGCTGTTGCTTCATAAAATTTTCGGAATAGTCTCAAATGCGATTCTCACAGCGAAGCAACCTGATGCTATACCCTTTTGGCCATGAATGTAGGCTTATAAGGAAATAAATGCCAAATAGCACCTTTATCAGCTTTGACGCGTGCTTTGAATGATATAGCAACAATGTACTTATAAATTTGAGAGCTCGTGCTCTTTTAACTGACAATGAAAATAATTTTTTGCCTGATAAACAAGCCCTTGTAGCTGTGCCATCTGTTATTCATAGTCAGATTTTTGAAACGCTAATTGGGAAGTCCTGTCTCCTTCCATTAACCATGAGTCCAGCAGGGCGTCTGGTGGCTGGTTGCGATAAAAGTCCACATGGTGCAGGTGACGTGAGTGGAGGTGTGCCTCATAATCAGAACTGGTTTTGGCACGTAAAACCCCAGAAAGACGAAGAAGATATCAGAGGACACTTGCAACTCGGGGTGTGTCCACACAAGGTGGTGCGGTGCATAAAATTTAAGGTGCTGTGTTGCATTGCATGGTCCAGCTTGTCATTTCGTGTGCTTAATGTGACTGGGTCCACCCCCATTTGTAACAGTGACAATTTGGGCACGCATTTGTCACAAACATCCGCTACATCTCTCATTTCATGATGAGTCATTTTCTCTTGCCGGCTTGTAAAAGCTTCTCTAGCACTGATTGTGATTGTGCGAGATCAGCATGATGTTTCTAATACTGAACAAATTATACAGTCGTGACTTCTTAAATGTTTTGTTCTATGTAGAAAGGAATCAACTTTTCCTGTTATGTGCTGTATGTCTATCATGTGCAGGTATGGCATAGCCAACGAGGCAAAGGCATTACAGCGGTACGAAGAAGCATTGAGAAACACAGGCCGGGATGTCCAACTTCAGTGCACCGGGCTTTTTGTTAACCCCGAGTATCCATGGCTTGGCGCATCACCAGATGCCAATGTCTACGATCCATCTGAAGATCCACCATGGGGATGCGTCGAAGTGAAGTTCCCGTATAGCTTAAAGGATGCTGACTCTGAGAAACTTTTGACTGCCAGGGACACTTGTGTAGATTTCGACAATCTGCAGCACCCTTCTTTAAAGATAGAGCATCCATACTTTGCCCAAGTGATAGGTCAAATGGGTGTAACAGAGTTAACATGGGCAGATTTTGTCATTTATTCGGATAACTTCGTGTGTGTGCAAAGAATCAAGTTTGAGGAGAATGTTTGGGAACAAATGAGAGTCAAGCTAGATGAATTTTACTTTATGACCCTTCTGCCATACTATGGCAAGAAAATGTAGTCTCTTTGCCCAGTAGTACATATAGTAAATTTTGAGAGCGAATAAAATAGTAGCAGAAGTGAATCGCAGCAAAATTGGGTATCCACAGCGCTTATGTCTGTGTAATGCACTGCCTGCAGAAAGGGTTCAAGAATATTGTGAGCCAGCTATGCACTTTTCTTGAACATCTTAAAATGAATGGTAGGGTGCAGCAGCATATAAACTGATTCAGACGGTGCTTGGCAATCACACTGATCCAACAACTCAAATAACCGTGACTTGGCATGCCCTTCACGACAACTAGCGTATTGTTTGATCATTTCACAAGCTGCAATGATTCAAGGTATATTGCCAAGTCCATCATACTTTTAAAATCAGCTTAAACTCCACAATACTAACACCATAACAGAATGTTTAAGTGCATGTGACAGAAAAGGAAAAAAAAAAGTTTATTTTCAGGGGGCTTCAAATGAACTCAGCAACATGCATTTGTATGGAAAAACAGATTTTTGTTTGATGCATCTACTATAAGATAAATAATTCTGGTGTCTTGCATTAAAGAAATTTCACATTTGCTTCCCCTTGCCTCATTCATAGTCTCTCACTATTGTGGTCTGTAGGTTGCTCAACAGAGCACACACTGACCAGATCTGGTTGATTATAGGGCCGAGAGAGAGTGGAATTATTTTGTCGAAGATATGGTAAGTCTTGATGCGCTGTATTCTCCTCTCGACGTGAATGCGCAGAGATGCAATATCAGCTGTTTCTTGTACTTCTGCAACACTGAATTGCTCTTTTGTCAGAAATGGTGGCAAGTTCAGTCCAACACCAATTTTTTCCAGCAAGTCCTTGATTTTGAAGCCTTTGTCTGCCATCACAGTGTCTCCTGCATCGAAGTTTCTCTTTAAAAAGCCACTTTTAATTACCAGTTCTCTGTCTGAGATAGATCCCATGTAGAGTTCAGAGACAAAGCTAACCAGTCCATTAGGTGAAATTCCTATGAGTCCCTTGAAAGTGTTGGCTGATTTGTATGACGAGTAGGTTCCTGATTGCAGAACTAGAGAACTTGATGCCTCACATCGGATTTCAGTTGCGTCAATAATTACACGTGTTTTGGGATATTTTTGCTTGAATTCTTCAGGCATAGTTGAATCGACAACATCCCGTGCTGGCCACCATGGCATGTCTGTCAACATTTCGTACAGTTGATTAATCCAGGTTGTAAATATTCTGGACACTGTGCTTGGAGAAATGTCAAAAATATGTGCCAAGTGCATGTGGAAGAGGCCTACCCGCAGCTTGACAAGAGTCAAGAACAGTTGGTTTTCTTGAGATAGCTTGTGTCGGCGGCCCCGCACTTTTGTGGGAATGCATGGGCTGGTATTCTCACTTTTTGGCGCTACAAGCCGTAGCAGTTCCTTGAAGCGCCCATAATTTGGCAACCCGGTATAAAACTGAATGCTGCTGTCATCACCTTGAAATCTCTCGATGCAAAATTTCCATTTCTGCTCATTTGCACGTGACAACTTGCTCTTCAGCTCCTCAACTGTAGCCACGTACTCTGTCATTCGTTGCTCACTCATACGTGTGAGAGAAACAATTTGTTCCTTTGCTCGTGCAAGGTCCATCTGTGTTTTGGCTAGCATGTTGGTGCAGTTTTGCAGCTCTTGGCACTGCTTTGCAAATTCATCGCTCTTCTGCTGGACTTCACTCTTTATTTTAATTAGCATGGCGCTGCAGTTCTCGTGTTCTTCGGATTGTTTTCTCAGTTGAAGAAGCTCTGCTGTTGCTTCTTTCAGTTGCTGTTGAACTTGAAGAAGTTCTTGTCGACAGGAGCAACAGACTTTTTCTTGCAACATGCAAGTGTTTTCGGGTGCTGCATTGTCCATTGGTGAGCTGGGACACTGGCGGTCTGCATTTTCTACATCATCACCTGAAGGTGCAAGATGCGTGTAAACGAGCTGACTATTGCCTCGGAGGTTTCTTTCTTGCAAATGTTTTGTAGGACGGGGCCGGGAAACAACCTTTGAGAAAGGGAAAACTGAAGGCACAGCACTGTCCTTCAAATACCGCCTCCCACTTGCCACATTTGGTACAAAGTCATCAGGCGTGAAATGCTTGGAGCACACTTTTGTTGTTTGTCCTAGGGTGAAATTTATTCCGGGGTCCCTCCTAATGACATGGATCCACTTGCGACGCAGTGTCTTGTCTGTAGGGAACTTGTGGAATGTGACCTGGAGCAGCAATGTTTTTAACCAGCGGTAAATAAACTGCAAAAAACACATGTAACATCATTGCCGCGTTTTTCGTGCGTCATACCTATCAGTACATGCGTGTGGAGTTATTCTGTAAAATGTGAAATCACGGTTATTGTTCATTTAACGAACGTTGCTTATGCTCACATTTGTATGTGACACGAACGAACGGCCCCTGCTGCTTGAAGCTTAGTTCCGATATATCGTTTACACATCTCACAACTAGCGTTTCCGGGTAGTGCTGACAAAATGCGGCTGCTTTCTGTAGCCAGGCAAGTTGAAGGGGCGTCGTAAACAAGGCATTATCGCTATTACCTTTCTCTACGCTGCGCGCTTTCAATCGCCGATCGGCCTGTTTACCTTTGTTAGCTTCGGGACAAAGCTTGCTGCTACGCTTTCACGTGATGAAGCGCTGCCCTTTTCAGCGCACGCGCTTGTTACGTAGCTTTAGCGTCGCAACAAAAAGTAAATAAATTAAGCGGGGGAGGAGAGACAAGTATATTGCAGCGTGTTAAAAATCCACAACACACCTACAAGACCTAGCGCTTCCGCGACTATAATGGCATAATTGACACGTTGGTTTCGCGCACGTGTGTTTATTTACATCGGTAATTTTCTAATGTCTGTGGCATACCTTTCCGTTCTCGTCGCGGTAGCCTCGTTGGTGGCACAGCGGGACACAGCACGTTTCAACCATCCTTCGCAACACGTTTTTGGTTGAATTCACAACGCGAGAGCTGGCTACCGCGCTGGCAAAACGTCGCGCACTGGCAGTCGCAGGCTGCGTCGTCTGCTACGGTGACCTAAACATGGCGGCTGCTCGTAGTTCGCGTGCGCGGCGCTAGAGGCGCCCTTTTACGAAAGGGGTCTATTCATGAAGAAATTGCTGATGCCTGCTTTTCGTTTACCTGGCAAGCAAAAAGAGGGCAGCTCTCTAAGTGAGGACAAATTAAAGCTCCACTGCTCCAGTTTCCTCCATTGGAAATGCGTGAAAATTTAGACCAAGCTTTTTCTTGGTGCTCGACTTGCAGCATCGCAAGCAGGAGTACGGCATGTTTTTTTTGAAAAATACAGTAAATTACACGCAGAATTTTAGGCGAGATTATAAAAACAAATCACTTGCCTCAATTAAATGTGGTACAACAATGTGAAATGCATATGAAAGCATATATGCTAGTTACACAGGGCCTTCAGCAGAAACACTTCCAAGTAACTAACAAGTTCGAGGCTTGAAGGAAAAGCCGCTTCAGCACCACTGATGTATCGTGGGAACTTTACAATGTAAATGCGACGCGCATGCAAGGGCCCCGAATAATTAATTCGGCCGGTACATCAGGCTGGAGAAAATGTACTGCAAAATTATTATTACCACCGCGATTTCTGTATATGAAGACTTCTGTGAACACAGCGCTCGACCCGAGAACGTAGCCATACAGTGACCACGATGATGAAATACGTTTCTTTTGGAAGGGAAAAGCGAGCGCAAGAAAAGAATCACGAGGATGGTCAGGGGAAGCGCTTAGGCACAGCGGCAACTCACTCGCGAGAATACGTCTCAAGGCGCATGCAATGCGCCACACAAAGTCGCGTGAACACCCTGCATATGCGTTAGCTGCATCTCTATCGTATTATGCTACAAAGAAACACCCTCGCTGTGTAAAGCCGGCTTAAGAATCTATCACCACGTGCCTTGATTCTCGTGCAGTTTCTTGCAGCTGTCAGTCCACTTTGGGCCAACAATCAACCCATCTTCGCCACGTGCACGATGTCAAATGCGCATCTCTCCAAGCATCTCTACGGCCGCGACGCCGTCAGCAGAGGGGTGGGAGCACAGCGCCGCCTCACGGCACGCGGGGCAACTTCCTCAATTACATGTTTTCAATGGGGCGCGCGTCGAATGGGATGGCCGTAGCAACCCCGCCGCGCGCGCCGATCCAGGCGGCCGTGCTTAGTGTGACTCTACGCACGCTGCTGCCGCAAGGGGCCGCACCTGTTCTGGGGGCCACTTTTTCGCTCGCTTTGCTGTCGCTAAGTCGCTTTTATGGGCACGCGCGGCAGAAGTGCTTTATTTCGATGAATATATGTTGTTCGCCTGCTTAAAACGATTCTACTCTACGTTTTATTGGTTCAAGCTCAAACTTTCAGCACCTTTCGAGACTTTGGCTTGGTGTTGCTCAGAGTAGTAAAGCCGCGAGCATCGAACGAATTACAATGAACGAATTAGTCATAGACTCTTTAGTCATAGACCTCTTTAGTCATAGAGACTACTGTTTTGACAATATTGCTCGGAATGACATACATGCTATTACCGGCCGATATCCTTTAAGAGCACCCAGAGCTTATTTTACTATAACTTACCTTCGCCTTGGCGAGATATCTTCTTCCGCCAAAGTACGCGCACATCAGTGACAGGAAGCTCGTGAAATGAGATGCCAGCAGATGTCAGTTCGCTCGATTTACAAAACGGCATGCAACAGTAAACCATCGCTGTTGCGACCAGTGCTTTCGCAAGCGCTGTTTAAGCTGCGCGAGCACACTTTGTAGCAATTAAGAACACGACTGAAAAACACGTGGAAAATGGCAGACGAACAACAACATACATCTACACCACAGAACACCCATACAATTACACGCCGAGCGATCGGGCATGGGGGTAAGTTGTGGCGCCACGTTTCGCGGTGGCAGCTAACACAACACAACTAAAATAAAATAAAGAAGCAAACCAAAATCGGCGCGCAGGAGCGCCGCCGTAGGGGCAGGTCGCCAATTTATAGAGGAGGTCGTGGTTTGGCTTCACTTTCAATGCATTGAAAATGCAGCCGTTCTGGGCACTCTCCAAGTTCTAGTACACTCTACCCGAATGATCAGAAGCGTCTCGCCGCAGCGCGGCTGTACCCGGTTTGGGTCGAAACCGGATATCACGTGGGGTCAGGAAGGTACTCCCTGCCCCTAGATAGGCGCGAAAGTAGCTAGGGAATGATTCCGCGGGCATGCCTGCCATGTCCCCAGTCCCTGTGTGCCTAGAAGCATCCGCTGGCCCAACCATAGCCTCCTCTAAGTATAGAGGAGGCTATGGCCCAACACAAGCTGCATGTTGCGCGAGAGCGGCCGCATACGAGACGCCGCCGCCCAAAATTCGCGATGAGAACGTCGTCGACCGCACTACCACCGACCAACGAATGACTGCGACCTCAAGGTACATCTACCGAAACTGCAACTTGTGACATAAAGCGGCGACGCATTTTCATTAAAAAAAATTAGGCCTTGCTCCTTCAGCTGTAGCGCAACGTGAGCGCTGCCATTTCACTTTCAAGATACGTGAGGTGCTTCGACCCTGAAAATGCCGACGCAAATGGTGAGTTGGAAAAAACCATCGCTCATTCACGCTGCCAATGCGCGTGCATGTGACCCGTACCTTTTTTTTATGGCATCCGATTGAAGTAGAGACTGCGATCGCGACTTCATGGCCCTCGTATTGTTATCTTCTGCGACACCCAATCGTCGCGAGGTAATATGTTTTCAAATTTGCCAGTGCTAGCGCATCTCTTGATGTGAGCACAAGTTCGTGTCTTAAATGACACGTAAACAATGCGGAGGTGTATACGCCGCTGATTTATGCACGCTGCATTGAACGATTTACTTTTTACCTTGGTCATTGATTTCATTCAGACACATATGACCTTTGTAAAGTCTGAATTACTTCATATACGATCTTACGAGCACTTGAAAATAAAAAATACTGGCTGATTAGTTTTCATAATCTATTACACCTGCCCTCGTCACAGCGCCTTACGAGCCAGAAATGTATGCAGCAATAGTTGATATTAAATGTAATATGTTACAAGACGACAGTTAATAAT
Source organism: Dermacentor silvarum (assembly GCF_013339745.2). Classification (NCBI taxonomy): domain Eukaryota; kingdom Metazoa; phylum Arthropoda; class Arachnida; order Ixodida; family Ixodidae; genus Dermacentor; species Dermacentor silvarum. The sequence goes on along the minus strand of NC_051154.1, from coordinate 328,107,945 downwards.
CTCGCACCCAAATTGATCATGAACAGCAGCTGCTACAGAGGCGCAGATACTTGTACCAAACAACCATGTTTTCATAGCTGACAAGCGAGAGGGAAAATTTGTTTCGTAGGAATGAAAAGCAGAGGTGAGCCTGAACTAGTATGTTCATGCCCGCTACTCTGCTAAAGGGAAGGTGGAAAGAAAAAAAAAAGTCTTGAAAGATGTTGAGGGAAAAAGGATCACATGTGCACAATAATCACATAACGCTGTGGTCTCTTTAAGCCTCAAGTGTAGTCCTGTGTTCTGCAAATAGTCTACAACAGCGCTTGTAGCTATTTCTTGCTGCAATGCTGTCGCGGTAAGCACCCAGAATTTCAGCTTCTAATAATCTTTGCCTTTGTTGCTTGCGAGCACAGAAGGCACCATCTGCTGCTCTCGCAACTAGTAAGGGATGTCGCAAAAAATGTGCTGCAGAATCTCAGGCATGTGGCAGTATTTACAGTTAAGGGTGAAGATTTTGCAGTGATTCCTTTTCCAGTACTAATGGCTTTTTGCATTCGTGAGTGGTCAGATTGTTGCTCTGACCACACATGAACGCGAAAAGGCAGTGCTATAGAATTGTGGCTCAGTCTGTCAGTATAACCAATGAAATGTGCATAGCATTGAGTGAAGGCCACATGAAGACGAATTCAATAAAGCAAGCTTGCTTGTCTCTACTTTGATCTTAAATGGGAAGTGAGCAACTTCTCATTTCTTTATTCTTTTTTTAAATAAGTGCAATATTGTGCCTTAGTTTATCGCTAAATTAGTCCAACATATTTCAGATGCAAGATCTTGCAGTGTTGGGGCTGCGGAAAACAAAACAGAATGCAGGAAAATCTCAGCGCATTTTTATTTAAGCAGTGTTTTGACACCTTAAATGGCGTGGCCGTCTTGTTCATTGCTTTATATTCGTTACCTTTGGCCCAACGCGAGTTCCCTTAGAATTAGCATGGATGTAGAATATATATTTATATTTTAAATTGTGCTTGGTGCATGACATTGGGAAAAACCATGAATGTGAACCCGCTACATGCAACATACTGGCACCTAGCAAGAACACCCAACCGTCTACCTTCCCACTAATTTTCCTGAAACAGTTTGCACATGTTATTCAAAATTGCCACACAATTCCAATGATAAGTGTTTCAAGATATGTATGACACAATTCATTTGTGTCAGCAACGACACTAGTGGTAAACCTGACGGTCAAACCTGTCTCTAATAAAGAATCCGTGTTGCTGATATGTTCACATGAACTGAGATCTGGGGGGGGGGGTTATTCTCTAAGCGTCCAACTGTCCACTAGGTGGACTCTTAAAGAATACCCCCCCCCCCCTGGGCCAGTATAATATAGATTATTCCTTCCGTTCAACTCTATGCCACTCTTATCATCCGCTGTTCACCGCCAGAAATTCACCAGTTCCAGTGGCGCACCGAGGGGGGTTTCGGGTGTTGTAACCCCCCCCCCCTCCCCTCGACGCGTCCAGCCCCACGAGTCCAACGTGTACCTTCACTGCTCTGTTCACATTGTCATTACAATTCAGGAGGTGGCTTAAGGTAGAATTTTTCTGACTAACAAAAACACTCTATCACTGTCTTGTGTTTATTCATTCACTCTTAAATTACTTTGAGTAGAACGCTGAAGAAATAAACATCGTCATCATCCTTGGTGCCATTATATTATTATAATTATTAGGCATTTTATTTGCTGTCGGATTCCTCTGGCTAAAGCAAGAAAATTGTATATTATGCAAAGTGCTTGCCCCCCCTCCCACCACCATAAAGAGTACCCCCCCACCCTCCCTCCTGGGAGAGATCCTGGTTGCGCTACTGGCAAGTTCTAATGGATATAGATGTCCCCTGGCCCAGTGCTCGGCTCCTTGTATGGGTTCTCATCTCGCAAGGGGCCCACTAGGGATTAACCCTTTGCGGTCCGACACTTTTACCCACTTTCCGGCTGTTCTGGTCCGAAACTATTTTGCCAGTTTGTGGCGCCGCTAACAAAACCACCAACGGTGGAAGAAAAACTCACAGGATATTTATTTTTTCTCTTGCATTCGCAGGCAACTCCTCTACCGATATTTGAGCAGTGTGTGATACCGCTCGTAGCATTCTCCTGGGTGCAGGCCAGGGTTGTTACTGCAGGTTTTGCAGAAAAACACAGTTTTCCTTCGGCCTCCGTTTGTTTTTCGATCGCTACAAGCGGCACAGCCCTTGCTGCTTCGGCCTGGGGTCTTGTAGATGAAATGGCTCCTCCCATCTAGCCTTTTCTCGCACTCCTTCCGCGCAGACGGGCCTTGCTTTTTGGCTCTAGCCCTCACGTCATCCACTGGCTGTAGGATGAGGTTGCGGCAGTACTGCAGGTGTCGCTGTTCTTTCTCACCATGATTCTGCAGCTGTGTGCGAATAAAAATAAAGCTATTGATAATGGAAACCCCCAGAAACTTTCACTAAATGCACCACCGTTAAACGCACGCGGTGAAAATGTGGTCATGCTTCTCAGCGAACCGCGCGAACGTGATGTTGCGCGCGCAAGTGAGAACGCTCTGGTATCCAGAAGCCATGCTGAATATTGTGATGTACCCTAGTATAAAAAGAAGTAAACTTCAACAAACAAAGTTTATTTATCCCTCAAGAGATGGCGCATCATGTATACAAAGAATGCCCACGAATCGTGCGATTCCACGCTCAAGTGAGAACGCTCAGGTATCCAGAAGCCGTGCTGAACATTGTGCTGCACCATAGTGCAAAAAGAAGTAAACTTAAACAAACAAAGTTTATTTATTCCTCAAGAGATGGCACATCATGTATATAAAGAATGCGCACGAATTGCATTGAGAAAAACCGTGAAATTTAACCCCCGAACACCCTCGTCAGGCGGTGCCCGACAGCGGACAGCTACGGCCGTGTTTTGTTGTCGGACAGCCCGACAACGGACAACAAAGGGTTAAAGAAAATGGGTCTGGTCTGCTTCCATGGCAGCAGTTTCCTGTGTAGCATCCTAATGCAGCTGTTAGGTGGGGACGCCCTTGGATTGGGAAGAAAGCCCTTTCCAAGCATCCTATAATGACTGAGCACCTGACCGGAAGCACAGCTATACCTATTTTACCGGTGGGTACCAGGCGGCAGCGCTACTCAGCCTCCCACAGCAGCGGCAAATGCTTGTCTGGGTCAGACAAGGGGCACCTTTAAAATTTCTATAGGGCCCTTTCGACATGAAAACTCCTACAAACAACTGAGCGCCAGGCCGGGGGACATCTCTACCCAATAAAGAATCTGATAGGTTCCCAGTGGCACTGGGATTCTATCCAAGTACCTCCCCGTATATGAGGCAGACGCTCAACCATTTCGCCACCGTTACAATACATGTGTCCTGCCAAACAGATCCGCCGAGCACCTTGCCCAGGAGTGCCTTACACACACTGGGTGCGGCGCCACATGCTGGCTTGCAGAGCCACCATCCATGACCAGGGCACTAACTGGAGCTGCAAATCCTGTACCCATTCACGCCAAGTCATCGTCGGACCAAAGTGCTCCCAGCTAGCATGATGGCCCACCCTGCTACTGTCACCTTGTTGGTCTGAATGTGTCCTGTGTCCTTAATGTGTCCTGAATGTGTCCTGTGAAGGACACCTTTGTCAGGTGCTGTGGTGCCAAAGCCGCAAACACTATAACTTATCTGCGCATGTGCAGCATGTATCAAAAGCCCCATGTGCTTTGCTCTTCACATGTTATGCCATTGTGATAGTACATGTCATGAATAAGATGATGCAGTACATTATTGAGAGCTTTAGATAGGTGTATCAAAGCATTCAGGACCCCCTAGCGCTTAGTATGTCTGTGGTTGCATGCTCAAGCAAAAAAGCATTATAGGTTTGCGTCCCTAAATGCAAGTTGCATGCACTCGCAGCATGTAGTCAAGGTGGTGGTAGCATTTTTAATATGTAAAGCTAACCATAGAATCGCAAATAAGAAGACAATTCTTTTCATGAACATAGTTAATTTACATGCTGTTAAGTTGGCTGATACAATCAGCCTTGCATGCATTGAACGTCACCCAAGTTGTAGCCCAGGGGCCACATGCATGACACCCGTGTAGGTTGTTTATTCTTTCACAGCCGACGTCATTTGGGTTCTTAGAACAGCACTGCTTTTCGAGGCAGGACCGCTGGGGATAGCGCACTTCCACTGCGGTGCCAAAGGTATACGGACATTTAATGGAGAAGTGTACGTAATGAGAAACCAAGCAGCTGCCTCACCGCGGGCTGGTCACTCAGCGGCATATAGGCACGTTCTTTGGGGCTAACACAGGCACTGCCAGGGATGGCGGCATTCCCGTTTCGGTGTGGGAGACACATAGTTTACGCCGTCGACCTTACGTATGTAATGGGAGACCTTGCGGCAATGTTGTACTCGAGTACTATTCTGCAGCATGTCCAGGGTTAGTGGCTCGCGGGGCGATTTATGTGTTCACGGGGCATGCCGTTGCACCGAGGCGTGTGAACCTCGAGCAAGAGAGCCATGTGGCGTCCGTTTAAGTGATGTTGGTCTGTGTGTTCCAAAAACCGGACTGGAAAATGGGACGGGTACAGCGTGTATTGTTGATGATCCCGCCTACTTTGAAAAGAACCGATTGGTAGAATGTGAGCGAGGAGACTTAAAACAAGGGTACCACCCCAATTCGCAAGGGTATTTAAAAGAGGGTGTAGAGATGAAGAGGGAAGAAGCGAGCCGATAATCGGCCACCGCTCGTCAATGTATGCTACTTTGTCCTACAATAAACCAATGTATTCCTAAGTTGGCCTCCCTGAGTGCAAAATGTCACCGGATGGCTACGAGGACTCTCTCAAGAATCGTCCGCCTGGAAGACCTGGAGAAGAAAATTAACTCATGCTAAAGATCTTTGACAGGAAGCAAGCAATGTATACATGCATAGGTGGCAATTAAAGATGAGCCAAACCAATCCCAAAGGGTAGAAATTTTGCCGCCTGGCACAGGATGTTTGCTGTGGAAGTGCACTATAGTGATCCAATTTATTATCACCAGCATTTTGTCGCGCCTTCATTTCTCTGAAGATACGTCAATATGCATTGTGAAATGCTGTCATGAGATTGAAAAATCTGATCATGTCGGCCTGTTCAGCGCTGATTGCTTTCTGAAAGTATGTCTTGGCTTGCTTCATCTCGGTTTGCAACGTTTCAGCAATGTTTCGTCTAAGTCGGCCACCCTAAAGAACCGAGCACGTTAGGTCCTCCAGGTGTGCAGTGGCGCTTGCGTCCTTTAATCTAAAACTCTCTTACGTTTACAGCAAGAACATAAGCGCATCCATGAGTGTTGCCACCATGGAGTAATGGGCTCACATGCATTAATTTTGCATCATTTTTGGTGCTTAGTAGGGCCGTGGGACCAGATTTAGTCCTGATGCAAGCAAAACAATGCAATTAAGAACAGAAAGCTGACCAAGCTGGTAAGGGTTCATGCATTGTTTGAAAGGTTAGTCATAGAAAATATCTCTTGTGGCCATTTCTGATATGCCTAACGCTTCAAACAACGAAAGTAGTGGCCTTTTGAGCACACCACAATGTACTATGGACCAAAAAGTTTACAGACCAAGGGACCTGACAAAAAGCTCCATAGCCTCAACAGAAGGCAGCCTGGTATTCCCATTTCCAGCCTCTACTGGTATATGTGAATAACATAGTGATGTGTGGTTTTTCTGGCTACTTTTAAAGGCTGCTTGGATATTAAGCGTTTTCTGAGAGTCCGTGGTCCATAAACTTTTTTGGTCGATAGTACCTTAGCCATAGTCTTAATACTATGACTGCAAAGATGCCCGTAAAACTGCAACTTTCATGAGTAAATTTCATGATGGACTAGGTTTTCTTGCAGTTAATCTTGGAAGCTTGCCATTATGTTTGCTATCTACACATGTGCTGCCCCCATTCTTATTAAACAGAAGCTATAGCAGGAAAGTGCATAACCGGGCCTGTTGGTATAGGTTCATCATTGCTTGAAATCGCCAATGAAGAACTTGAAGAACGCCAATGCGCCAATGAAGCGCCAATGAAGAACTTGCATTCATTGTCTCGTTCAGACTGTTCTTTTCGGTTTTGTGTTTGCGGGTCCAAACAACCATGAAGGTATAGGAGCTCTGAAGTACTGGTAACTATTTTCATAATTTTTTACGTAAAAGGATTGTCTTGTAGCAAGCATGCATCAGTAAGGCATGTGCCATAAGTGTAGAATTCGGCTTCACCTTGAAATTGTTCATTTCCACTGCTTTCTCAATTATCTGCTGATAATGAACTGTAACTTTGGGTCGATGCAAACTGCTCATTGAAATTCAATATGCCTTGAGCTTGGGAAGTAATGCACTAGGCAAAATATAATTGTGAACCCCTTATGGTGGCTCCATGGATGTGGGGTTCTGCTGCTAAGCAAGAGGTCGTGGAGATCGCAGAGTTCTTACGGGGGGCCTACAACACAAAAATGCAGTAAAGTGGAGCCTTGTTTGCATACTGCAGTTCCAAATTAAAGACTACGGAGCGACACGCACAAGGTAGAAGTGATACGTGCGGATTTTATGTAAACAATGTGCTACATCTGTGCTTGGAAAACCACAGTGAAAAATGCACGATGCATTGTTTTCGCTTCTCTTTGCGCACCGAACACTATCGTCTTAATCATCATCATCATCATCATCATCATCATCATCATCATCATCATCATCATCATCATCATCATCATCATCATCAGCCTATATTTTATGTCCACTGCAGGACGAAGGCCTCTCCCTGCGATCTCCAATTACCCCTGTCTTGCGCTAGCGTATTCCAACTTGCGCCTGCAAATTTCCTAACTTCATCATCCCATCTGGTTTTCTGCCGACCTCGACTGCACTTCCCTTCTCTTGGTATCCATTCTGTAACCCTAATGGTCCACCGGTTGTCCATCCTACGCATTACATGGCCTGCCCAGCTCCATTTCTTCCGCTTAATGTCAACTAGAATGCAGTAAGTCTTAATGCAGTAAGTCAAAATAAGATTCTGCAAGTGACAAAAATGTGTCAACTGATTCAGCATTGACAACCTGATTCGGCAGGCCATTCCACATTTCGATAGCTAAAGGAAAGAATGAACGTATTACCGCGTGGGAGAAAGGGGCGTATACATTTCTCGTGGTTATTTCTACTCGAGTGACCTGTCGGAGATTTCAAGTATTCGTCCTTATTTATATTTACTAAATTTTGCGAAAGAAGGAGAATAAACTTTAGGGAGGCTAGCTTACGCTGGCTAGCCAGAGCTGCGATACCGGCTTGCATACGGAGCGCAGTAACACTCTCTATTCTGGCATACTTTGAATAAACAAATCTAAGTGCCCTGTTTTGGATTTTTTCTAACATGTTGGTCAAGTGTTTTTGGTGTGGGTTCCAGACTATTGCTGCATATTCTGAGATAGGTCTAATAAGTGTTTTGTACGCTGTTAGTTTCACTTCGGGGGACGTACTAACCAGCTTTCTCCTTAAAAAACCTGGTTGCTTGAATACTCCTCTAGAAATTTGATCGATATGGACATCCTACTTTAAAGACTGCGTTAATGTGACCCTCAAGTACTTTACGGTATTCACCCGTTTGATGTCTGTACTGAAAAGCGTGTACTGATAATGGAGAGGTGTTTTTCTATGAGTAACCATAATGCACATTGTTTTATCGGTGTTGATTTGCATGCCATGTCTATTACACCAGTGGCCCATATTCTCTAAGGTTTTGTTAAGCTTTCCTTGGTCCTCCGCTAATAAGCCAGAGTGTATATCACACAGTCATCTGTGTATATCACACAGAGAAAGAGCCTCATTGTACCACCTGGTTCCATGCAAGTATAAATGTCGTTAATGTAAATTAGGAATAGTGTTGGTCCTAGAACAGATCCCTGTGGTACACCAGAAAATACCTTAACCTGGTCAGATTCAGCGTTATTAAAGCTGACATGTTGCATGCGGTTGGCGAGATAAGCGGCAATCCAAGAGACAATTTTTGAATTGACACCAAATGATTCTAGTTTTTCTATCAGTAAAGAGTGTAGGACGTGGTCGAATGCCTAAGAGAAATCAATAAATATTGCATCTGTTTGCTGTCGAGAATTAATAGCTGTAGCAAAGTCATGAGTGATTTCTAGAAGCTGCGAAGTGCTCGAAAGCCCCCTTCTAAAACCATGTTGGTTGGGCTAAAGCAAGTTGTTATCCTCCAAGTGATTTATGAGCGCTTTATTTATGATATGCTCCATTAACTTACAACATGTGCTTGTTAAAGATATGGGTCTGTAGGTGTCTATCAGCTGTTTGTTACCGCTTTTATGGATAGGTATAACTTTCGCACACAAGCAGTCAGCAGGCAACACAGCTGTTTCCAATGAAAAGGTGAATATGTGTTGTAGGAAAGGGGATAAGTGAGCAGTATAGCATCTAAGGAATACGTTTGAGATTTCATCCGGGCCATGTGACTTTTTAACGTCAAGTTGTAGAAGCAGATTAAGAACACCAGCTTCTGATATTGTTACGTCTGGCATCTGGGATTTGTTTGTTGGTGGTAGGCTGCGTACGTGTAAAGACTGACTGGAAGTAAGTGTTAAAGGCATTTGCAATAGTACGAGCATCTTCAACGAAACTACCTGAACTTTCCATTTTAGTCACTAGGCTATCTGGTTTGGATAAATATTTCCAGAATTTGCGCGGTCGATTTGTCATAAAGTCTTTCAATGTGTTTGAAAAAAAAAGTTCTCTCTAGCAGTCTTTATTTGTGTTTTTACTGGCGTGAAAGCTCGTTGAAGAGAATGGATAGGTTTTTGTTTTTGCGCATCCTCTGTACTTTTCTATTGAGGTGGATTATACTTCTCATAATCAATGGTGTTTTTCGATTAGTTTTTTTAAACCTAGAGGGTACAAAGGTTAATTCGCAATGCACAATTCCTTTTTTGAGTTTCCGCCATAGAACAACAACATCGGACGATTTGTTAAAGAAATCATCCTGCAATGCTTCAAGGAAGTCTATAACACTTTCGTCGTTCGCTTTGCTATAGTTTTTGACTGATATACGTGTTGTTGGACCAGCATGCGATACCCGGCTACCCAGGCCATGAAATAATAGAAGAATGAGGTTGTGGTCAAATAAACCTTCGATGCTTATTTTTGGTGTTAAGGATCTAGACACAAAAGCAAGGTTGAGCACTGAACATGATGACCCTTGGACGCGAGTCGGTTTCGTCACCAGCTTTGTCAACGAGCAATCAAACTGTGATGATTAGGTTGTGGGCGCAGGTTAGCCAGACGCACAAGAAGGCAACCAGAGACACAAAGAGACGTATTTGTGACACGAACGGCACATGGGACGAATACGGGAACACGAACTATACAGATAAACTGGGTTAACTGTCACTGGCGAGCACTCACAGTTCTAATCAGGAGTCCGGCCTTGTGGCGACGGCTCGGCGGTCTTGCTCTGACGGCGGTGAGTACTGGCGGCGGTTGAAGCTCAGGATGGCTCCGGGACGTAGTCCGGTTCCGGAGCGTTAGCTCTGGGTTATAGCCCGAGCTCGGCACCGTAGTGGTGGGAAAAGAGCCGGGACGAAGCCCAGCACAGCCGTGGGGTAGAAGCCGGGGCGGCGCCCGGTTTGCGGAACAGGACCAGGACTCCGGGACGTAGCCCGAGCCTGGAACACGGCAGCGGTCGTGCGAGCGGGGACGAGGCCCAGCTCCGCAAGACCCACGACGGTGGCAGAAGCCGGGTCGACGCCCGGTTTGGAGAACAGGACCAGGGCTCTGGGTCGTGGCCCGAGCCTGGAAACACGGCAGCGGTCGTGCGAGCCGGGACGAGGCCCAGCTCAACAGGACCCGCGACGATGGTAGAAGCCGGGGCGGCGCCCGGTTCGTGGTGCAGGACCGGGATGCCGGGACGTGGGCCGGCGTTCGGTCCGCTCCATCTCGCTGCACTGCCCGTTCTGTCAGCCTGGATGCCCCGTCGTTCCAGATGGTCTCTCCCGGCACGCGCACCGACCACGCGCACCAGCGACGCTCACTTCCGCGCTTTTCGGCCCCGCACGCCGAACACAAGCACGGAAAAGCCCGCGCATTTCATCTCTCGGCCCCGCACACCGAGCACAAACATTAACTGGCGTCCTCCTACCACACTTCCCCCCTGTTCAAGAACGACGCGGCGGTGAGGTAGGACGCGTCGACTAAATATGCGTAACACAAAACACAGAGTGCGGAGTTCGTCCGTTCGTCAGTGAGTTCTTTCTTAGGGTCCGGTAATTTCACTTTATACCACGTAATGCACTGCACTCCACTGTTCGCAATGTGGACTAACTCAATGTTCCAAACACTTTACATGAATAAACTTGTTCTCTGCACACATTTGTGAAAACTGACCATTCAATTGTCCGAGGGAATTCCTAAATATTATTCCTTTTTATTCTACCTGTTGTATATGCACTTTTTTTCCGCCTTTTTCGGAACTCCCATGCTTGCCTATTTCCAGCCTGTTTCCTTCTCTTTCCTTCGGCTATAGATTGCTCGCACGGCTTGGAATGGCTTTGGTAGAACTCTGGCTTCTTGGACTTTCTCATTGTCACCCACTTCTTCCTGCCCTTAGGCATTCTGTGCAAGTTCTTTGTGCCCTTACACGTTGCCTTACATCTGGGACGCTTCGGGTATCTTCTGGCTTTCTCATTACTCTGTTTCTTGGAATCTAAATGCCTCGTTATGTCTGCTGCCTGGCGATCACTGGTATCATTTGCGATGACAGACTCACTCTTGTTCTGAGGTGAAGCTACCTCTTTCTCTGCTGTGCTCTCCTCCTTGTTTACGCAAACCTTGATCGGGATGTCGACCATCCTCTTATCCTCGTCACCCTGCATCAAGGCCTCCTCAGTGGTGCGCTTCTCTAGGCCGTCACGGGCGCTATCGAATCTGCCAACTTCGGGCATCTTTCTCATGTGATGCAGTTCTGCTCGCAGTATCTTGAGTTCTTTCTCTTGGGGCTGCTTCCTCTCTTCGTAATATTGCTTAGCTGCAGCAAGTTCCGCTAATCGAACAGCTTCGACGCGTATCCTTTCTTCCTCAATTAGTTTGAGGACTGACTGGAATTTGTCGTGTGCTACGAAGAGAAGCCGCGCGCGCTGCTTCGGTCTGATCCGAAGCGTGGTGTGCCGTGTGCAGAGCCTGTGCGTGCCGTGTGCACGGGGGAGATCGCGGCACTCGGAGCAAAATGACGGCGTGTGCGGTGCCTGTGGCGCCGGTTATAGTGCTTTTAGGGAGCCTCCGTGACAGACAGCGACGACCTCGACGTCGACAAAACGCCTTTGAGATGACAGACGAGGAATTCAGGCGACAATTCAGATTCTCAAAAGAGACAGCGCTCTGACTGTGCCAGGAACTTGAGTGCGTATTTTGGCCGCAACGCGAAGTTAGCGTACGACGTCCCACCTAGCGGCATAAATGGGTCAACCGAAGTAAACAAAATTCGTTAAGTCACTCACCGCCAGTACAACTCACACACGTTTCATGATGAAAAACGTAAACCTCATCAATACCATGAACAAAATATTTTTATTTACCAAGAAGCGCTCGTAAATTGCTATATTTTTACTCGGTTTGTGATGTTCACTGCCACAAAAAAAAAAGAAAAACCTGCACGCCGATTGGCCTCTGTCCTTCCACTTGTTTTCACTACGGCAACGGACCGCCCCAATGTGATGCCACCGCCAAACCGAATCCTTCGAAAACCGAAGCGTTACAGAATACAGCCCCTGGTTTTCGCAAACGAACACAATAAAGTGAGTCCAAAGAACTGTTGTGTTGTAAGTGGAATTATATTTAATACAATTTGGGCACATGCTTGCTTGATTGTAATAATGAACGCGATTGCGTGCATGAAAACGCAAAAAGAATCCACTGCGCACAAGCACGCAGCACGAATGGCACGGCTGACTGGAGAGGAGCGCGGAGCGCGCGCTTCGGTCCGGGTGTGTGTCTGATAACGTCCGCGGGCAGCTAAAGTAATAAAAAAAAGCATTGCGCGAGGCATGAGGGGAGGGTGAGGCGAAGCATGGGAGAGGGATAGGAAAGTCAAGAGGAAAAGGGGAAACGAGCGGAACAACGTTATCATAAAATAGGAAGAAAAAAAGTGCTATAGCGAAAGGGGGAGGGTGAAAAAAATCGCGCCGCTTTTCTTTTTTTTTCTTTTTTCGCCACCGTAGTACGGTCATCCATCCGCTAGGGCCTAACTGCAGTGCGCCTTGGCGCTAGCGTCTACTGAGCGTCTGCTATAGGAGAACCAATGGGAGGTATAGGAAGATTCACCCACCTGGCGCAGGCGCTTGCGTCACGCAAGCGGATACCTTTGGCGCGCGCAATGCTATCGATGAAATTCGGCCGCTTCTGAGCCAGACGAGTCGGGCTGAGTCACTTGCGTTTCACGAGATAGCGATAACGCGCCCTAGAGCGTGCGCTCATCATCACTAGTAGGTCGAGTATGTTGTCTCAAGGTAGAAAGCAAGCGCATGGGCGCCAATATACGATGACTCATTCCGTTTTCCGAGGACACGCATCCTAGCTAATGAAGCGGACGACAGCTTGTGCGCATGCAAACGATGGAAGCGAAAAGCGATTTTGAGGGAATAATGGTACGGTTCGAGCTAGTTGCTTTATTTTTACTGGGGAGGCAAACTGCTTTGCTTTATCGAGAACGCTAGGTTCAATGCCTACATTACAGTTTCTTAGGCGAAACGTCAAATTTGCGTCACGTTACGAAAGCAAATCGGGGCCATCAGCGGCATTTTGTAAGCGTCGCGCCTACGTCACGCCTCGAAGAACATGGCGGAATTGACAGAATAGCGGGTCAAATTACAGTATCTGCACCTTCGCGCTTCATGCTGGAACGCGCCGGGGTTGATTTTTCGCCCTCTGTGTCCATTTCGGCAACTCGAGAGTGTGCGGGGCCTGGCTTTAGCACGAACTGCGTGGCAGCGCCGTTGAGGGAGCGTCTCCGCAACTACACTGGTACCGCAACTCTTGCTAGTTTCTGGTGCTCAGCCCGTAGATAGCGCGAGCCGTGCGAGGCTCGCGGGGGAGGGGGCTTCTTAACGTTGACGTAATGGGAAAACGAGATCACACGTTCGTTTTGCGTTCGCTTTCCCATCAATGTATGGCGCTTTTTGGTGCATAACGGGGAAGAAACTTTTGTCACGTTTTGAATACGTGCTACAGGTCGAGCAAGAAATTTTTTTTTTGTTTTTTGCGCCAAAAGACGATGATCGTCTGAATAGTGCGCGTGCAGTCGTGAGGAAGGACCGATTCCTTCAGCCGACAGTCTTTGGCTCCGAAAAACATTTAATGTACTACAAACCACCGAGCGGAGCAGCGGCCTGGATACGTATACGTTTTCTTTTTTTTTTCGATGCCCATTTTTACGTACCTAACGTCTCAGCAAAAGCAGTCCATAACCTGCACTCTAAATGAAAGAAGATGCACGAAAATAAGCTTAGGAGCGCGTTTTACTACTTATTATAATGCACATACGTGAGTAGGCGGAACCCCGACGGATGGATGAATGGATCCATTCTTTCCCCCGCTCTCCCCCGCCATCTGTCGCTGAAAGCACGCAACATTAGCGAATAATCTCTCTCGTTTGGAGGCCAGTTCATACACCTCTCATATTCTTCCACCGTGGTGCAAGCACTGAGAATTATTCCCTCTCTCACTGTCACGGAGCGGCGTATTTTCGAATGGTTTGGACGCTGATTAACGACACGCCGAATTACGAGCGTCAAAAACGTGGGCTCCTGACTGTGCAGCGTATAATTTATTCGACATCGACACGCCGAATTACGGGCGTCAAAAGCGTCGTGGCCGCTCGGGCTGCCATATCTATTCCAGACGCGACACGCCGATTACGGACCCAGAAGTGTGCGTGTACGTCTGCGTGGTATGCCGGGTCCCACCTTGGCCCTTGACATCGGGAGAGAGGAGAATCTGCGGTTCTTCGTCCATGGTGAAAGGGACGCGGCCAAGATTGCTGGGAGCAAAGAGCCCTGAATTCGGAGAACTCTACATAGCGGCAGTTTCCCTACATAGGGAACTAGGGAAAGGAGAGGCTATTTAAGCGCAGGTTTTGGGCCCTGCTGATTAGTCTAGAAGCTGAACCTATGCGCCGCTGAGAAGCCGTTGGGGGGCTAGTGCCGTCCAACATCGCCTGGGCCGCCTGGCCACGTTGGAACTCCGAGGAACTTGTTGACGTACGAGACGTCAAACCAGCGTCTGCAACGAAGCTCACGGTAGTTCACCTCAAGTTAGCTCAACCTGCTTGAGAGAAGACGTCAAATCTAGACTCCCGGGAAACCCAGCTCAGCAATTCGCATCCACCTCGACAAGATCGGACCGCCAGCATTCTTCGGGAAAGCTTTGAGCACCGACTTCCACGGTTTATGGACTTGCTGCTGCTGCCCGGCCATGCGTATGACACCATTTGTTTTCCTTTGAACTTTGACTTCTTTTGAACTTTGCTTTAGTGAAATACTGTTTAGTGTATTCTTGTGTATTTTATCCTCGCACTGTTTCATATGTATATGTACTGTTAATTACTCGCATTTATTTGTCTTCATCATTGTGTGATATTAAGTCCAGGTGTGTTAGTCTGTTTTGTGTTTTTCTTATTATTTTATTTTATTAACTTGTGTATATTTATCAGTCGATAAATATCTTGTTTTTTTGTTTACTCCCGACTCTGACTCTTTTCACTGTGCTCGCTTGCGTACGGAACGACCAACCGGCTTGTCTACCCCGTCGATCGACTTCGCGCCGACGACAAATCGGGGACAGCTGTGGCATAAACTGGCGTCCGCGAACAGGACGTTCCATACAAAAGGCAGCGCGGTGAACGGAGAACGATGACCGTGGATATTGATCGAGTAGTGCTACTGACACATTCTTGTGCAGTGTCGAACGCGCGTGCATGCGAATTGTGAGCGCACGGTTTTTGTTGGTGTAGCCGCATTTTGGAGGGAATGGAATCTGAAAAGTGGATAGAAATAGGCAAACTGTTCGGCCTAGAGGGCGATGAGCTGAGGACATGGGTTGCGGAACAGCTGGAGCGGGCGTTGGCCCGAGAGAAAAATGAGAAAGAGCGGGCGTTGGCCCGAGAGAAAAGGGAGAAAGAGCGAGTGGCGGCGAAGGCAGCTGTAGAGCGCGAAATACGGTTGTTACAATTAATGATTCAGTTTAAGCAAACTGGCAACCTCAGCAGGCAGGCTTGTTTTGGGGTGATACGCTGTATCAGTTCACTTTACGGAAGTGTTCGCAAAATTTTTTTCTCTTTCTTTGAGAGTGGGTCACCTTATTTGAAGGAGCCGTTGTGTGGCCTTGCCTTTTGGAAAGTGTGTGTACCGTGCCTTGAAAGCGTGTCTGGAGCGAACACAAAGGGAAGCAAAGCGTTGGCGCGTGTCTCGCACGTGTATTCGGAAGACGACAGCATTTTGCTTTGCAATAAGCGCGAGTGTTCTCGTAGTCTTGGGCGCGTGGTTTGCGCAGGATTTTTTTTTCTCAGTTGCACTAGTACGTGCATTAAAACTGATGTGGAGTGTGAGCAGACTATTCATGGCGGTTGTGCTGCATATTTTATTTCCAGTACCATTTATTTGCGGTCATTGTGCAGTCGAGTTGGAGAATGTTGTTGTTGTGAGCCTGGACGTTTGGTGTTGTGTTCGATTTTTTTGCATGGTACACGTGGTTATTAGATGTATAATGTTATGTATACATGGAGCGGTCTTCTTTTTCTTGTTTTTGTTTTCGAAAATGCCACTCGTGTAAGTGAATATTATGTGATAATATTCTGAAAGTGGGGGGCTGTGTCACGGAGCGGCATATTTTCGAATGGTTTGGACGCTGATTAACGACACGCCGAATTACGAGCGTCAAAAACGTGGGCTCCTGACTGTGCAGCGTATAATTTATTCGACATCGACACGCCGAATTACGGGGGTCAAAAGCGTCGTGGCCGCTCGGGCTGTTATCTCTATTCCAGACGCGACACGCCGATTACGGACCCAGAAGTGTGCGTGTACGTCTGCGTGGTATGCCGGGTTCCACCTTGGTCCTTGACATTGGGAAAGAGGAGAATCTGCGGTTCTTCGTCCATGGTGAAAGGGACGCGGCCAAGATTGTTGGGAGCAAAGAGCCCTGAATTCGGAGAACTCTACATAGCGGCAGTTTCTCTACATAGGGAACTAGGGAAAGGAGAGGCTATTTAAGCGCAGGTTTTGGGCCCTGCTGATTAGTCTAGAAGCTGAACCTATGCGCCGCTGAGAAGCCGTTGGGGGGCTAGTACCGTCCAGCATCGCCTGGGCCGCCTGGCCACGTTGGAACTCTGAGGAACTTGTTGACGTACGAGACGTCAAAACAGCGTCTGCAACGAAGCTCACGGTAGTTCACCTCAAGTTAGCTCAACCTGCTTGAGAGAAGACGTCAAATCTAGACTCCCGGGAAACCCAGCTCAGCAATTCGCATCCACCTCGACAAGATAGGACCGCCAGCATTCTTCGGGAAAGCTTTGAGCACCGACTTCCACAGTTTATGGACTTGCTGCTGCTGCCCGGCCATGCGTATGACACCATTTGTTTTCCTTTGAACTTTGACTTCTTTTAAAATTTGCTTTAGTGAAATACTGTTTAGTGTATTCTTGTGTATTTGATCCTCGCACTGTTTCATATGTATATGTACTGTTAATTACTCGCATTTATTTGTCTTCATCATTGTGTGATATTAAGTCCAGGTGTGTTAGTCTGTTTTGTGTTTTTCTTATTATTTTATTTTATTAACTTGTGTATATTTATCAGTCGATAAATATCTTGTTTTTTTGTTTGCTCCCGACTCTGACTCTTTTCACTGTGCTCGCTTGCGTACGGAACGACCAACCGGCTTGTCTACCCCGTCGATCGACTTCGCGTCGACGACAAATCGGGGAGAGCTGTGACACTCACTGAGGGCATTCATTCCGCAGAGCGCTAAACCATCGGGCTGCTGTGCTTCAGGAACCCGTGGGACTGGGGTTTGTTTCCCCACACCATCAGAGAAGTTTGAAGGAATTTCTTTTTTAATCAAAGACCGGCATGAACCAGCTGGGGCACCACGTTTAGCCTGCGCTACCTTCGTGATCGGTCCATATTTCTGGAGGAATAGTTTAATAGACGGAAATAAGACAACTGGTCTGACAATGCCAAGAATGCTCTTCGAAATAAAAATTGGAGAAATGCTATAGCTTAGTACCCATTGTATGTACAGAATTTCACCTACAAGTGTGCACCGCGGCCTGAGTTCGATGCTCAGTACTACCAACATGCGAAGCTACCTCATCTTTCCACTGAATGCATGACCGTGTGAAGTTTTACTGACTTTCCTTTGGGTTCTCATGAGATTTTTTTTGTGGAATTCTAAGGATTTTGCTTGAATGGCGGATTCCGCGCTTGAGAGGACGCAGAGTGAAGCAGCAAAAGGATGAAAAGGTGGGCGATACCTGCCGTGGTTGCTTAGTGGCTATGGTGTTGGGCTGCTAAGCACGAGGTCACGGGATCGAATCCCGGCCACGGCGGCCGCATTTCGATGGGGGCGAAATGCGAAAACACCCGTGTACTTAGATTAAGGTGCACGTTAAATAACACCAGGTGGTCCAAATTTTCCGGAGTCCCTCCTACAGCGTGCCTCATATTCAGATCGTGGTTTTGGCACGTAAAACCCCTTAATTTAATTAATTTATAGTTCAACGAGTTTCCACGGTAACATATACCAGCAAAACAGATATCAGTTTTTATGGCTTCAGCACTTCTGATATGTTCGTCGGTTTTACAAATTTTTTATACCATGTGATGTTTCTTAGGTTCTTGCAATCACCTATATATTGGTGATCGTTTAAATAAAGATTTAGTGAAGAGTTAGCGCTCGTCCTGTCTGCTTCTAGTCTTGGTTCGTGTCCCTTTGCGCTATAAGCAAAAGATGTCAAGCAGCAAATAACGTCTTTCTTTAAAACACATTAGCATAGAAGCATGGCGATTATACGTGACGCCCTAGTCTATTTAGTAGGACGTTCTGGCGGGCTAGTTGGTTCATTGCTTTTAGACGTTTAGAAACTGCGCAAAAAAACGAAGATTGCGCTCGTGGTGTCGTGTGTGTCGTGGTGACGTTCTGGCGGGCTAGTTGGTTCATACCTTTTAGACGTTTATAAACTGCGCAAAAAACGAAGACTGCGCTCGTGGTGTCGTGTGTGTTTTCTTTCTTGTGTCTTCGTTTTTTTTGCGCAGTTTATAAACGTCTAAATAGTCTATTTAAACCGCTTTATCCTTGAGATAATGCGCTTAGCAACAGCCGTTCGAAAGTACTCGGTTCAATTTTGTTTCGCTCAGCTTTACAACACGAAGGGACCATGCAGTCACCCATTTAAAACCACGCCAGCGACGTAATCAGACTTTCAAACGCGAGCTGTCAAAGTGAGTGATATACGACAGCGCACACCTCCGGTCTTATTCACGTTACTTCCACGTCATGCACCTTCGGGAAGTTTTATTGCTCACATTTCTCGGGGATGTGCTCGATATCACGCAGCTATGGTTGTCACCCTTCGTCTGTTTGCGAAAACTTCCGCATCCCACTGTAGCATATTTCAACGGCGTATCAGTCGGAAAACAAGCGGCTCTTATCTCTAGGGCAATCCAGCGATCACGTTTGCTGGGCCTGAGCCGTGTACTTACTTTGAAGAACGTAATGACGATATCGAATGGAATTTACTAGAGAGTAGATTATGTGATTCACTCTTGCTTTTTTGCGAGGGAATGTGGAACGTGGCTCATTAGTAAAGCGTGCTGGTCTAAAACACTTGTGTCAACCACAGGAAGGCTGCGAACGCTTTGAGGAAGATCTTGAGGAAGATGCTAAGCATGGATTCACACAGGTCGTGCAACTTAGACCATAAAGCAGTTGGCAACTGGTTGCCTGACGCAGAAACTTGACGAGTAGGATTGAAGCGCGGCTATATTATTTGATGTAAAAATAAGTTTAGTAGCAAATAATACCTGCGAGCTTAAAAGACGAAACGCTGCGAAAGATGTAACTTATATATATAAACCGTAATAATGCCAGTTTATTGCACCACGTCAGCAAAATTCTCTCCATTAATTGTAAAAATTTTATAAATCGTTAATATTTTATATACAGGACGCTGTTCAGAGCACAAGGTTGACGTCTCGCAGAGCCCTGGTGGCCTAGAAAAGCGGCGCACGTCTCGCGACGTAAGTCAGTTCGCCACTATGATTTCAAAGGTGCCTAACTGCAATTATTTGTGATGTCTACAGTGTAGACCACCGGAGAAGCTTTCTCAGCTCAAGCTACTATTTGTAGCTTTTAGAGCGGTATGCCTCCTCTAGATTGTTTCTGGACTAATGGGTTGGAATGAAATTGAACACGTGTATCCGCGTCGCCAATAACGCGTGGCGAAATGTGCGCCGACAGCGGTCACTGTCGTGCTCCGGGCGCTCTTTAGTGTGGCATGATAAGAAGGAAGCTAAGTTGAGACAATAAGATAATAAAACAAAATGCACGATTTAACCCTCTGCACGGCAGAATGAAAGTAGTAGCCCAATAAAAAATAAATGAACGGGATTGACGTCAATTAGTTTAAACTTTGGGTGGAAAGCCGATAGCAAGAAAGCTATAAATGAATAAATGAATAGGGCAAGAATGGAAGAAAATTATCGCTCATAGGGTATGGTATGTGCCAACTAAGTTAAATCGGGACGAATTAAACTTGTATATCGTTGATGAGTCCTCAGTGTGTGTCTTATGTGTAAAATGGTCGTCTTGTTTGTGGTCATGCACGTGGAGTGGTACACGAAGGAACGCCGTGTCGCACAGGGCTGGAAATGTGCCACCTGTGAGGCTAGCATCTCGTCTCGTCGCAAAAGACGATGGCCCGTTTCTCAAGAATTCAGAGCAGTACTAAACTATAGTGATGCGTTCTCAGTTAAATTTTGCACAGACTTATTTTGTCGACGCACGCTCTTCTGTGCCGCATGGTTGAGTTCTTAGACATACATTGCTGGAAGAAAAATATTTAGGTAAACTCTGGCGTTTTGCTGGCCAAAACTATGATCTTTTTTTGAGTCACGGCTTAGTGGGGTGCTCCGGATTAATACTGACCATATGGCATTGTTTAACGTGCACCTGAATCTAAGTACGCGAGAGAAACGCGGCTGGAGCGGCCGGGACAGAGCCTACGACCACGAGCTTATCCCCGCGACGCCATAGCCACTAAGCTACCGCGGCGGGTACTTATCTTACTGTCTAGCTTTATTAT
Organism: Dermacentor silvarum; assembly: GCF_013339745.2. Taxonomy (NCBI): domain Eukaryota; kingdom Metazoa; phylum Arthropoda; class Arachnida; order Ixodida; family Ixodidae; genus Dermacentor; species Dermacentor silvarum. The sequence goes on along the minus strand of NC_051154.1, from coordinate 328,087,534 downwards.
TGATAAATTGAAACTGTCGAAAACACCCGTGTTAAGCTTCGTTTGTGCTCCGATTATTGCATCGTGTCGTTTACTCTAACGTTGCTGGCTTGTCGAAAACACGTTGAATAAGCTGTTTTTTGTTAATCGGGTATCAAATAGCACGCACATACAAAACAACGTCAAGAAAACTGTAGTAATGACGCTTATTAATAAATGACAGTCTCTGTATTTTAAGGGCAAACAAGTGCACGAGTTAGCCCATGCCAACAAGCTCAAATACATCGGCATCACTCTTTCGGTAAGCCTCAATTATCACAGCCATAATGAGCAAGTGGGCCCACAGATAGGCGTTGAGAGATCCTGGTTTTCTAGTAGGTTGAAATGTACGACTGGAAAGTGCCAAGCGGTGGAGTAAAAACAAGTATTGTGCAACCAATTTTGAATATGATTACCATGGTTGTGCGGTCACGCGATTTTCTATGGGAGGTGGAATAACTCGAATCTGGACATAAGTCAACAATTAGATTAATCTACCATACGTGGTATGACTGAGTTTTCGTCAGCCACACAAGCTGCCACTTTACCGCTTTATTATATGCGTCGCTGGAGCACCTGCGGACTTACGTCCGTGCTGAAAAAGATGGCAAGGCCAGTATCGACCATTACACTGCCCATCACGTTCTGTACCTCTTCTTCCGGGACAACGAATGTTCTGCGCATGCTAAATATGGTTTTCTTCAACTTCACCCTGGATTATTTATGAATCGAGTGCAGAGCCACACGCAAGGAAGAACAGATGACAGTACACGCGTTTACTCGCATATGATTTTTTTTCAATGAAGCACGTGTTGAAATAAAGCCAGGCTTAACTGCGCAAATGCCAAAATTAAAAAAAAAGCTTCGTGGTTTTGGATTTCCTTTCCGTTTTATTTTTACCATTCGGTTGAGGGATATTTTAGATGGTTCACTGTGTAATCTATCACTAAGAGGTTTTCCGTACAAACTACATAATAGTGATGACTGTTAGAATTTGCTAACTCCAAGAGAGAGAGAAAGAGAAAAAAAAACACATTTGTTTAGACCATCGAGGTCGTTGATCTTGAGGACGAGTGGGTGGTGACCTCATTCCAGGACTCCACTGGCCATGGCTGCTAGACGTACTTGCTGGACGAGAGCTTCTTGTCCCGCCAGGGTATCGCCGGTCAGCTGTACCTCCCAGCGCTCAAATTACATGTTAGGCGTCTTTAAATGTTGAGGTTTGCCCCCGCACCCCCACGACATCTGAAAGAGTGTAGGGCGTGTGTCGCCGCACCAGGGGCAGATGCCGCGATATGTTTGTGGGCATATTTTGTTGTGTCTGTGTAGGTTTGGGAATGTGTTTGTTTGGATAAGTCTGAGGGCTATTGCCTCTTCAGTGCTGAGCTTTTTTGAGGGGGAGGATAAATCCAGCGGTTTAGTCGCTGGATCTCGAGTCGGTCGCAGTAATTTGATGGCAGGGGCACAAAGGTAAAGGGTGGGGATTGATGAGACGATTGGTTTTGCCCCGCTCCGTTGATTAGCGCTCGAGCTAAGGCGTTCGCCCTTTCGTTCCCCTACAGTCCCGCGTGGCCCGGCGTCCACGTGATTTGATGGCATTCTTGCAGCCTCGGGTCTAAAATCTTACCCACCAGCACTGGTGTTCGTCCTTTGGTAAAGTTAAGGCAGGCCTGTTGCGAGTCGGTCACGACATGAACTTCCCTGCCCACCCTGTCATGTTGCTTTATTACTAGCGCCGCGGCTATGCTCTCAGCCGCAGCTGGGGTCTCTGCCCTGACGGAGGTGGCGAGGGTCAAGTAGTTGTCTCTCCCGTTCACGGCGGCTACCGCGAAGAGGCCCCCTGCAGGGTACGCCACGACGTCCACGTACGTTACGTACGGGTCATCCTTGAATTGTCGGCGCTGTGTGTCGACCCGCGCCTTGCGTCGTCCTTCATGGAGTTCGTGACTCATGTGCTTTGGTATGGGGTTCGGCTTGATCTTGCTTCTGACCTCGGGCGGGAGTGATCGTTGCCCATCGAGGGCACGAAGCTCCGTTGCCGTTCCGGTCCGGTGGTGGATGGCTCTGCCCGCCGCCGTGTTCTGTAGTCTGGCTTTTTGCGAAGTCATAACCGCGTCCGACAGCTCAGCGAAGGTGTTGTGGATCCCGAGAGCCACTAAGTTCTCGTTTGACGTGGTAACAGGGAAACCCAGGGCCGTTTTGCACGCTCCTCTGATGATGGCATCGACTTGTTCTTGGTCGCGTTGGTTTAGCGAGTCGTAGTGATACGTCATGCTATACGTTACTCTGCTGATCACCAGAGCCTGGACGAGGCGGAGCGTGTCCTCTTCTAGCATGCGCTTGCGGCTTCTTGTTATTAATTTGATAATCCGCGAGATCTGGTTGGTGGTGGAGCTTAGGGTTTGGATGGTGTGGGAGGCTTTCAAGTTGCTCTGGATCCAAAAACCTAGAATCCTATTCATGGTAACTGGTACAGTGCAAGCTCGCTAAGCACCCAGGAGTCACTCCTGGAAATTTGTGTTTCCATGTTCACGATGTGAGTGGGTGGCGGTGGGTAAAAAGATTGAGCAATTCCTCCGGCTCTGAACTTACTTATTGCGACACCAGCATTCTCCCACTGCGAAGACGACCACATTATTTTTGGTTGCCTACTTCTTGCTGAAATATTTGCGTTCACCCACAACGGCGACAGGACAAGAACCCCGTGGTTATACGGCTGTTTGTTAGGGGTATGGCCGTATAAAAGAGCCTATTTTATTGAAAGTAAGAATTCGGAAAAAATATTATTTGTAATGTTTAAAAGTTAACCATAATTATGTGATAGCGCAGAAAAGTAAGGTTCATTAGATGATGCTTTTACTTTTTCTTCTTTCTGATGTGTGCGACTTCCTTTCTGTATAAGAAGTTAATGCATGTCGTGGAATTCAAAGAATCTACATAAACTGACCTTAGTACTATCAGCCCCCCCCCCCCCCCTTCCCTCCCACTCGCCTATGCAGGCTAGATTTATCTAGCAAAACGCATAGCTTTATGGGACGTTTTATTCGCAGGAATTTAGCTTATACTAATCCTTTTTTTACTTGAGGCCGTTCAGATATCTACCGTTTAAATATATATCAGTCCAATATTTTTTGAGCATCATGTTTATTTTCGCTGGTTTGGCGCAACACTGTCACATTTATTTGCCTTCATTGTTAAGTGGGATAACGTTCAGGTCAGTAAAGACCACGCTCCAACTTGATTGCAGCGTGGCATCAAAGAAGACCTTCTAATGTGAAGTCTCCTTAAACCCCTTTTTAGGTTCAGTTTTTCTTGTAAATGTAATAATGTACGGTTTTTTCTAAATGTAACTTGCTCCTCAACGCAGGTGAAGAGGCGTTTGCTGTGTTAAAGGCTGCATGCTTTTCAAGCGCGATGACTCGTTTTGAAGGTCCTTTGTCGGGATTAATCAACTCTAAGGCCAGAACTTTACTACTACTGGTGTCACTAGCAAATCTTTGTGAATACGTCAGTTAGTGCCTGGTACAACATTGGAAGTAGAATTAATATCAAGAAAGAAATGTGAGCTCAGAAAAGAAATAAAAAAAGTCACAGGCCACGCAGCACAGTCACAGCGTAAGCTGGTTGAGCGGCGCAAGAGTAGGCCCAATTTCGGCACCACGCACAACAAGGTCTTCGCTGCAAAGTGTCTTCGCCTCGATTTTGACGAGAACGATCTGAACTGTCCGCCCGGCGTCGGCGTCGACGGCAAGCTGCGGCTTCTAATGCTCTCTGCACCGCAGTCTGCTGAGCCCGATGATGCCTGGTTGTAGCCGCGCACGTAGCTCTACGATTCGCTTCTTCAGGAGCGGTTCGTACCTTGCGAGGAGACGCCATAAAGTGTACCGAAGAGGTATCCAGAATACGTGGCGCCCATCTAACATCGGGATAGCGTTGATTGCGCGCCTCGTCTGAATCGCATCGCGTCTAAATCGCATCTCGTTGCACGCGGCGGTTGCAGGCACGTTAACTAGATGGCGCCACCATACTGGCGGAGGCTCGGGTTGTCTGCGCCTGCGCGCCTGCCTATAAAGGGAATTTGTCTTCTACGTCACGCCTCCTTTACCGTAGCCAGCCACTCGCGCACGGCGGTTAGTTTCCCTTGCGTTGCGCGTGCTCTTCGCGTTCGTTGCAATTATTTGACGATATCTACGCGCAATTTTTGCTTTTTTTGCCCACAAAACTGTGTGCTGACCGGATTAAGCTGGTGTAAAAATAACTGCGATGTGAAAATAAGGTTTAGTTATTGCTGTAGAGAAAAATGTAACGTAACTTGTCTCTGTCAATCTTGCGTAGTACACACAAGAAATCAAACGATGCACAAAATACATTTACTTATAATGTCTAGCACAATCAATCATGAAAGAGATATGTACATGAAAAATTATATGTACTGTGTGGCGCCTGAAGGTTATGTTGAAAGACGAGATAAAAAAATTAATTCGCAAGGTAGGCTCGACACACAATTCGGTATAGAGAGAGTTTTTTTTTATTTATTCATTACATGGAGGGGGGGGGTTTCAAGTGAGTACATCAACCTTATTACACACAATATAAATCGAAAACAAGAATGCAAACAAGAAAACGCAACCGCGGGTAATATTAATCAAGATATCCAGCCAGATATCCAGCCAGAATACATACATCAGCTACCATCGAATACGTCGCATCAGCCAAACACATCGATGGCGAGTACAGAACATTTTATAAATAACCATTAGAACACTGATAACTACATTGAAAAAATAAACAACACTGCATACATATCACGTACAATAACCGTAAATGAAACTAAGACAGTCAAATACAGATTAGCAATGTTTTTCACTTCGAAAATATAGTCCATGATGATGTAGGGCTGTTGACTTTAACAGACGGCGCCCATCCTGTCGATTTCCCTCGTACTGGTCCTCTTCAAAGTGTTTCTAAGTACAGGTAAAACAACAAAAGTGATTATTGATATGAAAAGTTGCCTTGTAAATACAGAGAACCCATTACAGTGCTTAAAAATAAATTTTAGCAGAAGCAATGCTGTATTACCTCGCTTCACACGTTTCGAAGAAATGCACAGGCTACAACAGACACCATGCCAGAAAGCGCCGAAACATTTTGGTCCCATGATGCCCCTTAACTCTACTACACCTGGGCATACCGTGCACAGGCATTTAAAGACCGTCACAGTACCCACTACGATCGGGAATGAGCACGAATGACCATCGGCTTACGATCACCACGCTACAAATATGTACAACTTGTACAAGTCTAAAAATCAGCTATTTAACGTAACACCCTGAGGTCCGCAAGATATCTCCTGAGAAATCAGAGAAAATCACAGTGTTTCGCTTACCACGTACAAGACAGCCGCTCTCCCCAGACGAAGCACTGCGTTCTTTAGTCCCAAATAACCAGTACCGAAAAAAGAAAAAAAAAAAAAAAGAAACAAGAGACACACACGATGTGTGCTTCCCGTGAAAAAGGAAAATAGGTGGCTTACGTGACGATTCGTAGCTAATGTAAGACTGTTTCGCGGCTAAGCATCTTCGTCAGTCCTTAAAATAAGGGTACAGACTGCGCCCATCAAAACGAAAAAAGCCTATGCGACGCGCGCTCGCAAACCATACGCTACTCAGACAGCATCGGTGCAGTGCTTACTTAGTTCGTGAGCGAACGTAGGTACGTGAGCGAGGATCAGAGAATACTTTCTTATTTAAATGAAAAACACGGTGCGGTATTCTAAACATTCTTGACACTTACCTCGCAAATGCAGGAGTTATCCGTTGCCTTCCAATGATCGCGCTTTACTTGGGCTTCCCATCTCTTCCGTCGCTCTGGGTCCCGGGGGAAGCGAAAACAACGCAGTCCTTTACGCGTCGATCCGGCGCACTTGGGAACACAACAGCCCGTCATGTCGACACGATGCACTTGATAGCTTGTCAGTCATGCGGCTGAACACTGTCTAGCAAGTAGAAGCGTCCGCGAAGCATCCGCGCGCACTGTGCCTCGAACTCAGCACCGGCACCAAGCAATCGCAACGGCTCGCTGTGACACAATATGGCGTCGCAGCGAGCTGACAGCAAGCGCTTGCGTGGCTCAGTGGTAAAGTATCCGACTCCCACGCAGCGGGCCTGGGTTCGATCCCGGCGGAGAGCGGGTACTTTTTCGCATTTTCGTCGACAGCGGCTACGGGGGCGGTGGCGGCATCATCGGGACAGAAACGGCTATTGGAATGAGCCCATAACAGCTTACGCTGTAAAACATGTCTTCGTTGCAGTCGCACTATGTAAAAAGAGAAAGAAAACGTTTCTGGCCAAATTTTTACGTATTTACAAAATTACTGTTCCCGTTGTGATATCATACGAAGCCAGCAAACAAGGACACCAACGAAAGCATAAGGGAATAACTTGCATTTACTAAGTGAATTAAAGCAATGACAAATAAATGGAAATGGATTTGAAGGAAAAAACTACTGCAGCATGAACCCACGTCTTCTCATTACGCCTGCGATGCTCTTACCAATTGAGCTACCACGGTGCCATCTTCCCATCCGCTTTCTTGGGTATTTATGTCTATCTAGTAGAATGCGTGTTAGCCAGCGCCACCACTCCCAGCCTTGACGGCGGGTGTGGAACATCCTTTTTTGTCGCAGGCATCACGTGTACGTGATCTTTTTGGGGGAAGGCAACTGGTTAATAAAACCACCCATGCTATCTGGAGGCATTAAAACTGCCGGATTGGAGACCTCGTTGAGTAATGAACAAGATTCAGTGAAACAAAACCAAGGGCCCCATTTTTATCAGTTATATCATATGAAGCCAACAAACAAGGACAGAAAGGACAGCATAGGGGGAATTACTTGTGCTTATTAATTGAATTAAAGGAATGATAAATTAATGGAAATGAAAGTGGATGAAAAAACGACTGGGCGCACGTCTGCCGCGGCGGCTGCGTTTCAATGGGGGTGAAATGCATAAACGTCCAAAAACGCCTGTGCAGCGTGCACTGGGTGCGTGTTGAAGAATCCCAGGTGCTCAAACCTTATCCGGAGTCTCCCGCTATGCTGTGCCGCATGATCATATCGTGTTTTTGACACGTAAAATCTAGGAATTGTTATTTCTTTTAATTGCAGTATCATGTACGCCGTTCTGATTTCGGAATTTCGGACGACGTAGGTCTCGGGGACCTGCGTGCTTCGAGTTTTCTTGCAGGATTTGCAAAGCTTGCATAGATATCCTACCGTTTTGGAAATTCCGACACGTGGATTGCCAGTAGCTCATTATCACGGCATTCTGTGCACCTGGAGATGGCCAGTGCTATCGCCATCTCTTCCGAAGTGTTCGGATCTCTTGCGAGCATCGTGGCAGCAGCATTTTCTCTCCTTGGGTATTAATTGCGGTCATTGCGAAAGCAGGTATCCTTAGATAATTTGCCGCATCTGTGTATCTTGTGTTAGGGTCTGCAGATAATTTCTTGCGGAGTTCTCGTGCTCTTGACTGTGTTCTTTCCTTATGAATGTTTGGGTGCATATTGTGGGGCACTGGTGCCACTGAGATTCAGTCTCGTATGTGCGTTGGGAGTCTCGATTTGGCATCCAATCTCGCAGTTGTCTCTGCACATAACCGAGCCGAAGTAGGACCCTTCTGCCAGTGGGAGTCAATCTGAGTCTTCCAATCGGGCTTGTTCTGTACGCTTCTCAGTGACAGTTCCTCCAACGTGTTGTAAAGGCCGAGTTTGAGCGATGGTGCCGTAGATGCTTTTTCGGGAATACCCAATGCAATTTTGGCAGCATTCCTAATCATGATGTTTAGTTTTTCATTTCTGCCTTCTTCAGAGTCACATAGGGGGTGCCATTCGCGATCGGGCTTGTGATGAGCGCGTGTACGATACGCAGCGTGTCTCGTTCTTTGAGGCCGTGTCTTTAGTTTGCAACTCTCTGAAAGAGGTGCTTCACTCGGGTCAGCGATGTTTGAAGTTTGGGAAGTTTTGAGGATCCCGACCCGTCTTTATGTATGACAAGGCAGAGGATTGGTGAAGACTCCACTCGTGGTATTTCGATTCCGTTAAGGATTATGTTCAGGTCGGGTTGGTCGTAGACTTGTGGTCTGCCTAGAGTTCTCGCCAAGTGGCGACGAAAGAAAATGAACTATTACAAAATACGCTTTTCCAGCGAAGCTGTTAAGGGTGCACTCTTCGATGGTCACGTTCGGCAATAGAAAAAAAAAACTCTCATTGGCCGTATGCTGTATGTGCGAGTGAAAGCGCGCGAGGGTGAGGGACGTGCGCTTTCACGGGGAGCGAACGCACGGCGGAGAGGAAACGCGACTTCCCAGTTGAAGGGGAGTGGTGGGCGAGGAGTGTATCGAGGCACCCTAGTCTGTGCTTGTGCGTGCCCGCTCTCCCACTGCGGCGCATGCACTCAGCCCTGCCGCCTCTGCCGCGGACTCCCTCTGGGCTCTCGCCCGCCTCTCCCCCTGACAGTGTTGACAACGGCGTTTAGCCGTTCCGTCAGGCCCCGGAAACTCTCGAGTTCATCAAATGGCCACAGAGGGCGAAGAATCAACCGCGGCGCGTTCCAGCATAAGCGCGCAAGTGGAGCTACTGTAATTTGGTCGAATACTTTAGTTTGTATTTTTTCTGCTAGGGGCGCTCAACACGACTCAATATTTGAGCTATTAATGTACATTTAATAACCGACAAACACAGATACAGTGTCATTTTTTACAAAATAAGCAGTCTATTGTTTTTATTGGACTTCTGTTATTAAAGTCCGTGCTTTGTTACTTGAATAAAGGTTTTGAGGACTCACTGACATGTGATCAGCGGCAGCCTACTGGTATCGATTGCAGTCCGTGCCATTTATCGATTCAAATTGTACGGCGGTTATATTTGCGAACGGGGTGGTCGTTTCCTTTGAGCCGCATCACGCAGGTTCATTTTAATTAGATATCAATAATACCTCAGCCAGTTTATGTGTCCAACATTCGATAGCTGCCACCAAGCGAACGTGTTTAAAGACGGTGAACTTTATCAGCTGCGGCGTTTAACTGGCGGCTGCATGCACGGCTTCCGCCGTTTGTGATCTGCCGCGTCTGGCCGCGTTGCGTCTGGTTTCTCGAAAAAAAAAAGTGCTGGCCAGCACGAACATTTATCGCTGGAACCGAGCACAGTCTGCTTGAAGACTACCCACGAAAGCGGATTAACCTTGCAGCCCCTGGGCTTGTGCGCCGGTGAGTAAAAAAGCAGTGCTTCGCATTTTCAACTTTGAATTTCTTTGCGTGTGAGGCGGATAAAGCAGATTCCTGTCGTCATTTCTTAAAAGTAGAAAATGGTAATAATTATAAAGTTATTGCCCTTCCAAAGCAATTCAAACGAGGCTCTTGCTACTTTGCCAAGTTGCTAAAATTGCTAACATGAGTACAGCATAAATAATAAAGTTTTGGCTGTTTCTGCATAAATGATACACCGCGATAAATTCACTGCACATTAGTGACAAGTGTACTTCCGGTGATACGGTTAGATTAACTGAATTTGAGACATAATAAAATGACTGTGTTTATTACTAGTATCTGGCAGAAACAATTGTCATCTAATCGAGACTTGACTAAGCACAGCCCACACAAGGACGCCACTGAAAGAAATGCACACTCAAAACAGTGTTGTGTGTGTGTGTTTGTGCGTTTTTCTGTCATGCAGCGTTTCGTGCACTGTTCTCTGTCATACATGAATCACAAACTCACGCACACTTCCACCATAGTAATTGAGGCTCTTTTTTCTTTCGACTCCAGCCTCCAAGACACTGCTCATATTTGGACTCATCCCTTTGGACTCTATTGTCTCTGGACATAAAAGTCAACAGTGAACGTGTCTCCTCTGGAAGTAACATCAAGGGCCAGAATCCTCACAGGGTATGTTTCTGAACACTTCAACTAGAACCGTGATTTTTCTTCATTTATGGGACTAACGTTTGCTTCACCATTTTTTGCTTGCATGTATGTCATGGCTTTGTCATTTCTCTCTTCAGGAAGACGGACAAAAGAGAGATTATTGGTCTGCAAGCTGTCCACGCTAAGCTACAAGATGCTCAACTGTCACCACAATGACAACAGGTCCTTTTGAACTACGTGCCTCACTATGAAATGTTTGGAAGTTTACCAGATAGAGAGGCGTGAGCCCTATTAGGAAAACAGCAGTCTACAGTTCTGTATCATACTGAGCGGCAATGAGAAATTTGACATACAAGCTTAGTTGCTTTTAAGGGCGCTTTATTACAATAGGAGAAGTAACATGTTGAGTCCCAACTTGTTTCTTTTGCAGTCACTATAGCCATGACGACCAGAACAGAAACAATGTAGCAACCTCCTACTTGCTAATGCACAAACTCTGTCATCTGCTCTTTGCAAATCAATTTGACGGGCATTAGTACCACGAAGTATCACATGCTCGCTCACAACGATAATTTGGTACATGAAAATGCAAAGAATTTTAAAATGATCAAAAGCGCTTAATGCAATTTTAAGTAAATGCCACTTCATGTTGACTGAAACTCATTTTATTTTTTGCTTAAAGTACCCTCAGGGCCACAGGCATTAAAGAGGGGAGTGGTTACAAAGTAGTAGAGTAAAACAAACAAGTGCAGTGAGTTCTTGTAACATAATGATTCTCCTGATTATACAATGTTAGCTAATGTTTTGCAAAAAAGTTTGTTATCTGAGATGGCTACGATACTTGGTGGTTCCATTTCTGAGATGTACGGGGTATGAAAGAAAGACTGTTTTACATGAATCAATTCCTGCCTTACTGCGATGATCGACGCAGTTTGAAATGCACTGAGGCCGCAGTATGAAGTCGTCATGAAGTGTGGTGTAATAGAAAATTTTATGAAATAGCAAAAGATGGCCGACTTTGCGGCGATTAGCTAGCGGAATGAGTGCTATATAGGCCAGTTTACATTGAAGTTATACTCGCGGTACGGTTATAATTAGAAATAATGAAGCGAGTATAGTTATTTTGTACTAGTTCAAGTGAAGTAATAAGATTAACGCGACTGGGATCCCGTATTGCAGATGCACATTCAAGTTTCCAGCGAATTAGTCTTGTAAAGCTGTAGTTCTAAAGTAGACAGTGCTTTGGAAAAGTTGTGCCATAAGTACCCGAGCATGTGATTAGCACTGCTAATGACGTACTCTATATTATTGCTCCAATTTAAGTTATTTATATGACATGACAAAATCTAAGGGAACGTTAGCATGGCAGGTGCTAGGATTAGAATTAGATCTGGAAATGCGCATGATTTTACATTTGTTTACTACAAGAGGCTCATATACAGTTTTCATGAAATCAATAACTAGGCTAGTACTGCACCATAAGAGATAGCTAGAAAAGGCAAGCTCACACAACTGGCCAGCCTATTTCACATTTCACAAACTTGAGAAATCACTAAAAGCAAATTTTCTTTCTCTTCAAACAGCAGATGACAAAACCTGCGCACAGTGTGCTCCCAAAAATATTTTGAAATGTACTCGTAGAATAAGTTCAGCTTAACATTTAGCTAATCAACAGTGAACGAGCAAGGGAAACCTCAGCGTGGGAACTTGTCTTCGTCTCGGCCCTCACAAATATGTTTGCTTGGTGAAACGCTGGCTCCAAGCTGAGGCTTCTCTTGATCACCTCTTGCTCAACTGAAGTGTTCATCTCCTTGCAACCTCCTTGCTGTGTTTGAATACATATACCGAGATTCTTTTTCAACACGAAACCACAAATTCTATTTTCCAAGGATCTGTGAGCATTAATTGGGCTTGCTTATATGTTGATTCACACAATATTTCCAGAAGTCCTTGTAAGCACTGCTGTCTCCATAACGTTCCTTGGTGTCTTTACAAGTACTCCACTTGTGTCAAAGCCTTTGCTGCCGCACCTGAACACTAAATGTGCAGCAGAAAAATATCAAGAGCAGAAAATGTGATGTAAAATTTAGCATAACGCCCCCCTCCTACACTTCGTGCCTCTCGCCAATGTGTTATCAGAGCAATGCGACATTGCAGCTCGAACTTATCTTGCTGACAGTACATTCTTGTCGAGAAAGTTTTTATGTTTCTTCCTTTAATCTAGCTGAAATCGTCGAACGCAGAGAATATAAAACGTCAAGCAGCACTGTACGCAATCCAAGTACGAGGGCAGCTCAGCATAAACATCACTGTCTGAACCTTCGTTCTCCCTGCTTTACGGCACGCCGAACACGAAGAGAAAACTTCGCTCGATTTCAGCTTTGGGTCCCAATAAATAGATGGTTATCTGTGTTTCTGTATGTTGTAAACTCAGTGAAGGACAACATTAAGTCCACCTGAGCTGTACGAAAATTGTGATCATGTACTGCCTCATTCACCATTGACAATAAACAATGTGAGCTTACTTGTTTGAAGTGTTTTATTGCCAGTTGAGGCCTCTCGGTCACCTGGCGACATAATGAATATATCTGTAGTCATGTTAGAGTACAGTACACACGAATACCTCCCCGAAAGCGGTAACAAAACGCCCCAAACCAGCGAGCGAGCAGCGCGACCAGCCCTACGAACCGCTACCGTAGCGGCCATATTGCTCACTACGTAATGATGATGATATTAGTTTCGATTGTGCCAGCGCCATCTCTCGGTCGCATACTTTAGTTCACAACGCCACCGCTACGCTTATTTTCGTTGCACTGTGGAAGGTACAGTTTCCCTTCTCTAAGTTTGTATGGGTGTTCTGTGGTTCCGTCACGTAGCCAGCGTGTTGACAGCGGTTGTGTACGGTCACACAAACAACGCGCACAACTGTTGTCGACGGCGGCGACGGTTTGCCCGCGTTCGCACCGAACGCATGAGGCGTTGGTGACGTGTTTATGAAGAACACGCCAACTTTTGCCGTACACCCTATGGCGGTGTACCGTAGCCACTATAAGTCCATTTTCCCTGTGGTCACTAAATAAATGAAAGCCACCGGATGATATATATTCCTCATTCTTAAATAGTTCAAATAACCAATTACACCATCACATCTTAATAGTCATAATTGGAAATACGTAAATGCCACCATAGTACAGCTTCGCTGGTCTTCCATCTTCACCCCAGTGGAAGGGCTGACAGTTTTTCTCTCCAGCTGCTGGGTGCGCTGAAAGTCGTAGGAACCTCGCAACGTTCTTTGGAAGCGTCCGCTATTTAACGATATAGTTTTCGGTATGCTGTATCGTTTGCAGGTTAAGGCATCTGGCAGATGCATAAATAGATTAAGATACAAAAAAAGATAAGGAAGAAAGAACGATGTCTCGTGGCCGGTGATCTAGATGCTTATCTTTTGTTTTCGCCCAATCAACTTTAACATCATCGTGTCTCCTAAACAGACATGAGCGAATGAAACGCTCTGTTAAGTATCGAGATATTATTTCCCAAAGTTTGGGACGAAATACATGGGCGTTCCAGTTACTTTTGTGCTTCAATGTAGAAAACAACATTTCGGTAAAAAAGTAAGTGGAACAACAGCGTATTTTTACGGTGAGTTTGACGGCTCATATCTCGAAACTGGTGTCATTCCGGAAATTCATTCCAAGTGTATACGCCTGAGAAGCTCACCGGCTACAATTTGTTAATTGCGATATGTGTCGTCTAGTAATTAACTGAAAACATAATTAGTTATTTGTGTTAATTAATTGAATGTGTGCTGCGATTTCTCATGCTGCTAATGTCCAACTCATCGAATAACTGAGCTCGGTGGTATGAATTGTACTACCTGCCACGGGAAATTTCAAAAAATTCTGTAAAACATAAAAATGAGCACCCTATATAGTGACAAACTATATTGATTTAAATAAAGACACATACGATACGAATTGTCATTTTCTACCGTCATAATTATTTTGTCACTACGGTGACTATAGCTTTGTGGTCTCTATGGCAGACAGCCATGGGTTCTGTAACGATGCTCGAGCGGGAATGGGCGCGAAGGCTGCGGGAGGCGTTAGCAGCCTCCCGCCGCCTTAGCGCGCATTCCCGCTTCTGCTTATGCCGTCGTTCTTCGTATAGGCATGCTGTTCTTCCTCGGTCCGCACAATACGCGATACACGGCCGGAACGCAACTGAGATAACGTGCCTTTGCAGCGCGTAAAGTCACGAGTCAAAGAGACACACCTATTGACTATTAAAAGCAGCCGGGGCACACCGGCGATACGCGTTTGCTTTGTATCGAGGCTACGGCGTTTTTAGAGGGCCTCTAAACCACCCAGAGGTCAAAATTTAGCTGTGGTGTTGCATTCGTGCACGAGTCCACAACGAACACGTAGCCGCGAGAATTTTTCCAAATGGTGCCGTAATAGCGGAGTTACACGCTTTGATGATCGAAACACGGCCCTCGCTCGTTTCGCTCTTTCCTTCCCTACTCCTCATCGGCTGGTCTCTCCTCCTTGCCGAGTGCTCCTCCAAATGTCACGTGACATACGTCATCGCCAACGCGCTTCTCAAAACAATGTCCACTTCCGGTTAAGGCACGTCCAGCCTAGCGGCAAATATACCGACGGCGAACCGGCCTCCAGCGCCGTAGAACGTCTGCCACGCGAGAAGACCAGCGCACTGCCTGCAGCACGATCGACGGGCCAATCGAAGACCGCGAAGCAGCGCGCTTGCGCCACTGGTGACGCAAACATCGGTTGCAGCTTTTGTTCCAAGAAAAATAATTTCCGCTACATGAAGTGATGCATAAATTCGACATTTTAAGAAAAAGTCAAAGGCCTGCGTGGCACACGCAGCACAGTCACAGCGTAAGCTGGGGAAGCGGCTCAAGAGTAGCTCCAATTTCGGCACCACGCACAACAGGGTCTTCGCGACAAAGTCTGTTCGCCTAGAATCACTTACGCTCTTCCTTTCCAAGCCACCCGACAAACTGACATCGACGAAGCAAATCGACAGCTCCGGATTGCCTGCAAGGCGGCACTCGACCTGCCCGAAAACACGACCACTGACCGTCTTAGCGAGCTGGGCATGATAAATACATACGAAGAACTCGCCGCGGCCACACTCATGTTCAAGCGCGATAGACTAAACGCAACACCCCAGGGGCGCTCCGTGCTAACACGACTACGATACCCCCTAACGCCACAGTTCTGCGGAGACGAGACCACACTTATGCCACCTGATCTACGAGCAAGAATCCATGTGAACCCCATCCCACGTCATATGAACCCTCACTTTCACGTGAAACGGCGACAAGACCGAGCAGCCATCCGGCGCAAAAGGCAGGAGGACGCAGACACATACTTTACTGACGCGGGCTTATACCCCTGAGGTGAGGCAGCGACTCCTACTTATGTGTCTGTCGCGACAAACCGGGGGAGACCGATCGTAGCAGCGTCCGTACGCACGACTTCAAGCGCCACGGTGGAATCCTGTCATGAGTCGGACGTTGGCGGTATACAAAAGAGACGACGACGAAGTTCGCGGAGCGTTCCGAACGGCGCGAGCGCTCGAGGCACGCGAACCGAGGCGTAATCCGCGAGGGAGAAGCGACGGAACTTCATTATCGACGTGGCTCTTGAGCTGGAAGGTCGTCTCGTTAGCCATGCTCTGACGACGGGAGAGCGGAGGACCCGGCCAT
Organism: Dermacentor silvarum; assembly: GCF_013339745.2. NCBI lineage: Eukaryota > Metazoa > Arthropoda > Arachnida > Ixodida > Ixodidae > Dermacentor > Dermacentor silvarum. The sequence goes on along the minus strand of NC_051154.1, from coordinate 328,071,862 downwards.
GAAGTCGTGACGCTAGCAAGGCCCAGGCGTAGCGGTAGTCCTCGGAGACGTCCGGGCGAAGCTCCTGGGAACGGCTGCTGCTGCTCATGGTGGTTCCGGTCTTCTTCTCGAAAATCCCTCTTCCTCAGCCAAGCCCGTTCAACTGATAATCACCGTGCTACCTGGTCGCCATGCCGAACGACGTAAGGCGAAGAACGCGTCGCGAGGCCTAACCCAGCGAGTGACACGTCAGCGGCGGCTACCGGGGCACCAGCCACGTACTCGGCCTGGTCGACGGAACCGCGAGGCGTCGGCATCTACGGCACCCTCAACGCATCGGACGAGCCCGACACGGATTCGACAAGAACTTCAAGACGACGATCTGTAAGAGTCCACGTTTCCGCTTTGCGACGCAGTTAGGCCGGGGCCAGGGTGGCCAGACTTTGGCGAGTAAAGGCTAGGACTGACTTAGAGACTTATAAGGCGGAGCCAGGTTCCGGAAATGATAGTTCTTTTTCAGTAGTGTTGTATTTAGTTAGTCTTGTATTTCTGTACGCAGATCAAAGCGGTATTATCGACGTGGCTCTTGAGCTGGAAGGTTGCCTCGTCAGCTATGCTCTGACGACGGGAGAGCGGAGGACCCGGCCACGAAGTCGTGAGACTGGCAAGGCCCAGGTGTAGCCATAGTCCTCGGAGACGTCCGGACGAAGCTCCTGGGACCGGCCACTGCTGCTCACGGTGGTTCCGGTCTTCTTCTCGAGAATCCTTCTTCCTCGGCCAAGCCCGTTCAACCGATAATCACCGGGGCACCGGGCCGCCTCGCAGAACGTCAGAGGGTGAAGAACACTTCATTAGGCAAGTGACACATAAGCGGCGGCTTCCGGAGCTCAAGCCACGCACTCGGCCAGGTCAACGGAACCGCGAGTCGTCGGCAATTTATGGCATCAGCGACAACCCGAACGAGCAAGACGCGAGGCCTAACCCGGCGAGTGACACGTCAGCGGCGGCTACCGGGGCACCAGCCACGTTCTCGGCCAGGTCGACGGAACCGCGAGGCCTCGGCAGCTGCGGCACCCGCAACGCTTCCGACGAGATCGACGTGGACTCTACAAGAACTTCAAACCGACGTAAGAATCCGCACTTCCCTGATTGCGACGCAGTTAGGCCGAATCCAGGGTGGCCAGACTCTGACGAGTCAGCGCTAGGACTGACTGAGAGACTTTAAGGCGGAGCTAGGCTCCGAAACTGAGATAGTTCTGTTTAAGTAGTTTGTAGTTAATCTGAGTTTGTTGTTTGAGTTCGAGTGAAGACTTTTGTTGAATTATAATTTTAGTTTAGTGTTCCGCGTGCTTTTACCGTCCCTGTACATATTAAATCCTTGTTTGCTGTGCTGCCAGTCGTGTCTCCTCCATCGAGAGTAGCGCACGTACGCAACTCTCCGGCTCCCAACCAAGTAGAAGGTGACAAATCCGCGGCCATAGCCCTAGCCATCCGAGACGCTGAGGCCAAGATCCAGTCGGCTTATATACTCACAGACTCGCAGAGACGCCTGCCGGATCTTCCTTCAGGGAGTTCTACCGGCCGGGGACCCTCGCATACTAGGACCAAGCCTCCAAATGGACCGCGGGATAACCTGGTGTCCGCGCACACCGGAGTGGAAGGCAACGATCGGGCAGATCGTCTGGCCCGAGGTATAGCAGGCCGAGCCGCGATACATACCGCTCGAACGGAAGCCTCTCCGACACCTGGCAGCACACCGAGAGACATACTTGAGGCACAACGACTAAGAACGACGAACCAAAGCTCCACCAAACCCCAAGCTCAACAGGCGACAGGCGAGGGACTGGCGCCAAATACAAACACCTACCCACACTTACAGACTCCACAAAATATTTCCCAACAAACACAGCGACAGATATCCATGGTGCGACTCCACCCCGACACTAGAACACATCACTTACCAATGCACGCAGTGTCCGGCAGACGCCGTATCGCTGCTACTTAACGATCGATACACTTAGCAATTGGTCGTGTAAGGCGCGACTCTCCGAACCGGACTTTGGAAGCCAATTGGCGACCCTCGACCATGCCCGGGGAGCCGCAATTGCCAGTGGGGCCCTGGAAGAGGGGTTCCACCCACAGTAACCAAGCACGATCTTTATTTTCAATAAAGTTGTTTCTCTCTGTCTTCGCCTAGTTTCGACGAGAACGATCTGAACTGTCCGCCCGGCGTCGACGGCGAGCTGCGGCTTGTAATGGTTTCTGCACAGCAGTCAGTTGAGCCCGATGATGCCTAGTTGTAGCCGCGCACGTAGCTCTACGATTCGTTTTTTCAGCAGTGGTTCGTACCATGCGAGGAGACGCCATAACGTGTACCGAAGAGGTATCCAGAATACGTGGCGCACATCTCACATTGAAATCGCGTTGATTGCGCGCCTCGTCTGAATCACATCTCGTCGTCTGCGCCTACGCATGATGCGTTTGCAGGCACCTTAACTAGATGGCACCGCCATACTAACGGAGGCTGGGGATCGCGTTGTTTTATTGCGCGCCTCGTCTTAATCGCATTTCGTCGTCTGCGCCTGCGCACGTTGCGTTTGCAGGCGCCTTACCTAGATGGCGCCACCGTACAGGCAGAGGCTCGGCTCGTCTGCGCTTGCGCGCCGGCCTAGCGAGCGTTTATAGAGCATTTTTCGGCTGCCCGATAGCAAGCGCTTGCGTGGCTCAGTGGTAGATTATCTGGCTTCCACGCAGCGGGCGCGGTTTCGATCCCGGCGGGAACCGATAACTTTTTTCGCATTTCCGGTGATAGCGGTTATGGCACGGCTATGTCAGCTGGTATTGGGGGCGAAGAGTTATGGAGTCGCCATCTGTCGGAAACGCCTCGCTTGCGTAGTAAGAGGCATAACGCGGTGCGCTCCTCATAGGTTTGGCTGTCGGCGCTAAATAAAAAAACATCATGCGGGAGCTCTCCTGGCCATTTCTGTAAGTATAGACCTTTTCACAAACCGACGTTTGAGTAGCGCCATTGCACGACACGGACGACGTCTAGGGTCAGAATAAGTTATGCCGCCATTTTGGACTGTGAGCCTTTGCCAGAGCAGGCCGTCCGCTCTTCGGTTGTGTGATCTTCACCGAGCATTATTTCGATTGTTTTCTTCCGCTTCGCTTGCCTTGTGCCGCTTGACTTGTGACATGTTGCACGTGCTCGCGTGAGCGCTCAGTGTGAAGTACAATGGCAACAGCAAGCCCATCCAGTGGATGCCGCGTTTCGTCGTCGTCAAGACCTTCCGTGCTAATCAGTGGTATTTTTCATTGTTATTGCGGGGCACATGTGATTGTAGCCGTCGATTGAATCTGATCACCATTACGTTTCGCGGTTGAGGGTTACCTGATTTAGCGAAAGCAAGCGCGCATGTAGACGTAGAACCAGGCGCCGGCGGCCCACCGGCGCGTGTCAGTGGTTGGTAGATATGTGGTGGTTACTCTATAAGCTTCTGACACAAATCAACAGCTCAATCATGCAAAATTTATTGAATCTGGTGCAGCGCAGGGTGCTTATAACCAAATGTCAAATCATAAGCGTGGCACTCGAGCAGCGCGGTGCCTGCAGTGAACCGACGCGCGACAGATGCCAGCGCAACCGATACTGCCCAGGTACTATATTTCGAAATTACCTTTATGTGCAGGGCCGCGCAGGGCCCGTGTGAAAGCCGAGACAATGTTTTAGTGGACACAGGGGCTGCATACATCTTTCATAGGACACGATTTTTCGAGATCGTTGTGAAGTGTATTAGCCGACTAGTTCTCTCGCAGATTGCTTAAATTTCTCTTATACCTGGGTCACGCGGCCACTTTCGGAATCACGCGGTCACGCGGCCACAATCGGAATATTGGACCGCGGTTGGCTCCCTTCCGCAGATTGAGCAAATAAGCCCATTGCTACCGAGAAATTCGATCTAGATCGGGATCGATCACGATCAAAAGTGTGCCTTGTGACCCCCCCCCCCCCCCCCGTATTAGGCACTGGAATGAAGTCGTGTTTGAAAGAATAGCAAATGTAGCCTCTGCCACTACATACGAGAAAAAATTGCATCGAATAGCTGACAATTCTCGCAACCTATTGGGGAGTGTGCCGAGAAGGGTTTACCAAAATGCGTTGTTTAACTGATGTGTGCATTGATTCATATGAGACTGAAATGCTAAGTTCTCAGACGATGCAGGAAACTGGTGAAGCGTGAACATACCACATCGGCAGTGCTCTCGCGGAGTGCTTTGTTGTGGACACACTATAGTCCTCAAAATCGTTCTTTTCCGCTGGTTGTTTGTGCACTCATAAACTGCACAGTGCTGGTCTGTAGACTTTTTTTGAGTATGTGCCATTATTTACGAGCGATAGTTATTCGCGACAAAAATATACGGAAACATCGAAGGATAGCTACCACTCCGCAACGCAAGCGCAAGGCAAGTTCACATGCAGTCCAGACCAAACAGGCAAGACTGACACATACTCTCGACGCGAGACCATCAGTAGCACCCTCGTGAAAACGTCTATACTCTCCAAACGAGGGAAGTTTCTTACTGTTAAAATAATAATCTTGGGCAAACAGAAGGCGCAGAATAGTTTACAGGCGATCTCTAGCTCTTTACCGAACGCGTAATGTGAACGCCCATTGCGCGCGGTCGACGCGATGGAGTCCCCCGAAGGAGCTTCTTGCGTGAAAGGTAGGCAATCGCTGAGAGCTGACTATGTGAAATATGTTCTTATAGTGTGTTGTCTGTATAACCAAATGGAGCATGACAGAATGAAGCCTCAATGCAACGATTGCACTATTTCGTAGCGACCGACTGCGCGTCTGCATGCGAGCGCGTTTTCGACTGGTGCCGTGAGCTTTAGGCCGCAGTATATGAACATTTCACAGTACACAAGCAACCATTGTTGCGTGGACGCTTTCAGAGCTGTTCAAAAATATTTCGTTATAACTAGGGACTTCGACGCTATACGGCGACTTGTGAGGCGCTATCGCGACGATTCAATCATTTTTTTCTTCTAATTTCTTGGACGTTTCAATATCGTTATTTCTCAAGTTGTCAGGCAGTGTATGTTTATCGGGCTTCTCAGCGAGGAATTTCCCGCTGCTTATTTTTGTTAATCCAGTGCATTTATTGTTTGGTGCTAACACAAACATGACCATATGTCATGCTTTTTTTAATGTGCTTCTTGCTGTTCCCTTTCCATTCTGGTGAACATGCCAGTGTCTAGCATCAACAAGTTCATAGACCAAATCTTCATGACATTAACCGGGCAGCGCGCGGGCGAGCTTCTCAGTGCGCGCTTTCTGCTACTCACCGAACATCGCAGCCCCAACGCCGTAGCAGAAATCTTCCTCGCGAAAGTGCTTACTACGCACCCGAGTTGTAGCCTATGGCTGCTTGCTGGTTCTTAGTTTCGCAATCCAAGCTATACGCAGCTTTTTGGCCTTCGGGTACGTGTGAAGGCTAACAGGGCGCTCCGTTGCGTGCGCGTCCGGCACTGCGGTACCGAGCAATACCCTACCATGTCGAATGCCTTCAAAGGCAGCCACTACCTATTATAGTGCTTTCAAGTGTTGTCAAGCAGACACCCTAAGCGTGAAAACATCCCCATTGAATTAATCAGAACCGTAGCGCAGGTGGGACAAAACTTTTGCTTTCACCTCGCTTCGGCTCTTCCGAAACAGACGGCGCGGTCGCTGTGCCCACGTGATCCCCCATACCACGTCACGCCGACGGTAGCGCCAGCTTTTCCAGTGGTAGAGCTCGCCCCCAATACCCCCTAGGTAAACGGGAATTGCATCACGAGCGCCAGTTTCTCCCCTGGTGCTTGGTAGGCCATGCTTCTGATAAAACAATGTAAAAAATAAAGCCTGCTGTTATGACAACGGTTTTACTGATGTGCAGGGGGAGACGGCCATCCCACTTATCCATAGCGCGTGGCTACTGCGTTTCGCTAGGAGTGTAACGGGCAGTGAAATGTGCTTTATTTTGCAATTTTATTCGCAACTTTTGTACAGCAATAGATACAATACCCAAACGAATATTGCAGACCTGAGTATTTCGCATCTACAGTACAAAGTGCACAATCTATAGGCGCATATAAATAAAGCTTCTTAGAATTTCTGAATAGCAAAAGGCATATTTTTTACTTCGCATGAGACAATCTTACCAACGCAAATCATTTGTCGCAGCAGTTATCTGTGATTACTCATGGAAAAAAAATATCATTAAGCGAGACCGGTTGAAATACTGAAGGCAGCACATTTCGCATACTCAAACACAGGCGAGGTGGAGTTGTCCGTGCTGGAGCTGTGGTCTGGAAAAATTGGAAATAATATAAGTTTTATGCTTACACACACCGCAATTGCAGGAACAAATTTCAGCACTGTTTCCATAAAACAGTGTTTTTAATTCATGTACGTCAGCTCATATTATATTTTGTTGTGGGATTTATGCTAAAAATATGGCACAAAACTTTAACAATCCAAATGTTTATTTTAGCTGCTACTATATTGAAGTAACAGATTTGGTAATGCTACTTTTTCAACAGCTGTCTGAAACACTGATCAGTTTCTTACAGCTAAATTATATTGATCACTGAATTTATTATTCACTTGTCAATAAGGTACAGGCATTAGTTCGTTCAACCTTTTGGTATACTCCTTGTCTTCCTAGTTCTGCAGAATGCCTATTACTGGAAGACGATCTTCCAAAAGTTGTAAGCCACTAGTCAACGGTCTATGAGGATTTCGTTTACTATATAAGAATTTGTTTTGCACAGGGGGAACAATACATTGCGGGAACACCGGAGCGCGTGGCTCGCTCAGCGCCTACGTAAGCACCTTCGTACACATTGCGTGCCAGCGCGACTTGACCCGAAGGTAAATTTCTTCGATCTGAACAAAATCTGCTCGTCCGATTAGTTCTCAGTTAACAACCGCGAACAATGCACATCGCAGATGAATGTTCGATAATTAAGAACAGACAAGCAGGCGTTTTCTTTTTCTTTTCTTTTCTTTCCGCGACACGTTTCGCCGCACAGCGTAAAATGCGCCCGGCGTCGTTGCAGTCAACGCGAAGAAAACAGAGCTTGGAGTGCTTTCTGCGCTAGCGCTGCGCTCCTTCAATTGGTTTCCGCACCTTGTGAAGCTCTAGGAGACTTACAATGTCTAACCAAGAACAGGCAAGTCTCTATCTAATACCCCTGACACACGGGCAAAAGTAAAGTCCTTTGCAGGAAACCCCTTTTGTTACCCCGAAGGACCCTTTTGCGCCGATGACACGCCGATGACACACGGCTTCGCACTAACTTTTTTAGGTGGTTCCTCAAATGAATGCCGCAAAAAAGCGCTGTTCGTTATAGCAGCAAGATAGAAAACATTTAGAAAAAGCTGCGTATGTAGATTACATTTAGTGACTGTAGGACTTAAAATTTTTTTATGATTTTGATGGCTTATAAATGTATATATTCGGAATTGAACATGGCGGCGCTAGCGACGATGTGCGAGTGTTTGAGAGTATAGCTAGAGTAAATCTTCACTGTTGGACAAATCACATTACCGCTAAAATTAAAACATTTTCCAAGGTTAAAAAATACTTACAGCGCACCATAATTTTGTAACAGGCTTCAACTTCCATTGATGAGTTGGGCACGCTGTATGCGAGAGTACACCTTTCCGCTCGAAAAGTAGATGCCCGATCTCCCGCAAAGGAACTTTGCCATATGCTCCTTTGTCGTGTATCACTGCGCTTGAACGCCTTTCCGGTAGATGTCCCCTTACCTAAAGGACTTTAGAGTGTCCCTGTGTCAGGGGTATTAACCCCTTCGTCCGTGCAGCAAGCATTCAAGGATCTTCAGCAAAGTTACCACTTTATTCCATAAAGCGAACAGCAGTCGCCGAGATTTAATCAAACGCAATTTCCGTCAGCGGGTCAGCTTGTACTCACTCGTTTCAGGAGCTGCTGTCAATAGGTAGCTTCAATGTATTTAGACACCACAGAGAAATGTACCACGTACGGAATACCCTTCCTTTCGTCTTACAGCCGTTTCGACAAGGTTAGCGGCTATTCGCTATAACAACTCTATAAAAAGCGTGATTACCTTTCATTCTCTTGGAAGCGGAAAAAAAGTGGCGCTGCTGTTCCTTCCCGTGCTGGTAAACCACAGAGCCGCGCGGAACATCTTGTGGCCTTTCTTCTGTTTTTCCTGCATCGCTGGAGCCACTGACCTACACAGAAATAAAATGTTGCCGCGCACAGCAGAATGCAAAGGCGTGCACGTGTGCAGAGGAGCAGAGAGCGGCAGGAGCAGACCAACGGAATGGCAGCCGAAGCGGTGATAGCGAAATCGCCGCCCGTTGGGGCAACAAGTGAAGCGACTAAATAAAGATATAGCATGCTAAAAATAGCCTAAACACATTTAATTTCAACATACAAATGGATCAGTTTACTTTATTGCTATGTTGGTTGAAAAGATAGAGCCACATATGCAGAAGTTACTGAATTTTCTTTTGGCTACCAGCGTCATGGCGATGCTTTATAGCCAATACCGAAACTAGCGCCACTGTCCACCGCCTGGTTACGGTCCCCAACGGCGGCGACGGAGGCGGCGGCGGTGGCGGACACCATCGCGAACCGAAACGGATATTAGAATGAGCCCATCATAGCGCTGTAAAACGATATTTACGCAGTCTAACATTAAATAGAAACGAGAGCTCCGACACTTGTCGAGCTGAGCTGCAGTGCACGGCTACCGACGGCAGACGACCGTCTCGGCTGTGCTCACATCGCAGCCGATGGCGCCGCTGACATCTGCGTATTTTCTTTGAGTAAAATTATTACAAAGAGCGACAACAACGCTGAGAACATACTGCGGCTTCTGAGCATCGGCGATTCATTCCGAAGCGCCATCCGCTTTAGCTTTGAAGTGAACCGGAGAAAGCCTAGCGACGATAACGGCGCCGTCGAGCGATCAGCGGTGGTGAGGCTGCCGCACAAATGGGTCCCGGTCGCGACGTTACAATTGCTAGTAGGTTCAGCGTGGGCGTGGCACTGCGGGTCACGTGACTTGCGCTTAACACGTGTTCTCATGTTAATCGTGGGGCTCCTAGGTGCCTAGGGACATTATTGCTTAGGGACTTTGGAAGCACTGGTCTGCCACGAGACGGTTTTTGGAGTGACCGCCAGTCATTTGTCCGCAGGCGCGAGGACAATCGGGTGCGAGAGATAAAATTGGTCCCGCTCTTGCGCAAGCGGAAACATGCTCGCGTTTGTACCCCGGTGCCGCGGCGGAAGCCGCGGTGCCGGGCGCCGACGCGAAGCGGTGGTCATTGGGGTGTTGCGCAGCGCAGCGTAGCAACACCCTGAATAAAAAAATACTGATCCAGTCAGGTAGACTGCTCCCTTCTTCATAGTGAGATTATATTGGGATCATCAAAACAGTGATGCGTTTATTTAGGAATACCATCGCTTGTCCTCGCGCCTTCAAGAGAGAAACGATGGTATTCCTAAATAAACGCATCACTGTTTTGATGATCGAAATATATCTCACTATCAGGGAGGGAGCAGCTGACTGGAGCAGTATTTTTTTATTTGGGGTGTTGCTACGCGGCGCTCAGCAACACCCCAACGACCGCCGCTGCGCATCGGCACCCGGCACCGCGGCTTCCGCCACGGCACCGGGCAACAAACGCGAACAGTATCCGCTTGTTTACACCGCCACAGTTCACCGAGATCAAAAGCCATCATGCCGCACCACCAGTACTGCAAGGATTTCCGCCACTAGAACAAACGCTACAATAATAAAGCGTGGCCGGCGTGGGCCAGACACCGCCAGACATTCAACGAGCCCTAACCGATTCGCTTCCTACGGAAGTAGGAGCTGCGCTCGGCAAGGTCGCTGCGCCCGATCCCGGAGATAAGAGAGCAACGCTCAGTAACTAGCAGTCGACGCGCGGCTGCACAGACCATGCAGTGCCTCAACAGTGCGTAAGCGATTATGTCCCTTCTCACCTAGGTGCTCCACGACTGCCATGACAACACGTGTTAAGCGGAAGGCACGTGACCCGCAGTGCCACGCCCCCGCTGTACCTACTAGCAACTGTAAAGTCGCGTCCCGGTCTCAGCTCTACTGTACGGCAAGGAAATCTCGCCGTTCGCGAGCAAAACCGCCGTCGAACGGCGGCCCGCGAATGGCAAACGACGTGCGGCGAGTTACCGTGCTGGTAACGTCGACGGGCCTTACCCGCGACCACGGTGAAAGATATATACACTTTAGATGAGGGCACTCGCGTGACGCGATCGACCAGATAAAGTAGGAAAGGCGCGCGCCGATCAGCCCAGTGACGGCAGCGGATACCTATCGGCTGTACGACGCAACTTCAAGACAGGAAAGGTTTTTATTGGTTGAATCTCCCGTTGGTGTAGGAACCGCCGCTTCGCAGGAAATCCGAAAGTATTGAGTGGCGCCCGAAAGTAGGTCACGGGGTTGAGGGGACAGCGTGGGGGGAGGGCATGAGCGCGTTCCTTATCCGTGCAAGCTCTCCGCCTGCGTTCTAAATGAAGGTGCGTCGTTCCGCCGATAGGTATCCGCTGCGGTCACTGGGCTGACAGACGCGCGCCGTCGCTGCTTTAACTGATCAATCGCGGCTCGCAAGCAAGCCGAGCCTAAAAGCCTAAAAGCAGCGGAGCTATACGCAGCTTCATGCCGCCCGCTAGAGGGCAATACAACACTCCCTGGCTCCAAGGGAACGCGCATACTACTTATCTACTGTAGTAACTTTTCTGGTGCACTATACGTCTACTTGTCTATGTGGCTGTAGACTTAGACGTTATCAACGGGATCAGCCGGCCGTGAGCGGCGGATGGTAATGCTAGTATAGAATGAAGCATAACGCATCGCTACAAAGTACCGGCCATGGTGTGATCAGACAAGGCGACGCTATGAATGATGTGCGATAACGTCTCCGTGGTCTTCGCTGGGTTCGTCGGCCTGAAAATCTGTCTGCTTGGCTGCTGCTTGGTAAAAACGCTTTCATTAAGTTCTTTTTTTCTCTTTGTTACTTGCAAATTGCTTATGTATTTGTCACTTCAGCCGTAAGTTGACATTTGCCGCATTGTGCTGTTCGGCGCAGAGAGCTTTTTTTGTGTTCTTCACTTCGCGCATGATGTTCGTGGATTGCTTAACATTAAGTAAGAAACAGCAATTTGGAATGCTGCTCAGCACGTTTGCGAGAGAATTGTTTCTTGGCGCGAGAAAGTGAGTCGGCACACGCCGGTACACGTAGTCTGAATTCAAGGCATGTGTGTGCAATTGTGTGAAAAATGCAGTTATGCTTATGATCGTTATTTGTGGCCTTCGCAGATTGCTTGAAGCCTTTGTTACGAGCGCAATTAGAGACAACTTGTGAATTGATAAGAACGTTTGTAAGCTGTGGCTACGACGTATCCTGAATAAACACTTCTGCCTCAGTAGCACATGAATGACGATGTTTAATGACATTTACTGTTTTGTGGTGTTTTTCATAATATAATGCCTCTTTATTCCTTCTGTGAAATTTATTCTCAACATATGGCAGCTGTATTGGCATAATTTGATTGTGCAGTGCACCCATCTTTTTGTGCTTGCGTTCATCGAACGTTGCGAAAAAGAAAGTGTGCATGTGGTTATTAAGAATATGACTTGAAAATAAAGTTTCGTCTCTTCGAACACTTGTCACGTTTATTTAAAATGTTTTCATAAACACAAAGCGTCCTCGCGTGCCTGCTGCTCTGGCGGTACAGTTTACACGAAGCTTCTCGATGCATGCAAGCAACGCGTTAAAAAAATCAAAATATAGCCTCCGGGACGAGCACTCGCATTGAAGCAATCTTGGAGACCGTGTAATTTTTCTACTCACTGGAGTCGACGCATATCAAGCGAAGTCCTCCAAGATCAACTCCTGGCCGTCCGGAGAGGCCACGACATCGCGAAAGCCTTTGGCCTACCGGTGCCTACGTGGGTGGAGCCACCGACTTAGCCGGGGGGCTTTTGCCCTCGGACACTAGTTTCCCTGGACCAAAATAAAGTTCTTGCCATGCCATGCCAGAAAATAGCTTTCGAGATTAGTTTTCCTGCGGTCCCAATCTCTGAGTGTGTGTAGATTCCACACACCCGCTAGGTGTGCTGCTAACACGAATCAGCTAAAGTCCCTTGATAATTTGAAAGTACCGACATTCTGTGAACTCTGCCGCCGCGCCAAAAACCCTCGCACACCCTCCTCTTCCGCTTCTCGAATCGGTGCTTTTCTGAGCGATGATTGGCCCCTCGGGCCGTTGCCCGGGAAACGCGGGCGAAATGACACTTTGCTTGTGTTTTCATTTTTCGTCGGCGCCATTAGCAGGCCGCCTCCCTCTGTTGCGATCCAAGCTAGCACTACCAAAACGCTAGCGCTCTTATGATTTTTAGCGTCATGTGAGGATGGAGTCAGAGGAATGCCTTTTCACGCGAGCCTTCACTCTGTACAGGTGATCTACAAACAAGGGGAGGGATCTAAGGCTCTCCTGATGATATGCACGTGAAGGAAACCGTCCGTCGGCGAAACCAAGGCAATCATAGGGGAGTTTTTTTCTTATTAAGTTGTGGTGTTAAATACTTCGAAATTGATTGTCTAATCATTCATGAAAGAAATAATTCATTAGAAAGTAGAAGAAAAAATGTCGCAGTATCGCCCGAAAGGTGAAGCATGAATTGCGATAGCAAATTAGTAGAGAGCTATTCGGAGTAGGGATAGTAGTTTGATCGGCTGCATAAACTTGGGCACATTCGCTTACTAACTTAATTAACAAGCGTGGTGTCAGCGCACAAGCAAACATGAATAGATCACACTGAATGACTGCAGACAACGACTGTCAAAACGGTGGCAGCTAGCGCAGCCGCCGCAGCGGGCGAAGGTTCGCGCGGTCATCGGTTCAACGGAAACTGAGTGGCGAATGCACATCGCATAGAAAGGTCAGAGCCGTGTGGAGATAAGAGACGGTGTCGGCGACCGCCACCGCCGGGCAAAGTGCAGAGGAGTTGTGCAGAGGAGAAGTTGTTGGCAGAGGAAAAGCTGCACCCCCTCCCTCCCGCGCTGCCTTCCCGCTTTCTTGCTTTCGCGTGGGAGATTAAGTGGCCAGTTCTCCTTGCGCCCGGTTGCAAGATAAGCATTTGGTGAAGCATCACAGCATCGTCCCGCCTCCCTCCCTCCCTCCCATACCCCCACGGCCTTTCGCGCGGCGGTCGAGTTTGCTTTCCGCCGTGCGTTCGCACTCCGCGATAGAGCGCGTCCCCCGCGCGCTTTCACTCGCGCATACGGCTCGCGGCGACGATTTTATCGCCCTTGGACTTTATACGGAACCTCGCGGCGACGGCGACGGCGACGCCGACGGCAGAAATCCGGTTGAAGTGTGCATATAATTGCTATTGCAATAAAAAACAACCATGCGCCGCCGGTGGGATCCGACCCACGACTTCCGAATTTCGCGTCCAGTGCACTGCCAACTGAGCTACGGCGATGGCTGTCCAATCTTCAACTTTTCTGGTATTTATGTGTAGTGTAAGCTAATCTTGAGAGTGTTGACGAGCGCCACCCTCCGCCATAGCGACGGTCGTAGTGCGTCCTGTATTACTGCGGGTGTCACGTGGACCATGGTGGAACCTTCTAGTCAATTATTTCTTTTATAAATGATTATACAATCAATTTAGAAGAATTTATCACCACAACTTAAGAAAAAAGTAGAAACACTCCCCTATGCTTGCCTTGGTTTCGCCGACTGCTGGTTTCCTTCACAGGTGAACTGAGTTATACATATATACAATGAGATATATGTTGAAAAATATTTCCAGGTATTTCCAGGTTGTTTCGACACGGGTATGTGAAGGTCTCCTAAAGTGCCATCGAGGGACTAGCCTAGATGCTTGATCCAGAGAACGTAATATTTCTATAACTTAATCTAATTATCCGTTGGTGCGAATAATCATCCAGAGATTTCAAGTCAAACCCCTTGGCCAGGCCACGTCTCCAAATAGTCGGTAAGGTTGTCTCTGAATGAAATCTCTGTGATCATGAAATAAAAATGTTAGTCTTTCAAGCAGCTGTGTTTTTTTTATTGAAGAAGTAATAAAGCCGTGGCATGGAACTAACTCCAAGGCACCAAGAAACTATCCTGCCTCTAAAACTACTCGGGAGCAGCTTCATAAACAACAGCATTTCTGCGAAAATCCTGTACTAGATAAAATGTGCATTTAGCATAACGTCAGTGGGCTGAAAAATATTCAGGAATGTACAAATATATAACGCAAATATTCTACCATTAAAACTGTGCGTTATTAATACGACCAGTATTAAAATGCTAAAGCCTATGTGGGCTATAATACTACGCTGTTATTGTTCATGCTACAAGCGTTCAAGCTTAACGCTTTCACTGCGCAAACGAGATGATTAGGGCGCTCATGGTAGTGTCAAGCATGTCCCACTACTTTCTCGCGTTCTTGTTTTATAGTAGGACGTCAAAAAACGTTAACTTAGGGGCGCTCGCGGGCGCCAGCCAACGGACGGGGCCGTCGCCCGCACGGCGGCCTTCTTCGCCTGCCGTGCGCAGAACGCGCAGCCGGCTGAGCGAGGATATCAAGGAGGAGAGCACGGGAGTGGAGGAGAGTTTCGCTACTTTCTATATTTAGGGGCTTTACCCCCGTATTCCCAAACGCACCTCGACTCGACCCTCCACTCGAAATGCTCCTTGAGGGCGGCTTTTCAATTCACAAATCTCCCTCCAGTCGAAACGCGCCTTGAGCGAAGGAAAGCTCGAGCGTTTTACTCGAGAATCTCAAGGTAGCCCGGCAGGTACCTTGAATCGCTCCTTGAGTGAAGTTAGTGCGCAAACATGGCTGCGTTGTGATCTGTCACTCGCCTCGTCGGCTTTTTCAGATGGACGCCAGTTGCCTCCGCAGCTTTTCTTTCCTTAACGACGCTGCGCATCCTCAAGGGCATCGTTTTACGAACCGGTGCAATCCTCTGGAGCGCTTCGGCAACGGAGTAATTCTACTGTGGCACCGAGACAGATCGTCCGTCCTGTCAAGAAGACTGCCAGCTAGTGCAGTGACCTGTCGTCTTATTCCGTGCATGAGCCAGTTGATAACCTGCATACGTGTATTCTTCGTGCAAGTGCTCTAAAACTACTATCAGCGCCAGTGCCGTGTTTCTCGCGGGTTATCATACAAAGCAGCATCATTTGAAGCGCGGCACGATACATAACTGCGGCGGACTTCGAACCTATAAAAAGAAAACAACTGCGAAGGTTCCTGCCGTTAGTGGGTGTATTGCCTGTGTGCTCGATTGCTGGATACGGGTATGGCTGCGCGATCGAGGGCCGGAATTCACTCCGCCTGAGAGGTTTGTACTCGGGTGCATCACTTACTACGCAATTTCCAAGGACGGCGAAGCGCACCACCGCAACGCAACGCAAGCTTCTCTAAAAACGACCAGGTGCGTTCACTTTTCTATTTCTCTATAATTTCATGCAGTTAGTTGCTCTAGGGAAAACAAAAAGTATACTGTATTTTTGCGTGGGACGTGTGGCAGTAGCTGCTATTTACAGTCGTTAGCAATAATTACGTGAGCCTTGCTTCAAAACATTCAGTTTAATTAGGTTATGCTTATGAAAATCCAAGCCCAACGAGGAAGTGAGCAACCATGAAATGGTTTTCATAATTATACTTGCACCTATACAGAGGGAATGTAATGTTTTATTCCAATACAAAACATTGAATAACAATACAAGAGAGGATAGTTTTTGTACCATGTTACCATGTTATACATACTGAGAACGCTGCAAAGACTGCCAGAACCATCTCACCATTCATTGTTGCCAAATGCCTCACGGACGCAATGGGTAGTGGCTACAAAGTGACAAAAATGCCTAGCGGCGACCTCCTGCTTGAGGTACGTGATAAGCTGCAGTATGGAAAGATTTCAAGTCTGGTTGCATTTGGTGATGCTCAAATCACGGTGACACCACATCGATCACTGAATACGTGCAAGGGAGTGATATCAGACGATGACCTAATGAACTTGAGTGAAGAAGAACTTCTTGAGGGCTTGAAAGACCAGAACGTCATCCAAGTACATAGAATAAAGATTAAACGGGAGAACAAAGAAATTCCAACCAAACACCTGGTACTGACTTTTGGCACAAGTGAACTTCCCGAGATAATCGAGGCTGGATATGTAAAGATACGAGTAAGGGCGTACATCCCTAACCCACGCAGATGCTTCAAATGTCAAAGGTATGGTCACGGTTCGCAAAGCTGCCGAGGCCGACAAACCTGTGCCAAGTGTGGTGAACAAGATCATCCCTCAGATAACTGTAACATTCAACATTCAAAACATTCAGTTTAATTAGGTTATGCTTATGAAAATCCAAGCCCAACGAGGAAGTGAGCAACCATGAAATGGTTTTCATAATTATACTTGCACCTATATCGAGGGAATGTAATGTTTTATTCCAATACAAAACATTGAATAACAATACAAGAGAGGATAGTTTTTGTACCATGTTACCATGTTATACATACTGAGAACGCTGCAAAGACTGCCAGAACCATCTCACCATTCATTGTTGCCAAATGCCTCACGGACGCAATGGGTAGTGGCTACAAAGTGACAAAAATGCCTAGCGGCGACCTCCTGCTTGAGGTACGTGATAAGCTGCAGTATGGAAAGATTTCAAGTCTGGTTGCATTTGGTGATGCTCAAATCACGGTGACACCACATCGATCACTGAATACGTGCAAGGGAGTGATATCAGACGATGACCTAATGAACTTGAGTGAAGAAGAACTTCTTGAGGGCTTGAAAGACCAGAACGTCATCCAAGTACATAGAATAAAGATTAAACGGGAGAACAAAGAAATTCCAACCAAACACCTGGTACTGACTTTTGGCACAAGTGAACTTCCCGAGATAATCGAGGCTGGATATGTAAAGATACGAGTAAGGGCGTACATCCCTAACCCACGAAGATGCTTCAAATGTCAAAGGTATGGTCACGGTTCGCAAAGCTGCCGAGGCCGACAAACCTGTGCCAAGTGTGGTGAACAAGATCATCCCTCAGATAACTGTAACCTTGCACTCCATTGCGTGAACTGCGACGGCGAACACGCCGCGTATTCCCACTCTTGTCCGACATGGAAAAAGGAAAAAGAGATTGTGATTATCAAATTAAAGGAGAACATTTCCTTCCGAGAAGCGCGCAAGCGCGTTTCTTCATAGTGCAGGGTATGCTGGTGCGGCGCGAAAGGGGGCAACGCTGCCGCAGACTCCGGCATCGGCCGGGCCCACAACGAGTGTGGCCACGGCTGTGCCACCAGCCCCCCAGGCGACAGCAGCCAGTGCTGCTGCGCCGTCTCTGAAGGAGGGCCCATCGACCTCTGGGTTGGTGGCCTCCAAGGCTCTGTTTTTCGAGGCAAGGCCTGCCCCGAAAACACCCCGCTCAAGTGAGCGGAAGTCCAGCGGCTCCCAGGAGTCGATGCACACAACTCCGATCCAGACGGCGCAGTCAGCGCCTCAGGAGCGCCGCGATCCTCGTGACCGCTCCAAAAGCAAAACGCGCATCACGGCTACCGGAAAGGGTCCTGTGAGCTAATCTTTCCTTTCCAGAACACACAGTACGTAACTCTCTCAAAATGGGTACACAAATTATACAGTGGAATGTGAGAGGTTTTCTCCACAATCTTGATGACATAACAGAACTCTTACACAACCTTAACCCAAAGGTACTGTGTGCACAGGAAACACATTTAAAAGCTACAGAGACAAATTTTCTCCGGTCATATGCTATTTTTCGCAAAGACCGTGACGAGGCTAACACCTCATCCGGTGGTGTAGCTATAATTGTCGACAAGACTGTTGCTTGCCAAAACTTGCCCCTCCGGACGTCCCTCGAGGCAGTTGCAGTGCGAGCAATTTTTTTTAACAAATTGGTTGCCGTCTGCTCCATCTACATACCTCCGAATTATCACCTGAGCAAAACAGAATTTTATGGCCTTATTAAACAACTTCCTGAACCCTTTCTTGTCGTCGGAGACTTTAATGCTCATAACAGTCTTTGGGGAGATTCCCGGACTGATTTGAGGAGTCGACTTATCGAAAGCTTTCTTGTGACTTCTGGTGTATGCCTATTTAATAAGAAAGCACCTACTTACTATAACGTTCCGCATAATTCATATTCATCGATAGATTTAGCGCTTGGATCTTCCACAATTCTTCCTTACTTAGAATGGAATGTAATACAAAATCCGTTTGGGAGTGACCACTTCCCGGTTACTCTTAACCTACTAACACAACACGACATTCCACCACTTGTCCCTTGTTGGAAACTTAACTCGGCTAATTGGAAGCATTTTAAAGAATCTGCTTACTTATCACACGATTTTATACGTGAATTTAGCATAGATGATGCCGTATCATATTTTACTGCTTTTATTATTGGTGCAGCGGAAAAGTTTATTCCACAAACAAACGGCCAATCATGTAAGAGACGTGTTCCTTGGTCGAATGAAGACTGCAGAGATGCACGAAAGAGACAAAATAAGGCATGGGGTAGACTGCGCCGATATCCAACGGCGGAAAATCTCATTGCATTTAAACATATAAAGTCACAAGGAAGGCGCACGAGACGGCAGGCTAGGAGAGCAAGCTGGGAGAGGTTTCTCTCAGGCATCAATTCCTACACCCAGGAGGCTAAAGTTTGGAATGGGCTGAGAAGGCTAAAAGGGCAGCAGATCAACCAATTACCTTTGGTCGATGACCAAGGGCATACCTTGGAAAACCAGGCCGACGCCCTTGGCTTACACTTCGAGCGTGTATCAAGCTCCCTAAATTACTCAGAATCATGCTTGCCATATGTTTCATATCCTCCTTCTCTCATCATCGTCACCCATCATGCGCCTCTTTCTTCCCTCTTTCTTCCCTCTTTCTTTCCCTCTTCCCCTTCCCCCAACGCAGAGTAGCTGGCTAGAGGAATTTACCTCAGGCCGACCTCTCTGCATTTCGCATCATTAAACTTATCTCTCTCTCTCTCTATTCCTTAAATACAAGAAAGTAGCAGAACGTAAGCCAATAGACCGTAAATGCAGACCAAATCTTCTCTACAACTGTCCATTTAATATTGCCGAGCTTAGAGCTGCCTTGAGCACATGTATGAGCTCCGCACTAGGATTTGACAGAATCATGTATGAAATTATCAAACACCTACACACCGACACACAGATGACACTTCTGGCGCTTTTCAAATCTATTTGGGCTGCCGGATATCTCCCATCTTCATGGAAAGAATCCATCGTAGTCCCGGTCTTGAAACAGGGTAAAGACCCATCCGACGTTTCAAGTTACCGTCCAATAGCCCTCACAAGTTGCTCATGCAAACTCTTCGAGAAAATGATAAACCGTCGTATTTTACATTTCCTTGAATCGAAGAAAATTCTTGACCCTTATCAATGTGGCTTCAAGAGAGGGTCGGTCGACTGCTGACCATCTCGTGCGCATTGAGGCAAACATTCGAGACGCCTTTGTCCATAAGCAGTTCTTTCTTTCTGTTTTCCTAGACATGGAAAAGGCATATGACACAACTTGGCGATATGGGAATTTGCGGGACCTATCGGAAATGGGTGTTCGAGGCAATATGCTTAGTGTAATTGAAAGTTACTTATCACACCGTACTTTTCGTATTAGGGTTGGCAACGCTCTATCCAGGCCATTTACACAAGAAACTGGGGTGCCGCAAGGTGGGGTACTAAGCTGTACCCTTTTTATTGTCAAAATGAATTCCTTGAGCTTATCTATACCGCAAGGTATGTTTTATTCAGTATACGTAGATGATGTGCAGTTAGGTTTCAAGTCATGTAACCTTGCAATTTGTGAGCGGCATGTCCAGCTCGGCTTGAACAAAGTGTGTAAATGGGCAGACGAAAATGGCTTTAAACTCAATCCCCTTAAAAGCTCCTGTGTCCTTTTCACACAAAAAAGAGGTCTATTTGCAGAGCCCAATGTAACTACACAGACAACACATACCAGTTTCCACGCAACAAATTTTTAGGCGTCATATTAGAATCGAAACTAACCTTCATTCCACACATAAAGCGCCTCAAAGAGAAATGCCTAAAAACAATGAACCTGGTTAAAATTTTGTCACATAAAACATGGGGCAGTGACAGGAAGTGCCTGATGAACGTGTACAAAAGTCTTATACGTACACGCTTAGACTATGGGGTCATAGCGTATCAATCTGCCAGCCCAAGCGCCTTGAAGATGCTTGACCCTGTTCACCATCTACGTATCCGTTTGGCGACCGGCGCCTTCAGGACAAGTCCTGTAGAGAGCCTCTACGTAGAGTCTAATGAATGGTCACTGCATCTCCAAAGGTCGTACATTAGTTTCATGTATTTTCTCAAAACACATGCGAACAAGGAACATCCAACTTATTTAACAATAAACGATATGACCAGTACCACCCTTTTCCACAACCGACCTGCAATGAAACAGCCTTTTTCTCTGCGCGTGAGGAACCTCAGGGATGAAATGAGTGTCCCACTGCTTGAACATAACTTAATGGCCCCAACAAAGCTATTACCGCCGTGGCAGTGGCGGCAGATAGATTGTGACTTGTCTTTTGTAGAAGTCACAAAACATGCCCCCGACACACATATCCGAATGCACTTCCTAGAAATTCAGGCAAAATACTCTTGCCCAGAATTCTACACGGATGCCTCAAAGTCGCATGCCGGTGTCTGTAGTGCAGCGGTGGGCCCATCGTTTGCGGAATCCGTCGCTCTACACCCAGAAACAAGTATTTTTACAGCTGAGGCTTATGCGCTACTCTTGGCTGTAAAGCACATCGATAATACACAGATTCGCAATGCAGTCATTTATACTGACTCTTTAAGTGTAGTTAAAGCCCTTTCGTCGTCACAGAAACATAAAAATCCCGTAATTGCAGAACTTTACTGGGCTCTATGCAAACCTTACTCTTCCCAACATATCACAATATGTTGGGTCCCTGGGCATAGAGGCATTGAAGGCAACATGCTTGCCGACAACATGGCCACATCCACAGAACCAAGTGCTAATAACACCTCCATCGCTATCCCTGCCATAGATTTGAAACCATTTCTGCGGAAAAAACTCAGGGGCTATTGGCAATGTTTGTGGGACACAAAACAGTCAAACAAGCTTCATCTAATAAAACCTTATTTAGGAAGTTGGTCACCTACAACAAAAACACGACGAACAGAGGTCACTCTCTGTCGACTTCAAATAGGCCACACGTATGGCACACATTCTTATCTTCTAACAAACAGTGAGCCCCCTGCGTGTGGGAAATGTGGAGAGACGCTAACTGTGCTCCACGTCTTGCTTGAATGCCGGGAGGTAGAAGAGCAAAGAAAAAAGTTCTTTCCTTTAGCATACAAACAACATATTCCATTACACCCGGCATTATTCCTTGGCAAAGACCCGCTCTTTGGCACAAAATCATTGCTAGGTTGTTTAAATGATATTCATATACTAAATGTTATACACCCATGTGATCCGTAGCACGGCCTCGCAATAGAGGCCTATGTTGCGGCATTAGTATGTATAGCAGACGCCTCCAGGCCCTTGCGCACAAGGGTCCTGGTGAGGCAGTAGTGCTGCTTGGAAATTACCAATAACTGATTGTTTTAAATTTATGTCATTTATACACATAGCGCACCTCACAATAGTCACTGTCATAGTTTTATCTCAAGTACATGTTTTACGCATCTATACAGCGACCAGCTTTAGGCCCCTATACCGCCGTGATACATCTACTCAGCGCTAATCATCCATCGATCACTCTTTACCATTTCTTGGCACTCTTTGGCCATACTTGGCCCTTGCGCCAGTAAACACTATACATCATCAACCCCTTCTCTTATGCAGGAACCAGGCTGCCAACGCAAGCGCGCAGAGCAACTGCCTTTTCAAGGGTGCTGCGCTTGCGTTGGTGTGTAAGCGGAGAAGAGTGGAGCTCCAGTTAATGTGTCCTGCTGCCCTATAGTCGTCGCACTATTTTGGCTAAAACCTCTACCTTCTGTCTGACATCATAAAAGCTCAAACATCACCACTAAAGGCATTTTGCATACATCTGCCTTCATAGGCACCTTGCAGCTTAAGTTTGTATTTTTCATCGAGGTTTCTTTCCTTAAGCCATATTTAATAGAGCAGTCTGTATCACTGAATTATTTCTTGTCAGTCCAAGTGTCAATCTGCGAAACAATATATTAAAATTATCCTCGTCTTTTTGTGTTCTGATAGGATTGCAAAAAGAGCATCTTACAAAGAAAAGCACTAGTACTACTGACGAAGCTATTCTAGAATAAAGCACCATCCGTGTTCTAGGCAGTAGACAGCAGTGTTCTAGACAGTAGCCTACACCCGACGGTATGCAGTGGTAAATCCTTACAGAATATACGCTGTTTCAGCTCCGTTTCTAACTTCAGCTGAAGATTAATTATGAAGGCCGGAACGATGAATTGGGGGGGGGGGGGTTCTATTCGATGCGGATCATAGTTGGCTTCCATGGGGCTCAGTAATTGACCGAGGAACAGAGCGTGTCTTGTGGGATCCCACAACAGGCCAAATGGTGATGCAGACTGTCACAATGGCGTTGCTGAAAAATACAGTAT
The DNA here is from genome assembly GCF_013339745.2 of Dermacentor silvarum. Lineage (NCBI taxonomy): Eukaryota > Metazoa > Arthropoda > Arachnida > Ixodida > Ixodidae > Dermacentor > Dermacentor silvarum. The sequence continues at coordinate 328,049,127 of NC_051154.1, read as the reverse complement.
AGAGCGCATTACTACCATGAGTTCAGCAAAGCTGAGATCAACCATTAAAATTATGGTATATTTCTTGATGTACACTTGCTCATGCAAAAGGAGCTTCAACATTCCACTAAATACTAAAGTGCTGCATTACAAATTGTGGGTAGTAAAAAAGTTCACGTCTCAACCATAACACAATACGGGCAACTCATGACTTGGCACATCATAATCATGACCATGCTCTTCAAAACAATAATATATGACTGTTGAAGAGGAATGAAATATGAGTTTGATTTCGTTCCGGCATAGCTGTTTCATGTTTGTGGTTTTAAATAACACGGCGTGCATTTCACCATTTTCTCAATGTGACCAGACATAACATCAATATTATTAATGATAAGCATGAAAAATAAGCACGGACTAACTACCGGGCTGATCAGTCAAGTACTTCCGCAACACCTAAGTTCTTTCAGAAAAGCGAGATGGTGCATTTCTAACAGGCAGACACCGTATCTATCGATGCTTTCACGTCAGTCACATGTCTTACCGTGCAACACAGACGTTGATTTTTTTCCATCAGCTGGTCTTTCCAAGGCCCACATCCTGCAGCAGAATGCCAAAAATGATATGTACATCGGGCCAGTAGCGCACCCAGGATCTCTGCCAGGGTGGGGTTGACAGTTTGCCAATAACATCTAAACAGCACTAATTTCGATTTGTTCGCGGGAAATTGTCAAAAAATGCGCTTTCTGCTAGTGTGGAGACGATTGCGCGTCTTACATCGTAGTTACAGTACTCAAATACGCAAAGAAAGAAAATGGGTTAAAAAAAAGGGGGGGGGAGGGGTTACAACCCCCCCCCCCCCCCCCCCGTCGGTGCGCCACTGCATCGGGCGTTCGAACGCAAAGTTCAGTGCAGCTAAGTAACTGAAATGAAAAGACATAGCACAACTAAAAAAAAAAAATGTGGGCGTCGCGTGAACTTGAAAGCACAGTTTATGAAACGTGCAGGAGGTGCTACGACATAGCACATTGAAAACGGTAAGACGAAAAAACACTAATGCTGGTAATGAACTACTGAGACGTGAATTTTCGGAAGAATAAAAGATTGCGTAGCGTATATGCGAAGTGAAGCAGCACTGGAAATGCAGGCACCAGTGCTGGTTCACTGACGATATGTGCTACATTTTGAACAAACCGACTAACCACCACGGCTTCTGATATAAAGTACAGGATTGAAAAACATTTGTTTCCTTAAAACTGCCGGAGCTATGCACTCAACCATATCCATTCTGCCACATCTATACTACAACAATAAATGAAATGAAATGAAACTGCTTCTTCTCTACTGAAAGATTTCTTACGCGATAGAGGAATGATCAGCGGACACAGTCGCAGAGTGGTGCCTTGTGCATTTATGTTTAAACAACTGAACCGATAACAGATTGTCGCGCCGAATCTGCCACAAGCTCCAATGCAAAAAAGGACAAAAAAAAAGGAACGTCTCGGGCAATCTTATGCTGCCTCGAATAGTATGCTTCGTTAAAGAACCCCAGGTGGTCAAAATTAATCCGGAGCCCTCCACTACGGCGTGCCTCATAATTAGAACTGGTTTTGGCACGTAAAACCCCAGAAAGAAGGAGAAGAAGAATAGTAGGCTTCGGGTGCTAATGCGCGCAGCATGAGCAATTGGAGCCAATCATGCTTGGATACATCGGACACGTTTTTTTGATAGCGCTTCGGCAACTTCACGAGAACAGCAACAGCGTAATGTGCTTCCATGCATAAACTGCTCACTCACCCTTATTTTTTGTCCTGCTGCTTTCAGAAAGCTTTCAGCAGCACATGGCCCTGAAGTTAAACAAAGCTGCCCATCGGCCGTTCCATGCGTTGCCTCCTTCGAAGTCAATCCAGCTCGATCACAGTACACACACGGAAAACATCATTCATAATAACCACGTATAGCAACTGCAACGTGAACCGCAAAATAAGCACACGGAAACAATGAGCAGCCGACAAATGCGGGCACAAATTTTCTTATTTCTCAGCCATGCTCAGCTGCTCAGCTGCTGGGGTGCGATCGTTGCAAGACCTCAAACACAGCTCCCGCTTGATCTATCAGTCGAACGCTAACAGTGGCAGCGTTGCCGAGCTAAATTTGTGCATTGCGCCGTGTTATCATTTGATAACAAAGCCAAATTAACGGAAACACATATCTGTCTTAAATAGTTGGGCTTTTGCTAAGCGCATTTAAGAATAGCCTCGATATCAGACGCTTTTCTCGGTCGGTGCACTTCACTCGAGTCAAGGGCGCATTTTCAAGGCGTTCCTTGGCGGAGAATAAGTGAAGTAGTGTTCATGAAACGCAACGGCGCTTTGAGTGAAGGAACGCTCGTCGCCTTGACTTGGCTGAGTCGAGGAGAAGCGTTGAGTGAAGGCGTGTTTAAGAATACGGGGGTAACGAATCAGCCGCAGGGGCCTATGGAAGTGTCCTCTCTTATCCTTGTATATGTTACTCTATGGTGTCCCCATCTATTAGAGTATTTATCACCATGCCCGTGACTCAGGGCTTCTCGGCTACCCGCTGTTGCTGCCGTGCCGGCCCGTGCTCATGCGAAGCGTGCCGCTATGGGCCCTGTGTTGCGCGCACGTCTACAAAGGCGAACACTGTCGCCCTCTCTTCGCGCAGCTAATCAGACCGCTAAGCAGGACTGTGTTGGAACGTGACCGATTTGGCACTTGCGTTGCGGGCTGTAAGGACCGATTCGCCAGTGTGCACAAACGAGCAACACGACGAGGAAGAGCAGGGAGCCCACGTACTATCGTGAGCAATATGAGCTCGAACACGCGAGCGCGTGGAAAATAGCCTCGAACCCTACATCGGCCGATTCGCAGCGGCCGCTTTTGGAAACAAATTGGAAAGGGCGCCGCTCTTCCGCTGGCTGTTCACACTCCCGCCTCGATATCATTGCTGCAAAATGGTAGTTTGTAGCATGTCACTGGCCGCTAGCGGTGATATGAATTTACATCAACGCGCACAGCTACATCAAATGACCCATCAAGCTATGCATCTGCTGAGATATCGGCTGTGACGTAGACTGCCATAATGCACAGGTCATGCTTGTATTAAATCTAGGCGGTGTTGGCTGAGCGTTCGGATACGCCACTTTTTTTTTTTTTTTTTTTTTTTTTTTTTTTTTACGCTAGCGAAGCGGGAGTGCCAACAGTTAGCGGAAGAGCGCCCCTCCTTTCCCCTCCGGTTTCGGCAGCGCAATCCACGTATGATGCTATCTAGGGTTTGAGGCTATTTTCCACGCGCTCCCGTGTTCGCGCTCATATTGCTCACGATAGTACCTGCCTGCTGACTAACCGGAAGTCGTAGGTTCTTGCTCGACCAATCCACATCGTCGCCCCGGTTGACATTACCAGATGCACCCTGGTGACATCATGACGACCGCTAGCGATAGCGGAAAGGCCCGCAGCGGAGCACGCCATTGTTTTTTTTTTTGTTTTGTGGCGTGCCCGCGGCGCGTAGCGCTGCAGCATTTGCCATCGTTGATTGTGACGTCATTCCGAACTCGATGCGCGTGTTTACTTGAAATCTTTAAAAATATCGGAAGTGGTTTAGGGGCCTACGCGCTCGGTCTACGCACCCATCGATCCGCTGGAAACTACCGTATAAAAGATCCGCTGTGATATACCAACGGTTCCGCGACAAGTGGAAATCCGTGACGTTGTGTCGTTGGCTGAAGTGATTCCTCACAATTTATTTCTGCCACAAAATTATTCGCCGGAAAACCATTCCGAAGCCGCCAAACCATGACGGCGCACTTGGGACTGTTTTTTTAACATTGGTTGAGTTTTTTTTCTAGCTTTGTTTCATGACACGCGAAGGTTAAAGCTATCCCGAGTGCCTCATGATCGAGCACAACATTCTTGCGTCCGCAGATGCTGACGCTATCGCACCACGCTAGTTAGGTCGCGAAACATCTCGAGCCATCCTACATGACGAAGCCAGGTACGATGCGGCGATAAACGAATGCAGCCGTGTATCTTTCAAAGGTTGCTTGGAGGCACTTGAGTAACGGCGCGCGAGTGCGCATCTATTTCATATTTCGCGGACCATTTGTGTTTTCTTGGAAAAAAAAACCAGGCAAACTTCAGCAGGAAATAAATGCTCGATTCGGAGGTTATTTCAGGTGCCGTAAAACTGTAATTCACATGTTTACGATTCAAGGCATAATTAAAAAGTTCACTAAATAAAAGCAACTCATTAATTATATAATTATGATTTCGTTATGAAAAAAAAATACTGGCAGTAAGTACACACGACTATGGCTGCTATGCAGTCGGCACGATTTCTCTAGGTCCTCTTGGCTTTTTTAAATCTTCGTGCAAATTAACTGGGACTCCCGATATCATATGTAGATCGACTAAAGCGCTATTACGCCTATGGATCACGCACCATCGCTCGTGAAGCTTGCCTCCCAAAACTAGGTATTTCATTATTTCAAGAGAATTACGCCTTGGACTAACTGGCGGTTGTTGAAAAACATGATTGCCGCAAATAAGACAGGCAAAAACAAAATCGAGGTACATAGTCCACTGAGTCTGCGCTTTTAGTGCAAAAGGAAATAATTCTACAGGGCATCGAAAGGGGTCAAATAACACTTGGCATTTTCATAGACTACAGTAAAGCTTTTGACTCACTCCATCATGCTATACTGTTAGCTAAACTACAACAATACGGTATCTGTGGAGTGACGCACTCGCTCTTGGATTCTTATCTCACTAATCGGCAACACAGCGTGGCGATTAACGGTTTTGTATCAACACCTAAAAATTTACCGACTGGAGTTCCTCAGGGCAGCATCTTAGGCCCCTTTTTATTTAACGTATATGTTAATGATGTAAATAAAATTGACAATGAGACGACATTTATTTTATACGCGGATGACACTAGTCTTTTTGTTACTGCTGATAGCGACATCGACTTAGTAGTACGCATCAATTCTGTTCTCTCAAAATTACATGAATGGTCGCTTAGTAACTACCTTCACATAAACACCAAAAAATCTAAGGGCATCATTTTCACTGCCAAAAACAAAGCCGTTACTACCATAAACTTAACTATGGGGCCCCATCTTTATGAAGTAGTGCCAGAACACAAGGTGCAAGGCGTCACATTTTCGAACCATTTGCAGTGGAATTCACACATCGACATGGTTATAAAAAAGTTGTCCTCAGCAATTGGCGTGTTGTTCAGGTGTCGACACATGTTCCCCTCTCGAATCCTCTTCCAACTTTATCATTCACTCCTTCGATCGCATTTAAACTACTGCTTATTAATATGTGGCAAAAGAACAAAAAGTAATAATAATAGGCTCTGGCTTTTAGAAAAGAAGGCCATTCGCTGTGCAAGCCTTGTCGACTATTTTCCCCCAAGAAAAACCTAACCTATTTCAGAGAAACAGGATAGTTAATACCGAGCACTCATACAACTACCGTCTTTTGCATCAGCTTCATTTTGCAGAAACAAAAACTGCTGAATTGCTAAAGTGCGTATCTAATCCTGTAGAACGTTCCAGTATTCGTATGACAAGGGAACGCGAAAGGTGGTTGGTACCGTGCCCTAGAACCAATTACCTTCTGCAACCTGTAACTCGTAATGTACCAGTGCTACTGAATAAACATGAAAAACGTTTAAATAAAGATGTTGGGTTTTCACGAGGGCGATTGCGCAATATGTTTGTATTTGATGAATTTTATTGATCCAATGTATTTATCTTGTCTTATATACGAGTATTACTTGCATGTGTTATTAGTGCCTCTAGTAGGTAGTGGATGCATATCTTGATATGCATAGTATATATATATTGATGTATCGCTTATAGTGTAGGTGTAGGTATTTATTGCTGTGACTGTTGCTTATAGTATAGGTATAGGATTTTATTGATGCGTCTTCATGTATTGTCATTTAACGCTATTACCAATGCATTGACACTGCTGCCGATTATTGGCCCCCGTGGCCTCCGTGAAGCTGTATGCTTACAGCTTTTTTTCTAAGGGAGCCTTCAGAACAAGTTTGTATGTGTGTTGTGAATTAATTGAATTGAATTGAAATTGAATTCAATAGTCGCTATGTCACCAATACGCAGAATTGCCACCTGCGGGATGAATTTGCCCGCGTGCAGAAACAGAAACCGAGAACGGTTGTAGAGGTGTGCAGAGTGGCTTTCAAGCGAAGACCAAGCACTGATTATGTAAATATTCGCCCGGTTGTATAATTGGCTTGATGAGTCACACGGAGGAGGCAATGGCATTCCAGCTGCTTAGCGCACTCGGGGCTGCATAGTCTGGATGACTTTTTTATAATTACAACTGGAGCGCCAAAAGGTACGACCTCTCTTCAAGGGAGGAAGAGGACAGACATTCTTGATGTTGACACCCATCGTTGTGGCTATGGTGTTGGGCTGCTGAGCACGAGGTCGCGAAATCAAATCCCGGCCACGGCGGCCGCATTTAGATGGGGGCGAAATGCTAAAACACCCGTATACTCTGATTTAGGTGCACCTTAAAGAAACCCAGGTGGTCCAAATTATTGCGGAGTCCCAAACTACCGCATGGCTCATAATCAGATGGTGGTTTTAGCACGTAAAACCCCATAATTTTTTTATGTTGCCAACCGGCACCTCCAACGGCCGCATGCCACCATACAGACGATAAAACGAAGGCTTTCGCCAATGCCTAGTCACAAACGCCACTAAGCGGTAGTGCCGTGCAGAAATTTGAGCCCCTCCCCACAAGATACATGTAAACCTTTCAACAACCAAAGCAAATCATGCGAGCACCAGCCGAGCACTGTCGACTACTGCAGATTTCATTCACTCTTTTGATTCTGGCACTGGGCTGTTATTACCTAGCTATGTAGCAAATCCAGTTCCCACTTTAGCCCACATTAAATATATTTATGACATTGTGTTATCCTTAGAATCTTAAATCCTGTGGCCAAATTGACAAGGGGTTTCCTTTGTAAAACCATTTTGTCTTCCACCTTTGCTAGGAATACTGTATCTGTCGCGACGAGCTGACGCCTTTTACGAACATTTCTAGCATACGAGCAGCTTTGTCAAGACGGACCCAGTAGTCGTTGTAGAGGCAACAAAACTTGTCGTATGCCGCGTAGTGGCGGAATGGGAAGTTGAATTCAAAGACGGTATTTTAAGAAATACGTTTTGCGGAAACTTGCAAGGTGAACGCAGTTACATGAAAATGAAAAATTACTAGAGGAGCATGAAGCTACAAAGGAAACGCCATACGAGTTTATCAGAAGGACACAAATTTTTTCTTAGTATGCGCAGAAATATTCGTATTCTTTCCCGGAATCGGATTCGGAACCGACACCTTTTCCGCGCGGTCACTATACCATCTGTGCTAACCAGGAGGCTAGGAGATCGCAGGGTCAGGGTAAATTTTTAGACAACTCGAAGTTTTTCAAATTAGACGGCTCCAAGTTTGTCGGCAAGGTTAGAGTTGTCCATTGCTTCAGCCACCTAGTTAGCACAGATGTCAGAGAGAGAGAGAGAGAGAGAGAAAGCGTAGCTTGCACTGGAGGCGCGACAGCGGAGCTGATGGACACCTAGGTAGTCCTGGCTTTTGGGCTAGCCTAAGCACTACTAAGTCATCCCCAGCATTTTTCAGAATTTATTGATGATTGATCGATTATCGATTAGCTATTGATTGGCTATCGATTGGCTATCGCATGGTATTGGCCACGTATTTGGGCTAGGCTAAGCACTACCAAGGCATCCCTAAAATTTTCCAGAATTTATTGATTATTTATCAATTATCAATTAGCTATTGATTGGCTATCGATGACTGACTAAGCTTAAGTAGTCCCAACCATGCTTAGCTAGATTTAGCCAGGCTCAGCTTCGCTAGAACGCAGGGGTATGGGCCATTGCGCTTTGACCGTTTCTGTACTGCCGCCAGGATCGGCCCACGTTTTCTGTTCGCAGTTGACACATTACGCCCGTCTTAAACAGCTCCGCTGTTAAAAAATCGCAAAGAAATGCAGGAGGTTAACCAGGCTGAGCCCGGTAGGCTATCCTGCACTGGGGAAAGGGTTTTGAAAGATGAGATGGAAGAGAGAAGTTCGAACTTTGCACTGGTGCACACAAAATCAAGCGTTCATCGCTGCGTCAATCACAAGCGGTCACATAGGCTGGTGCATTTCAAGAAACGCCGCAGCGCTTTAGTGGCTTTGTGCATCAGCAGACGCGCAAGGCCATAGCGCCAATATGTTTTTTTTTTCTGTGAAATGCCTCTCCTCTAAGTGCCCTAAAGTGGTCCGAAGAGCTATCCTCTCATCTTCGTATGTTGGGCAATGACACACGAAATGCTTGAGCGTTTCTTCTACAGCACATGTGCTGTAGTTGGCACCGAGCGCCAAGTGTAGCACAGATCACCGGTAGCCCATTGCTGCAACGGAATAGGTGCCAATGAAAGAAGGACGCATTCGATAACGGCAGTGCATTAAGTTCTGTGACGAGACTAGGAAATTTGAAGTTATAGGTTGGTGTCAGCTGGCGTAGCACAAAGGTTTTAGACATCACCAGGAAAGGCCTTCGTCCTTCAGTGTACAAGAAATGCGCTGAGGATGATGATTGCAGACATTACTTCACTAGTTTCACGATTAATTTTTGCATTTTCAACATGTATCCTTAATTCAATGATGACGAAGACTGGGACCGAAACATTTGCTGATGAGCTAACTGAACATTTAGATTTGCGGTGAAAGTATTATACGCATGTTCAAGTAATAAACCTGAAGAGGCAACCTAACGCTGTTTGCCAAGGGTGATAAAAAAACGAAGAAAGGTGCTCGTTATAGCTTTTAACATTGGAAAAAGATTGCGCTATATATACGTGGTGTACGAGCCATTTTCTCATTTGTGGACGTAAGAAGTTGGAACCTTCGCTATAATTTTGAAAGAACATGAACAAATGCGTGCGGCATTTTTTCTGCCACTTTCGAACTAGTTTTGAGTTGCAGCTGGTGAATCAGTGCACTCCTCCAATGCTCTCCGCACTACGTGGGCAACAATAAAAAGACGCGCGCTCACTTATGCGCACCTGCAAAAGTTTGTCCTGCCTCGGTTCCCAATGAGCTGTTACGCTGTCGAATGAAATAGAAAAAAAGACACGAGAGTGTTGGCAAACAGGTGGATTCTGCATGACGGGCCAAGAGTGTACATCGCGCTGGTCGCAGGTGTGAAGTGAGAGTGCCATATCGGCTCGCGTTCCCGAGACACTCTGTCTGTTTACGTCTGATTCTGCTGCGAGACCGATGGACCCGCCAACAAGTTCGGCAAGCGTACACGCTTCTGACTATATAATATTTGTATCCCTGACAGCACTCAGCCTCGGTAAGCGACATCGACCTCGACTATACTAACGCTACACAGAGGGCTTCAGCGTACGCTATAGAACTCGCATTCCAAACAGTGCAATTTAATTAGTTGAATTCTTGTGATTTACATGCCGAAACCAGAATGTAATTATGAGGCATGCCGTAGTGCGTGACCCCAGATTAATTTCGATCACCTAGGTTTTTTGGACGTGCACCCGATGCACGGCACAGGGGCGTTTTCTGCATTTCGCTCCCATTTCGCCCCCTTTATGACTTTCCAATGATCCTCGCGTGGTAAGAGTGGCCGTTTTGTTAACGTAGAATCGTAGTTTATAGATAAAGCTTAATATATTATAGCGTACTAAAGCTTAATATCATCGCCTTACTAATTTCCCCTTTGATGTCCCCTAAATTATGCCTCCTAAATGCCCGCACCGGCACTCAATTAACGTGGAGACTGTAATGGTAGACTCGGGTAAAGTTCTCTAGGACAGACTCTGCATTACGAGTCCGTGCTGCAGAATCTATACTTCATTTCGATGCGCACAAGGCACAATCAAATTCAGAGCGGCTTCACGGGACAGCCGCCCCACTTTCGAGTGACTGCATAGGAGAGCCCTTAGCGGAGTCAGCCATGCAGGAGGCAGCGGGCGTGTCAGCATTGTTACCCGTGGTTAGTAGTTGCTTCAGCTAGTTGAATTACTTTCTTAGTGAACGCAAGACAGGTGCTACTAGCTGGGTTATGTTTCTGCAGAAGCTCTCCAGCGAAGGTTCCTTGTCTGAGAACAATGTGGGTGATATTCCCGGTGATAGCTAATGACCTACATTATCGTGTGCGATGTCCTTGCGGAAATATTAGAGCATGAAGGTTGCATGCGTCTCGTCACTATCTCAGTGACGCTCGAGAATAGGTGCTTCCACCGCCATTCACAAATCTTGCTTTCAAGATTTCAAAATAGCCATATCAAAGTGTTTAAAAACTAGAAACTACATGACTGTTCCTTTTTTAATGCAAACGAGCTGCAATGGAGATAACCGCTTCGAAGCCACATTACTACTTTGATAAATGCTTTAATCAAGGATTACTTAAAGCGTTTATGTAATTTACAAAGTATTGGCACTATATTTCAATGTGCAGAGACAGCTAATTCACTGACATTCCATCTGACAAGTGTTAAAAGTTTATTATTCTTAACAAGAGAAATGTGGCTACGCACACAAAAAATAAGCTTTTTCAGTGTCACGCGTAGTGTTTCTGTCTGTACATCATCAGGCTCTTGTCTATCGCAAAGCACACGCCATGTTGTTCGTCTAAGTGACTTCCTGCACGTACAACGCCGAGCTGCACAATGTGCTCGTTTGTTTATTTGCTTTAAGGAACTGCCGACGTACAGTAACTTGAGATCCTGGCTGGACACTACGAAATTATGAAATAGAACTCCTCTAAGAGCATGTACGTTTTAAGCAAATGAGTCGTTTTTACTTGACCAAATTATGTAAAAACCTGTGGGCGATTTCTACAGTGAACAAAGAACGTCGTGTGACCGATGTCATGGTTGCTAGCCCCCTTATATACGCAAGCTCTTTAGGTGTCGGGCTGCGTCGGTCTTCTCAATTAATGCGCGTGCAAGAATATTGCTTCGCAGAGTAAACATTGTGTTCTCGCGATGCGATTGCTTCGTTCCTACGGTTGCCTGATGCTCAACCTGTGAGAACGTCTCCAAGCTGTTTGAGCTTTTTTTTGGCCTCCTGTATCGTATTGATAGAAAAGAATGTGTTATAACTCATGAGGTTATACCGGCAGACTGAAAGAGTTAGCGCGAAAGTATTGCTATACGTATAGGCAATGGTGACGGGCCCTGACATACCATGCAGTCTCGGAGGTCTTTTAAACATTTCTTACTTCTGAAAATTTTTGTACGTGTGTCAAGAAATGTCGCATTAGTGAGCTGCTACTTTTTTATTGCGATAGCAATTATATGGACACTCCAAGCGCATGTCATCGTCGTCACCGTGAGGTTCCGTATCAAGTGCAACGTTCATAAAATCGTCTACTAAGCGGTTTGTTATGAGAAAAGGAAAGGTTGGCGCTGTCTTCTGCAGCCCTTGAGAGAGCACGGCTCAGCGCCATATAAAATCGTCGACGCGCGCCGTAGGCTGTGTGTGCGAGTGAAAGCGTACTAGGGTGAACCGGCAATCGCGGCTCAATGTAGCGCATGCGAGGGAGGAAGGTAGGCCGGAAGCGCACGGTGTTTCGCGCGCGAGGCACGGGGGCAAGGCGACGGAGAGGAGGTGGGAAGGGCCAGGTGCATTCCACTCGGTCAGCTGCTGCTCACAGAGCCGCCGCGCGGGCGCTGTATCTTGAAAGCAATCTGCGATGTGGGAGAAGTGCGCGCCCGCGCGGGACTCATCTTCAAGGCGATGTGCGATGGGGACAACTTGCAGGCGCCGAGTGCCGGTAGCTTCGTATGCGCTGTGCTTTCGACATTTAGGTTGAGTTGAAGCGAGACGAGAGACAGCACAAAGAACAATTTGCGGCTGCTGCTGGCGCGCTTTCTCACTCCGGAGTTTTCACAGCGAGTTTCCGCGGTCATCGAGCGAGAGGTGTTCATGTTTACCTGTGCACGCGTGACACCATGCTTGTCTATTTAGTTAGTAAGCGAATGTTTTCAACTTTATACGGACCATTAAACTACTATCCTCGCTTCGTATAGCTGTCTACTAATTTGCTATCCCAATCGATGCTGCGCCTTTCGGGCGAAACTGCAACTTTATATATATATATATATATATATATATATATATAATATATATTATAATTAAGAAGACGAACACGAAGCAAGCAGTAGAGGGGCGTTATCATCGAGGTAGGACACGAACACAGATCACGAGCTGTTGGCGCCGAGACCATTGTTCCCTTGGAGCTGCGTTGATTTTTCGCTTGTCGATTTCCGTTAATGAATCCCTGTATCAAAGTGGGGGAGGTACCGCGGCGTTATCACGCCGTTATCGACTGCGCTCGTGCTCACGTAGAGCTCTCTGTATTTTGCGAGACGCCTTCCGCCCGTGTGCCCGCTCTTGGTGATAGCAAGCTTGTCGTCACCGCCGATACTGACCTGCCGCCTTACATTGCCATCATTGTTCCCGTTTCCTGTGCTGCCCATACCGATGCCACCGTTCTGTTCACGCCATCTGAGATATTTCGTCGCCGCCACAATACGTCACTGCCATTTGCCATCATCACGCTTCAACAGGATAATCCCGGACTTCTTGTTTGCAACCCCAACTCAGGCCCTCTGACTTTTTACCGTAATGAAACGCTTGGCTACGTGCAGCCTGTTGACGCGGATGCTATCGTGCCCCTCGATCCCTCCGAGTCTCAGACAAAACATCAGCTGAACGCCCTGACACGTGACCTTGCGTCCGACGCCGTACCCTCGGATACGTTGCGCCGTTCTATCGACAGCGACCTCGCTCCGGCTGAACGGACGGAGCTTCTCGCTCTTCTACACGAGTTCCACACTTCGTTTGATGTACCGTAAGCGTCACTAGGCCGAACTAATGCGGTTGTTCACACGATTGAAACTGGGACTCACGCTCCTTTGCGACAACAGCCCTACCATGAGTCACCTGCGGAGCGTCGTGTCATTACAGAACAAGTTGACGACATGATTCAGCGCGGAGTCATCACGCCTTCTTGCAGGCCCTGGTCCTCTCTTGTACTGGTCAAAAAGAAAGATGGCTCTATTAGATTCTGTGTGGACTACCGGCGCCTCAACAAGATTACTCGCAAAGACGTTTATCCTCTCCCTCAAATAGACGACGCCCTCGATTTCCTTCAAGGTGCCGAATTTTTTTCTTCCCTCGACTTGCGATCGGGATTTTGGCTGGTCCCTATGGCGGAGTGTCATCGTCCAGAGACGGCGTTCGTCACACCGGATGGCCTGTATGAATTTACAGTGATGCCTTTCGGGCTTTGCAATGCGCCCGCAACATTCGAGCGGATGATGGACGGAATTTTACGCGGTCTGAAATGGAAGATATGCCTTTGCTATCTCGATGACGTCGTTGTGTTCTCCCCAGATTTCACCTCACATCTCGCTTGGTTACGCACATGTCTCTGCTGCCTTACAAACGCACACCTTCAACTCAACCTGAAGAAATGTCACTTCAGGGCTTCAGAGCAACGCTTACGAAGCTCCTCGTCAGCACCAGCGACCTTTTTCTCTCTCTGGACACCGGCCTGCGACGTCGCCTTTGCGACACTGCGCCACCTACTTACTTCGCCACCCGTGCTACGCCATTACGACCTTGCTGCGTCAACCGAAATACATACAGACGCGAGTGGTATCGGTCTTGGTGCAGTCCTCGCGCAGCGCAAGCCCGGCTTCCCTGAGTATGTCGTGGCATATGCAAACTGCGCCCTCACCAAGGTGGAATTGGTAAGGGAACAAACAGCGCTAGGACGGGACGAAGTGAGTAGACAGACATTAAATTATTATTAAATAAAATTAAATTATTCCGTCACCGAAAAAGAGTGCCTCACGATTGTATGGGCGTTAGGATAATCTCGCCCCTATTTTTACGGCAGGCCTTTCGACGTTGTAACCGACCATCACGCACTCTGCTGGTTGACCTCCCTAAAAGATCCCTCTGGTCGCCTCGGTCGTTGGGCTCCTCGTATACAATAATTTGACATTCACGTTGTTTACCGATCCGGGCGCAAGCATTCTGACGCGGGTGCGCTCTCTCGATCACCCGTGCAATCTCACGAAGGCCCACCTTCAGCGGCCGCCTTTTTCCTGGATGCCCTCCCCATCACAGACATGCCTTCGGAACATCGCAAAGACCCGGGGATCGCATTCCATTTGAAAGTTCTCTGTGCCTCTTCACCCGCTAACCAACCCCGTGCCCTTCGTCGCCAAGCCATGCATTTCGCAATACGCGATGCACTTTTAACCGCCGCAACTATATCAGGCGGACGGACGTAAATGGCTCCTAGTCATACCCAAGCACTTGCGAACCGATGTGTGTGCATACTTCCATGCTGATACGCGACATGCCCATGCTGGCGGGCTGAAAACGTATCAGCGGCTGCGCCAACCCTACTACTGGCGTGGGATGTAAACATTTGTCCGTAAATATGTTCGTCCTGTCCCGCATGCCAACAACAGAAGACGTTTCGCCATACACCCGGTCAGCTGCAGCCTTTACCATGTCCTGCCCGCCCTTTTGAACGCATTGGGATCGGCCTTTATGGACCGCTTCCGAGCTCTGTTGCTGGCAATCGCTGGTTAATTGTCGCGGTCAGCCATCTCACGCGATACGCCGAAAAAGGTCGACTCCTTGCGGCTGGTGCTCGTGACGTCGCTTCCTTTATATTGCGCCAGTTTATGCTCCCTCATGGTACACCACGGGAACTGCTTAGCGAGAGAGGCCGTGTGTTTTTGTCCAACGTCATACAAGAGCTCCTCCGCTCGTGCCGTATTGTTCATCGCACATCTACTGCCTACCACCCACAAAGCAATGGCCTCACGGAACGTTTCAACCGCACGCTGGGAGATATGCTCTCGATGTACATCGATTCTGACCACTCGAAATGGGACGTCGTTCTCCCCTTCGTGACTTACGCATATAACACCGTGACACAGTCTACGACAGGCTTTTCACCATTTTTTTCTTTTATATGGCCCTGAACCGTCCTCTACACTTGACACAATAATATCGTACCGCCCTGACGCCTCCAAATTCAGTCCGATTTCTTACTTCGCAGAGCATGCAGAAGAGTGTCGTCCGCTGGCCCGCTCGTTCACGTCCGACAGCCAAGCCTTCCAGAACGATCGCCGCGACAACGATCATCATGTGCAGAGTTTTGCCGTTGGATCCGTCGTCTGGCTTAGACAATCATTCAACTCTCCTGGCCTCACTCCCAAGTTTGCTGCCAAGTACCAAATGCCATACCGCGTCATCGAGTGCCGGTCTCCCGTCACTTATGTCATTGAGCCAGTCAACCCCTCCTCGGACAAACGCCGTCTTGGCCGCGACACGGTTCACGTCAGCCGCCTCAAGCCGCATAACGACCCTCTCATCATTTCATCACCTTAAGCAGTAGAGGCGCGTTATCATCGAGGTAGGACGCGAGCACAGATCACGAGCTGTTGGCGCCGAGACCGTTGGTCCATTGGAGCTGCGTTGGTTGTTCGCCTGTCGCTTTCCATTAATAAATCGCCTTATCAATATATATTATTTTATATACTGCGAAATGTACACCAGTTCTCGTCAGATCACTTAAGCTAAGCACGTGATTGCTCACCACTTCTAGAGGAAGCTACCTGGTATTGCCGAGTGCCGATTCAGGGCACGCATCCTCAACATTTCTCTTTCTCCTCAGTGGCTCGGTAGGTAGAACGTTATGCTGCTAAGCTCTGGGTCTCGAGTTTCATTCGTGGCAGCTGTATTTCTATGGGGCAAACGCTCGCGTTCTGGTATTGAGGTACTCGTGAAAGAACCCCAGGGTGTCATAATGAAACTTGAGCCCCCCACTACGGCGCCCCTAGCCCACTGCGGATCTACGAGAGATTAAAGCACAACCGAATTATAAGACATCTTCTTGGTTAGAGACGCGCCGGTCACTCGTCAACACGCTCGTTACTATTGTGAATGGCGTCTGTCACACGCTAATAGGGAAACACTCTCTTATGTAACATATGTTTAGTTAATGTGGACCCGGGTCGGTATAATGTCGTGATGCAATCCCTTCGATAATACGATTCTAGTCCTGGTTTTTCATGCACCGTTTACAGGCTGGCCGATCCTGGTACGTCGCTCGGACCACTGTCAGAGCGTGAACAAGAATATCGCTGGAACAGGATTGGTAAATTATCCCAGCACAGGACCCGTATTTCCAAAGCTTTTCGTAAGTGCATTTTCCATTGGCCGACGGAATTCGCTAATAATAGGTCCAGTATCATGATTGGCCTGGCAGTTATTCTTTGGAACAGTCCAAGCGTAAGACCCCTTTTGTTTAGTGGGAGGGGGGGATACGGGCTTAGGTGCATGCCTTGAGTCTCATGGCGTCCGTAGCCTACCACAGCCGATGGCAGCCTCCATAAATTGATAAGAAACATGGGCCAGATTCACAAAGCTTTTCTTTCGTAAGTGCTCTTTGCCATTGGCCAGCCGCCATAGATAACAATATGTCTTTCATCCAGATGGGCTGAAATTTTTTCTTACGAACAATTCTAGCGTAATACGTTTTTTTTGTGAATTCGGGCGGATGTTATAAACTTTATTTAAATTTGCGCAAATATAGTGGTTTTGGTGAACGGAAAATATGTTCATTTAATCGCTGGGCGAACACCTTCACTGGCAGCGGACTTAAGTAAGATTCTGTTCTGCTGATCGTAAAAATCATAAACGTTTAATTCCGAGCAAGTTTCGAAACGTTTCAAAGTGGCTTATGTTTATTGGTGCACAGTGACGGCCGACCTACGATACCTCAACAAAAACATAAATGATAGCCTACAAAATTTGAGGGGCATAGTAGACAGTTTTACACATAATAATTGTTCTCTCAGCCTATTCATATATTTGTGAAGTAAACATTAAAGCATTCTGCACTAAATTACGTGCTGTAATGCTTATGCTCTATAATATGCATTCAAGAGTTATCACGTACTACGACGTTCGAAACTGAAAAGAACACGTTTCCGTTGATGCATCTAGTACAAATTGCGTTTTATAGGTACATATCAAGTCAGACCGTAAAATTGTGGTCCGTATTTTAAATGCGGCACTTTGTGGTCGCCAAGGTGTTCAAGAATTCTAAAAAGAAGAAAAAGCTGGCACTACTTAAATTTTTCATGATAAAAAAACTTAAAATAGAGTTTATTCTGTTCAATCAACCTAATCTGTAATATCGAGAGCTAGAGATATTATGTGTGACTCAATGGTGCACTGTCTGTATTTCAAGTTTAAGGGCTTCCATTATTACAAGTTGGGCAACATGGTTTACTACATTCGTTCAGGAATTACCTTTTTTTTCTTGTTGCCTGGTTAATACCTTGTACTTAAGTTTATCGGTTCACATTTGTTGGGCTTTCCATGTCGTTTGATTGTGTTCCTTTGTTTGAGAACTTAACGAAGAAATATTGTGCCTGTGTTTTGTTTGTGGCTACCGTAGGGTGCACAGAAGCTCAGACATATGCGTGCTGATAGTAAGTTTGGTTAAATGATAATACGTAACTTGTGAAAATTTCGAGTTATAACTTATATGTACACAGCTCATTTCTGCTAAAATGCCATAATACTCTGCTGAATTCTATTACATCTTTTTTTCAATCTCAGAGAATTTTGACAACTGATGAAGAGAGAGAGAGAGAGAAAACTATAAAAAAAGACAGGGAGGTAAACGGGACGATATCTCCGGTTGGCTACTCAGTGCTGGAAAAGGGGATAAGTCATGCACAGCATCGCATACACAGATATATTACATCTCACAGTGCGCTATGTTACACAGTAACAATTCGCTATGCTAAACTTCAATGTATAGGCAACAGCGCTTAGTTATGTTTCGTTGAGCTGCTTAATTTTTCTTTTTTATTAGATTGTCAATAATATTCCAACCTCTCTTTGCTTTCACTCACTCCTTTGCTTCTTTTATTTATATAATTACCCCGCCTTTTTTTCCACGAGCACCATTTTTCTGCCCCTAATTTTATTCTCTCTTTCAAGCCCGATAGTTCACTGACCTCCAGCGCAGCACAACCCCCCACCCTCTCCGTCGTCCGGGCCCCTTCCCCAAAAAGGGGAACCTACAATGACACGTCAACCAGCTAACACACGGCGCTGCCTCAAATTCCTCCACTGACTCTCAGTAGCGCATTATCTTTCTTTTCAATTCTACACCCTCGCCGCTAGCACACTCTCAATAGCTCGCCCACCTTTAATGAAGGAGTGACGTGACTCGCACACACCAGTAGCATTTTGCACACTTCCTCTTTAATAGACGTTCCACAAATATGTACAAGCACAAGGACACAGTATTGCCAACCTAAACACTGAAACCGGAACTGCAAGAACTATGTACAGGATACAACATTGTCCCTCCCTCAATTTTTTTGTCAATGTGTTAGTACGTTAGTATGGCTAATCGCGCACCGTTTACATGACAAGAAACATACGCAGCAAGAAATACACATCAATATATACACTGAAATACCTATACAAAAAGAATATCAACGAATACAAAAGAAAATAGGCGCACGACCTAAGGAATATTTATACATTCTCAGTATCCATATATGTCCGGTCACCGTCTCTCTCGGTGCGGCTGAATGCGGCGGTCAGGTGGGAACGACACCACAGTTCCATCTGTATTGTTCACGGGAGGGCGTGGTGCAGTTTCCGATGCTGGAAACTGTTCTGCGACTGACGTCGTCGGTGAACCGGGGACGCATTCTGTACTAGGCACTGGTTGCGCTGCGGGAACACTTTCCTCGGCAACCGCTGGCTGCCACGTTGCAGGAGAAGTGTCGCATCGAAGGAGTCGTGACGAGCTGACGAGTCACGCGATGCGGAATCTTGCTGAAGGCCATTGTGGCCAGAGCGCCGAGCAGGCACCTTGCACAGCTTTGCCGCGTTCCATATCTTGCCGTCGTCGAGAGTGAAGGTCGCAGGACCACGTTGCCCGATTACTTTCCTTGGCTTTGAGAAAGAACTGTCACCCTTGAATGAAACTGATGGTTTCTTCACCCGCACCATGTCTCCTACCGCCACCATTATCGGCTTTGCCGCTCACCTCCTGTCTGTGTAGCCTTTGCTGTACTCTTGCTGGCGCTTGACGCGCTACCGTAGCCTGGCCAGTTCCTGGTGGGGTGTCTTTGAGAGCGACTCGGGCGATAAGCCGAAGATGCCAAGCTTTGTTCTTGGCAGCCTTCCATGTAGCAGTACCGCAGGAGCCACTCCCGTTGTGGCGTGTGGTGTGCAACTGTGTACGGCGAGATAATCTCGTACAGCAGTTCGCTGTGGACATTGTTCCAGACGGGCCAGTTGAAGGTAAGTCTTGAACTTGCGGTTGAACCGCTCGATCTGTCCGTTTGCCTGCGGGTAATGAACAGAAGAATGCGACAGATGGATTACTCGTTCTTGTAGGAAGTTGATGAATTGCTTTGAGGTGAATTGGGGCCCATTATCGCAGACTATCTCTTCCGGATATCCTTCCCGTGCAAATGCATTGAGCAGGAACTCTGTCACGGTTCTTGTATAAATTTCCCTGAAAAACTGTACTTCTGGCCATTTTGAGTAGTAGTCCACCAGGGTTAGGACAAATCTGCAATCTGGAGGTGCCCTCTCCAGGGGGCCCACGATATCCATCGCAAGTTTCTGCCACGGTCTCCCTGGTAGCTCGACAGGTTGCAGAGGGGCAGGTGAAGTCTTCGGCGATTTATCTGCCTCTTGACAAATGCTACAACTGTGGACTGCGTCTTCCACGTGACTGTCCATGCGGGGCCACCAGAACTGCTCCCTAAGTCTTGCTTTGGTGCGTACGATACCCTGGTGGGTTTCATGCGCTGTTGCTACAAGTTGAGCCACGAGAGATGAAGGAACTACGAGCCTCTCTGCACGCAACAACGATTCTCCCACTGCTCACAATTCCTCTCGAACTCTGAAATATGGTTTCAGATCGTCAGGCAAGTGGCTGTGCGAGAGCCAATACCAATTTACGTATGCCTTCACCTTTTGAAGAGTGGCGTCAGCGAGAACCGCTTGTTCGAACTGCTCTTTCGTCAGGCAAGTTGGTTGAACCATGCAAACAATTTCTTCCTCAAAAGTAAGCTCGGTATCTGCCATATGGACGGGTAACCGCAAAAGAGCATCGGCTACTCTGTTTGACGAGCCTTTCTGGTAGTCCACAATGAAATTGTAACGGAGTAGCCTGGCGCACCAACGTGCGATTCTGAGTGGGCGTGGGCCTGATCCCTGCGATGAAAGCAGTGAAACGAGCGCCTGATGGTCTGTTCGGAGAGTGAAGCTCCGTCCCCACAGGTATGCATGCCAATGTTCGCATGCCCAAATGCATGCAAGTGCTTCCCTCTCGCCAACTGCATACTTTCTTTCAGCCGGAGACAGCGTGCGTGATGCAAAAGCGACAGTACGAAGTGTATGACCGGCGCGCTGCTGGAGAACTGCTCCTAGTCCACATTCGGATGCATCAGTAGAAATGATGATTGGAAGCACAGGGTCTAACATGTGCAAGACAAGATCTGAGGATAATACTGACTTTACTGCGCGAAAACTGTTTCCACCTCAGCAGACCAGGTGAAGCTTTGGCCTTTCCTAAGGAGAGCTCTCATTGGTTCTACCATCTCAGCTAAATGTGGCACATACTCTGCGTAGTATTCCACGAACCCAAGAAAAGAACGGAGTTCATGGACATTGTTTGGAACTAGGGTTTCCAGAATCGCGTCTACTTTCCCTGGCAAAGGCGAAATGCGAAAAAGGCCCAAGAATTCGAGTTCCTGAACTCCAAACACACATTTACTGTTTAGCTTCACACCTGCGTCTTTGATACGCTGTAGCACAGCCTCCAGATTCTTTAGGTGCTCCTCAGACGATTTACCAAAAACAATGACGTCGTCAATGTAAAAGAGGACACCAGTACAATTGCGAAGAATGAGAGTCATGCTCTGGAAAGCTGCAGGTGCTGAGGCTAGCCCAAAACATACGCGTTTGAACCGGTATAGCCCTTCATGTGTAATAAAAGCTGTCAAGTACCTACTCTCAGGATCCTAGAGAACTTGGTGATAAGCAGACGCCAAGTCTAGCTTCGAAAAGTGCGTAGCATCCACCAAAGCATGAAGCAATTCATCCATGTGCGGCAGCGAAAAGCTATCCGGAACGATCGCCTTGTTAGGTTCGCGTAAGTCTACACAGAGCCTAATACTTCCATCTTTCTTCTGAATTACTACAATAGGGGACACCCATTCCGACGCATTGACACGCTCAATGATGTCCAAGCATTCCAAGCGCTGCAGTTCAGAAGACAGGCGTGGCCGCAACATCAAAGGAAGACGGCGAAGTTTTGATGCTACTGGCTGAACACCCGCACGTGTCTTAATCCTGTGGACAATGCCTTTTGCAAGACCCAGGTCATTTGTAAAGAGTGAGCAAAACGTTTGCTGAAGTGCTGGTGGCAGCTGTGTGGACGGCTCTATGGGGCATGTCAGAGCTACTTCGGCATTCGGTAGCGTGCTGGTTTGAAAGCACTGCAGTGCCGACCCTTCAATGCGCAGCTTTAATGCCTTAATACAATCCAAGCCAATGAGAGAAGTGCCCTGTTCGACGACATAAAACAAAAGTGGTGCGCTGCGAGTCTCGAAAAATACGTCAGAAAAGAAGCACCCTCGAACCAAAATTGGTCTTTTGGAATAATCTAGAAGGGCCACGCGAGGAACGGGAAGAAGCGGCACACCAGGAAAATGTTGGTCAAATATATTTCCTGAAAGAATGGAAGCAGAAGAGCCAGAATCGACCAACAGTTTTAAAGCGACCTGCCCGACTTGAACGTTAACGTCAATTCCAGATTCAAGAGGCTGTTGAACCACAAGAACGTCGACGGTTTCATCTTGCGACTGGCTATCTACTGAAACTTGGCGGACAGCCGCTTGCGACCGCTTCTGGTTGCAAAAATTTTCGAAATATCCAATACGGCCACAAAAGAAGCACTTTTTCCCTTTAGCTGGGCAGCGTGGCCATGATGCACGATGCTGCTTAGAGCCACATCTGAAGCAATGGGAAGAATTCGCGTGTTGCTGCAAATTCGATGGACAGTGGTCTCGAGATGGGGGGCGGTTCCCATGCGTAGCTGCCTTATCGTGTTGACCGAAAGTGCAAGCACGCGGCCGTGAATGCGGTGACGGCAACTATAGACTGTGCCAGATTTTGCAGATACTGGTTGCACAATAATGGAAAATTCCTTCATTTCCGCTGCTGCCTGTTCGATTTGACTCGCGAGAGCAACTGCCTTGTTGAGCGAAATCGAAGACCCTTCTAACAGAAGACGTTCCCGAATACGATGCGAGGACACACCGGACACTCGCACACACGAGTAGCGTTTTGAATACTGCCCCTTTAATAGACGTTCCACAAATATATACAAGCACAAGGACACAGTGTTGCCAACCTTAACACTGAAACCGAAACTGCAAGAACTATGTACAAGATACAATACCACCCACCTTGCTTTCTCTCCCCTTCAGAAGAACCGTACACACATATATATATATATATATATATATATATATATACTGTATACTGTGCCGAGGAGAGCATATGTCGCCTTGAAAAAGACAACTCCACTTGTCGAAACGTTGACTCCTGCTCTTGCTTTGTTCTCGTGTTGCTCATCGTCTTGAATTTCCGTTTCCCGCATTCCGCCTTGTTTTCCTTGGGCAGCAACAATTAGTCACACAATTCGGTATTAATGCGAGAGCGTTAAGGACCCCATGCCACAGAAAATCCAGCGCCGGCGTCGGCATGGATGCCGGCATCCGTGGCGGAGAAAATTATCTCCAACCACCCCGACCGCGCAGGCCCTCCGCGTGGCGCAAGGTGTTAACGAAGGAGAAAATCATCCCGAACCACCCAGACCGCCCAGGCCCTCCACGTAGGGCAAGGTGTTAGTGAACAAAAATTGAATTTCTCACAGTGAAATCCGCCAAAAAATGGTGAAGTACGACTTAAGCACAACCTACAGACATGGTGGCGTCGGATTGTAATTTGAATGTGCGAGAAAACATAATTCTGTTATGAGGAAACTCAAGCACAAACCCCTTTTCCAGCATTTCTACCATACCAACAGCGGTGCGCTCGGATAGGTTAGTTGCGAAATGCATATACACATGGCGCTTGCATCCTCGGTAGGTCAAATTGAGCATTCGCCTGCCTAATGCGTTTTGGACACGCGCGCGTGTCGGGGTAATATCAAACAAATAAAATATGAAAAAGATGCTGGGGCCTTCATATTTTAATAGAAGACGACTTATATTGCCCCTGGAAAAACGTCTTCCCAGCAATGCATTTCTGTTTAAAAATGGAGCCGATTTTAGCGGGATCGGTGTAAGCTAGGTTGTAAGCTGCCTTTCCCACATTGTGTTCCAGTGAAGAGTACTAAAAAAATGCGATGCGAACGGGGCTAGATAAGGCGAAGCTTAACCCCCGTATTCTTAAACACGCCTTCACTCGACGCTTCTCCTTTACTCAGCCAAGTCGAGGCGACGAGCTTTCCTTCACTCAAGGCGCCGTTGCCTTTCATGAACACTACTTCAGATTTCCTCCGCCAAGGAACGCCTTGAAAATGCGCCCTTGACTCGAGTGAAGTGCGCCGACCGAAGAAAGCGTCTGATATCGAGGTTATTCTTAAATACGCTGAGCAAACGCCCAATTATTTAGGACAGATATGTGTTTCCGTTAATTTGGCTTCGTTATCAAACGACACCATGGCCCACTGCACAACTTTAGCTCGCCGGCGCTGCCACTGTTAGCGTTCGACTGATAGATCAAGCGGGAGCTGTGTTTGAGGTCTGGCAACTTTCGCACCCCAACAGCTGAGCATGGCGCATGGCTGAGAAACAACAAGAAATTTTGCGCCCGCATTTGTGTGCGGCTCATTGTTTCCTTGGGCTTAATTTGTGATTCACGTTGCAGTTGTTAAACGTTGTTATTATGGATGATATTGTCCGTGTGTGTATTGTGACCGAGCTGGATTGACTTCGAAGGAGGCAACGGATGGAACGGCCGATGGGCAGCTTTGTTTAACTTCAAGATCGAGTGCTGCTGAAAGCCTTCTGAAAACAACAACACGACAGAAAATAAGGGTGAGTGAGCAGTTTATGCATGGAAGCATATTACGCTGTTGCGGTTTTCGTGAAGTTGCCGCCGCGTTATCAGTTCAGCGAGTCCGATTTATCCAAGCATGACTGGTTCCAGTTGCGTAGGCTGCGGGCATTAGCACCCGAAGCATACTATTCGAGGCACCATAAGATTGCGCGAGACGTTTTTTTTAATTGGAGTTTGTGGGAGGTTGAGCGCGACAATCTGTTATTGGTTCAGCTGTTTAAACATA
The DNA here is from genome assembly GCF_013339745.2 of Dermacentor silvarum. Lineage (NCBI taxonomy): Eukaryota > Metazoa > Arthropoda > Arachnida > Ixodida > Ixodidae > Dermacentor > Dermacentor silvarum. Next base: position 328,024,616 of record NC_051154.1, on the reverse strand, counting down.
AATGCACAAGGTACCGCTCCGCGTCTGTGTCCGATGATCATTCCAGTATCGCGTAATAAATTTTTCAGTAGAGAAGAAGCAGTAGTATACATGCGGCTGAATGCATATGGTTGAGTGCGTAACTCCAGCAGTTTTAAGGAAACAAATGTTTTTTAGTCCTGTACTTTGTTTTAGAAGCCGTGTTGGCTAGTCTGTTTGTTCAAATTGTAGCACAAATAGTCAATGAACCAGCACTGGTGCCTGCATTTCCAGTGCTGCTTCACTTCACATATACGCTACGCAATCTTTTATTTTTACGAAAATTCACTTGTCAGTAGTTCATTACCAGCATTAGTGTTTTTTCGTCTTACCTTTTTCAATGTGCTATGTCGTAGCATCTCCTGCACTTACCATAAACTGTGCTTTCAAGTTCACGCAACGCCCAGATTTTTTTTAGTTGTGCTGTCTTTTCGTTTCAGTTGCTTAGCTGCACTGAACTTAGCTTGCGAACGCCCTATGTACATACCATTTTTGGCATTCTGCTGCAGGATGTGGGCCTTGGAAAGACCAGCTGACGGAAAAAAATCAACGTCTGTTTTGCACGGTAAGACATGTGATTGACGGGAAAGCATCGATAGATACGGTGTCTGCCTGTTGGAAATGCACCATCTCGCTTCCCTGAAAGAACTTAGGTGATGCGGAAGCACTTGACTGATCAGCCCGGTAGTTAGTCTGTGCTTATTTTTCATACTTATCATTAATAATATTGATGTTATGTCTGGCCACATTGACAAAATGGTGAAATGCACGCCGTGTTATTTAAAACCGCAAACATGAAACAGATATGCCGTAATGAAATCAAACTCATATTTCATTCCTCTTTAACAGTCATATATAATTGTTTTGAATAGCATAGTCATGATTATGATCTGCGAAGTCATGAGTTGCCCATAATGTGTTACGGTTGAGACGTGAGCTTTTTACTGCCCACAATTTGTAACGCAGCACTTAAGTATTTAGTGGAATGTTGAAGCTACTTTTGCATGAGCAAGTGTACATCAAGAAATATACCATAATTTTAATGCTTGATCTTAGCTTTGCTGAACTCATGGTAGTAATGCGCTCTATACTGTATTTTTCAGCAGCCTGTTGTGGGATCCCACAAGACACGCTCTGTTCCTCGGTCAATTACTGAACTTCTGCAAGCCCCATGGAAGCCAACTGTGATCCTCATCGAATGGAACAAATTCATTGTTCCGGCCTTCATAATTAATCTTAAGCTGAAGGTAGAAACGGAGCTGAAACAGCGTATACTCTGTAAGGGTTTACCGCTGCATACCGTTGGGTGGCCACACCCGACGGTATGCTATGGTCTAGAACACTGCTAGTCTACTGTCTAGAACACGGGTGGTGTTTTATTATAGAATAGCTTTGTCAGTAGTACTACTGCTTGTGTTTGTAGGATCAGAGTCCACGCTCTTTTTGCAATCCTATCAGAGCACAATAAGACGAGGATAATTTTAATGTATTGTTTCAGAAATTGACACTTGGACTGACAAGAAATAATTCAGTGATACAGACTGCTTTATTAAATATGGCTTAAGAAAAGAAACCTGGATGAAAAATACAGACTTAAGCTGCTAGGTGCCTATGAAGGCAGATGCATGCAAAATGTCTTTAGTGTTGATGTTTGAGCTGTTAGGATGTCAGAAAGAAGATAGAGGTTTTAGCCAAAATAGTGCGACAACGACTACAGTGCAGCAGGACACATTCACTGGATGGAGCTCCACTCTTCTCCGCTTGCACACCAACGCAAGCGCAGCAACCTTGAAAAGGCAGTTGCTCTTCGTGGTTCCGTTGGCAGCCTGGTTCCTGCATAAGAGAAGGGGTTGGTTATAAACATACAATGATGTTAACGCACATAAAAACTAGCTTAGGTACAGTATTCGTTTTCATCAGTTTACTTTTCGAATAAATATATTCGTTAAAGATTTTCATTGTGTTCAGGAAGCCGATTTTTTTTTACATTGATAAGCTCGGACTGTTTTCATTCATATTTGCAAAGATACAGTTTTAAGCTGGTCTGGCGTTTGCACAGCCAGACCGACATGCAGCAATCTAACACTGACATAATGCACTCACTAATAGCTGGAATGTGCGCAACAAATATATTTGACATATATCTGCTACCACTTGCTAGCGTTTTCTGTATTAGGAGCTGGGTCAACTGCTACAGCTTTTTTTATCACAATAAAGACAATGTGATGTACAAAACCTATCCTCTCTTGTATTGTTATTCAATGTTTTGTATTGGAATAAAACATTACATTCCCTCTGTATACGTGCAGGTATAATTATGAAACCATTTCATGGTTGCTCACTTCCTCGTTGGGCTTGGATGTCCATAAGCATAAGTTAATTAAACTGAATATTTTGAAGCAAGGCTCACGCAATTATTGCTAACGACTGTAAATAGCAGCTACTGCCACATGTCCCACGCAAAATTACAGTATACTTTTTGTTTTTCCTAGAGCATCTAACTGCATGAAATTATAGAGAAACAGAAAAGTGAACGCACCTGGTCGTTTTTAGAGAAGCTCGCCTTGCTGTGGTGCGCTTCGCCGTCCTTGGAATAGCGTAGTAAGTGATGCACCCGGGTACAAACCGCTCAGGCGGAGCGAATTCCGGCGCTCGCGCAGCCAGACCTGCATCCAGCAATCGAGCACACAGGCAATACACCCACTAATGGCAGGAATCTTCGCAGTTGTTTTCTTTTCATAGGTTCGAAGTCCGCCGCAGTTATGTATCGTGCCGCGTTTCAAATGATGCTGCTTTGTATGATCACCCGCGATAAACAGGGCACTGGCGCTGATAGTAGTTTCGGAGCACTCGCACGAAGAATACACGTATGCAGGTTATCAACTGGCTCATGCACGGAATAAGACGACAGGTCACTGCACTAGCTGGCAGTCTTCTTGACAGGACGGCCGGTCTGTCTCGGTGCCACAGTAGAATTACTCCGTTGCCGAAGCGCTCCAGAGAATTGCACCGGTCCGTAAAACGATGCCCTTGAAGATGCGCAGCATCGTTAACGAAACAAAAGCTGCGGAGGCAACTGGCGTCCATCTGAAAAAGCCGACGAGGCGAGCGACAAATCACAACGCAGCCATGTTTGCGCACTAACTTCACTCAAGGAGCGATTCAAGGTAGCTGCGGGGCTACCTTGACATTCTCGAGTAAAACGCTTGAGCTTTCCTTCACTCAATTAGGCGCGTTTCGAGTGGAGGGCGATTTGTGAAATGAAAAGCCGACCTCAAGGAACATTTCGAGTGGAGGGTCGAGTCGAGGTGCGTTTGTGAATACGGGGGTAAGAGTCCCACAATTTTTTTATATAACGCCGCACCGCCTTTATAGCCGCTGTGATGGGACATTGTCAAAGAATACGCGTTTCTGTAAGCGGACGAGTTCCCAGGTTGGTGCTATGTGATGACGAGTGATAAAATTTCTTGGTTAAATTGAGAACACTAAAAGACGTGTTCAACAGCTTCGGTGAATCCACAAATGCCACAGCCACTGTTGAAATTGGAGTAAGTCTTTAAAATGGCTATCTCAATCTAGATACGTGTTAAAAAGGGTGCATTGTGAGAGGACGCACGGGACACAAAACTGTAATTAGGATCGAGGCGGACTTCACATGATTAAAGCAGAAATCTGACCACAAAGGAGTTTACTGCAAGTTGACTGTTGTTATAACAGGTTGACAGTTGTTACAAACTTCATAAAGTTTGACAAAGTTATTACATTGTGTGCATTCTCTCGTCATACCTTGCAATGCTACGAAGTCGGCTGAGTTTCCTAAGCACTGAGGCGAAAACCTCATTTGACCTACAGTTCCAAAAATATATGCCGAAAAAAATAATCGTTGAAAGCGTGCGGGTGCATTCTCGGATACTTTTCATGAATACTCTTCTATTTCTTCAAAATTTGTATTTTTAATGACACCTTGATACGAGTCCGTGCTCGATTCCCTAATAGATGTTTTCGAAAAAGTGTATGGCCGTTTATATAAACACACGCTCAGTGGCAACAAAATGTTTTGACTTGGGTCTATACACACGTAAGCCACAGGTGCGATCGTTTCTGGGAGAGGCTTAAGGTATTCAAACTTCTTTCTAGCTGGTATTTTTTAATTGAGGCTATGGCTGTCAATTTTCCGTCGTGAAAGATTTAGGTGACGTGTTGTAAATTTGAACAACCGCGCTTTCAGCATGACCTTTAGTTCCGGATTTAAACGCAGTTTTGTAAGACCAGCACTGTGAGGATCAATAAGAGGTTATGCGATCAAGTTGATAATCACTTTTATGTTACACTTTTTCGATACGAGCGGTAGAACACTTTGTACCGCTCGTACAAAGTGTTTTACCGTTCCTGAAATACACTGCCTTTATTCTGATTTTGTCTAAAATGATTCACACCCGAGTCATGCAGCATGCTTCATCCTTGGAAGTGTCGGGCGTGCTTGTTGAATCTGTCCATGAGGTTCAGCACTTATCACCGACCTTGTTCCCGCCCTCGCATTTGAAGCTAATAACATTCCAGAAATAATGGGTCTAGGCGCTGTGTTTGACATCCATTCACCGCATTCTCCGTTTCGCTGGTTTGACTCAGAAGTCTGTTGTCGCACAGCTGTGCAGCGGCTGTGACGCCATGACTCATCGTTTCATTAGCGATAGCCCGGTACTCCCCAAATTAAGCCATTCTCGAACCATGGCCACTAGGACACTGAACAATAACATCAGGACTTCTAACACGAAATTAACAACGAAATGCTTATAAAAACGCATAAAAATAGCATCATGACATTACCATGTGACCGAAGTTTTTGCGAAAAAATGTCCAGACAAGATCGCTTCACAACCCTTGCGCTTCGGGACCTCCAGGTAACTCGCCATACACTGTGGAAGCGGTGGTCAAGGTAGCGACATGCAGTTTATACACAAATAGTTTTATTGAAAGAAGAGAAAAAACTGTAGGTGATGATAACCGGGCGAGCGTTCAGATTTCCGTCTCACTCATTCAACATAATTTTGCCTTTAGAGGTCGGAAATTTAGGAAAACCAAACTTTTGATAATTACTGAATAATCTAATGAAATTCGCGTCAGTTTTTGAGTTTGTTTATCGCTTTATTTTCAGCTGCCCACTCTTCATTTCATACAGTTGAAAGGAATCAGAAGTGGGCAGAAATGCTTTTGAACTTCAGCGAAGATCACTGTTACCTACGAAATAGAAGAGAAAATGCGGACGACAGTTCTAGGGTCGTGGTGTGCCACACATTGCACATAGTAGCAGTCAGTTTATGCCATCCAACTTAAATGTGGCAGGGTCAACGCTTTTTGTAGCTTCCTAAAGAGGCCAGAGTGCATTATGAATGCTTTGTTCTCCAAGCCTCTCTGCTGAGGTTGTTATTTCACGAAAATGCGGCAATATACTGAAGTATAACAGTGACAGCAGTATCATTATTGTCATGAGGTTTAGTAAAAAAATCTCGCTCAACTTATCGCGGCGCGTAAAGGGCTAATAAAGTTTTCCTTGAAATTGTTATTTAAACAATTCATTCACATATTGAGCGGAAATAGCGCTTGATTATTACTGGAGAAAATTCAGGCCAGACTACCGCCATTTCTCTAATTTCGCGGCGGCACCTAAGCGCATGCTTGAGAGCTCTTCCTAATTTTTGTAATGTTTAGAAACTAGGGCTTCATTTGCGATTTTACGAATGTGGCCTCAGGTTTTCCAGAAACTAACGTTCGCGTAAAGTCTCGTGAGACAGGCTCGGAACTTTTCGTTGATAAACTTTTGATGATGAAAGGACAAACGCGGGATAATTGCTTCGAGCAGGCTTATTCGGGCAAGTTCCTGAAGCAGGCAAAATTGGTAACAGCGAAATCGTTTCGACGTTCAAAACAATGTTTGCTTGTTAGCATTCGCTGTGCCAAATTCGCTGCTGCTTTTGGGCTGCGCCTAAACCTAAATTCTCGTTAATAAACCACGTACACAACGCCGTAAAAGCATCCGTTCAGGGCAAGCTTTTCACCCCCCTCCACCCCTCGGTGTTTGGTGTCGTGTCCGGAGGATTTTGCGAATTTAGAAGTTCACAGGCTAGCAAGTACGCTAAGCGCCTTTAGGTTTACTGTAGCGCTACATATTTCAAGAGATCTTCTCGCATTTGGGCCATTTCAACACAAATTTCTTTTCGAAACTTTCTAGATTCGGTCTTCCGTACCTATAGAACGCCACGTACAATTTTTCCGGCAAACAATTAGCTAATCCCAAGAGGACGCAGTCAAAATCTATGACGACACGACAATCTAGAGAGGAAACATCAGACTGGTGCCGTTAGCCGTATTTCGTTCGTGGCTCTTTTTGGGCTCACGATGCCTTCTCTTAAGGAAGAGTGCCGCTTTTCTATGGCACATGTGTAATTCACTAATACAGCTTAACATAATGTTTCTTGTTAGTGTTAACGTTATAGTTTATCTGAAGTGTCACGTGGAGGTTGCTTCGAGGCTAAGGAGCGTGGTAGCACCTCCATGCTTAATTTCTGACATAAAGAGAATAGCCTGATGTGACGTAGTGGATCACTTTTGCACGCCAGTTACTCCATGTTTTACGGATAAGTTGGAGGTGTTCTGAGTGTATCTCGCATGGCGCAATGGTCATTTTATTTGGAGAAACGAGCCGGTGGAGGTTCACTGTTTGGTAGTAATATTTTTCCAGCAATACCAGCAGTTCTTATTCACCGCGAACGCTACAGAAAGTGTTAGTGAACCAAAACAGTCGGCGAAAATTATTACTTGTTTAATGCATGGGTGGCGTAATTAGAAAAAAATGGTTGATCCTTGTTTCAGAGGGATTGTTCCTAAAATGAAAGTGAAACGTGTGGATGCAATGTGAATCATGGAACAAGAGATTTCAACATTCTGTGACAATCGGCCGTATAATTACATCTTGCAAAGTTGCTTTCCAACAGGCACATGTGCCCGTCTCACAAACACTATGGCTTCATCTCGCTGTCAACCTTGCGATTCAAATAGTCACTCATCCACAATGTTCTTGCAGGAACTGGACTGTATATGTCTGTGCGAAAACGACACGCACCGAGGAGCAGAGATGAGGCCTTCCTGGGAAACCGAAGCATACGAGTGCTTCCTCTAGCACTGTCCATGCTGGCATCAAGCATCACGGCAGCGGGAATTATTGCATTCGTCGCTCACTATTACAGTCATGGCTTCCATACGCTCTGGGCCATACCTGTTTTCGTGCCAGTGGGACTCATCGTCACCTACTTATACCTGCCTGTGCTGTACGAGCTCAAAGTCACTTCCATATTCGAGGTGACGAAACAATGGCCAAATGTTATTTTAATTTTATTTTAGCCGCGGGACTGATGAAGGTGGCAGCTGTACGACACAACTAAGCCCGTTCACATACACTGAGGACGGGTTTGCACACGCAGAACACAACTACCTTTTGTCCTAAGTGACTGGAAAGCCCACGCGAGCCGTGAGACTGGCGAATTTGTGCAGCATGCTTCAACAGCTGCGCTGTACAAACATTTCTAGGCGTAAAAGCAAGTGCTGTGTTCTAACGTTTGCTGTCGCCATGATGGCAGAAAAGCGGACGCAGAACGACTGAAAAAAAGTTCGCGAGCAGTTGTTTTTTGCCAAAAAGAAACCTCAAATTTGTTTTCGAGTTTATCCTAGCCAGGATGGGGGGGAGGGGGTGGGTGAGGCCGAACATAATTTTTTTTTTGCAGTCTGTGGCTCACAATTACCCTGGACTATACAAAGTAACAGGCCATAAAGCCAGAGGTAAAACTCTGCATGTGTAATGCCTAGGATGTGGGTTTGGTTCCCACTTAATGCAAGTTATCTTTTCGTCCACCTTAATTTTCCTTTTATCTGATTATTTCTAAATTTCAATTAAACATGCAATTACCTTCACCTATGCTTTTTCTGGCTTCATTGTCTGTTCCTTTTATGGTTGTTACTAACATAAATTGAGTCCCACGAATCCACTTTTTCCTGCTGAATTACGCTAGAAGCATTTAGGCTGTACTCTACCGCTGGCATGCCGTCTGGCTGCCCAACACGAACTGACAGATTTTCATAGTCATATTTTGAAGATTATGCTACAGGCTGGTCTTTGGAATCCCAAAAATTATCTAGGCGGACAATCTGGACATCTTAATCTGGGAAATTGTCAGCACATGGCAAAGCAGAGTCTACTGATGGATAGTTCTTTGCATTAGAGTGTACGTGCAAAGGCACCAATACATTTCACTTCGCTCTTACCAGGACGAACCTGCAACATGAAATTGACTTTTAAGTAGGAACAACTACATTCCCCCAAAATGCACCGATAAACTAAGCTGACGCAAGGGTACTCACAGTATACCAGCTTCCCCTCGCTGAGCAGAAAAACAGAACAGCTTTCAAGGCGGTAAAAACGAAATAAAAAGCCAGCATAAGTCTCTAAGTAACATAAGCGTAGATATTGAAAATGTCTTATGTAGAACAAACACGTACGACCTACCTTCTAGGTGTGGGAAGGAACAGCAGAGCGAAGGGAAGTTGAACTTGGACAGTGCAAATCACAATTCTTAGAACACGAACGTTTGCCACACATACTGGCGGTTAGAGTCCAGTATTAATTTTCGCTGCAATGGCTTCCCTCTTGCCCTCAATTGTTGCTGGAAACCTGTGATAATTGTGTGCGTGTCACCATCTTGCCGTAATAAAATAAAACATCTCCTTGCACGGAATGTCAGCTGCAGTTAATTTTACTGCTGTATGTTAAATAGTTTACAATGTTTCTCCAATTATTCCCAAGTTAAAAAAATCTTTTTTTCCGTGGTCTATTTCATGCCTCTAAAGTTCTTGAGCAGTTTGCATCTCTATAAACGCTATGTTCATAATATTCTCACTAGAAACAGGGACCTGATTTTCAAAGCTTTTCGTTCGTAAGTGACGTTTGCCATTCGCTTGTCGGCTTCGATAACATATGTGACATCGCAATTGCCTACGACCTGTTCTCACGAAAAGTTCTAGCGCAAACGTACACGAATACATGCCCAGGTGCCAAATTCACAGAGCTTTTTCTTCGTAAGTGCAGCTTGCAAATTACCAGCCGCCTTGGCTATATTTTGTCCGACTTAACGATTGGTTTGTTGTCTAGCCTTAGGAACAGTTTTGTCTTAGGAGCTTTTTTTGTGAATATTGGCTATAGTTCCGCACACCTTGGCTGAACTCGCTGTCGCATTTTCTGCTGTCTCCTTCAGACAGACACAGTCGATGAAAGCTAGTGCATCTCCAGAAAGTAGAGTTAGTGTTCTGATCTCTTTGTAGCAGTTGTACGTGGGCGGATAAATTATGGCGCTGCTGCGTATATTTGAGTTCTCAAAAGCGACATCGGCATGATATAATGCGGGCAGCACCCGTCTACAAACAGAACAATACTTCATTGTATGCTTCCACATCTGTACGAGAAATGACGATTTGTATGTGGCATGGTTGCTTTTGCCATGGGCGAAAGCAATTAGTCTCCGTTTAGACTTACAATAATAAATTATCGGAATGAAATGTGCAGCTGTGGTGGGGGCCAACTATAATCAATTATGACAAAAACACTGCGACTTCCAGCTCTGCGAAGGTGTAAACATATGTTCAAACTTTTACAGCTTGCATCTGGCCAGTCAGAGAACACGTGTTTTGGACGGTTATAACAAGTTCACGCAACAGGAACGGCAGGTTGTACGTCGCTTGCCTCGCGCTTTCGAGCAGGTGTTCACTTGCGCTCCCTTGGAACTAGCGTGGATTGTAGCGGCTCCTATAGGGATTTCATGGGAGCTGTCTCTATTCAGATCTCTCTTTACTCGATGAACACATATTTGAGTACGTTAGACCAATTTGTCGACATAATGCAGTCTTTGCCGCTATAACAGCTGACGTGTGGTGCCATATACCCAGTGACAATAGGTGCCATGAATTAGGTTCAGTGATGAGCATCCCATACCAAAATTAGTTACATACCCAGTGACACCTGCTGGTCCTAAGGTTGGTATTGAACGCGGTTTCCCCAGCAAAGCAGCCCGGTGCTCTATCGATTTGACAATTTAGTACCTGGGGACCCAAGTTGGTGGGAAAGAGGTTAGGACGGACATAGTAGATACATAAATGTGGATACAGAGACAACCCTAACTGGGGGAAATCGGTAGAGAATGGTAATAGCATTCAAAACGTTCGTGAAACGGAACCACATCTTTTCTAACTCTGGTTAAATTGAACTAAAAGTAAGGCAGAAAACGAAATTGAACGATCATATGAGGGACATCGCGATAACTATCAGCGTTTTCGCCTTTACAGTTCTCCACGTTGTCGTCAAGGCGACTTTTGTTGTTGCCGTCCCGTCGTTAGTGTGACTCCCCCGTGATTGAGGCTGGCTGTGGTTTTTGGTGTTGGCACTGTTGGTGAGCTGTGAGTGTTTAGCGTCTCCGATGGCGACACAAAAGCGCTCGCAAAACGCTCCACGCTGGAGATCAAGATCAAAGTTATGGATGTCTTGTAAAGTAATTGTGTCACTAAAAAGGCGTTTTCCCAATATTATATTTTTTTCTTTTGGGAAATGTGTTTTGTAATGCTAGCCCTAGTCAGCGCTCGCGTGCAAGTAGAGAGTTTACACTAAAAAGATTGGCAATCATACCTGTAACACCTGTTATCTGGTGTTGGCAATAAAGTATTTTGCCCTTTGAAGAAACCGTCTTCTCTACCCTACAGCTCCATGTCTAGCTAAATGAAACTCCTTATAAAGGGAACCTATTTCCCTGTCCCATTAAGGTTTCGCTTAAAGAGAGTCCACTGTACTAGAAAATCACACGAAGTTAGGTTCGTAGAATTGTCGGCCGGGTAAATAGCACAGTCGCATACTAATTAGGTTAACAATCATGGTGTCACATGCGCACAGGCAAACATGAATAGATTGCACTCGATGAGCGCGGGCACTCGCTGTTAGAACGCTGGCGTGATGAAAAGCGCCGGCAGCGGGGAACAAAAACTTCGTGCTGCCGCTCACTTGAGCGGGTCTCTGAAACTTAGATTGCGAGACCTGCAACGCTAAGCACGTGGGACGACAGTGAGAATTAGGCCACCAGTCATCTGGGTTCGCCCTTAGTCTTGCACACACCGTGGGCAATATAAAGAATAGGAAGTGGGCATCGAGAAAGGGTGCCTTTGACGCGGTGATTTATTTCGCAGATTTGTAGATATGTAGGTTGTATACTTGAAGAAAACGAATCCAGGGACAGAGGCGTCAAGGCCAGTTTTATAGCGTGCAAAGTCAGCATAAGGCGTGATGGTTCATATCGAGTGTAAAATGGCGCCTGTGAAGATAAGGTTGAAACATTTGTACTGATCAAACAACAGTTAGACATTCCTTCTCACTGATTGTATAGTTCTCTGCACCGGTGAGTGGACGGCTGGCGTAAACGACCCCTCTCTCACGCGAAGAGTTGTCACGCTACAGGAAGACAGCACCAATGCCGTGGCCCGTAGGGTCCGTGGGCCAAGGTAAGTATGGCTTCCTAAAAATGACGAAAACCGGATTCACATGTGAGAGCGGCACTTCAGCTGGTTAAATGCAGGTTCACATTCCGAAGACCACACACAAGGGGCGGATCCAGACTCTCGTTCTGGAAGCGGGAAGAGAGGAGGGGCGGGGGGGGGGCAGCGGTTGCAGAACTTTTGTCGCTTTGCTTTTTTACGTTTTTTTGTGTGTTTGCACACTTTGAACAATACGTTTAACATGCAGCAACTTGCCTTTCTAAGTGAGATTTCCATTTATGTTGCCATGACTGGACAAGCACATCTCGGAACTATCGATACATGCTGCAAAGCTTTGGCAAACACAACCAACACGAATGTGAAACACCACCATTTCTCCGGTGAAACAAGTCTTTTTTATGGCTAAGCCTTAAAGTGTGTTGATTTTCAACGAAACTTCGTGGGTCCCACAGCCTCCAGTTGGCAGTCAGATTGTTCTGGCTGTTCAGTTTAGTTTACTGCCACACTTATCACCCCCCAAGGGGGCAGGTGGGAGGGGGTCCTGATTAGCTTTGGAAGGTTTGGAACTCAAAAGTTAGTGGTATATTTGAAAGCTGTGTACAATACACCAAATCTGTCCGTTTTCGATGACTCACTATGGGAACTTTAGACAATTCCGTACATTTGCATGTTGCTCAGTTGTAGTCGTACTCTTGGTCCAGCAACGTTTTTCTGAATTTTGCAATTTTCAGCCATTTTTCTAAGAAAATTGACGACGTAAATAAAAGCCCAGTTCTTGCAGTCATTAAATTTAAAGTTTTTTAATGCAACAAACATGATCAAATTAGATGTACTAGATGCCAAGAAAAATAATTTATCTTCTCTCGTGTATCTTCATAAGATCTAGGAAGGTATAGTTTTCACTTAAATTGTCCACTAGTACCTTGCTTGCCTTTAAAACAGACTAAACCTTTTGAGGTCGCGCATAGCAGAAATGCAAGGCGATTTCCATAAAATAATATCAGAGAGGCATTAAATACGTTATGGTTATAGGAACAGATTACTTCGTTGGCCTCCTGCTTTTTCCTATAAGTGATAAACATTAACGAATCACGTTCGTTATGATAGTACGCAGCCAGAAATATGCTGCTCGCAGCCTCGTCTCTAACAAACAACTATTCCTAATACGTGAATTTGCTCTTCGTGGTGAAGCTGCTGCTGGTTGAGGAGGTAGGCCATAATGGGAAGCCTTGCATTAGTTTTGATAACTTCTAGGTAATTTAGCACTTTATCGAAAGATGAGTGATTTAAAGAAATGTTCCGCTGCCATTCAAATGATGTCGACGGTGTAAGTTGGCCTATCAACCTTCCCATGAAGACGCGAACTCCACAGATACCAAGAAATTACTACAAGATGTTTTAAAATACATCTGAGATGTGCTGTGTGCAACTGTTTCTTGAGGCAAGAATAATAGCAGAAGCGTTTTTTATGGTACTTTTATCACACCTACTTCAAAAGATTCTCATATTCTAGTAAGAATAGCATTTGGGCTGGAATACATTCTCAATGCACTGAGAGGCGTTACATAAATGCTAGTAAAGGAGAGGAGGAAGAGCGACAGAAAAGAGACGCATGAAGCTCAATCAGACGTGTGTTTGGTTTGCTTCCCTTCGCAGGGAGAAGGGGATTAAGGCATAAAAAGTAGGCGTAGGAAAGCGCTAGCAGTGCGAACACGTATACGGCTGCGCCTCAGGCATACAATCGTTCACTGAGATCAGTCGATCTTATAACGTTATGTAATAGCCGCACTGCGTTGTCAGCCTGCGACACATGGCACCATGGCTCAAAAACTTTTCTCTCGCAGAATGGTCGAAAGCTTCAGCATCTTCCTTTACAAGAATGACACCTAAAGCGTGCTTGATGCTTAGAATGTGAAGCTACGTAGAAAACACTCTGAGCGCTGCACAAACAAATACGCTGTACGAGAGCTTTTCATTGAAAGTATCTGTAGGATTGAAACATCTTTCTAGCAAGTGAAAAACAACAACTGTGGAAACCTTGTGCAGTGCTTGTTAATCTTGCCTTTACATTTCACATTGTTTTACAGTATCTTCGCATGCGGTATGGAAAGAGCGTTGGACTTGCATCGTCTTTGATTTACTTTGTGCTAAGCGTAAGTACATATTGACAGCAGCAGCGTATTTAGATTATTTAGTAGAATAAAACGTTCGGAATGCACCAGCATGTATATCTTGTCGATGATGCCAGCTAAGGTGATGGTAGGGACAACGAATGGCTTGTTCTAACCAAGGCATTGGGTACGTTTTTATGAGCGCTTGCGCGCAACGTGTCATTGTCCTCGACAACTTATTTGTGTCCACGTACAGTTAGAATCTTACTTGCCTAGAGTGGCCGAGTGGCCGCTAGCCGACTGCGCTAGCATCCGCATGTGCTTCCTTGTGGTATAGGTGCCAGGTTGCACTTATGTTTGTCTTACAGCGCATGGGCATACGATGCGTGTACTCACTGCGCGGCCGGCCTGTGCTTTTTCTTGTTTGTTTTGTGTGTCTGTGTATGCGTAAAAGAGGGCGGCCAAATCGGCCGAATGACGACTCTAGATAAGTGTGATTGAGATTGGACCAAGAGAAAATAGTAATACAGCGTCGCACAAATGAAGTCTTACGTAAGCACATCTTTTCTTATAATTTAAACACCAAGTAAACTGAAATTCGGGTACAATGAGATTTTAAACATCCACTTACGCACATACAATTTGTTTTGTTTAAACAACGCGGGAAAACGATAAACAATCGAGGATTTCCTACATGTTGCCTCTGTGAAGATTGCACTGTAACTGCTGCTTGAAAACGGGCGATATACCGACAGATGTTGTACATGTGCCTTTCAGTATTGTGAAGCATTCTCAATCACTTGACTCAATCGCCCTCACTGTGAAGAGAGGGCTTTGGGGCTGGTACAAATGTTACATCGTTCATACAAAGTACAGAAGCCCAGCAGAGCTCAACGTGCACCGAAGAGCTTTTCCCAAGTTTCCGCATACCAAGCTTTATACGCCAGGATTTTTGTTTTTTTTTGCGTGGGCGAGCCTTAGTTGGCTGTGGCGAGATAGAATTTTCATAAATTGTGATGAAAGCAGAACGTATTTCTGGCTTCGTGCCGCCATGTTGAGTTTATGAGGTGTAATGCCTAGGCGAAATTTCTAGCTTGTCCACAAGTACGAATCACTGATAGGCAACAATTAGTAGCCGCATTACTTCACTCAGTACGGCTCAATTTCACGTGCGCTATTCGCAATTGCTAGCCCCATTAGCTGCTTGCGCTCTATTCCTGTTCTATGGAACTTTCCAGTTCAATATGACGGGTATAAAGAGAGAGAGAAACGAGAAGGGAAAGGTAGGGAGGTTAACCAAGGACGCGCGCAATTAACCCCACAAAGTCCAAACACCGTTCCACACAAAGATAAATTAGAGCACATTGTTCCCCACCAGCGTAGCGGGAAAGTGCGAACATGGATACAAAAAATACTAGTAATCGCAGCAAAAATACTAGTAATCGCGGGTATAAAGCTGAATATGACGGGTATAGAGCTGAATGGGAGGTTAATAAAGCAATATGACGGGTATAGAGCTGAATGGGAGGTTAAGGAAGCAGGCGCATCGGGAGCAAACGGGTGATTACAAGTATTTGGTGTCCCTTGGCACAATCCATGGTTTTCCCAAATGAGCCCGTGGGTGTCTCATCGAAGGCAAGACTGCGTTTAACGCATGCGACGTTACATGGGGCATAACAAAGGAGGTGTCGAGCCCGTTGTCCTGCTCGAGTATCGTTAATTGCTCGCAAACAAGCGCTGTAATAAGACCGCCGTATAATTTAAAGGTTAAAGCATGCAATAGTACCGGTGTCATTACGTCCAGTACATTTTTATCACGTTTTATAATATGTACGCAATCTGCGAGAGCGGGCGCCCCGCGGTTAATCGAACGTTCAGCGTGGTATCGTTCAGGCGTCAACGAAGGTAGAGAGAGAGAGCACTTTTTGTTTAAAAGCAGAGAGGGTAGAAATATTCGCTAACATGCTACTGTGCAAGGGAAGGGAACAAGGGAGAGAAAAACCCTAGGAGGACGAGGGCAAAAAAAAAAAAGCACTTCAGATTCCCATTGTGCTTTTGGCTCCTACTTGTGCGGATATATGACAACGAACCTCGCGCGCAATTAACCCCACAAAGTCCAAACACCGTTCCACACAAAGATAAATTAGAGCACATTGTTCCCCACCAGCGTAGCGGGAAAGTGCGAACATGGATACAAAAAATACTAGTAATCGCAGCTGTGCTCTAAAAATTCTTCGCTGGGTAAACATAACATGTGCTTACCTTTTGTTTTTTTTTTCTTGTTTTTTTTTCTCTTTGGTAGTATAGTTTGTTATAGATTGTCACTTGTCGGAAGGCAAGCTTCGAAACAGTGATAAAAAACAGCTGGTAGCCGCATTACATCACTCAGTGTAGCTCAGTTCTCCGTGCACTAGTCGCACTTTCCAGCACCTATATGTGGTTTTACAGATATTGCCACACGAATTTGCTGCTATGTAATTGTGCCCTAGCCGGTATCGCTGCTGAGCTATTCAGTCGTGGTTTTATTGTTAATGGTGAGGTGAACGAGCGATACGATGAAGGTAGAATACGATGAGAACGCGCTTTCGTAAAATCTTAGGCTCGGAGCCCAGGCTTGTTCTTCATAGTTTTTTATTTGATAAAGTTGGCCTTATTTCATGTAATATTATGTGGTGCCTTTTCCATGATAACGTGAAGATGATTAGCGTGTAGCTGTTGTGGCGTACGGGGAGGCCGCGCGTACATTTCACTAAAATGTTTGTACGCAACACCATCGGGAACGTTGTAGTTAAATTCTCAAGTTTGAGCTATTCGGCAGGTCAGCAGTAGCACCGAGCGGTAGCAAGGGCCACAAAAGTCCGGAAGTGTTCACAAAGAAATCATAATAATAACAATAGTTATCATTTTATATGAAAACACACATATACATTCTGCAAAGTAGAAAATACGGGGATAGCCGGCTGGCAATTGCCGCCTAGAGAGGCACAATATCTCGCCTACTCTTTAGGAAGGACGCGATCGAAATTTAAGATTGGACGGAAGGAAGGAAAGGGCAACGAAAGAAACAAGATGGCAGGCCAGAAAGATTAAAGTAAAGCAACGACAAAGAATAGAGTACGCCAGAAAGAAACAGAAAAACACGCAAAAGCAGAGAAAGAAAACACACGTGACATACTAATTACAAAAGAACGTAAAAACGAAACGAAAGAAAATTAGTTCATCCCTTGCAAAAAAAAAGAAAGAAACTGTCTACAAGCGGGATGCCAAATCAGATTTTTGTAGGAAGTTAAGTAGAGTGTGATGAGCCTGGTCGTATCGAGAAGCGCAGCGACTTGGACTATAAGAGTATAGGCCTTCAGTAGCGACGGGCGCTGCGCTTGGAAAGCAGGATACTATACGGTACTCAAGTGTCTCGCAAGAAACCTTTGCTTTATTACATGGCAAGCGATAAAATCGGTTCACTATACACCGCTCTGAAATGGGCCACTAATTTGTGAATAGGTCTTTTCCAAAATTGCTGTAAACAAGTATAACGATTTCGCCATGAGCCGTAAAGTCATATATCAAACATGTCCGCTTTAGATGCATTGGGTGGTGTGAATGTTAACGTGCATTGCAAGGCCTGCTCATGTGAGCCGTGAGTTTCTAGAGTTGAGAATCTTGATAAGAGTTGTTGCGAAACAGCCTGTGAGCGCATGGAGGCTGACGTTAACCAAAATAAAGGTCCTACGTGTGGCAGTGACATTTCTATTACCTTACATTCTCCAGAGATGTATCTGTTTAAGGTAAAAATGTTCAATTATAGATTCACTTGAGTTGTCACGTTGTGCGACTTTCGTTTCGCCTTTGATGTGTGTGTCGGTTGCAGCATTAAATGATATAGTAGTTGGCGGTTTGTGGAAATTTTGCGCGCGTCCTTCTTTCAGTTATCTCCATTTGCGCCAAAACTAATATTTAGCAGACCCCATTGGCTTGCTCATGAAGTTCTTTTTGTACAGGCATTTACTTCAATTTTAATGCCGTGTAGCAGCTCGAACGATAAGAAAAACAGGAGGTGATGAAATATTTATGCCAATAATGTTCTACAACTGTTTGTTGTTAGAAAGGGCAATGACATGCAGCGAATTTAGGCAGTGATTTTGCCGTGGTTTTCTTGCTCTGTAATATTCTATTGCCACACGGACCAAATGTTCATGCAGAGATATCCTCCACGTACTTGATCTTTATCGCGCCTATTTTTCTCCGATGTTGTTCGTGCGACACTTTGTGGATCATGGACTAGGCCAAATCAGTTTCTGTGACGGAATGTGAGAGCGCATTGCGTAGACATTTATTAGAAACTTTTTTAAGACGTTATCCTAGCAGCACGGAATGGTTATTCCTCCAGGTACTCCTTATACGGTAGTTTAAATCTATGCATCGAGTGCATACAAGTGAATACATGCATACAAGTCACAACATTTTAATGCGATTACCATTTTTTGCATACTTCGGACATTTTGAGTCTGTCTGTCTGTCCCGTTACGCTGACCCAGTGGTCCAAGTTGTCTGAGGGCTTTGGCGGCTAGGTACTTGCTCGAGGCCGTGATGGCGTCATGGTCCTTCCATCGTCATCATTGCAGCTTCGTCATGTGACTCTATTCATACTGTCGTCGTCACCCCTTCTACGCAGATCCGATGGCCCAAGTTACTGGGGTCACTGGGGCCACCAGGTATGTGCTTGCGATAATGATGCCGACGTGGTCGCTGTATCTTTGTCATTACAGCTTCGTCATTAGGCTCTCGTCAGGCCATCGTCGTTACAGCTTCGTCGTAATACAGTCGTCATGCATTCGTTGTCATACCATCGTCGTGATGCCGTCGTGACCACTCAATCGCGGTCACTCCAGCTTCGTCAGCTGACTCACGCCTTGCCGTCGCCGTCATACCAGCGTTTTCAAACCATGGTCGTTTTAGTCTTCGTGATAGAGTCATCACGCCATCGCCGTCATGCACTCTTCGTCAACGCTGTTATGAAATCGTCGTCATTATGTCGCCGTCATACAGTTCCTATGATGTGTTGTCATATACTCATCATGATGGCGTCGCGGTCGTTCCATCGTCATCATTCTAACTACGTCATCCGACTCTAGTCATGCCATTGTCGTCGCGCCTCAGTCGTCACACACTTATCGCTATACCATCGTCATTATGCCGTCGTTGTCATGCAGTCTTTGTTTTCATCTTCATCACTTCAGAAATCATCTCATCACCATCATGCCCTCATCGCCATACCACCTTCGTCGTTCGATCGACGTCATTCATTTTTCGTGATTCGTATAGTGTCGGCATTGATTATATGCCGCCGTTGTCATGCCATCGGGGTCGTGGCGTCGTCGCAAGGCAGTCGCTATCATGCGTCCTGTGTCATATCGTCGTGTCGTCCTGGTCGTGCCACCATCGCAATTCCAGCTTCGTCATCTGGCTGTCGTCATACCACCATCGTCACGACATCGTCATATACTCGTCGTCATCCCATTCTCCCCACACCGCCGTCGTCATCCCATGATCATCATTTAGTAATCGTCATCTCAATATCGTCATATGCCTTCGTTGTCATACCGCCTTTGTCACTTGATTGACGTCACTCTTTCGTGATTCTATCGTCGTCACTGCGGCGTCTTCATACAGTCGGCGTCATACCACCATGCTCATGGGTGACCTTGACAAGCAAGTATCACAGCAAAGTCGACCGATACCGGAGACAATGTATGCCGCATATAGCCGAAGCAGCAGAAATATCACAATGATCACTACATATATCAAATAAACGTGACTTCAGCAATACGGTGAGTCGCAGCATTACTTGAATGCTAATCGCTTTATGGTAGACATTCATCGTGACATGTGTTCTGCCACATTTTCATAGTTAAGTGACCTATGGTCCAATATAGTTTGATTGCTGTTAGTAGTGTTCTGGTGCCTGATAGTGTTTATTGTATATTACATTATGCGCTCTATTTATGGAGAACCAGAGATATCTGTAGTAAAATGTAGTTTGTTTTCCGTCATCAAAAAGGAGCAACCGCATAAAAGCAGCTCCGTACAGCACCTTGATAGGGCGGCTGCCCCCCCCCCCCCCCCAAGTTCTCATGGCAGTGAACAGAATAATTGTGTTATCGTAACGATGGCATTCAATAGCACTTAAATAGTCAGAAAAGGACACTGCAACAAATACAACCTACATCCGTATAGGCACGCAGCAAGAACAGCAAGTTATAGGTGACAGAAATGTGAGCTACATCTGTTACAATTTATATATCTATATACAGGAAGTTGGAATCAGCTAGCGCAAGGCAGGGGTAATTGGAGATGACATGGAGAGGCTGTTGATGATGATGATACAGGGCAGACACGACAGTGACACAATACCATTCAAGAGATCTGGCCTGGGGTGCTATGCAGGATGCGCCGAGTTTCTCGTTCGCACGAGTTTTACCCGAGTTTGCTCGATGGCAGTCAGTGAACGGAGATAGCAAGGAACGTGCAAAAACAGCAGGCAGAAAGAAATGTCGAGATAAAGCCGCGTATGACAACATGAGCGCACCCTCCGCAGCACAGTGCTTCCGCGCTTCAAGCACAGAAGACTGCGCAACAAAACGCGCCAGCGCCGCTCAATGTTATCAAAGTATTATCACCATTTAGCAATACCGGCACTATCCCGCTGTCTATCTGCACACTTGCCGTGAGCTGCTTGCCACGCCTTTCTCAGGCGCGTCAACGGCCTGCTTCCTCTTACGAGCATTATCTTTCTATCTCCGATCGAATGCGAACAGGGCACATGCAGTGCAGACTTGCAGCTACACTTTCCCTCAATCGAATACTTTGAAATACAACAAATACAATAACGAGCATTTCATTTCTTAAAGTATTGGTTTTTCGTTTTGAATGCTTTAAATTTGTGATGACAAACAGAGATCGCGCGAATTATTAAATTTTGCACTTTTTTTGCCGCGAGTGGCGACAGTGAAGGCTCGTTCACACCGGAGGCGGAGCGGCAAAGCGGACAAGCGGCCAAGCGGCAAAGTGGGGAAAACCTCCTCTCCAGGCGGCGAAAGCGGGCGGAAAACGAGGAGGCTAGTCCGATCGCCCCCGGACCGATTTTTTGCCGCCCGCCCAAGCTCGCCGCTTTGCCGCAGCCAATCAGAACGCCAGACGACGGTGGCGCTGGTGTATCTCGGCGCGAGATCTGGGCACGGGCGGTCGACCGGTGCCACGAGATGGCGACACGTCCCCCGCGAAAGCGCTCGATGCTCCGCCTCCTCGGCGGCGCGGGCAGCCAGGCAAGCCGTCTGGTCTGAACAGGCCCGCGCGGTCGCCGCCTCGCCGCTTTGAAAAGCCCGCTTGGCCGCTTTGCCGCTCCGCCTCCGGTGTGAACGAGCCTTGAGGGAAAAGCTTACACGCGGATACATTCTAGAGGGTCGCACGCACGAGCGAGTTCATACGGTGAGCAGTCGCCAGGGGTGCTGCAGGGATATTCTCGATAAAATAAATGCGATAATGACGCATAAAGTCAGTCCATTCTCTGTCTATTAGGGGAATGGCAACGCTGCGCTGCGGCATAGCTGTTCACCGCAGGTGCTTCACTGAGGTGGCTATTAAGGCCGCCGCTTTACCGACTAAAAACGACACTCTAGCCATAGGCACCGTGCATTGCAGTTTGCGCGCGATCTATGCGCCACTACAAGTGAAGCTTTGGGACGGCCAGTGTCAAAACCAGCAAAACTGGAGAGACGCTGTACACATTCGCCGTGATACTTTGGATCGCTTATCCCGAAAGAAGACTGTTCGAGTTGTGAAAATATGAAAGTGCGCATGCTCTGCGTATGATAGCACATGTTCGCAATCGATATGAGCAGCGGGAACAATTGTGAGCTTGATATCGTCAAAGCGCAGGGCATATGTCTCAAACGAGCGACGATAAGGAAGCCGTTGTATCATTTTCATCGCCTCTCTTGCGGCCGGCGTGGGCAATACTGGGGCGAAACATGAAATGTCGTAGCGCCATCTGAACAGTGAACGGTGCCCATAGAAACGGGAGCAACGGCTGTCGCTGCAAAATGGCTGTGCGGTATTCTAGTGTCCGTAGTGACGTAGTACAGTGGAAATATACGTTTATCTGCGTGCGCGAAGCCTCCGCGATGGATTGCGAAGAAGAGCGTGCTGGCCAGCGACACATTTCATCGCTTGTCATTGCTTGCCCAGTGAAGGTGCCTCTGTGCGCATGTACGCAGAATTTGAGTGTGTTGTGCACTCCAATGCCCTTGCCGATTGCCTCTGCTGCTCAGCTAACAGCGATCGCAGGTGGATATCATAACGACAGCGCAGCAATCGCATTTTGACGGGTGAGGGCTCTTGTGTGCAGTTAGGAAATTAGACTTCGAACGCAGGCAGGTGTTGCAACTGTTTAGTGTGCCACGCTTGTGATGAAGAAATGACATCGCACTGGGTCTAGAAAAGTGAGCGTTTCCCTTCGCTGACCGTGTGTGCAACACTGCGGTTCCGATACATCAACGATGACAGAGCAGCCATATCAAACGACAGCTGCGATACGTTGTCGTTGAAAAACACTACGCACTGCTCAGCATCGTCGTCCACCACCGCGCATCGACGCCTTGCAAGCAGCTACAGTGGCGTGCCGATAATTATTCGCTGTACGCTATACGTCGCCACAATGCAGACAATGAACCGTGTTGTGGGGCGATCACAGCGTAAGAAGATATCTGCATAGGCCAGCGAAAGTCGACGCTTTGTTTTTGATAGTGGTGCTCAGTACATCACCCATGACTGTGCGTTGTGCGTGTTTTATTTCGATGGTCAAGATTGTTGATGGCTCTCAGTTCCGCACCACGTCACTGTTGCCGAAAAATAAGTGGGCGTGGCCCAACCATGGTGGGCGCGCGCACATGAGTTACATTCCTCGCGCGGGGCGTAACATATGGTTTTGTATGAAAGGTGAACTCGTGCCAAACTCGTACATATCGCGAAGCTCTCCTCGAGTTGAACTCGCGAACATGGTGGCGGCAGAATCAGCCTGTGTCATCGCATCCAGAGGCAGCAAGCGTCAATATGACCGTCTGGACTCCTTCACCTACATGACCAACGTAGTGTTTCAGCCTCATTTTTTGCCTTTCCAAAACGTCAGTGCGCTGGCTGTGTGACGACTTAGGCGATGGCCCTCGTCGGAGGAGACAGCGTGGCGGGCAAATTATGCTTTCCGAGCACAGAATGGTGTGACTGAGCTGCAGAGGAAAAGTTCGTGCGATCGCTTCGGCTCTCTCCGGCTTCAACCGCACTTTGTCCACCGCGCCCCAGCCAAGCTCCGGCGTCGTCATCGGAGTACTGGGGCACCTGCGAGCACCTGGCCTTCAACCCGGACCAACCAACCTGCGAAGGCGAAGTGGTCACATTATAAAGGAAGACTTAGAATGGACGCTGGGCTACCTTCTGGTGCAACAGGTGCCGAAAGCAGTTTTCGCAGTTACACGGTACCGCTGCACTGCACGGGCAGAGAGGCGAAGGAAGTTACTTCGTCAACACCGACCGCCTCGGCCGTCCGAGCGACCACCTCTTCAGGCGGCAAATGATTTCGCTCACGTACTGCGTGAGTAAAAGCGTAGACATATGAATGTTGAAGGAGATGACCGGCGACTTGTTTCCTCTATCGGAGCACGCCATCGCCGACTGGAGGAACTACCCCCGTGAGGTCGCGAAGGACGAGCTGCTGGCGCGACCTCTACTCGGTGGCCCCGGGAAGATAGCGCAAATTGACGAGTGCCTTCTTCGCGGCGAGCAAAAGTACAATCGAGGCCGCCTAATGACGGGCGACAACAGTCCGCCGAGCCGACAAAACTACGGCGGTGTTGAAGGTGGAGACAGCGGGGCGGGAAAATTATGCTTTCCGAGCCCATGGGCCTTCGGCACGGTCTCTGCGACCAGAGGGGTGCTGCGGCTTTTCAAGGTCGTCTGACGAAAGGCGGCGACGCTAGGTGCCATTATGGCAGCCAATGTTCAACGGCCCCGGGGGACCATTATTCATAGTAAAGAATTAACCCTTTACCACTGTATCCCAAATTTAGTGGATGCTAACAGGGCTGTGCCTCAATATGCATGGGAAGACAGTCTCCGCAGCGTGAACGTTGTGGAGCCCATCACGGGCGTTCACACACAAAAAATAAAAAGTTAATGTCAAAAAGTGAAGCGCCACCTCGTCAGCGATGGGTACAGGGTAACTGCACCGATGCTTGAGTCCCACCTGGGATGGATGTGATGGCAGTCAACGGCCACGTGTGTGGCCGTTGACTGCCATCACATTTATCCCAGGTTCCATCCATCCCAGGTTATAACAAACGCAAGACCCTTTCTTGCGTTTGTTAGAAGCCACGGATCGCTCGGGGCTACCCAGTATGAAGACTCTTTCCTGCGGTTGTTAGCAGCCATCGCTCGGCGCTAGCCAGTATGAAGGTGCATCACAAAGTAAAAGAAAATAAACCGTAATTTTCGGGCCCTTGTATGAGTGCTTTCCGGAATTCCTGAGTGCTTACACGGTAAGTGCGCGGCAAACCACTTCTGCGCTAGCCGACGCTCACTTCGTCTCGCAGCCTTGCTACAGCGGGAGCAACGAGCGATCTGTTGAAGCCCAGTGTGAAAACCAGGAGCACACCAATCTGTGTTTGAAAATGGGAGCGCAAGCACGTAGCGAGCCGCACCAATTCAATCCAGAGGAAAGAGAGGGAGCAACGAGCGATCTGTTGAAAACCCAGTGCGAAAACCAAGCGCACACGAATCTGTGCTCGGAAATGCGAGCGCAAGCACGTTGCGAGCCATGCTAATCTAATCCAGAGGAAAAAAAGAGGAGGGCGAGCGTCGCTTCGTGGTGTAACGGAAAAGGTATTAAACTACAAATTAGCTTAATACACATTGTACATCTTGTAAACTTTAAAATGCTTATACCCCAGGTTAATGTGACTAATATTATTGTACTAAATGCATTTATTTTAGAACTTGCTTGTGCCTGTAATGCACTCGGTGGAACGGCAAACAAGTGAAAGTAGGCACGACCATGCACCGACCGTATGATCACGTGAGCCCCAGTTTGTCGACCGCCCATATGGCGAATAGCAAGGGATGATAGCCACCCAGAGTGAACTAGATAAACCAATGAAACTGGAGGCGTGCCGACGGACAAACTTTGTCTTGTTACCATTAGTTCTTTCATCTTGGGGCATCTCCAGAGTTCGGGAAGATCCCGAGTTTCGCCAAACTCGACGCATCCTGCATAGGACCCCTGAAATGAATATACAAGCTACTCCAAGCGGAAACTGCCAGTGCTTAACGTGTATACTTGTTCCCGTATACTTAACGAATACCATTAAAGGCACTGAATTCGGGATCTCTTGCAAATTTTGGTCCAAACTCATTTAGAAGTGCGCGTACCGTAAACTGAGCATTTGTGTGCCGTAAATTGTGAGGCAGGTACTAACATGCCAACGCTTATTATGACGTGTTTATTCTTTGATACTTTCTCTGTAAACTTTGCGATGTCAATTAGGGTTGGATCCTTCTTAGCATATAGCGGACTTGTAAACCCGACAGAGACTAAAATCATATAGTGACTTGACATTGACAATACTTTTTTTGAACGGACGTCGTGGCATTGCAGTGGCAATAAATTTTGGAAATAATTCGAATAACTCGCTCCTGTAACAAAAGTAGCCTAATAATGTTCTCTGAAGTGGTAGTTGCACCATAATACAAAGTGGGCAGAAATGGAAAAATTTTAATTGAGAAATTGGATGCTCTTATTTCGGTCTGTTATTTGAATTTGCGCATAATAGCTAATAACTTGTTTATTTTTTACTGCAGCAAACTTTAGGCGCTGTTACCATCTACGCTGCTGCTGTCGCCATGACCACAAGTAAGCAACTGGACAACTTTTGGCAGTCAGTGAGATCTAAAATTCGGAAACTTCTTTAAAGTTCTTATTGTGGCAGCACAAAGGCGGCTACAACATACGCAGAAAAAGATACACATGATGAACTGTAAACCTACAACTGAGTGACCGTGAATTTTGTGGTTCTTTGTATGTTGCAGTTTTTTTTGTACTACCACCATGCAGCAGGTGATCCTTCATAGGCTGTCCTCTTTAATGACTAAGACATTGAATTAGTTTTTCAAGGACTAAAACGTATTTAACATTCTACCTCTTATCTCAATACCAGTTCGGAAGTCTTTCATAATTACCGTTGTAGCTTTCTGCAAACATATTGCAAACATAAGTTGTTTTTCATTTTTTTGTATAAAATAACTTCCAGGCGAACATTTTGGTTTCGTAGCAATGATTTGGAGGAATAATAGGTCTAACAACGAGCAGGTGGAAGTCGTAAAACAAAGTCAATTATTATGTCACAAGCTTCCAAAAATAGCCACAGTTATGTTTGAAATGTAATTCGATGAATTCATTTAGAAATTTGGCTCCGTAAACATGTGAATGTATCCTGCCCAAATATAGCACTTCATGCTTTGTGCTACCATTGTGCTATTTAAAAACCTCAATGAACTTCATTCAAACGCATGTTGTCTTTATTTACTGCCTGAATGTGACCTGGACTATAAGTTGATGTGAAAAGCATTTAGCCAAGTTCTTTCATTTCAGACAAAAATAAAGGGGCACCATTCAGGGCTGCTCAAAAGCCTAGGGAAATAAAGGGATGTAGCCAAAACTGCTTACCAATTAACAGTACTAAAAAAATGAGGAAGAGTCGGAGCAGGCCCACGCGCCATCACCACTAGATATGCGTAATAGCCACTGCAAGAAAGATCTGCTTAAGTCCTCAATAATGTTACTAAAATGTCAGCTGAGTTTATGATGCATCGAGACCATGATTCCAGCACAAATAATGAAGTCGGAGTGTATTCAGCGCAGCTTTATATTTCGTTACGAAGCATAACAGCACATTCGGACGCAAAATGCATTCTTAAGTAATAAAAAAGCTTTAGAAATCTTAGATAATTAGATATTATCAATCCGTTGCGCTTATTAATGGAAGTGCCTGTCAGGTCAAATGCTTGCCCTTGTTGAAATTATTTTCTTTAAGGGGAGAACAAACATTTCTGGAAGATTTTCGTGTGCTAGAGGAGGAGGAGGAACAAACCTTTATTGAAACCAGCAGTTTAGTTGGCTGGGCCTAGGCCTCGCACGTAGGGACGTCGAGGTCTGGCCTCTTCGCCGCCTCGCAGGCTTGCTGGGTTGCCCAGAGTTGGTCGTCGAGGTGGGAGCTGCGCAGGGCGGCGTGCCATCTCGACGAGAGGGTCACAGTATAAATGGTCAGATATTGGTGTTTACATTTCCATAGCATGTGGGGAAGCGATGCTGCCTGCAAGTGTTACTAGGGTAGATGTCTTGGTAGGTCCTGTGGTAACGTGTTAGTGCGGGGTACGTGTTTGTAACAGGCGAAGGTAGGTTTCCTCTTAATACGATCTCGACCGGGTGAGGTGGGTCGTCACCGCAACAATCAGGAGAACGTGACGAAGGTGGGTATAGTAATGAGGAAAAAAATTGAAAATACTGTGTTCACTTCATTGGTACATGGTTGTGACTCTATCCGAGTCTCGAGTGGTTCTGTCTAACACGGTGGTCAGGACGGCCTTAAATATCCCCTCGTGGTCTTGTGGTAGCCGATATCTCCCTGGGGAACTTGTGGAAGTGTCAGTGCGTTTATCAGGTTGTCAAGTGGACGACCTTTTTCCCTTCGTACCTTCTCCTTTGGGTGCTTGCCTTTGCGTCTGCTCAGAGCGTGGAGGGGTGACGCTTTCTCGGGTATGAAGGCGATTATCTCGTCACGGAAAAACGCGCGGGCATGATTCCCACAACTGAAGGATGCGAGTTTCCAGGAAGATAAGAGCCTCGCTTCATGGGAAAGCGCGTGGGCATGATTATCACACCTTAGAGATTCGAGGTTTCAGGAAGGTGATAAAAGCCTCTCGTCATGGGAAAGCACGCAGGATGTATCCCACACTTTGAGCGGTCGAATTTCAAGCCGATCATAACAGCCCGTCCGCCGCCACAGAAGGTGTCGAAGGGGTTGCAGCATCCAAGCACCTCGAAGAGACTGGTAGACCCCGTGCCTCTGCTTCGTTTCACCGGTCGTTCTAAGTTAGGCCAGGTGACACCTTCTGGAAATAGGCGACACCAAGCCCTAGGTACAGCAACAGAGAGCACCCAACTAACCATTAGAACTGCCAGGTTCACACGTTCTTCACATAAAACCTTATCGAACTCATACTTGCAGCCCTCGCTCGAGATCCTCGAGAATTAACAAAAGGAGAAAACTAGACTTCAATGCGTATTTTAACTAATCCAATACCTAATGTTTTTTTGTTTCTCTTGCCCGAAAAACCCACGTTGATTGAGAGACTGAGAGCGCATTGAAAACGATCAAAGTGATAAATGCTGCGCAGTGAGTTACCCGTTTGGTCAATGCTACCTGCCAGTACCAGCGCTTCTAATGCAAAGCGTACTGGGCTGTGATGATCGCTTAAACTCCAAATTAAACTGATTCATAAAGTGGCATCTTTAAAGCTAGAAAACAAAAGGCCATACTCTATCTACACGCAACACCGTGAAAAAAAATTTCTTCTCTGAACGCGCTTTAGGAAATCAAAATTCTACAATGGTAACCGATAAACGCACCTACCCTGTATGCATTGACTTAGCCAAAATGGTTTGTTTCTACAAACTTGCAATGGGCCAATGCCTACCTGCAATATCAGCGCATCCACGAGCCACCACCGTCGCAAAACCTGCTTCGTGGTTTTATTCGCGTAACTGGCTCGCATAACAATCAATGCAACGAAACACCGAGCTCAATGCGAAACCTTTGAAATAAAATAAAAAAATATAAGTTCGTAATAACTAACGAAAGAAAAAATATGCATCGCCGCTCTATTTACAAATTTAAGAACAAGAACCCTATGGATGCGCCCAATTCGACAATTACTTCCTCTTAAGGCGCGCTCGACCAGGTCATAATCTGAAAGTCATTGGGCCTCGCCAGGGGCAACAAAGGGCGCCAGAGATACACGGCCCCCTCCCGTCACCTGACCGTTTGTGTGGCCGCAGGTTTCTTTCTCGTCTCGGAGAGGGAGGCCGTAAACGCGAGAAGAATCGCTATTATATATTCCGTTGTCCTCGCTCTGGCGGGCATACCCCCTCATTGACTGTTTGACTGGCACTGTGTGTGCGCGCATACCTCAGCCAGGTTGACCCTTTCAGCCGCATTCCTACTCGTGGAGACGCGCCCTGTTCTGTATTCATCCGCCTTTGGTGACGTCTGTTTTCACAACCACCATAACGAGCCCTTTGAAGTTCTGCGTGATGGCCTGTTCCCTTGGCTTACAGGCTGTGGTATGGCGTCTTTCTCGAATTTGCGCTGCGCTAAATACTTCGCTCATTTGCGCCGTCTGAAAAATATTTGCCTCGCCAGGCAGTCACCGAATGTGCTTCTAAAATCCCTGAGCGTCGGGTTCCTGCCCTGCTACGCCGCCATGGCAGTCTCCTTTCCTTTGGACAATTCCGGAACATTGCCCAAATGCGTAGGCACAAGGGAGTTTTTCAGCGCCTCCTTGACCTTTTTAGAGCTGCTGAAACAAGCCTTGTCACCGCAAGGAATGTCCTCCGGAATAGTCACTGTTTCTACCTTCGCGGCATACTTGCTCTCGTCTACCGCAAGACCAGCAGCAAACACCCACCCCAGGACCCAGCCCGGTTCCTGTCAAGACTATCGAAACCCAAGGACCTCTCCCAGACCAACGAACTCCTACCCCCACTGACAAGCCTACCTGGGCCGACAAGGTGGCAGGCAAAGGTGAGACCCGCGCAGCGCAGCGTCAGGGACACTTGCCACAGCAACCTGACCCAGAACTAGCGCAGCTAAAACGCATGTATGCGGAGCGGGCTAAAGAAATCCAATCGCTTAAAGAAGAGCTAGCAAAACAACAGGCCCCCTCATCGCGCGAGGGCAGCATTAGCAGCGGCCCCGTCTCGATACGCGGCGCTAAGAAACGAGCAGGCCTGACGCCTCAGGCCGAAGAGCAATCCGAGCTTGAATGGTTTACAGCTAACATATACGCCATACTAGAAAAGTACCGCGCAGAGACCATGACTGAGTATGGCGCTTTCAACGCTAAACTCGAGAGCATGCAGAAACAACTTAACGAGCTGGCTACATGACCAGCACAAATTGACGCGAGGACTAAGGTGTTGGAGGAGGACCTGGCACGTGGAAAGCGCGCTGGGCTAATACCTAGGCCTTAAAATGGCGTCGTCACAATCATTCACAATTTGGCAATGGAACACTAGTACCCTCCGCACGCGGAGAGAAACGTTACAACAATTCATTGGCTCTATAACCCAACGACCAGCCGTCATTCTCCTGCAGGAAACGCGTATCGACCAATTCGCTCTTCGCGGATATAGAGTCGAGGCCGTCTGTGGGAACAAAGCTCGAGGCATAGCCACCTGTGTGGCTAAGCCTTACGCTTACACGACACATGCGATACGCCCAGTCCTCAAAATAGAGCATCAGATGATAGAAATCATCCCCGACGCTCACATTAAGCAGTCTATATTTATCCTTAACGTGTACAGTTCACCTTCGCACAGTACAGAAACATTCACCACACTAGTAACTAAAGCGACGCAGATAGCAGGCAACCATCCCCTCATCATCGCGGGGGACTTCAACGCCCCCCACGTAGACTGGCGATACAATCGCACAACACAGAAAGGACGCCGCTTACAAACGCACATCACTCAACACAATCTAGTGTTACTTAACGACGTCTCTACCCCCCCCCCCCCCCACACATAGGTAACTCAGTGTCACGGGACTCATCCCCTGATCTGACCCTAGTACGCAACGTATCGAATCTCACATGGGTTAACCTGCAAGCTAACCTATGTAGCGATCACTTTATCTGTAGCACTACACTCAATATAAGCAGCCCCGAGCCCAGACACTTTAAACTGGTAGACTGGGACTTCTTTAGGCAAATTCGAAAACAAGACACCGACCATTACTCTTCCCTCGCTGAACACTTTACGAGACTACAGCGGGACGTAAAACAAGCTACCAAAAACACCTCTACAACACGCAACATCGACCACATGGACAGCCACCTCGCACATGTCCTGGAGGCTCACAAAAGTCTTCAAAGATGGTGGAGAACGCAAAAGCACAATTGTAGGCTACGAAAAAGAATCGCATTGCTTAAACGACAAATCGAAGACGACAACCCGACACTAACACGCCAACAGTGGAATGAGGTGTGCAATTCGCTCGACGCACGCATGAGAAAAGGTCTAAAATGGGACCTTCTCAAGCACCTGCTCGGAGACAAGCCCATCAAGTCAGAGCAACGACTAACCCTAGATAGACTGTTACACCAAGCGCGAGGGCAGCAACTTACAGATGCGCATATTTTAGAAGCTACAGCAGCCCGGTATCTATGTACAGAACCTAGCTCACATGAAGACTACCCACCTTACGCGGGGGTCACTCACAACCCATTTGAGGAGGCTATAACCAGCGCTGAAATACGCGCGGTAATAGCAGAGCTCAACACTAAGTCAGCCCCGGGTCCTGACGGAGTCACCAACAAGCTACTTCGCAACCTGGCTGACAATGACATTGAATCACTAACCACCCACTTGAATGAGGTTTGGAAGCAAGGGAGCGTCCCGCCAGAATGGAGGGCCGCGACCGTCATTCTCATTCCCAAAACGAACAGACCCCTGGAGCTTGACTCTCTACGACCCATTTCCCTCACATCTTCTGTGGGTAAGGTCATGAAGCACGTAATTCTCCGCCGAGTAACAAAACATGCAGAGCAAGAGCACCTCTTCCCATTCAATCAAGTCGGGTTCAGGCCGGCTATGGCCACGCAGGACGTACTCCTCATGCTGCAGGAGACGTTACTTAGAGTAAGAAGCAAAGACCACAAAGCAATTCCAGCTCTCGACTTAGAGAAAGCTTTCGATACCGTAAGCCACGGTCATATACTACACGAGGTTCAGGAGGCAGGCCTAGGTCGCCGCTTCTACGAATACGTCCGCTCTTTCCTAAGAGCCAGAACGGCTACACTTAAAGTTGGAGATCTCAACTCACACATCTACAACCTAGGCCCGCGCGGCGCCCTGCAAGGGTCGGTGCTCTCACCTTTTGTTTTCAATTTAGCCCTCAGACAACTGTCGCAAAAGCTGAAACATATCGAAGGCGTAGAGCACGCGTTCTACTCCGATGATATTACTATTTGGCGCAATGCACGCAGCGACGGACAAATCGAAGCATGCCTTCAGGAAACAATTAATACAGTACAAAACTTTTTAAAGCCCATGGGCCTCAAACTCTCGGCAGCTAAGTCCGAGTTGCTGCTTATGCCACCGCAACACGGCCGCAACAACAGCGAACCAACTATATACCTATCCACAACGGACGGCTCGGATATCTCGATAGTGTCGTCGGTTCGAATTCTAGGCGTTACCCTGCAGGAGAATGGCAAAGACAACTTAACAGTCACACATCTCACCAAAAAAGCTGAGGCAGTCATTTACCTCGCCCGACGCGTCGCTAATAGACACGCGGGACTCACAGAAGAGAGCTTACTACGCACATTTCACGCGTTCTTAATGTGCCACGTTCACTACGTTGTCTGCGCTCACCTGTGGAGCAAAGGCGATGAAACTAAAGTGGACAACCTCATCCGAAAGTGCACGAAACGAATACTTGGTCTACCCATGACGGCAAGCACGCAGCGCCTGCTAGGCCTTGGGGTACACAATGCATTCAAAGAAATCACAGAAGCACAAAGAATGTCCCAGCTCATACGCCTGTCCTCGACAGCTGCGGGCCGGGAACTCCTCTCACACATGTCTTCCTATCCCAACTCAAGTCAATGATCCAACACCATTACCGCAACACCTTCGTGCTAAAATCACAGTACTACCCTTCCCCAGGAATATGTACCCGGTGCATAATCATACTCGAAGAAGGAAGGGCACGCGCTAAAGCCTTACTAAAAGCGGCCACCCTACACGCGACAGACGTGGCTTTCGTAGATGCCGCTAAATACGCAGACAAACCCTACTTTGCGGCTGCGGCGGTCGCCCCAGACGGGACAGCCCTCAATGCTATTACCATACAAACAAAGAAAGCCTGCGAGGCCGAACAAGTGGCCATTGCCCTTGCTCTAGCCCTCCCTCAGCGCGACACAATATTTCCCGACTCCAAACCCGCTGCACTGGCATACCGCCGCGGTACACTATGCCAGGCGGCCTTAAGCATTCTAGCATCCGCTCAAATAAACGAAGACAAGCACATACACTGGTTTCCGGGCATGAAGGCCTCAACGTTCAACCAGGGGTCCCCAACGGTAATGAGCTGGCCCATTACCTCGCGCGAGATCTTACGCGCCGCGCGGGGACGCGGGCCGGCTCACCGACCAGGAGCCCCAACACGCACCCGGAGCCACTCCTCATCTATCACGAGATTCGCTCGCACCAGAAGTTATCGAGAAAGGAATTCCCCTCACCTCACCCAACACTAAATAAAGCACAACAATTAACGCTTAGATTGCTGCAAACGCACAGTTACCCCAACCCCTATATATGCCGCAAATACCTCCCAGATATAAGGCCAGAATGCCCTAAATGCAAAAATCTAAAGTGCGACTTAAATCACATGCTGTGGCAGTGTCCCGCGTTAAACGCTTGCTTCGGGTCTCCTGCCACCGAGGACGACTGGATCAACCACCTCAGGAGCCCCGACAGGGCCCTTCAACACCAGGCCGTACAGAAGGCCCAACAGGTGGCTGGCGAGCTCCGACTCCCAGTCCCCACATGGGCGGAGCCACCGGGCCGGCCCCCGTAAGGGGTTCCCAGGCCCCTTCAGGACCTTTAATAAAGTTAATTCTCCCTCTATCTCTCGTCTACCGCGATTTTTTCTTTATCAACCTTCAGAAGGTCTAAATAGCCCTCCGAATGTGGTAGCTCCAAATTAGTTTATAATTCCTCTGCCAGCCCTTGCTGCGGTATTCCCACCGAACTGGATGCCTTCTCGCTAGGGCCTGTTTCACTGCTTTCACTAGCTAGAGGCTGTGCTGCCTTAGTATCTATGCCGTGTTCGATCCCAGCCGCGATCTCCTGAGCCTTGGAACGCCGGAGAGCTTGGACTGTATGGTCGCCAAAACTTACGCCTTTTTCCTCAACAGCATCTCCGAGCGATTTGAAAATAAGTAGGGGTATTGTTTGGACAGATTTTGCGGTACTGCGGCTTCAGTCAGCAGTAGTCCAAACGGCCGTTCGATCTTCACGCTGGCTATGGGCAAGCAAACACTATTCTCCTCAACTACCTGCAGGATCCACGCATGTTCCGCGGTGAAATCCTCAGGTTGCACATACTCAGGGTGGACGATGTGGATTGTCACGCAGCCGAGTCCCTAAGTACTCTACATGGCGTTCCGTTCACTGCGAGGTCGCGAAGGTAGGGTTCTAAGAGCACCAAGTTGTCGTCGTCCTTCACGAAAGAAAAAAACAATTCTAGGCTTTCTACAGCCGATCACAAGGTGTGCAGGCTCCTGGCAACGGAAACAGACGACCGGTTTTCTAGCCTCAAAAACCTTTTCTGTTTTTCTTTCGTCTTTCACTGCGGTTTTATTCTGTCCGGAATTATCGGTCGCCGTGTCTTTGGTCCCACCTCCAGCTTTCTCTTTGGGAAAGGGGCGCTTGTTTTTCTCTTTGCTGAATTTAGTGAATGGCCTGACGCGTGTTTTTTCGGATTCGTGACATGCGGCGAATTCATCTGCTAGCACTGCAGCACGTTCCAATCCCTTTTCGCCCGAGCTATCTTGAATCCAAAGGCGTATCTCTTCGCTCAAGTACCCATAGAACTGATTTGCTGATTGCCTGGCCTGATCCCTCTGCACGTCTAGTTCTTTTAGCCTTATTTCGTGAGCTCTTTGTTCTTCTCCTTCCTTTCTTTCCGCGGCTTCAAGCTCCTTTTGTTCAGCTTTCTCAACGCTTTCCCTTTCTTGTGCAGGGTTTGGTTCAGCTTTCTCAGCTCGTTTCTCTCTCTCTTCTCATGCTTCTGAAATTTCGTCCTCAAGAGCCCCGCACTTCTCAATCACCTCAGTAAACTGCCGCTTTCTCTGACTTTTCCCTACCTGAATTCCCAGTTCTTCACAAAGTAATAACAACTCTGGCATTATCCTTTTGCTCAAATCCATGGTCAATCCCGAACGGGGACTTTCTTACTCTGCTGTGACACGAGGAAGCTTTTAGCAGGAGCCTGAACGTACAGAATCTAATGCGCTGTTTTAGAGAACACACCAGCTAAAACCTGGCAAATTCTCAATGAAAGTCAAGCGCTTACCATTCTGCTGAAGCCAGGACGAAGGGTGGAGTATCCCATTGCTGCGAACCAGCTGATACGATCTCGACCGCGTGAGGTGGGTTGTCACCGCAAAAATCAGGAGACGGTGACGAAGGCGGGCTTAGTGATGAGGGAAGAAATAGAAAAGACTGTACTCACTTCATTGGTACATGGTTGTGACTCTATCCAAGTCTCGAGCGGTTCTGTCTGACACGGGGGCCAGGACGGCCTTAATTAACCCCTCGCGGTCTTGTGGTAGCCGATGTCTCCCTGGGGAATTTGCGGAAGTGTCAGTGCGTTTATCAGGTTGTCAAGTGGACAACCTCTTTCACTTCGTGCCTTCTCCTTTGGGGGCTCGCCTTCGCGTCTGCTCAGATCGTAGAGGAGTGACGCTTTCTCGGGGATGAAGGCGATTATCTCGTCACGGGAAAACGCGCGGGCATGATTCCGACACCTGAGGGATCCGAATTTCCAGGAAGGTGATAATAGCCTCTCGTCACGGGAAAGCGCGCGGTGATGTATCCTACACTTTGAGCGTTCGAATTCTCAGCCGATCATAAAACTGTGCTCTTTTTACCTTGTGATGAGGGATGGGGAACGTTCTTCTTCAGGAATTCTTTAGGAATTAAATGCGTGGACGATTGTTTTTGTACCGTGCCATCAACGACGCACTGTTTTCATCGAAAACAACGTTGTCGATTGGTGCGATCGATGCCCTTATTTTATTGTAGTATCCCTGTGTAAGCAAAAAAATATTACACCATCTTCCCGTAGGGGAACCCTGAGTAGTAGGCGAAGCAGCCATGGAGTCGACTCAAGTTCCCATTAGTTTTCAGATCGGCCTGTCACCGCTGCCGTTTCGTGGCAGCGGCTCGAGCCCTTTTCCCCGTGGCGCTGTCCACGGCGCTGACACTGGCGTTGACGCTGGCGCTGTCCGTGGCACTCATCGCGGCGTTGCGGGAGGAGAATGAGAGGAGTGGAGCGCACGCGCGCGTCATTATACCGCGAGCTACAGGGGCGCCTCCCAGCGGAGTATGCAGCGCCTACCGTCGCGCCTCTAACCTTAGCTGCTTCGCAATATCGCGCGCGGAGCCGCAGGTGCTGCCATTCGTTGCGCAATCCGGAGAGCAGAGGAGCGGCGGAGATGAGCAAAGGAATGCCGAGAGGAGATGAGACAAGGAGAGGAGGGGGAAGGGGGATGCGCATGTGCAGTGCCAGTGTGGACGCCACACTGCGGATGGCTGGAGGGAGGGAGTGACATAGCCCGACCATAAGCTGCTTCGCATCTAAAATACAGCGACGGTTATGATACTCCCTAATGCGAAATTTGAGCGCAGCTGTATACGTGTTTTCATTTCACGATATATTGACTGACGAGGCCAATCTGTCTCGTGCGGTACTTGCAAACGGAGCGAAGTCTTGCGCGACGGCCTGGCTAATGGGGTGATCGCGAGAGGAAGTGCGTGGGTGACGCGTGGACGCGATTCACAGCAGCCGCCACAGACAACCTCCGCTCATGAAGCGTTTTGTTTCCATGCAAACTACGCGCGCTACTCTGGCGCCATCTCGTAGCCATGGTCGCCGCAAAGCCCCTTGTGCGCGGCACTACGCTTTGCTTCTCACCATTTCACCATACCCTCCTACACTTTACGCTTCATGGTTCCGCTGCAGCCTCCTCCTCGCGCTCTCTTCGCTCTCAGCGCTTTTTTTCATATCCCGGTGCGCTCCGCGTTCGCTCTCATTTTTCGCTGTGCTCGTTCGTTCTATTACGAGATAGGACGCCGACGCTCGCCGCAGGAAGGGGCGCCTAAGAGCTGCGCTCTAATAATTATAGCTCACACAGAGTCACTGTAAAAAATATCTTGAAGCTTCACTCAAGCTCAACATACTGCTGGATCAGAGAGAGATAAATAAGTAGGAAAGGCGGCAGGGTTAACCAAGGTCTCGCCCGGTTGGCTACCCTACTCGTAGGGAAAAGCAAAGGGGAAATAAAAGTATGAAAGAATGAGAGTTATTGTGCGCACGCCCTCTTCTTAATGTTCACTTAGGTATATAGACAGTAGCACTCGTGTAGTCGTGTGGTAGTCAAGAAGCTTAGCGCTTTGATGGCCTTATGCATAATAGACGTCTGCGGCCAAGCTACCAGGATTTTAGATACCGAGATAAATCTATCGTCTAAGCGGCTACGACTAGTACGCAGAGCATACCGTTGAGAGTCGAAGGTTGGACAGTGATCCAGAAGGCTTACGTAACTATAGCCTTCTGGATCACTGTCCAACCTTCATGAGAAGCGTGGCTCACTGGGACTAAGACTAACCAGAAAGAAGACCTAGGCAAGCTCACTCCTTCTCAAAGACCAAGAATGAGGCCCCGCCAGAATCACTCTGATACCGACTAGCCATAATCAAACTCAGGCACGCTCTCTTGGTCATGTGCTCAATTCATATTTACGCATGCTCACCTAAATTCATAGAAACACTCATTCATGTCGACTCACTGATGTGACATGAACGATGTCGATGACGATCATGTGACATGAACGGCATGATTTCTACTCCAGCCGTTGATATGACATGTCGATTGCAGTGTGCTGCATTGCTACTGGACGTGGTCGTAAGCGAGAAAAACACGGATTCGGTCGTCATCATAGGCTACGCGTTATAAAACTGTACGTACAGTCAACCACAAAATCCTACGGAACACGAGATCTGAGAAAAAGCCAAATATCTGCGTAGGCTCGCCCAACGCAGCCTATTATTCGCATTTACAGCCTCCACCAGTATATGTGAGTAACATTGTGATGTCCGGTTTTAATGATTTCCTGTTACGGGCTGCTCTGAGATAAACGATTTCTGAGATCTCGTGGTCCGTAAGCTTTTGTGGTTGACTGTACCTACGGCTATGTCATGTGATGTCTGTGTAAACAACGATGACAGCTGCGATAATGAAACCGGTACAGCGTAGCAGTTTCTACGTAGCGTTAGGTGCGACGAGGATATCACTGGGAAATGTGGGGCGGTCCCGGAGGCGGTGCAGTCTAACACTGCGTCTAGAGCTGTCCCGAGGAAGGAGATCGAGAAGCTGGCAAGTGACGCACGTTCCACACGTCTCAACGAGCTTCTCAGTTTTGGCGCGACAGAAGTATGCATGCGATGGTGGTGTAGTGGCAGTTTAATACGTGTCTGCCACGATAAGGCTGATGCATTTGAACATTGTGTAGTTGTTGGTGCTGTAAAAAAGGCAATAAAGAAATAAAAAAGCGATCGTTGCCTAGTGGCAGCTTTAATACATGTCTGCTTCAATCAGGCTGTTGCATTTTAACATTGTGTAATTGTTCGTGGAGTATAAAAAGCAAGAAAAAAAAAACGATCGTGGCCTAGCGTCAGTTTTAATACGTGTCTGCCACAATAAGGCTGATGCATTTTAACATTGTGTGGCTGTTTGTTCAGTAAAAAAAGCAATAAAGCCAAAAAGCTATCATGGTTACAACAATGGGCTGCTGTGTTCGAAGGAAGATCTTCGATCTTCGAAGATCTGTCGGGCCGGCATTACTTTCTTTTACAAAGGCTCCAAGTGTTGCGAGAAAGGATATACATACCGAAGTGCCTCTCCCGCAAAGTGCCTGGAATGAGCTAGGTAAAGAATGCTTTGCATCCAAAAATGCATTTAGAATGATTTTTTTTCAGTTTCGCTTGAAGCCAGATAACGAAACAGGCCACATGCTAGTCTTGGCTATGAAACCTTGTGAAAGTCTCTAGTGTGCGTGCCTTCGTAGTTACATGTGACGTCATTGTGTGTTTTCGTGTTTTTAATATTCTTCAATGAAAATCTTGAGGCAGTCAGCCAGGCAAACATCTACAGCTTTTCGTTAATAACAACATCTATCTCATCTCATCTTTATGCGGAGTTGGACATGACGCCACGTGAAATATGGGTTACTCATTTCGCTTGAGTTGGTCTGGACGTTCAGACGGCATACGCGCAGTGGGGAATATAACAAAATATTAACTTTACGTAAAGGTTTTCCTGTGTATTCTAGGAACTACATCGACATCGCTACATGACACGAACCGGCGCTTCTAAGCTGTAATAAGATCACGGAACATGGACATACAACAAGAGGTCTGCAAAATCTGTCATGTTGTCCCATAATGAATAAGTGCTTGGCAATATGATCAGATGGGCACTGGCACAAAAAAAGTTTTTTTATCCTGTTTGGCACTAATAGAAAGGACGGTGTTATATTTTAGTAACACCCTTCCGTTTCGGTCGGCTTCCTTCAACGACCTGGGGAATATTTTCTCCACTTTTAAGCTCATTCAGTCACATAAATGAAAATAGTTTCAAGGGATTCTTTACAAGTCTAAACTGGTTCACTCTTGCTTTTTAGTACCCTTCGCAGAAACCTATTTGCAACGAAGCGCAATATTAAGTCAGTTTTACACAAACGTAGCGTTTCAAGCAATAAGTTGACAGTAAGTAGCATACGCTAATGAGGATGAAGGCGAAAGCCTGCGTGCTCACGACACGTTCAGTAAATTAATTGCCATTCTCATTCAAATGGGTTGTTACCTATTACTTCTTTCCCTCCAAAGGTCGTGGGTTCGAGTGCTTTAATGAAGTCTACCCTAATTAACAGTGCCTTAATTTTCTTCGTCCTAATTAACACCAAAGGACGTGGCTTCGACTCCCACCAGTGGTCGTGGGTTTAACCATCAATCGTGGCACCATCACTGTTTATGTCATTGAATTTTGGTGTCATAGCGCCGGACGGTCAATTTTTTGACCCATGAACCATTTATGGCTTTCGCCTTAACATCTGCATGTAAATAATTTATCAGGGTGGCATTCTGTGCCCTACGCTTACGTCAGTGAGGATTTGCTTTTCACTCTTTTTGCAGTGCTTCAAGTTCCATTGACGATCTCTTGCGTTATCGTTGGCATCGCTGGAACTACGTACACTGCTCTCGTAAGTTAACGTTCCAGATATTTGTGCTTCATATTCAGATCGTTGTTATAGCATGCAAAACTACAGAATTCCATTGAGATCTTTGGAACAAATGTGGCACTGTTCCGCAACACCTACAATGCCTACAAAATGCGGCCTGTCGTGGCCACTTGTACCAGGGCAAAATTGAAACATAATCGCGTTTGCGAGGGCATGACATAATAAAAAATTATGCAGATCCAACGCCAGTTTTGGAACCTATGTGAAGTGAAAGAAGTGAGGTGCCTAAATAAATGCTCTAAAAGTGCTTACATTCTTGCAACGAGCTTTGCATCATAGTGCTTACGCGCTTGCCTGGCAAATTAGCTAGACGCGAAACGCCCATCACGTGGTACACGCGACCGCGGACAAACACTGTCTCCGGTGTCAGCCCAGTTTACTATTTCCCTATCTCTACGATACAACCACCTTACTCGGCAAGAACCGACAGATCACACGCGCCAGACGACGAGAACGAAGGCCTAGAAAGCTCTGTTTTAATAAAGAAAGTATGTGCTTGAAACTTATATTTCTTTCAACGAGAACATCAATGCACCATTTGTCGTTTCATTGAGTAATTCGGTAGGGAACAGGGCCGACAACCAGCACATCTGCAAGATCAGCATAGATGGAGCGATAGTATCGATGGAGGTATACAGGTTTCTTATATGTGCTGTGGTGTGTGTGAGCTATTTGGCAGCTATTCGGATGAAACCAGCACCCAGCAGCAGCCACGGCGAGCAAAATTCGGGAGAGTTCGCTAATAAAGCTCCTCGCTCTCGGCGACTATATATTTACGCTTGCCTAAATGCAAGGAGGCCATATTTTCCATGAGCATTTCCTGTATATTTTTATGTGTAGGCTTCAAGATGGTCCCATAGCACTCACTTTTATTCTTTCTTTCTCTCTTCCATAAATGCAGTGGCGTGAAGCTACAGGCGTCGTTGCGATACGGGCGATGAGAGGGCGTATCTTAAAAGCGGTCAGAAACTAATACATGCTACTGACGAACACATTAGTCGGAAGAGTAGAATTTCGGGCCAGTTGGTGATGCATATTTGAGTACGGTAAGCGGGATAGACGGGACAAAGTAAGGTGAGACCGATGGGATGAACGCTACTGAAAACTGTGAACGTTTATTCGTTCACAGATGTCAGTAGCGCTTGCCCCGCCTGTATTGACTTACTTTTTTCCCGTCAATCGCGCTTCACCGTACTCAAATATACATTAGCCAGAGTCGGTGGTGCAAGGCGTTGCGTTTTGCCTGTTGGTGCATCTGCCTTAACCGGTTTTTGTAAACGGCTAGGACGTGGTATTGCATGCTATACCATGAACTGGTTCAAAGTGGGTAAGAAGTGTTTTGTCTCGACTATGAAATCTGTATATACACCTGTGCGGAGCGTGCGTCCTTGTTCCAAGTTTCGCATAAACCAGATGAACCACATAAGTGGTTTCGTGCGATACCGACAATGGAACAGACATTGCAGCCATGCGACCATGTGTGCTAATTGTTTTGAGAACGAAATGAAATCTACAGCCTATGAAGCACGAGTAAAAGTGCGGTATTCTGTTTCATGCTAGAACCAAACCCCTGCTTTTCCTACTTGTAATATGATGCAATGTTCGTTTCCAACACGCCATACATGATGGTTGGGCTCCGGAGTAAAAGCTGTCATACTGACAGCTTGACAAGTAATGAAGGCCTCATGGCAGGAAGAGCCGATGTCGCCGCAATCAATAGAAATAGGAATGTGAAAATGGTATTCGGTTTAGACGCACACGACAAAGGTAACATAATACTAAATGCCGTGACATTTTGACGAAAAAGAACACATCTTGCCATGAAAATACTCCTGTAGATCAACATTACCATCTTCGGAAAAAAGTGGTATAACAAATTCACAAAATCTATGCCTGGAAATACTGAGCAACGAAAATATAGGATAATAAACACTCTATATTCTTCTTCTTCTTTGTGGGGTTTAACGTGCCAAAACCAGTTCTGATTATGAGGCACGCCGTGGTGGAGGGCTCAGGATTAATTTTGACCACCTGGGGAT
Organism: Dermacentor silvarum; assembly: GCF_013339745.2. Lineage (NCBI taxonomy): Eukaryota > Metazoa > Arthropoda > Arachnida > Ixodida > Ixodidae > Dermacentor > Dermacentor silvarum. The sequence continues at coordinate 327,982,393 of NC_051154.1, read as the reverse complement.
CTTTAACGTGCACTACAACGCAAGCACACGGGCGTTTTTCATTTCGCCTCCATCGAAATGCGGCCGCCGCGGCCGGGATTTGATCTATAAACACTCTATAGAAAATACAATAAACACTCTATAGAAAATACAGTATGAATTCCACAATAAATAGGTTGGCCAAAAAACAGTTCTTGGTTTGGCTTCAGTCAGAAGGAAAGGCTCATTCAATCCAGAAAGTAATTGCCTGATATATTATTTTCCGTATATCGTCGGATTTCGTATTTTCTGGAAGCCTATTTAGGTACCTAGGTGGAAGATTATTTAGTTTTTGTAAACCCTGTGTGGTGTGAAACATTTTTATATTCAATTAATATGCATTTCTCGTTTAATATTTAAAATTCCTTGTGTCAGGTTTTGTGACGTACTTTTGAACAAATCGTAAATTTTTTAGCGCATTCATTTTTAAAATACGACATACGCAATAAATATATATTTAAGGCAATTCAAGTATATTCTGCTTTAAAGAATTCTTGAGTGTAGTGTTTGTGCGAGCTCTTGAACAATAAAAAACTCTAACAAATATCATTTAATACAATTTCTTGTGACGTTGTACAGTATATGAGGTTACAGTAGGTTAAGAGGGAACAATGTACTGCATATTATCAGCATTCCATAATGACACTAATGCTAGATAGCGATGCTCATAAAGAAGAGAAAAAATAGTGCTTGTAAACAACGAAAAGAGTTATGTGATCATCTAAAGTTATCTGGTCATTAAGTATTATTGTGTCTAATGTTTTAAATATTTGAGCTATGTCAATGACTCTTGCCCGAATCTATTTTTGCAATGTTCGCTTGTTTGTTTCGAGACCTATGAATGACAACTTTTTTCTTTGCGCTAATAACATGGAGCGCAGTAATTGACGTACACAGTTTTAATTACTCTAGTAGACAGCTTTATAGGTCAATCAGTGAAGCAATGTTGTCAGCTCTCAAGAATATACTAATGTGGTCAGCATACATATATTAGCATCGTAGACAGAGACCACCATATTAGTGATTTAAATGTAGCAAAATAGGGGCCTAAATACCGCTCTAGGGTAGACCACGGCGAGACGGTTGCATTGCAGACGGGAAGTTATTTGTAGTTGTCACTTGACCTTATGTGCTGTAGGCAACAACTAAGTGATCCAACGTAGCCAGGATGACTAAAACATTGAAGTTTGCGAATTATGACAAATGTTCACTGAAGCAAAACATCTTAGTTAGCCAGGCTGGTAATTCGGGGTTGTTAGTCTGTAATACTGAGATACCAAATAGCGCTAAAATGACAAAGAAGGATATCAAAACGACAGCACGCGGCGCTATTTTCAAACTGGGGATCTTGAGAAACACATTTTTATATGGATCTCTTGCACATGGAAACTGGGGCGTGACATAATGTCATGCCCCATGGTTATTTATTTAAATAGTCATGTACGCGCGTCAACTTTGATGTACGTATTTGACAATTTCAAAACAGTTTGCTTTCTCTCTAATAAATGTTATTCTAATGCGGTAGTACTCCAGCTATGACCATGCACCCGTGACATGCGTATTAGTTTCAACAGGTGACCCGTAAAACGAGCAATCGCAGGGAATTGTGGGGCGCGCCGTCTGCTAGCAGCTTCCGGTACGACGGACAACGCGGCGGCATCGGCCGCATGGCCGGCGCACGTGTTTTTTAACGCGGTTTCAACTGTCAGTCGTGCGAATCTTTCCGTCCGCTTTGTCGACCAGCAATGTCGTACCATTCATGCAGCTGATTTCTAGGTTTCAGTTCATTCTGGGCGCGATGATGACGAGCCAAGACAAGGATACGCTTTTATTCATAAAGGAACTCTGGTTTTCATTTCGGCGGCCTTTTTTTTTCTGCCAGGTTTAGCTGCACGACATTTGCCGTTGCTTGGACGCACCGTCACTGACTGCTCTGCCTGCGGGTCAGTCAGACAGGTGAAAAAGCCATCTTTATCCTATAATTTATCAAGCGTATGGTAGCATTACTTAGAAAATCGGGTGCTGAGGCGATGGCTACAGCGGTGCATGCTGTTCTGTGATCGCAGCTAGAAACCGATATCGTCGGTATAACGACACTGCTAGTGCTGAAAATGATAACTTTGCGCGCTGTCAACGGCATTTCTTCGTAGAAACTCTAGGTTCATTTGAAGTGGTACGTAGTTAGACATTCTCGCTTTTTTTGTCAACAATGGCCGTATCGCCGTCATATTACGGCTGTGCATTATCTCTATCTGTGCTAAATGAGCTAAGGAGGCCTAGTTGGTTACGAGTATTATGTATGTATCTCGATGTGTCCCGCTTAAATTCGCGCCGTAAAATCTGGTTTCAAAATATCTCTATATGTGCATGCGAGTACTGACATAGTTCTGGTTGTCTGAGTCAATGTTAGAGAAAGAAATATCTTGGGGAATCATTCCGTTTCGGCCCTCACACAGCTAATCGCCGCCTGATAAGTGGCACTGTACGTTCATTTTCTTTTTGTTCACGGATGGTCTCTGCCTTGTTACACTTTTGGAAGTGGCAGCCATTCCTCTGTTGCTTGTGCACAGCTGACTCAGCAAGGGTTGCTGCAAGGCAGTAGTTACATGTGTTCACCTTTAACGCTTGAATTTAAGCAGCCAACGGCTGAACAGCTGACGATGGTTTTGCTTAGGCACCTGCAACAGGGTAATCTTCGAGTGGGACAAAGCCGGACTGCAAACGCAAGTGGCTCAGCCAGCTAAGGCGTTACGCTGCTGAGCACGGGCTCGCGGGATCGAAGCCCGGCCGCGGGGGCCGCATTTCGATGGAGGCGAAATGCGAAAACGCCCGTGTGCTTGCGTTGCAGTGCATGTTAAAGAACCCCAGGTGGTCAAAATTAATCCGGAGCCCTTCACTACGGCGTGCCTCATACACAGAACTGGTTTTGGCACGTAAAACCAAAGAAAGAAGAACGGACTGCAAGCGCATCAATGGAATTGAACGGCGAAGCGGTGGCGGCGGCTGCGCTGACTCGAACCGGAAGCAGCTAGCAGACAGCGCATCTCACAATCCCTCGCTATTTTACGGGTTACCTATTGAAATTTTTGCGGGAAAAAGAGTTCTGATACTTCGCAGCGAGTTCATTCCTAAAACTGAAGCATATGCAATGATTTTGTTTTAAAATGTTAGCATTGCAAATCAGAATCACTGCATCTGCGGTCTCGTATGAATATTTATCAGCCCCCCCCCCCCCCCCCCCCCGCAATTTTGTCTACAATGTCTTTGTGACACTCGAAAAGACATTTCGGCACGAACATTGCGAACTCAGGCTGGACTTTGTGGCAACACCCTTGCACCTGGAGTCACATAACGCACGGAGCCCCATCCGAGCACAAACTTTCATGGGCTTTTCGATAGTGAGCGGGCGTGTTACGGCATCTCACAGCGGCCGCGGAATCTACGGAGCGCATGGATTTAAATTCCGAAACTTTATGGGTATAAAGTTCTCATAAACTTTTGACGCGCAAGGTGCACTGACCGTTCTAAAGATGTGCTTTAGAGTTTCAATTAAGGAACCTTATGGGTTTAATGTTCTTATAAACTTCGGCAACATGCACGCACTGGAGCCCTCGTATCCAAGCTGTTCCAGAAATGGAAGCACGCACTCGCAATCTTCCACACACACGAAAATACTAAATATCACCGTGACTGTCAGCTGGCAGCTAATAATTTTCTCCAAACGTTTTCAGGAAGCGCGCCCAATGTGATCGATCAGCTGGACCACGGCACGCAAAGAAATATAAAAGAAAACAGAAGCTAACGGCCTATTATTGAGGCAGTTCTTTTTTGCGGGCGACAAGGTCTGGCTCTCCGTGGCCATAGGGACAGTGGTCCTGTGGATTTAAGCAAAGCTCCCGCTGAAAATGCTGGTATATTTTCAGAGCACTTTGCATGCGAGCTGATTGTGGAGATACATAAGAACCATTTGGAAAGTTACCGCACTAATGCCTCGTATTTAAGGCCAGATGTACAAATCCAAATTATACAATTTTGTGGTGAAATTATGAAAATGCCTAGATGCATAAGTAAACGCTGAAGGCTGCTTCTCCATAGTTGCTGACGAAACGACGGAATCGAACAGCTTACTGTTTGTGCAAGGTACCTATACAACGATACCAACGACATCGAAGGAGCGTTTTTAGGTTTTAGCACCGCAATTGATGCCCACTCTCATTGCGACTGCAGGTTCTATGTAAATGTGTACAAACTGCTGCAGATTCTAGTGACCCTTCCAGTGACCACTGCCAGCGCAGAGAGAAAAAAACGTCGCAGTTTTGCTCGAAAGGCGAAGAATCAATTGCAATATCAAAGTAGTGGAGAGCTATAAGGAGTATTGATAATAGTATTATCGGCTTCATAAACTTGACACATTCGCTTACTAACTGAATTAACAAGCCTGGTGCCAGCGCGCACAAGCAAACATGAATAGACTGGATGACCGCAGAAAACCACTGTGAAAACGCGGGCGTGGGGAAGCGCGCCCACCACAGCGAGCGAAGGTTCGTGCGGTCTCTCGCTTCAACGGAAACTGAGCGGCGTAAGCACAGCGCATACAAAGGTCAGAGCTAGAGTGTAGTCAGAGCCGTGTGGAGATCGCTTTCAAGATACGGTGCGCGCGACTACACTGACAGCCGGCACAGGCCCAAAGTACAAGAACTATAGTGTACTTGACAATGGTCGAGTGTGCCTAACGGCGCTCTCCCGCTGAGGTGCCGCGTATGGAAAAATTGTGCGAGGGCGCTGTGAGCGAACTGCCTTAGGGCGGAGACGCGCTCCGCGGCATATTCAACGTACTTTCGCTGCAGGCGCCGAGGCCGATTGCGCATAGTACGCTCTTAAAATATTGCTTTATTTCAACTGCAAAATTGTGTTTACACCATTTTGCCAAACATACCTATATTTGAAGCATGGATTATACAACGCGACGTCTTCAATTTTGCTGTCGTTGTCAAGCGCGTCGTCTGCTCGGGAGCGCACGTTCGCTACGCGGCCACTGGCGGACGCCCTGTCTGTGCAGTACATTTTTTAAATGTTTTAGTTGCTTTGGTGCGCCAATAACTCTTGACGGCTGGTACCAAATGTAGCTTTAGCCAGGTGAACTGCTGTTTTTACCACTATCTTCTAAAAGTAATCGGTATCTCTGCAACGTTAAGCTACGTAAGAACATTTTATTATTGATATCGTGTCATTTTACGCGCGCTTCTTGTTGGTGGTTATTGATCAGGGACAATGATCGAAGTAAACAATATTAGAGTGAAATAAACCAGGTTTATTATTTGCGTGGCGCGAAGAATGGCGAATACATGTATTTCTAGGCAATTAAGTCAAAATGTACATAGATGTGTATATTCATGATATATGTGTAAGGGAAAAAATAACAAATATTCGAAATGCACTAACCACATTTGGCCCTTGCGCCACAAAACACCAAATATCATCATCATCATCATCGAGATGCACTAATTGAAAAAGTGAGAACTCCCGACCGGAATAAGCGCACGTGTTTGCAGAACAAACACACTTATTAGTGAATACTGCACATAAAACTCTCATTCGCAGGCATAATATTCATAGCAGGCAAAACCATCTTATATATATATATATATATATATATATATATATATATATAGGGTGTTTCATGCATTTCTTCGCAAAGTTCGGGAATTCATATCTCGAAAATGGTGCCATCCCGAGAATTCGTTCCAAGTTGATCCGCCTTGCGAACTCCACAGCTACAATTTGTAAATTGCAATATGGGCTATCAGGTAATTAGTTAAAAACTTAATTAGTGAACTTCTGTTAATTATTCTATCATGTATTTCAATTTCTTGTGTATGTGCGCCTCTTCGAGCAGACCAGCTCATTAGCTAGAATTGGGCTATCTGCCACAGGCCACCTTAAATAAATTTTGAAAGTGTTCGCTGAAACACCCTGTATATATTTACACAAGTGTAATTGATATACTGCACGACACCGAATATTCGTTTCCATTCGAATGTAACGCATAACAGCACCATTGAAGTCTCAAAAGTGAGTGACCGATGCAACTGAGGACTGTTATTCCGAATGACTGTGCTGCTGGAGAGTCGTGGCTGTTGCACAGAGGCGCAGTTCCTGAGAGAATCAACGCATGGGTGTTAATAAGTCCTGCTTAAGAAGTTCTTAGCTATCATTCAATATAAACGGCCCCGTTTGGGCGCAGCCTGTAAATCGGCCAACTTGACTCAGACAAGAATTTTTGACAGTCTCATCATGATTGCAACCCATTAAAACTGAGTTGCCCATGTGGTACCGCACTCATCTTCAACGAACACAAGAGATCTGCACATATCTCTACGTGTACGTGAGGTATGTCATTCCTTTAATTGTTTCATTATGGTCGTTATGATAGTGCACCGGATAACTGAAAGCAGCCGTTTACAATATATAAGCTGGTGAGTTGAGCGGTCATACATTTGGGAACGTCATTACATTTATGTATGAAATATAGGATAAGCGTAACCTGTTTTTCACGGAAATCAGACTCGAGAATAATTTACAACTATTTTGTTTACACCCCTAGAAAAAAGCCGAAGAACGCAACCACATGCTTTTCTCACTCTTCTTTAAATTAAATAAATTCTTGGGTTTACGTGGCAAAACCACGATATGATTATAAGGTTTAGTTCTCACTCTCTGCGCTTCTTTAACGCGCGCCTAAGTCGAAGTACATGAGTGTTTTTCGATTTCCCTCCCGTCGAATTCTGAAATCTGGATTGAACCCGCAAGTTCCATAGATTTTAGCAGCCCAACGCCGTATCCACTACATAGCCACTAATAAGACTACCACGGCACCTTTCTTTCTTTCCTTCTTTCTTTTTCTTTTTGCAGTGTTGCCAGGGAAAAAATTTTCCAAGTTCGGCTTATACGGCCAAACATAAGCATATAAAATGACAAACTAAAACTGTTTTCGGCGCTCGAGGTCCTACCGCAATGAATGACGCTGTACCAATTACTCCTCGTTCTGTTACCCGAGGAAGGCGGAAACTTGAATGGAATGTTGCGCTGCAGTTTACACTTTTTTATCTATAACAATGCTTTCCGTAAGTCTGAGTACAAGGTGCCGGATGGGGCACATGTGCTGTATACTTGTTAGAAGGGACAAGCAGGAAGGTTACATGTGTTTCTTCGTCTGCGTTTCGCAACACCTACCGATGGAAAACTATATGCGCAACAATACACACGAGAGATACATGCTGCTTGAAGAACGAGAAAAATATTTGTTTACCAAAGGGAACCGTATACCATAGTAGAATGAAAGCCGACACTGCGGCCGCAATGCACGCGCATCACCGAGCGGCGTTAAACATAAAATAAAATAAAGAAGAGAAAGCAAGGAATTCTTAAGGCATAAATACATGTCATATGCAATTATGAACACCATTTGAGCGGTCTGAACGCAAATATCAGCGCGCGAAGTAGCACGAATGACCCTGCCGAGCTGTATCGCCAGCAGTTTCCAACGGCGCGACCTTGATGCGGCCCACTCCACTTCGATCGCAGCGCCGCCACAGTATTTTGCCACATCGGGCGCCTCACTGCAAAATATGCGCCGCCCCAGCCGCTCGTCCCACTCGACCCTATTCTAGTACACTCTACAAGAACGCATTTGTTGGCACAGTAGAAGCCCCCCCTCCCTTCTTGCCGCGGTGCCTTCCTTCGCGTGGGAGATTGCGTCGCCAGTTACCCTTGCGCCCGGTGCAAGATACGCATTTGGTGCCGAAGCACAGTGTCCCCCCCCTCCCTCCCTCCCATACCCCCACGCCCTTTCACACGACGGGAGTCGCGTTTTCTAACCGCTGTGCGTTCGCTCTCCGTGAAGGCGCGCGTCCCCCGCGCGCTTTCACTTGCACATACGGCGCGCAGCGGCGATTTTATCACCCTTGGACTTCATACGGAACCTAACGGCGACAGCAGAATTCCGCTTGAAGTCTCCATATAATTGCTATCGCAATAATATTTTTTAACATAACATTGCTAAAAACTACTTGCGCTCTACAATGTCTGTGAAACGCATAGTTAGGCTGGCGCTTCTATATGCCCACAGAGACGTCGGAATCAACGTGTCCGAGGCCATTGACCGCTTCGCTACACTTCCCCACCCAGTGAAGTTTATCTTTAGAGAGCGAAGCAGCAAAAATCAATGCAAGTAAAAAGCTCTGTTCCTTTACGCCCATAAACTCGTAATTATGAAAACGTTGACTGTTCATTAGCTTTTAAAACCGCAGAATATTTCGCCGTTTATTCTAACAGTTAGCATCATGATCAAAATTATCATGCGAGTACGAAAATTACGAGGACATAAAAAACCAATTTTGACCGACCTTGCTCACTGAAAGCCCGGCCCTCGTGACGTTTCCCAAGAAACACACACGGATATAGGGCAATAAAACTTGCCGCGTAATTTGTGGCTTTCGTTTGGCCTTTTCTTTCCTTATTAGGTACCTGCTTTTACTTCTTTTTTGAACCGAAGCAATACCCTTCTTTAAAATTGGGTGCAAAATATTTGTTGCCGCTCTGCAGGCAGCTAAATCGCACATTTTCGTACTGATGTCTGCAATATTCCTCTATTATTCTACCCATACGGTGCTGCCCTGACCACCGCATGGCACAAGTACATATCGCGATAGCTTTGTTCTTGCCTGGATCGTCTGTCTTTTTATGCGTAAAGTTTACTATCTCTGACTGCGCAACATGTTTATTGGTCTTGTTTCACGCATTATATACAGTGACGTTTGCTTAGATATGTAGAATAATTGGAGATTTGCTTGTATACTTAAATATCTTGTGCGGTTTTGTGTATACAAGCAATGAACTTTGTTTCTGCAGCGACACTTTTTGCCCTTTATCAAGTTGTATCTTCGCATTTGTATATTCCATTCTATCTTCGCATTTCTAATGTATATGTTGCATAACTCCTGCTTTTTATATGTACTCACTGTTGCGACTATAATATCGGTGTAATTACTAGAGGCCGGATCTTCGGACATTAAAAAAGCGCGTTTTAGGCGCCAAAAATGGGCAGGCAATACAACGTTTTAGGCTTCCAACGTCGTAAATATAGGCACAATAAATCTTTACATAAATGCAAATTATTTCAAACGAAGACGTGCGTGACCTGTATCTACGACAAAAAAAAAACACAAAAAAACACTAGAAATGTTATTGTGTATGATTGGACAAATGCGCCAACAGTTGAACATAGCCGTGCAGTTGCCCCATAAAACTGCTGGACTATTGACGATCAATTGGCCTAATTCAACAAGCACACTGCTCATATTCATGTTCAACGGCCACTGTACTCGAGCGTCGCATATAGTGAAACATGCATGAAAAATAATACTTGAAAGTTGGGAATACTGATTAAAAATGCGGTACTTTATGTCTGCCTGACGCAATAATTTAAGACACAACAATAACAGATAAATATTAAATGCAAGAGAGACTACGATTTATTAAGAAATTAACATGTTCTTACTTGAGGACTGTTAGGCACAACTCTGGCAATTTTCTCACACACAATGAGATTATCCGAATTGTACAGGCAAAACGTCCCAACGCTGTCAAATACACTTCCGCCCATTAGAAGTGCACATGTTTGAAGAAATCTGTTTAGAGAGCAAGCGGAACGTAGTCTAAGAATCACTGTGAAGACTGTGGAAAGAATAGCTAATTACCACCATCTCCAGATTTTTGGATTCAAAATTATGCCGCTTGTCACTGAGAATGATCTAGTACGCTGAGAAGGAACGCTCAGTGGTGGTGAACACCTTAAAAAGTAAATTACAAACAAAACAAAAGCCGCCTGCTCATAACATTTTTCTTCCTTATTTTGCTCTTCACTCTCCTTTCCCCTGGCGGCTCTCCGCGGTTTCGCATTCGCCAATCGCTCGCGCCATGTCAGCGCGGCGGCGTATGCTGGCCGACGCCTCCAATTTCACTGCTGCTAGCGGTTGTTTTCCAGGAGTTGGTTGAACTAGAGGACTAGGTTAAACCCCATAGAGTTCCGGACAGTCAATGTTGCCCGGTAACATGAATAACGGTCTCTAACGGCACTTGAAAGTGACACTCGAGGGTAAATAGTGTTAATATAGGCGCCAATATTGAAAATAGGCATTTATAGACATTTAGGCACAAACTCGAAAATAGGCATTTATAGGCACTATAAAATCGCTATTAAAGCCCTTCTTAACCTCTAATTCATACTCATAAATCAAAGTGGGGCGGTAGAAGCGCAAGAAACAAAAAGGCATTTGCCTAAAATCCGGTCTCTAGTAATTACAATACACGACCGGGAACAACTGCTCCTGCGCAATCTATTGCAACGAAGGACAGCGTCATCGAGGTTTTTCCCTGGCCGTTGCATATGTACAATAATGTAAACAAGGTTCTTGAATGACAAAGATTGATCAAAATGTTTGTCATCAACTTGTTCATTTCATGGCCTTTACGTTTTTCATATCAGCTGCTTGCACTGATTTGCTGGTTTCGAACTGATATAGTTCTAAAGTTCGGATGATATTTTGTTTACTTATGAAATAGACAAAAAAAACGCGGAAGCATTCTTCTTTTTTCGGGGATTTCACGTGTAAAAACCAGTTCTGATTATGAGGCACGCCATAGAGGAGGGCTCCGAATTAATTTTGACCACCTGGGGTTCTTTAACGTGCACTAAAAGTTGTCGCAGTTTCACCTGAAAGGCGAAGCATCAATTGCGATAGCAAATTTGTAGAGAGCTATACGGAGCAATGATACTAGCTTTATCAGCTGTATAAACTTGGACATGCAGCAGCACCGGCAACACGCAGAACTGTTGTCGACGCCGTCGGCGTTTTGCCCGCGTTCGCTCAAAATGCGTGCGGCGTTGGTGACTGCTGCCGGAGCCTCTGATATAAATAGGCACTTGGTGCCGCAGCTAAACGTCGCCTCCCTTACCCCCCTCCACCCCCCCCCCCCCCGACGGCCTTTCACGCGTCGGAAGAAGGCGCGTTTGCTCTACATATAGGTGATTACAAAGGAGGAAAGAGACGCCTACTTTTGCAGCCCTTAAGGGAGCACGGCGCAGAACGCGCGTTTGTTCTCCGCCGTGCGTTCACTCCCCGTGAAAGAGCGCGTCCCTCGCGCCCTTTCACTCGCACATACAGCGTTCGGTGGCGCGCGGCGACGATTTCATCTCCATTGACGTCATACGGAACCTCACGGCGACGGCAACGGCGACGGCGACGCCGACGGCAGAAATCTGCTTTGGAGTGTCCATATAATTGCTATCGCAATAAAACGCAAGCACACGGGCGTTTTTGCATTTCGCCTCCATCGAAATGCGGCCGCCGCGGCCGGGATTCGATCCCGCGATCTCGTGCTCAGCAACGCCTTAGCAGATTGAACCACCGCGACGGGTCGCTGAAGCATTGATATGAGTTATTTCTGCCATAATTTTTGGGACATACGAATATAATAATTATTTTATGAAAAAATACATATTTCACTTGACAGTGCGTGGCGTTCCATAATTTGTTTGCAGCATCTAATATTCAATGGCATTGGCAATGGCAATGCAATTATTATTACTGTATTTGATCCCACGACAAATTCTATAAGGAGGAGCCGCACTACAACGTGAGCTCCCTCCGCCCCCCCCCCCCCCCCCCACCCGAACAAAATGTCTGGCTACGCTACTCAGCGAAATGTACCAAGTTTTCTTTTCAAAGCCATTATTTCTTTGTATAGAGGAACCTCTGCATACAGGAAATATGTGACGTCATTCTGAGAATTTTTCGACGTGTTTTTACTCGCTGCGGCGTCAGCCATTCTTGTACCATATTTCAGTCACGCCGACCGATTTTCGCGTAATGGGGCATATAATGTTTTTGCATTAAAATATTGCAATAGTTCGGCTATCGTTGTGTGGCGATCTCAGCCAGTTCGAAGGTGGCAGTCTTGCTGAAGGAAGCTTGGTGATTAAACGCCTGTTGGCTAGCTTGAAGAGTGCACGTGACCATTTCGTTCACTTCATCAGGGAGGCCTCCGGAGCGTCGTATGGGCCGACTGCGTGCAAGCAGTTATCATGACCGTATCGCCACTGGTCATCATCGGGAAGATTATCTACGATTCTACCACTAGCGTCGAGCCACCACGGTCTCTGAATGATCTGAATATTACAGCCTATTTTCTCCGGTAAGCGGCTACACTTCGTTGGTCTACATATGTTATGCCGTATCGCCAAGGTGAACCGATATTTGAACGCATTGTTGTCAGGACGGTCACCTGAAATACCTCTGTAGTGGTTCGCTTCGATGCACGCGTAATTGAATGTGTGTACTCAGCATTTTATAATGTAATTTGGACATATGAGGTGGCAGTGCTGTTGCTCGGAATGCTCCGGGTAGACCAGGGGCACCTCTTTCGAGAGAGAGCAGATGCAGTTTTATCAAATGAGAATTGGTCACACCGGGGTCTTCACGGGGGCCGCAGAGAATTGACCGAAAACTACCCCCGATAGCTTATTTTTGAGTACCCACAGAAGCAGGTGCGGGACATTGGATGCGCATTTGTCTCGATTTCGTTGCTTTGGGCTGCTGTGGTAGATAAATATATACACAGCCTTCTACGTTTCGTTGTCATATGCCACGAAGAAATAAAATAAACATTCACTGCTACGCCTCCCGCAACGTATTCCTTGAACCGAGTACAAGCTGATTTATGTTCCTAATACGATATGTAGGGTAAAACCACTAAATTATTTTACCGAGGGAGCTGCCATCATTCATGTGCTTGAATAATATTCTTGTACCTGCAATCCATCTTCGCAACCGAGAAGAACGTTCGAACGTACTCCTCAATTTAAACGCAATGGATAAATAATCAATAAAGGCGCTCTATGGTTTGGCCGCTCAACAAACAGGTACGTTCAAAGCATGTTACACAGTAAACTCAGGGAAAGAGTGCACTGTCGAGCAGCCGGAGTGCCACCCGCCACCAAGGGGTATTGTCATCATGGGGTTGCAGACGTACTTATGAAGCATTTGTGACATTAACTTTAGCTCAGTACCATCATTTACGTTGGTCACATAAGTGGCAATAAATACATTGATCCAATTTGATGAACTACACATCTACATCTAAAGCGATGAAAATATGTGTATTATACACTGATCTTAAATATCGCACTAATTTGTGAGCAGGGCTGTTGTGAATTTCTCGTGAACTTTGTAACAATTTTACAAAAACTGTAAAGTCATATATCAAACCTGTCCGCTTTATATGATCAACAGATGTGGAGTGTCTTTCGAAATGAGTCAAATCCATCTAAACAGAATTTGAGAAAACGGCGAAAATTTGCTAGGCATACTAAATACAACGCTGTCAAAGCTATTTTACGATATGTTTTACATGTCGGCTAGGCGAAATTTACGGCCACAATCAATTGAAAAATATGCAGCGGTTTTCACCATTATTAGCATGATAACTTTAAATTTAGCTCATATTGAATTGAGACATTGAATTAAATGCGGTATTCTTGAAAAAGCTTTATTGAAATTGACTTTCAAGAGTGATAGGATGGAGTTTTGACAGAAAAGTCATTAAATATAGGCAACAGTGCTTCAAGAGCGCTATAACTATACACGAAGAGTAGGCGAGTCTTCTTCGCAGCACAAGCAGCTGTCTTCAAATTCTTCTGAATGATCATTATTTTCTTGAGCACGCCTGAGGACATTCACGAAATAAGCAAGCTCTTCATCATCTTGCCATGAATTGCCGAAATGCTTCAAAAGAAGGCTTGTCACATCTCTCAGTTTCATTTAGTTGACATGGTGGGTGTAAAGTGCGCATTGTGCGGGTGCTTGGGCGAGGGACTTTCCCCTCTTTAGGACTGGCACAAAGTTTCATACAGAAACCTTGTAGTGGGGTTCCGCTCTAATTTTAGGACTTCTACAAGGTGAATTTATTTGAATGTAGAAGACCTTCGTTTCTGTTATTTTGAACGGAAAGCTGGGCGTCGACTTCATTACTGCGGTACAGTAGGCTTTCCAGTCATACACGTACCAATGCTTTCCAAGCTCTAACACTGTTCCGTGATTCGAAAAAATCATTTGGTAGCTCTGCGAATTCAGGATTTCTTCGTGTTTTCTCACATCCTTTTCAATCCGGCCAAATACCCTGTCTGGGGGTAAAAAGCTGTGCCCTGTGACAGGAAACACAAGAGGAACTACTGATATCTCTGATGGAGCCTCATTTTGAAGCCACCAAAGAAGCATGCAAAGCACAGTACTGTTCTTATTCTGTCCAGCAGAGCCATCCGCTACTAACCGCACCTCCCTTATTCCTTCAAATTTTGCGCTTCGAAGTGTATTATGCACTGCACTCGCAACTTGGTTGCTTCCTTTGGAGCTTTCATCTTCGCTCCATGTGTACGAATGCACGGCTTCTTTAGGCAATGATCCATCCACCTGGTGTTCCACCACGCAGAGGTGGTATTGATACAGCTGGCCGCTGTAGTAGGCTTCCTGGTCCGGAACTTTGGGGAGGACTTGATTCGGTTGGCAATCAAATGAGAAAGTTTTCAAGTCTTCCCTCTTCTCACGTAGCAATGAGTAAAAAGCCTCATACTTCAACCTGTGCACACGTTGCTCGGTAATGATACGCTGTTTCTGCGAAGCATCTTTACAAGTTTTCATTTCATACGCATTTTTCAGACATACAGAGCAAGCGTCTGTTCTTGATGTTCTGAGCGAAAGATTGAACTTAGTTCAAAAAATGTGGGGAAAGAAGCCATACTTAACCCGCGCATCATTGTTGGTTATAAATGTTCCACAAGTTTCGGATGCTCTTCAACTCAACTGGAAGGTATAAGTTTTTTGTCTTCTTCCGATTGTAATGGGACTCTCTTGCGCGAAGTCGCTGAATAAACCCCACAACAGCTAATCGCTTTCTCTAGTAGCGCTTGAGCTTCTGATCACCGCCCCGCCTGTCGGTCTTCAATTCGCCCTTTTCATGCTTATGCTTAATATAGCGAGCAACTGTGCTGTGACTCACATCAAGCACCGCGCAAAACATATCGCGACAAACACGAATCTCTCTCCCGTTTTCAAGGCGTACCTTATAAACAGCGGCAAGGCTTCGACGAGGATCCAGTTCCTTTCCTCTCCTGCGTTTTACTGCTGACGATGTACAGTACATCAAAACGAACGCCTCTTGTTCCACCCTGCACAATTCATTGAACTTCTCCTTGAAACACTTCACAGATGCCTCTGTCACAAGCGCGCACCGTAGAGTTTTTTTTGGCGTGTTTACATCCCGGCAGCGGCACATTCTTGCTTCGCCGGCGTCGACATTGCTTCTGTTCACGTTGTCGTCGACGTCTGGGGACAGATCTCTCGCCGACCTCTTCACTTCCATCAGAATCCATGATAATCCAGCACCGAAAAGTGGAAAAAACTTGCAAAAACACCAGGAAACGGGCAGAGCAGTCAGGCGGGAAATCGCACGGAGGCTGCCATGTTTGCTGAATCACGTGATCGCTGAAGTGCTCTGCTATTGGCATACTGGATTTGACTCATTTAGATCCGTACAGCACATGGATCTGGCTCAATTTCGTTTTGAAACGAGATCTGTGAGCACACGTAGCTGTTGGTATTTGACCCACTTCGTTCCGATAACTCTTTTAGAGGAAAGTTGAAAGAATGTACTTGCCAATGGAGCAATATTTGAGCTATTTTCGGTTTCTGGATTTAGCTAATTTCGAAAAAAACTCCTCAGATGCAGTGGACTAAACTGCTACACATGCTTTAGGGGCAGAGTAACGCATCTATAAGTTTTGTGTATCAGTGTTTTGAAAGTTACCAATTTTAATTACTTTTGCAAGAATTTCCAGGTCCTAGATCAATATTTTACTTTCTACAGCAATTAGAAACTAATATTCTCTCTTTAATGCAAGTCATTTTATTGAAATTGGTCTAGCGGCTGTCTCGCCAAAGGATTTTTTTTGTTTTACACATACTTGAATTCAGAAGTTGGAGTTGGCCCCGTGTATAAAGCTTTCTCTTACGAAAACGTTTTTTTTTGTCGTTGACAGGGGCCGCAATTCAAAACTTGGCGATTCATTGCCGTAGGCGCTTTTGTAATCATTTGCACAATGTTACCGAGGTCACAATGAAGCGCTGTGGTCAGTTGCCACGAGAAATTGAGTCATTTAACATACAGGGCCTTTCAGATATTTGTATGGGTGCTGCATCCGTATCTCTCTACAAGAGCGAATTTGATCTTCTGTTCGAATGTTGGGGCTACGAGACACTGGTAATCTTTCTACCACGTATGTCACCTTGTTCGTTCATGTCCTTTCCTTTGGTGGTCATATCCTAGGGTGCGCACGCAGAGAAATCATGTGACCATTGCTTGTATAAAAGACGGTGTTTTACGTTTGTGATTTTCAGTTGAGAGTGCGCCTTTGTGCGTCGGATCCTTTTCGTCGTCGCGAATGTTTGTGTGCCATTTACACTTTTGTTAGCGATCGACTGTGTGGACGTTGTAACAGACGTTCTAAACTTCTTTTCAACGTAATAACGGCTCATTGTGCCGATATACTAGGGTAAAATGAAGCACTCAGTGTTTGGTAACCTTGTTATGCGCAGCAGCCTAATATTGGTCATCTCAACGTGTTTCTTGTTTTGCATCTTCCCATTGCATTCTTGCTGACGTCTTTGAGTGCAAATAATGTAGCATTGATATGTTTCATATTGGTGATGTGTAAGTGTTCATTCCTTCAAATGCCGCTGGTGTTTCCAGTGCTGAATTTCATGGTTAAATACGTCGTTCTCAGTGCCTTCGACAGCAGTTAAACAACAGTTAACTCCTTGCATTAAGCACAAGACAGAAGTGATGGGCGAGAACTGTTAAAACTCGAAACTGAGTTGGCTTAGTTTGTCCTGTCCGCTTCGGTGACGATGACGGTAGTCATTTTCAACTCGTACTTATCATGTCGTCTTCAGGCCAACCCATCATTTTGAGCTTCACCCCTCACCTTAGGATGAAAAAAAAAAGGTTTTGCTTACCACCACTACTGTACTTCCAAATCTTGTGCCTGCGGCAATCTATATGTGGGAGCCGGATGCGCTAACCACTGCGCTCAATGTCAATATACGCAGACAACTGTACATGGGTCTCATGATACACTCAAAAGCACCTCGCATGTATAGCCGAATGATCAGATTCTCAAGTTAGAATAGAATCCATTTGTCTACACTTAGTCTGTCTATAGCAGTAGGGAAGTCATCTTTTGCGCATTTTCCTGGACGGAAAACGAAAGACAACGAGGCTAGAGCTGATCTGGGGAGATAATTTAATCCGGCTTGTCTCCAGTGTTCGCTTCCTATGCGTCGTTCTCGACAGCCGGCTCTTATGCCTCAGTTCTGGCTCTGCAAAATGATTGCGGGGTTTGCCATTCGGCACAGACGCTGAGAGGGGGGGGGGGGCGCGGAGAGAAAACACCATATATGCGGTTTTCTAGCAGCACCAAACTTTTCAAAATCACCTGTCGCAGAAAGCACAATTTTAACCCTTGCACAATATACCTGAGTCAGGCAGACATTACTCCCACGAGCATTCAATTGGGTATTCAACTAATTAACAAAATCTCACTTAACGTTTTTAAAAATTTATTTTACATCTATTTTACATCACATATAGCAATTTACAAATTTGTAGCAACTGAATTTGCAAAGAATTCCGACTTGCAACAAATTCGGAGGACGGCACTTGTTTCGAGATATTCGCCGCCAAACCTACGTTAAAAATGAACTGCTGTTGCACTTACTGTTATAAGAAAACGCTGTTTTATAAATTCAAGCACGTAAGAAACTGGAATACCAGTGTACTTCATCGCACAATTTGAAAAAAGTTGATGTAATTTATATGCTTGAATGATCCTTCTGTAAGCAACAATATATCGGTGAAACGGGACAATAAATGAACGTCAAGTCAAACGGACATCGCGCGGACACAGCTGTAAAGCTTCCCATGCCATCCCCGAGCATTTCAACCAACCCGGTCATAATGTTTATTAACACAAACTCTACGTCCTACAGTCAAATTTCCATTCTCCGCAAGACAGAAAATACAGAGAATCATATCTCATAAGTTTCATTCATAAGTTCAAGCCACCGTAACCAATGAGGGATAAACTTTCAAAGAGAGCTTTAGAATCTATTCACTGTGCTAAATTTCAAACTATATAGGCAACGGCACTTTATTTTCATTGGGTTGCTTAGTTTTTTTTTGTTACTGGCTTGTCAATAACATTTCAAACTCCCCACCTTCCTTTCCTTTCAATAATTGCTTTGTAAAGAAGAAGAAGTGCGTCGTGTAGAGCTCCGCAGCCGAATCGCCAGCGCTACTGTAGTGGGGCTCG
This sequence comes from Dermacentor silvarum, assembly GCF_013339745.2. Classification (NCBI taxonomy): domain Eukaryota; kingdom Metazoa; phylum Arthropoda; class Arachnida; order Ixodida; family Ixodidae; genus Dermacentor; species Dermacentor silvarum. The sequence goes on along the minus strand of NC_051154.1, from coordinate 327,963,891 downwards.
TGCTCGACGCTGTTCCTGGTGCGCCTGGCGAAACCTACGCTGTTGTGTTTTCCTGTCGGCGTCCTTCGTGCCGTCAACAGCCGTGCTAGACTTCCTTGTCATAATTGGTGGATGTTTGCTGGGTCTCCTGTAATCCTGGAATTGCGCAGCCGGATCCTCCCTGCCATCATGAACTCCGCAAGCGCCACGAGCGTACCACCACCTGCTCCCCAGTCCTCCGTATGCCCCGGCACACTCCGTCAGCGGGACCCTCCCATCATTAGCGGTGCTGATGACCACGACGTTGATGACTGGCTATCATCATACGAACGTGTCAGTCTTAACAACACATGGGATGACACCACGAAATTGACCACCGTCCCTTTTAACCTTACCGGAATTGCCCACTTGTGGTTTCGCAACCACGAAAGCGAAGCCCCAAGCTGGACTGTGTTCAAGACAAAGTTAAGCGAGGTCTTCGGCCGCCCGAAGCTGTTCAAAAACTTCGTGCCGAACAGCGTCTGCAGTCGCGCTCTCAGCAGCCTGGTGAGACCTTTACGAGCTACATCGAAGATGTCATCGCTCTCTGCAAACGCGTCGATGCATCCATGACTGAGGGCAATAAAATCAAGCATATCCGGAAGGGCATCGACGAGGATGCGTTTCAGATGCTGATTTCAAAGAGCCCCTCGACTGTTGGCCAAGTTATTGAACTCTGCCAAAGCTATGACGAGCTCCGTCGTCAACGCCTCCTCACCCGCCGTTCTGTTCCCCATTAGGAATCGTTGTCCGGCTTGACCTCTCCTCTTCACGATTCAAACCTCCTCTCGCAGATCAAGGCTTTCGTCCAGAAGAAGTTGCTCGCCAGCTCTCCCTTATCTCCAACCCGCCGGAGTCCAGTTTGTCCCTTAGTCCGACCCTACGACACGTCATAGAAGAACAAGTGTCCGAGGTCCTTCCTCTGGAGCGGGCGCCTCAACTCACCGCCCCCCTGACTTACGCCGACGCCGTCGCACGACCACGCCCACCGACGTTCCGGGCTCCGCCTCCGATGCCTAGCCCTGTTTTTGCTTCCCCGCCACCATGACCTGCAGTCCATCGAGCAATTAATCGCGGGCGCACAGCGGACAATCGGCCCATCTGCTATTCGTGTGGCATTCCCGGACACGTTGCACGCCTGTGCCGCCGCCGTCCACTTCATCCACGTGACGACCCACGCACAGCAGCGTACGACCATCCGTTGTCTTACGCTCCAGACCGCGATCGCCGCCGTCCACTTCATCCACGTGACGACCCACGCACAGCAGCGTACGACCATCCGTTGTCTTACGCTCCAGACCGCGATTTACCTCTTCCCCGCCCTAGCCTTCGCCCAGTTTCTGACCGCCGTTCTCCTTCTCGTCGTCGCTAGCTCTCCCCGATGCGTCGACGTCCCTCTACCGCTGACACGGAAAACTAAGTGGCGCAGTTCCCGAGGCAAGAACTGCGTCATCGTCGCAACGCTCAAGCCCTCTTCTTTCGCCGCCCAACGTTATTGATGTCGCTGTTGAAGGTGTCTCTGTGCTTGCCCTCATTGACACAGGTGCCGCCATATCTGTGATTGCCGAAAAACTATGCCGCTCAATACGAAAAGTTACGACGCCTTTCTTCGGTCCATTACTCCGCACGGCCGCAGCACAGCACGTCCAGCCGGTGGCTGCGTGCACCGCCAGACTTGAAATTCAAGGAGTGCTCTACATCGTCGAGTTCGTCGTTCTTCCCCACTGTTCCCACGATATTATTTTAGGTTGGGATTTTCTCTCTCGTCACCACGCTGTGATTGATTGCTCCCGTGCAGAAGTCGCCTTCTCTTCGCTTGGCCATGCCATATCTGACGACGTTTCGCATTCCTGCACCAAGTTTTCCCTCACTGACGACATCCAGATACCTCCGCACGCATCCGTTCTGGCACCTGTATCCTGTTCCATTGCCTCCGACTCTACCGTAGTCTTCACACCTTCCACTGCTTTCGTTCGTCGCCACATCTCACCACTCCCAACCGCGCTGCTTGGCCTTCAAGCATGTGCGACTCACCTTCCTGTCTACAACCTCTTCCCATTCCCGATTACGTTGCTTCGCGGTGAATCTCTTGGCACTGTGGAGCCTTACGACACCATTACCGCGTTGGAACTTCCTAATGGATCGTCCGAGGTCAGCACCCTCTCCGGTTGTCCCGTACCTGCCACATCGCCTGAAGACGTTTTCAGTCACGTCATCGACAACGCCTTAAACCCCAAGCAGCGCCATGACCTCCTCCGTCTCCTCGACAAATTTCGCCCTGCTTTTGACAGCCACAGCACTTCTCTGGGTCGAACGACGACTGTATGCCACCGGATTGACACCGGTGCTCACTCACCGCTACGGCAGCGACCATACCGCGTATCTTCGACAGAACGACGTGTCATTGATGAGCAAGTAGGTGAAATGCTCAAGCGTGGCGTCATTGAACCATCCGACAGTCCCTGGGCATCGCAAGTTGTTTTAGTTAAAAAGAAGGATGGCTCGGTCCGCTTTTGCGTGGACTACCGTCGCCTAAACAAAATAACCCGAAAGGATGTTTATTCATTGCCACGGATTGATGACGCCTTAGACTGCTTACAAGGTGCAGAGTTCTTTTCCTCCCTCGATCTACGCTCTGGTTATTGGCAGGCGCCTATGGCTGCAGACGATAAGCCTAAAACAGCTTTCATCACACCAGATGGCTTATATGAATTTCGTATGATGCCATTAGGCCTTTGCAACGCGCCCGAGACTTTTGAGCGGATGATGGATACTATTCTTCGAGGCCTCAAATGGAACACGTGCTTGTGTTATTTGGACGATGTAGTAGTGTTTGCACCAGATTTTCCTACTCACCTTGATCGTTTGGAGCAGGTTTTACGCTGTCTCAGTGACGCTGGCCTCCAACTCAACCTGAAAAAAGGTCACTTTGGGGCACGGAAGCTGACAATTCTCGGACATGTCGTGTCGAGGGACGGCGTTCTCCCTGATGCCGCAAAGCTCCATGCTATTAAAGAATTCCCAAGGCCAACGTCTCTAAAAGACTTGCGTAGTTTCATTGGCCTCTGCTCGTACTTCCGCCGCTTCATTCGAAATATCGCTTCGATTATGGCACCACTGAGAGACCTACTTAAGGGAGATACCAATCTTTCCGCGTGGTCCCCGGCTTGCGACGAGGCCTTCGCGACGCTACGTCGCCTGCTTACAACACCACCGATACTGCGCCATTTTGATCCAACTGATCCCACGGAAATCTATACGGATGCTAGCGGCGTTGGTCTTGGCGCTGTGCTGGCCCAGCGAAAGCCCGGCTACCAAAAATATGTTGTTGCTTACGCGAGCCGCACTCTTACGAAAGCCGAAGCAAATTATTCAGTCACGGAGAAAGAATGTCTAGCGATCATCTGGGCCATTACAAAATTTCGTTCATACCTGTACGGCCGGTCCTTCGATGTCGTCACCGATCACCACGCACTTTGCTGGTTGTCGTCCCTCAAGGATCCCTGCGGCCGCCAAGCCCGGTGGGCGCTGAGGCTCCAAGAGTACGACATCCGGGTTGTCTACTGCTCAGGCAAGAAGCACGCCGATGCCGATGCTCTTTCGCGCTCGCCTGTCCACACCGACATTGTCAGTGTCTCCGTCCTAGACGACCCACTTCCCCCATTCGCTTCTGTCGACATGGCTTTGGAGCAGCGCAAGGACTCCTGTATTTCATCTTTGGTAGATTACATCTCTGATTCACCGGAACGCCCACCATCCCGAGCACTACGCCGGCAAGCTTCGCACTTCGCCATCCGCGACGGCATCGTCTATCGCCGTAACTACAGTTCCGACGGCCGCAAATGGCTGCTTGTAATACCCCGGCAGCTCCGCACCGATGTATGCGCCGCTTTCCACGCCATCCCTCAGTGTGCACACGCTGGTCTCCTCAAGACCTACACCAGACTACGTCATAGGTTTTATTGGCGCTGTATGTACACATTTGTGCAAAAGTACATTCGCTCTTGCACAGAATGTCAACGCCGCAAGCCTGATCCTTAAAAATTAAATTATGGGGTTTTACGTGCCAAAACCAGTGTTGATTATGAGGCACGCCGTAGTGGGGGATTCCGGACATTTGGACCACCTGGGGTTCTTTAACGTGCACCTAAATCAAAGTACAGGGTTGTTTTCGCATTTCGCCCCCATCGAAATGCGGCCGCCATGGCCGGGATAAGTCTGATCCTTGCCGCTATTCTGGACCAATGCAACCTTTGCTGTGCCCGTCACGACCCTTTGACCGGGTTGGAATAGACCTATACGGGCCTCTTCCATACACAGCTGCTGGAAATCGCTGGGTCATTGTAGCTATAGACCACCTCACGAGGTATGCCGAAACGGCCGCTCTACCAGCCGCGACGGCTCGTGGCGTTGCCTCCTTCCTGCTTCAACGCTTCGTTCTACGTCACGGCGCTCCCCGCGAACTACTGAGCGACCGCGGCCGCGTCTTTCTCGCCGATGTCCTTCAAGAACTTCTCACTGAGTGCCGCATTATTCATTGCTGTACCACCGCATATCACCCGCAAACAAATGGTTTGACAGAACGCTTTAACCGAACTCTTGGCGACATGCTTTCGATGTATGTCGCCTCCAACCACACCAACTGGGACATCATACTTCCCTATGTCACGTACGCCTACAATACGGCACCCCAGGCAACGACGGGCTTTTCTCCCTTCTTTCTTCTGTATGGCCGAGAACCGTCATTTCCCATTGACACTATTTTTCCTTACCGTCCCGACTTATCAGAGGGTACACCGGTTTCAGAAGCCGCCCGTTATGCAGAAGAATGTCGGCAACTAGCTCGCTCCCTTACAACGCAAGAACAAGCGCCACAGAAATATCGTCATGACCACGGGAGCCCCCACACCTAGTTTTCGCCTGACGCTCTCGTTTGGTTGTGGGTGCCTCCTACTTCGACATCAGGTGTCTCCTCCAAGTTTGTATCCCGATACCATGGACCCTACCGGGTTCTGCAGCAAACTTCTCCGGTGAACTACGTCATCGAACCTCTGACGCCCCCTACGGACCTGCGTCGCCGAGGCCGCGAAACTGTCCACGCCGATCGGCTCAAGCCGTATCACGAGCCCTTCGTCCTCACGACGCCTTAGGCCTCCTGTGCGGCTCCGTTTTCAGCGAGGGGGGAAGATGTAAGGAAGAAGTGCGTCGTGTAGAGCTTCGCAGCTGAATCGCCAGTGCTACTGTAGTGGGGCTCGTGCTCAACGCTGTTCCTGGTGCGCCTGGCGAAACCTACGCTGTTGTGTCTTCCTGTCGGCGTCCTTCGTGCCATCCACAGCCGTGCTAGACTTCCTTGTCATACCTTTAATTTTTTGGGGGCGAAGCTCCTTAGGGTGTGGGTCTGTCCCTCCTTTGTAGTAGTAGTAGTCGTCGTAGTAGGTAGCCACGTCTACTTTTATGAGAAAAAAATTCCGAGAGTTGTGGCCGTGGCGGAATCGAACTAGGGACCCCTCGCTTCTGAACGCGTGGCGCTAACCACTACGCCACGAAGCGCACATGGACAGACGCACCACGATGGCAATAAATACCCAACATTAACAAAAGACTGCGCGTTTCTAACGCGTTTGTGCTAGCGCGTTACGGCCCGTGCAAGAAGCTGGTGTAAGACGCTGTGGCCTCTCCGCCTTACCCCCGTATTCATAAACGCTGATGGTGTCGGCAAACGCGGTGGACGTTCCGGCATGTGTAAACGGCTGCGTAAGACGCTGTGGCCTCTTCCCCTTAGAGTACTGCACGTTTCTAACGCGTTTGTGCTAGCGTCCCCTTAAGCGGGAGATGGTGCAATTATAATGAAGGGCGCTGTTATAAAATAGGAATGACGTCCCATATGGCGCGTGTCATTGGTGGAAGTCAATCGTTCGATTTAGTGCGGCGAGACTGGGCGAATTACACGGAAGATTCACGGTTTACCGATGATTCCCTCCGGAGCTTCGCCCACTCATCATCATTCACCCAGTGGATATGCGGTGTTTTTAATTATACGAGTATATTTAGCCATTTTTAACCGCGGAGCTGTTTAAGCCGACCGTCAGTCCGTGTGTCGCGAACAAAAACTGCTCCTGGTGATGACGTCACCGCGCGTTACCTGGCAACCACCTCGCGGAGCGGCGTGTGCTTCGCTCCTCTCCATGCCGTGCACATGTTGCTTTGACATGAGACGTTAAGGAAAGAGACGGAGAGCATGCGCGCGGCGCGTGCGATGCTCGAGAGAGAGAAAGAGAAAATGAGAGCGAGAGAAAGAGAATGAAGTTGGAGCAACACCAACGAGGTTACGCGCAGAGCTGCTGCCGACGCTCTGCGTTTCCCCGTTTCCCCGCGTTCGCGCCGAACGCAAGCGTGGTGACCGTGACTGCAGCAGGCGCCTCTGGCAGCGGCTCGGCAGGCTTCCACCAACCACGACCCGGCAACTGTAGAGGCGCAGCTTGTCCGTGACGTCAAGGGAGAGATAAAGCTCGGAGCCCCTCCAACCCGCGTTGCCCAGGCCCCTTCCACGAAAAGAGGAACCTACAGTCATACGTCAACCGGCTGACGCACGGTGCTACCTCGCATTCCTCCACCGATGTTCAGTAGCACACATTTATTTTCAATTTCACAACCTCGCCGCGAACACAATATCGGTCCTTGCCTCGTCCACCCGTCTTACCCTCTCTTCCCTTTAGAAAAACTGTACCTATATATACTGTGCCCAGGAGAGCACATTTCTCTTTAAAAAAGACAAGTTCGCTTGTCGAAAGAAGAATAATGGCTTCTGCTTTCACCTTGTTCTCGTATTGATCATCGTCTTCAATTTCGATCTGCCGCTTTCCCCGTGTTTTCCCTGAATTTGAAAATTAGTAACACGAAACTAGTGTCGCCCTGCGAATTCGTTCCAACTCAGCGACTTCAATTCCTAAATGGCAATATGTGATGCAAAGTTTTAACTAAAAGGTGCACTTTTAAATTTGGTCATTAGCCGAACATGCATTATCATTTCTAGTAGAAATAATGATGCCTGATCGATTAATTTAGTATAAGGGTTACAATTGTGCTATATGCCACAGGTGGTTTTTAAAATTTTGGTGCAGCTAAAAGAATACCTGATATCTTGAACGCCATAGCAGGAAATACTGCAGCGGACAAGGACGATATTGTGGGCACCGCAAGTAAGTTCGTAAGGAGATGGCGGTATCTGCTGTGACAGCCTACTGATTTCATAGTAGACGAATTCAGAGGCGGAGGAATCCCAACGGTCTGCTTGCTTTTTCTTATGCTTTTCACTGTGAGGACGGGGCCTCCTCATGGTGCCACTTTAATTTTGCTAAACTATAAGAGTGAACTTTCATATTGCTGTCTCCATTAAAGTTTTAATGTATATTCCGCTAAACTTCTCATCTATGGTGACCAGTGGCGCCCTGACGGGGGGAGGGGGGGGTTCTGGTGTTGTAACCCCCCCCCCCCCCTCAGGCAGGGTTAAACCCCCTTTGTTGAACCCCTTTTCTTTCCTTGCGCCTTTGAGTACTGCAACTAAGATGTAAGACGCGCAATCGTCTGTACACTCGCAAACTTGCACAAAAAGCGCATTTTTGACAATTTCCCGTGAAGAAATTGAAGTTAGTTATGTTTAGATGGTATTGGCAACCTAAGGCAAACTGTCACCCCCCCCCCCCCCCCCCCCTGGCAGAGATCCTGGATGCGCTACTGATGGGGACCTTCTTCTCATGTGTTCTCTTTTTTCGTCTCGTGGTTTTGATGTTGTTGGGTCATCATCTCTTTAGCTGATCAGCGGACCGTTTATTTTTCATGTTTTCATAACGTAATAACAAAACATAGGCGCTGGCACATATAATGGTCACATTTGCTGTACCGCCATTGCTGGAGGCAAAATGAATTCCAATAGATGAAATCTAATACCGTTATTTGGAGGTACGCCAATGTATTTGTTGTTTACTTCCTTGCTTACTTTCAGAACTGACATGGACCTCACCACCGACGAAACCGTCTGGGCGGCTTCTTTAGCAGCCTTTCCTTTCCAGCTCACGCGAATTGGCTTGGACCAGATGATCACGCAACGGTTTTTGGCAGCAAGATCCTTGCCGGAGGCCAGGACGTAAGTTACTGCCTATGCTGACAGACCTGGAAAACATTCACACAAGAGCCAACAGCTTGCCGGCTAATATTTCTCTCAGTGTATGCGTGCTATTTCTATATGTGTAAATGATTAATCATAATTCACACATGGGTGTTGGGCTGCTGAGCACGAGGTCGTGGGATTGAATCTCGGCCAAGGCGGCCGCATTTCGATGGGGGCGAAATGCGAAAACACCCGTGTACTTAGATTTAGGTGCATGGTAAAGAACCCCAGGTCGTCCAAATTTCTGGAATCCCCCACTATGGCGTGCCTCATAATCAAATCGTGGTTTCGGCACGTAAAACACCATAATTAATTAATTCAACATGGAGATTTATGAATACGATAACAGTGTCTGCTGAGATTCTAACGCACAACTCAAGCAGAGACACAGAAGGCGTGAGAAAAACAGTAGGGCTGGTGTTGTCTGACGTCGTGGTTCAAAGCGCTAGAAGCGCTTTATTTATATTTTGCTACTAAAAAAAGCAATGACAGCAGGCCCACGATGTAGTGCATGCATTACTTCCCGGAATGGCTACACTGGGTCATGCGCATGGATAAGAGCGTTTACAACCTCCACGCGGTGTTGGCATGCCGTGAAGCGCGCTCGAGCGGACTAGCTTGTAATGTCATTTGGTTTTGCGTGTGAAAGAAATAATCTATTATTAGTAACAAATCTTGCGTTCATCTCATAAGTAATCTTCGCGGCAACTAAAGGTAATGTTTTAGGATCAACGGTGCAATAACTACTCACAGTGGTCAGCTATACGACAGATAAGGTGCTGACGAACACTTGTTAATAGCTTGATGAGGAGCTCACAACTCTTGTCCACAGATGTAAGCAAAATTGTTATTTCAGAAGTGTCGGTTGCATTTATTATATGCATTTGCACTTAACCCTGTTTCAGAGTGGCCTTTTTTGGTGTATTCCTTGTGTCCCTATTTTACGCCATCATTGGATTGACAGCTCTGGCTATTATCTACTGGTTCCGTGATTGCGATCCCGTTCTTTCTGGTGCAATGTCTCGGTATGATCAGGTAAGGGCATATTTCATCATGATCTGCCATGGTACCGGGATAATTACGTGGAACTGCGTCTATTCTACGTATTTTTTGGGGACCTGTGCAAGGCCTTCATGCCTTGATTATGTATACATGCGAAATTTAGCGTAATAGTTCCGCGTCTTTGCCATCGGAATTGTTTAGCTTATTGTAGTTTCTCCTACATCTTTCTATACGGTTCCTGTGTTTTTTTACCTATGCTACAAAACCTCTATTAAGATCCATGAAAAACATCCCTTCTTGGAGTTGTCTTAGCGTCGTAGAAATAAATTATTGCTCAGCTTACCAGCTCTGTACGCTAGTTCAGATACACTTTGAAAGCGTTGTAATCGGGCTCTTCATTGTAGTATTTGAATATGATATGTGCGACTAAGAGCGTACACCAAGGGTAGTCCGAACGCAGGCTAGCCTGTCTAATTTTGACAGGAGCAGTGGCAAACAATAGGAAGAGTGCTTTCTTTTGAGACATAACAGTGCGATAGCGCTGCGGAAGGTCTACATATTATTGCGATATAAATTTTAAGGACACTCCAAGCAGATGTCTGCTGTCGGCGTCGCCGTCGCCGTGAGGTTCCGTATAAAGCCCAACGGCGATAAATTCGTCCCCTCACGCCGTATGCTGTAAGTGCGAGTGAAAGCGCGCGTGGGACGCACGCTTTTACGGAGAGCGAATTCACGGCGGGGAGCAAACACCACGTCTTCCGTCGGGCGAAGAGCCGTGGGGAGATGGGAGGGATGGAGGAGAGGCGACGTTCAGCTGCGGCACCAAATTAATATCTTGCGACTGGGCGGCGTATACGGAAAACATATCCCACGCAGAAGGGGGGCGCAGAGCTGCATGCCTATTGGTTGTCGCCGCAGGCCACTTCCGCCGGCATGGCGGCGCCCAGCGAAATGCTGGCTTCCGAGACTTGTGGTTTGGTTTACGCTACGCGAGTTTCCGTTCTTCCGCAAGCGGATACTGCTCTCGTTTGCGCCCCGGTCTGCCGTGCGCCAACGCAAAGCGGTGGTCGTTGGGGTGTTGCGGAGCGCAGCGTAGCAACACCCCAACGGGAGCAGTATCGGGCAGAAACGGGAGCAGTATCCGCTTGTATCCGCTTGCGCAAGAGCGGACGCTCTCATCGTCGGCGGCCGGACGACTAATCGTCTGCTACAGGTGATACAGCGGCCGCTCTCCAGCGCGCGTCGCCGGACCAGCGTCGCGTAAACAAACTAAAAGTCTCGGAAGCCAACGTTGCGCTAGGCGCCGCCATGCTGGCGGAAGTGGCCTGCGGCGAGAGCCAAAAGGCATGCAGCTCTGCGCCCCCCTTCTGCGTGGGATATGTTTTCTGTATACGCGACCGGGCGGCGGTTTTACAATTGCTAGTAGGTACAGCGGGGGTGTGGCACTGCGGGCCACGTGGCTTCCGCTGAACACGTGTTGTCATGGCAATGATGGAGCTCCTGGGTGCCTAGGGACATAATCGCTTAGGGACTTTTGAGGCACTGGTCTACACGGCCGCGCGGCAACTGCTAGTTACTGAGCGTGGCTCTCCTATCTCCGAGACCCGGCGCAGCGACATTGCCGAGCGCAGCTCCTACGTGCGTAGGAAGCAAATCGTTTAGGGCGCGTTGAGTGTCAGGCGGTGTCTGGGCCACGCCGGCCGAGCTTTATTATTCTAGCGTTTGTTCTAGTGGCGGAAATCCTTGCAGTAGTGGTGGTGCGCCATAACGGCTTTTGATCTCGGTGAACTGTGGTGGTGTAAACAAGCGGATACTGTTCGCATTTGTACCCCGGGGCCGCGGTGGAAGCCGCGGTGCCGTTCGCCGACGCGAAGCCGCGGTCGTTAAGAAGAATACTGCTCCAGTCAGGTAGACTGCTCCCTCCCTGATAGTGAGATTATATTTGGATCATCTAAACAGTGATGCGTTTATTTAGGAATGCCATCGTTTCTCTCTCGGTGGCGCGAGGAAAAGCGGGTGCGAGAGAGAAACGATGATATTCCTAAATAAGCGCATCACTGTTTTGATATTGACCGTATCTTGAAAGCGATCTCCAGACGGCTTTGACCTTTGTATGCGCTGTGCTTTCGCCACTCTGTTTCCGTTGAAGTGATGGACCGCACGAACCTTCGCTCGCTGCGGCGGCCGCGCTCGTTTGCGCCATAGTTTTGACAGCGGTTGTCTGCGGTCATCGAGTGTGATCTATTCATGTTTGCATGTGCGCACTGACAGCACGCTTGTTAATTCAGTTAGTAAGCGAGTGTATCCATGTTTATGCAGCCGATAAAGCTGCTATCCTTACTCCCGTATAGCTACTTACTAAGTATTTTGCATTCAGAATCGGATGGGCCGACAACGCCTCATGTGATGACTGTGGTAGCGAGGAGACTCTTCAGCACCTTGTCTGTGACTGCCCTCGCTACAATTTACAGGGACGATCACTCGTACACGCGATAGCGCGTTTTGACCAAAGACCTCTAACAGAGGAACTTATTTGAGAATCCCGACATCACAAGCCATCGCAGCGGAGGGCGACGAGGGCACTGTTGCAGTTTTTAAGGGCAACAGACTTGGACAAGCGGCTGTAGCCTGGGCAGATGTTTATAGTTCTGCAAGTGCTACTGTGCTGTGTCACCTTTGACCGATTATGATTTTGTCTGTGCGTCTTACTTTCTTTATCTATACTTTGCTGTCACTTTAACTCCCGCTCCCCTCTCTCCCCAGCGTAAGGTAGAGTTACGTCTGTGCAGCAGGTTGTAGCTGCCGACGATTTATTACAAACAAGGGAACAGGAACACGTTAATCGGCATAGCTTAGGCGTTGGAGTCAACTACTAGCTAGCGTTCGATGCCAAGCTCGCGCTCGAGCCATCTCGTTCCGTGCATTCAGCGCGCACTTCGTTGTCGTCTTCTTCTAGCGCGACATGTCAGGTAGCAAACCGGATCTTTCGATGTGGTTAACCTTCCTGCCTTTGCCATTTCTTCTGTCTCTCTCTATGCTATCGCAATTGGTGCAGCGTCTTTCGGGCAAACTGCGGCTTCTTTAATACGGATGTAATATGATCACTACCAGGAAATATCTCCAGCCAGTCCTACATTGAAGGAAGCTGTGGCCCTCAATGGAAAGAGCGACTTCTCTTAAAACATCATGAGCTGTGTCTTCAGAGTATGGTCTTTCAATTTGCCACACTACCTAGGAGGTCTACTTTCCATACTAATGAACTGGTGAAACATTCAGCTCGAGCGGTTGGTCCCATTCTTTGTGACCCTGCCCTAACATGATTATACTTTATAACAGTTTCACGTCACACTACGAACAGTAATTTAAAATAGTCAAACGAATTTGAACCATGCAGCAGGACCCCACATCTCATGATTATTGCGAGAAATTGTCAAGCTTTCCGCGCAAAACTGATGTCATGGCATTTCATGGCATCCATTTAGCACTTTGTAAAGAAGCACAAGTTAAGATAACGAAAATATGACGCTGTTGACCTGGTCTTCTTTGCTTCATTGAGCGCGGTGAAGTGAGGCAACGGAGGTGCATGCGAAACTGTTGATGTGTTTTTATGGAGTATAATGCTCTTAGAAAGGCACTAAAGTCTTGCCCCGCAGCCCTAAATTTTAAGTGTGCGCGGCTATCCACGCGCGCTATTAAAATACAACTTCGCTGTTTCATTGGGTTCTTTGCTGTTTCATCATTTAACAGTTTTTCACGCCTAATTTCACCTTGTATTACTATAAAAAATTAGGCTCTCGTAATCTCACCCAGGGGCGGATCCAGGTTTTTTCTGAGGGGGGGGGGGGTCAGCTTCTGTCAATTATGATGATGATGATAGTAGCCTTTCTTATTTACCGAAATTCACCGTTTCTGCTCATGATAAACCCGCGTTTTATACGTCTAGAGCAACACCTGTAGCCAACCATGGTGGCTCAGTCAGCTCGGGCGTTGCGCTGCTGAGCACGAGATGGCGGGATCGAATCCCTGCCACGGCGGCCGCATTTCGATGGAGGCGAAATGCCAAAACGCCCGTGTGCTTGCGTTGTAGTGCGCGTTAAAGAACCCCAGGTGGTCAAAATTAATCCGCAGCCTTCTACTGCGGCGTGCCTCATAATCAGAACTGGTTTTGGCACGTAAACCCCAGAAAGAGGCAGAAGACCTGTAGCGAAGCCAGATATCGGTTTCTCCGAGCTTATAGGTAAAGGACGTTACTCAATACAGCCATTTGCTTGGCGGCTGTGCCTGATAATACAAGGTGTTGAAAACTAAGCTTTATGTTTTTCTTAAAGTTAGGCACTGGGAGGCACGCGAGGACCACCAGTGCAAATAAGTTATGTAGCCAGGGGGGCAGAAAGTGAGATCATAACAATCGCTGTGAGCAGCCCAACTAACTAAAGTTGAACAATTATTTTTGTCGACTGCAGTAAGTGGGTATGTTTGTATTGAAAACTTAGAGGCAGTCGCGTTCCTTAATGCATTCAATAAAAAGTTAAGTATTCAATTTGAGTCAATTCGGATGCTGACAGCGTTAATTATCATTTCACTTTGTGCCCCCTGGCCACATAACTTATTTGCACAGGTGGTCTTCACGTGCCTCCCAGTGCCTAATTTTAAGAAAACCATAAATCTTAATATTGAACACCCGGTATATCTAGCCTGTATTGCTTCTTAAAATAAAACTTGGGATGATCTGTTGCAGGTTCGTTATAAATGCGTAAGCACGGGTCCGTCTTTGGAGTTCTGTTGGGACACCTTGTTTTCCTTAAGGAGATTATTTGTGTTCGGCTGAGACACCTTCGTTTGCTTTGGAGCTCCAACGCGGCAACCACTACGCTGGTTGTTTACGATATGGGAATGACCGCGTATGAAGACTCACGACACCACCTACAAGAAGAACGATGTAGTGTCGTAGCCGAGAGCACGAACCAGCGCCTTCATCTTTTGTTTCCCACGTGACGCTATCCTTTTACACAAGGCGCACATCTGCTCCCGTTTCTCTAACTACACGACGCCATCCTTGGCCCGCGCACTGGCGTTGGCCGCTGACGTCACGCTCCCCCACTTCGCAGCCGCTGCTCGAGACTTCACCCCGCTCCGCGAGAACGCCGACTCAGATAAACGGATCCAGCGGCTTTGACCCTCCTATGCTTAATGTACGGCAATAAAACTGCGAAGTTACAAGGAAAAACTTGTAGCGTACGAATGGTACTATGCTCGTACTGGATATTGTCAATGTGTAACTGTGATCACAATGAGTGCTACAGTTTAAAAAATAGTTGCCCATGCGTAGTTCTTAGTTTAGCTGTTAGTTGTTATTATTTATACAGGGTTTGTCCGAAAAGTAATGTCAGTGAGTCGATTGAAAAGAAATTATTGATCAGATCGGTACAACACAATAAAATGTTTCAATATAGGCTCCTCCTGCGTCGTTACATCGCTTCTAGCGAGATTTCCAACCATCGAAGGCGTCACGGTAGGCCTCCTTAGGAATGTCCTTTAGAGCCTTGGTGCAATCCTCTTCGACTTTGCCAACTGTCGCAAAATGATGTCCTTTCATGGGAATTTTCAAGGGCAGAAAAAAGAAGCCTGGGAGAGCCACGTCAGGACTGTAGGCCGGCTGGGGAGCCGTTGGCATCTTTCAATCAGCCAGGAAGTGGGCCACGAGGAAGGCGGTGCAGGCTGCATGGTGCGTTCTCATGATGAAGTTTCCAATCGCCCCCGATATCGGGCCGGGTGCGAAGAATCGTTCGTTTGAGTCGCTTGAGCACTTTAACGTAGAATTTGGCGTTCATGGTTGTACCATAGGGTACAAATTCATGGTGGACAAGGCCACTGATGTCAAAGAACACAATGAGCATGGTCTTGACCTTTGACTTGCTAATTCTGGGCTTCTTGGGGCGAGGGGACGCTGAGCTGTGCCACTTGGCACTTTGCCTTTTTGTTTCGGGGTCTTATTCAAACACCCAAGTCTTGTCACCTGTGATGACATTGTCCAAAACGGGGGGGGGGGGGGGGTCACTTTCGCACAAGTCCCAAACCTCCTGGCACGTTTCAACTCTGCTCGATTGTTGGTCGTCGATTAACATTTTGCGCAAGATCTTCGCGCACACTTTTCGCATCTGAAAATTATTCGTCACAATCTCGTGAACGGTACTTTTTGGAATGTTTACTGTCTATGTCACTAAACGGACACTCAAACGAGGGTCTGAGTACAAAAGATCTCTCGCGCGCGTCACATTTCCGTCGGTGATGGTCGTTGATGGCGGTACAGCGCGTGCTTCATCGTTGGCCTCTTCACAACCTGCTTAAAAGACCTTGTGCCCCCGGTAAACTTGACGTTCTGACAAACTGTTATCACCAAAAGTTGTCTTTATCATAGGGAAACTTTCCGCTGCAGACTTGCCGAGTTTCACACAAAACTCGATGGCAATCCTCTGTTCCAACGAGCGCTGCATTACGGCTTGCACGGTAAATGAAAATGAGTTGACGAAAAACCTTGTCCTTACGCTCCAGATGGTCGCAGATGACTGAGCGACCACGCCTGCGTAAGCTAACTTCCCCCTTCACCAATCCCAACTGGTCTTAGCGCGCTGCGACGTATAGTCGCTTCACAATGCAATCACTCACATTACTTTTCGGACAAACCCTGTATATGAACACTTCAGCAAGTGATCTTATTCATTAAGCAGGTTGGTCGCGGAACCGATGACAGCCAATGAGGCAACCGATGACACCCCAAGGGGCAACTAAGTTGATCAGGCGCGAAGGCGCTCGCGCGGAAATCGGCGTGCTTGGCAAAAGGGACGTCCCCTCGTTCATTCGACGCCACCGACGGGACGAGTAAGGCACCGCCGGCGCCAGGAGGTCCAAGGTGTTCATGACAAAAAATAACTACAGCAACTTCGCGACACCACACCCCGACGGTATACAAATAAGCTTGTGAGCGAGCTAGCTTTACTTCTACGTGGCTGATATCACTGGTACTCGCGAAAAATACTTTTGAAGAATGCTGGTGGCCATATTTTTTGCGACAGGGCCATCCCCCTGTCAGCGAGGGGGCGATGCAGAAATCTGAGGGGGGGGGGTCAGGACATCCGGACATCCCCCCTGGATCCGCGCCTGATCTCACCGCTTACGGGAATGATTGCTTTTAGTTTTGCATCTGTAGGAGAGAAGAATCGACGAAATAAGTAGCCATGTGATGTATATTCTAACAGCTTACCCAGCTGCATTGTGAAATACACAGACCGCATTAAATTCTGTGAAAAATGTAACAGTTCACCCGACAAACCAAACATCTCTCAAGGCCCTTAGAAAGCTGTTACGTTAGAATTATTCGCAAGAGGATACCATATCTAGATTTGCCATTTGTGTTTCAGATTGCCACTGAGTGGTTTATAGTTGTTTATGTCTTGCGATTTGAGTACCTTCTTATAATGATCTTTCATATGCACCTAACTCGTTCTTTATTTCTTTCTTTCTTTCTTTCTTTCTTTCTTTCTTTATTGCACTGATTATTCTCACACAGAATTCCACCCCAACTTACGTAATTCATTGAGGTCCTTACCAGAAACGAGCCAAATTCCATCTATCTTTGCAAATACAACTTGTTGTATAGAGCAATTTTATTTCCTGCTTCCAGATGGTACCTTACTACATTAGCCAAAGCGCTGGTGCAGCATGGGGCATCCGAGGTCTATTTTTGGCTGGAGTCGTAAGCGCTTCCATAAGGTGAATATAGGTTCTCAACGTGTACTCATGCTACACTGCCATGTGAAACGTTTCTGTCAACATGAATTATATGCGATATTTTATTGTTTAGCCTCTATGAATGAAGCGTTTGAGCACGGGTTAGAAGTTTCATTTCAAAGCCAGTGCTGGTGTCATGCAATGCTAAAATTTCATTTTTATGTAATCGAACTCCTGCTGCTTCCATTACACAAATTGAATTTTTACATAAAAAAAAAACTTGCACTCGGCCGCGCAACGCTTGAAACAGCGAAGCTGGGCGATCGTAGCCCAGCATTTTCCGGAAGTTTGCGCGAACTTTTCATCTTATTACTCATGATGAAGATAACTTCTTTTCGCGCGTCTCGGACTTACGGCCGTCAATGCGCGTTGCATAGCGCAGCTTGCAACACCGACACCGCGTTCCAGGAGGCCCGCTTCATGAATGCGTCTCTCTCTCTCTCGCTCTCATAGCGCGCAAAACCTCTTCACCACGCAGAGCACGAGCGTATCAACGCGCCAGCTGTGGATGAAGACGACAGCTCATATTGTTTGCATAAATGCATGTTGTGCAAGCGTGGTTTTATAGCCAGAGGTTACCACGCTCGCTTTAGAACCAGGGGTTCCAATCCCTCCTTGCAAGACAGTTTCTTTTTTTCTTGGCAGTTTCTTGATACGCACCGAAAATTACGGCTGGCTTAAACAGCTTCGCTGTTAAAATGATTCAAAGTAAATAAAACATGTTCACACAGGTGAACAAACATTGTTGTACCTGTTCGTCGTTAGTAGTTTGGATGGAATGGTGCCATTAAAGGTAGGGACTGTTTCATAAGGTTTGACGTGTCTAGGCAACACAGGGGATCTAAGAGACACCGCTGGGGAAGATATTTGCTCTTTGTTCTCATCGAAATGCGAACTGCACGGCCGCGAATTGACCCCACCAAAGACAATATGGTCGGGAACACCAAGCCTAACATGGGCGCTCGTGTATTTCTTGTCAGTCATGTTCTAGTTTTTTTTTTCGCCATTGCCTGCAACCTTCATGTCGCAGGGCTTGTTGGAAAATTCCGGCAACGTTTTTCTAGACTTGCGTGTTAATAATTAGGATGAATTAATTTTTATTTATTCTTTGGATAGCGTCGTTGCCGGTAAGGCATTTGCATTCACTAGAGACAGTATGAAACTCGTCTGGCCTGTATAAATATCAATCCTGCCATTTAATAAGCTGCATTAACTTCAACGTTGTCTCCTTAGTTCACTTAGTGCTGAGAGCGTTATGTGGAGCACCGTCGGAAAAAGGAAACACCGCTGATCTCTATTGGTGATACATTTTGAAAAATTCCCTAGGACTCTCTTTATGCAATTATTTGAGTATCCATGAGCAATCCGCTTCTAATTCACACTAATGTTTTGTAACGGTATCTTGTAAGTGTTTTCTAGATCAGTATTGCTTTAAATATTTAACATAGTCAACGTAACAGTGTTCAGTTTGAATACGTACACAGCAAAAGTTTTTACACCCAAAAGGGTCTAAATAGGCTTGTCGCAGAGAAGACACCCTAAGGGTGTAAGTTAGCACCTATTTTACAAGGTGCCTTTTTGGCACACCCTACAACAAGGGTGCCTATGTAAAGAAACTACTGTAGGGTGTTGTGAAAACACCCCAACCAAAGGGTGGCGCCTACACCCTTCAATTATTTTCCTTATTCAACACCCACTGTGAAGGGTTCCAGATGGGTTTACAGCCCCTGTATCAGGGCCGGTATATTGTAGCGATGCCTTTCCGATGCTAATGCCCTTTCGCCATTGGTCAGTGGTCAGAGCGACGGTCCGCTCTCATTATCAATGGGATCAGCCTGCCGTGAGCGGTGGATGATAAGACTAGAATAAAGCATAAAGCATCGCTACAAAATACCAACCCACGTGTGAAATAGCTTGAACCGAATTTTAAAGTGCAACACTTTATGGATGAATGTGACCTATGGCATATTGCTTACAATTGCCTGAACTTCAACGCTTTTTCAAGCTAAATTATAGTTAAACAATATATATGTATATGCATGGAGAAATTTAAAATATTATTCCATGAGCCGTGCTTTGAAAAGTGCATGTGGTCACATGCGGGAGTTCAACAATATGCATCATGGTCTCAGTCATCTGAGGTGTATCGCCGTTTTTAAAGTCTGGTTCAAGTTACACAACTCAAACACAAGTTATGTATACGCATGCACTATACACACGCAAAAACATCAAGTTTATATAGCAAGTCTTAGAGCTGTAGAATATGTATTCTGCTGATCTCCATGTGCATGCAATAGTAGTCACTGCTGCATTTGTACAAAAATGCAAAGCGTAACTAAATTATGAGACCTATATGTTACGATTTGAAAGCAAAATGTAAATAAACTTTATTGTATTCATACAAGAAGCAATAAAATACAAACGCCATTTGTAAAGTATCACTGCTGTTAAGAGTATAGTTTGCAACTGATCCCAGTAATTCACATGGATCACAGTATATCTGTGGTATAACATATACTGAGTACGAGTGAGTAAAAGCAGAGCAGCCATTTGCAAAAAATAGTGTGGTGGCCTTCAGACAAAAAATTATGGTACATTAACAGAGGTAACACCACGTATATATCTGCCCTTCATCATCTGTGCATGTTTCACCTGTGTACACAATAAGATTTGTTCAACAGTAATATCACACAACTCTATAAGGGTGTTTCTACAAAGACTTATGCTGATATGTAAAAACAGCCGTTCCGAAATAAAACAATGGTTCCTTCGGAGGCATGCCGTCAACAGTGTGGACCATGAGGTGATGGGTGATAAATGAGAATTAGTTCCTAATTAACAAAAATAAAATATATTTTAGTTTGAGTGGACTCGCCGTAATTGGGAAATTGAAACAAGCTCTCTGCACAAGACACATAGACTTTAGAATCCGGAAAAAAGTGCAATTACCCGCACAATTGTGGCACGATGAACTTCCGCTATCACAGCACGCAAAACTGTACCCAAGGCTGCACTGAGCACAAAGACACGCCCTTCGAGGTGACGTTCTGCTGACATCACCCAACAGTGGGCAGCAATGGGGCTCCGTGCAGCGCACTGGTTGCCTGCTGCTGGGCGACGTACGCAGAATGTTACCTTTAGTTTGAGCAGCATCTCAGTTTCAGTTTTGCATGCTCCAACAGCAAAAATTCATCATGCCACAGTTCCTGCGGGTAATCACATTTTTCCAGAACCAAAAGTTGACATGTCGTGTGCAGAGAGCTTGCTGTAATCTCCCAGTTACAATGAGTCCGCTGAAACTAAAAGTAAAACATATTTGATTTTTGTTAATTAGCAACTAATTACCACATATCACCCATCCACCCATGGTCGGTACCGCTGACAGCATGTCTTCTAAAAAAACGTCCTTATACTTCAGAATGGCTATTTTTAATTATTACGTAAATTCATTGTAGCAACATCAGTATATATAGTATATAAAGAGACTTGCTTTCACTCGGATGAGGCATTTGGCAACACATGCACAAAAAATAAACGAGCTAAAGATACTGCAGCCTGTCAGCAGATTCATAAAAGTTAACCAAAGGCTGCCGATATCCATGACAGTGTAACAGTACTTCAGCCTGATAATTGTTCCACGCAATATTTTTCATCCAAACTTTGTAAAAACCTTGGAAAACCTTGCAAAAACTGGATATTCTGTTACGTTTCGACTAGTATGTCAGCTCTCAGCTGCTAAATAAAGTGATACACAACATAAAACTTTGTTCATAAAAGGACAGTCAAACCACAAAAACTTTCACTTGTATTGGGCAGGTTGCACTATGAAACACATCCGCAAAATACAAACTATTAACCAAGCAGTGTGCTACGAACGTTAAGCACTGGCTACCAGCGTTCATGTGCCCTATAAGTGAATACACACGTTACAGTTGTACTATGCAGTGCATTTAAGATGGGACATTGTTCCGTGGCTCCTGGCTGGCAAATAAGTTTCATAAACAAACTATGTTTCGGACGAGCAAGCAAGCTATAATATTTGTACAATACTGCTGACAATTGTTTCACACACATTAATGTTAAGGCAGACCTAATAAGAACGAGACGTATAGTGCTCTTCTGATCAGTACATAGCCACACCCAGCAACGTTTTTGATAAATCCGTGCAGACTACAGCACACTACGTTTCTTTTTAGCTGACCTATACATCTGGGCACTATTACATTGTCTGCCAAGTCATTAAAAAAAGGTGCAGTCTATAGATAATGTGGTTGGCACAGAGGCAGCGGAAGAAAGTTACAGGATGATGCTATTATCGTGATAAAAAAGAAAGAAAATGTTACATTAAAATTGCACAAAACTATTGCTCAAGCTAATGCACAAAATTGTCAGGCTAGCATTCATATGTTAATGTACAGAGGGGTCCACTGTTAAAGGGAACACTGAGCTCCACCGGGCGGTGGAGCTCGGTGCCACCACTGGCCGGTGGCTGCACCAAGTTTCGCGCAGGCGCAGTGAGCGCTGTGGGCGGTGTTCTTTTGTCGTCTGCTACCGTCTGCTGCCGCACTTCGGATAGTAGAGAAGCAGGCCGATCACGCCTTTTTAATGGTGGTCGGTGAGTGCATGGCCAAACACTGATAGCCAGCCATTGCAAAGCTGAAGGAAAATTGGACGATGCAAAATATGAACAAGCAGATATTTTTGCCGTTTCAGCTTACAAGACAAGTTTGATCTTTTTTTTACGGATGTCTCTTTGTGACACGGCTATATTAGAGAATACTTCTCCGTGTGTAGTGCCCATCTCATTTCTACTACTGCATATTCGAGTCGCTGCAGTGCATAGGCTGCACAAAGAATGCACAAGCGCCTTTAACGAACATATTAATTTGTAAAAAGGTATCACACGAGTTATCGTTGAATCATGGGTATCGACGTGCACACTAAACATTTTTGAGGTGGGCAAAAATCTTTATGAAATGATAAGGCGAACAAAAGATGGCACGGTCATTGCTGCTGATGATAAGGGCATTTATCTGATTATGCATCAATCCAGCCACTTTCCTTTCCACTGGAAGGAAAGTGGCTGCGTTCAAACACGAATTACGCGAGCTGGTTGCTTCGCGACGATACGAAGCGCGGCAGCTCACCGTAGCAGACGCCGAAAGAGCACCGCCCACAGCCGTCACTGCGCTTGCGCGACACTCGTTACGGCCGCCGACCGGCGGTGTCGCCGATCAGACGCCACACGTTCCGGTGTTCCCTTTAACAGCGGACCCCTCTGTACATGAACCTCGGCGTCTCATTGCCTGCACAACTCTGTTCACAAACTTTGTAACAACCACTCTTGGCATTGTTATATTCAAACCAAAAAACAATCGTTCCAGTACTGCACTGGTGTTGAAGGATTTAGGCCCATGTACTATGTTCAGTACAAAAAATACACTCATGATTGCGACGACCCCTTCCTTCGCATTTCTGACCATGAACAGCCGCTCCTTTTTGACACAGAGGTGGAGAAACTCTGCGTGTTCCAGGTTGTGGCCAGAATACACCACACAGGGGGAGTGCGGAACCCTCACGTCCTGCAATGACAACAAAGAAAGCTTACTGATCATGAAAGTATATTCATGCTTTTGCATGTGTAAGCACGTTATAAAGGGGTTGCTATGCTTAAGCAAGCCAGTATAATGTAGTAATGCAGCCTCAACTGCAAACAATTTAGGCTGTAGAGAAGCTTAACACAACCCAGCATTATTCTAATAACCTGTGTAATGCAAGCAAGGTCATTTTTGCAGCATAGATGCTCCTCACATTGAGTGCAAGAGCAGTTAAAGATTGCTCGTTTGTTCACCCTTACCTTTTGTATATTGATTTATGATTTAATTGTTTTCCCATTATTGCTACATGTATTGTTGTTCTTCCTAATACGTACAGCACTTATTAATGATTGTATCACCCCCCCCCCCCTATGTAATACCCTCCCTGTGAGGGCCTTTAGGGCAACAAGAATAAATAAAAACGAATAAATAGCTGGTGAAATGAAGTAGGACCGCAGTTCACATTAAACAAAAAGCATCTGGGTCTTTATACAGTAGCTACACTGTTTCCACAATCAAAGCCATTTGAGGAATTACGGCATTGTTTAGATCCAATTTCATTAATGAATATGTGAAAGAACTTACGTTCTCAAGCACAAATAGCGCTGGCACTGCTGTTTTTTCCTTCCCAATTGAAGCAATTATCTTGAGTTGCAACAGCAAGGAGGTCTGTAAAAGGATTACAATTCGTGTTAGCTTCAATGATCAGACAGACATGTGCAATACACTTGTACAAAATTCTCGTTATTTCTTGCTTGTAATAGCTTTGTTTACCTTTGATTCAACAATATCCGTTTTCTGAAATGGTTGAAAATCACAATCACAATAAGAGGTTATAATCATCACACGGAAAATTTCGATCGCGATCGAGCCGACCGCACTACCATGTAGATCAAACGTGATAAATGCCTCGTTGGCGTAACCTATTTTTTGAGCACAGCCGCGGTATGTCAGACAGACATTGTCTCGGCTGTGGGTCAGCCATGCCAGATTATACCTTTCTCAAGACTTAAGGCGCTCTACCTTCAAAATGCCATCACTGAGTTTCCCGGGGGAGCAGTAGGGGCATTTTGTTTGAGCATTTTCTTTGAGTTAGTATATTTTGAAAAGTCACAGCGAGCAGCACACGAAAAGCCGGGCATGAGCGAAAATACTGCTCCAGGACAGCAGCCCCGGTCTCCACTACGGCCCCTACGGCTCCCCCGGGAAAATCAGTGATGTTATTTTGAAGGTAGAGGCGCGAGAAAGGTATAATCCGGCATGACTGATACAGCACGAGCGTCGCAGGCGTGAGTATGTCCATGCGACGTACCACGCCCGTGCGAGAACAGGTTACGCCAACGAGTAATCTACCTCGAACGTAATCCTTTTTCCCATTCACGCGTCCTTTTTGCCGTAAGACGCCGTTTATTGGCATTTTCGAAAAAAATATTTCTGATCGCGACGCCGGCTCACCACATATCATTTTAACACCTACGGTCCTACGCTACGCAAAGAAAACAAATAAAATGACAACGGGCTTACCTCGTGAGCAAGTTACGAGCGCGTAGACTGTTGAACATCCGTTGAGGGGGTAGCGGTGACTCCGCTGAGCCAACATGGCTGAGCTCAGCGCTACCGTTGAGGGCAGGCTATCCGCATCCAAGCACATACGTGCACCTGAACACACGACGTCTTCGATGCCATTGCGTGCAGAGTTTTGTAGACGAAGTGAAACACATTCAGCACAAATATTTCCGCGCTATGATGGCACATCACGAGCACACACGCGCACATCACACAGCGACAAATTCGGAATTTCGCCATTTTGAACATGCCGAGAGTCAAGCAGCGTAACCATCCATCGCTTCCGTTCTTCGCTCCCGATGCGTCAATTTCTGTTCCTTGGGGCCTTGCTCCACTCTTGAGTACAAATCAAAACATATTTACGGTGAACTAGCAATCTGGACAACATAAAACGGTAAAAGCCGACTGACTACACATTTGCAGCTGCATCAACCGCTTCTTGGATCCTTCGAGATCGGAAGCGCTGCGCATTGTGCCACCTGGTGCCGCGCGCTGTGAGCACGGAGAACAAATCGGAATCGGTTCCGTTTTCCAGTTTATGCTGTAGTTGCTGGAACAGTAAAATTATAGCTCGACAAATAATTTAACTCTGAAAGAGGATAACGCTTCCTCTTCAACAAGGGAGCGCAGTTTGTAGAAAGAGATAGAGAAAGCAAGGATAGGAAAGGCAGGCAGGTCAATCAGACGAGCGTCCGATTTCCTACTGGGGATGGCAAACCCCAGTGCGCCAGTGTTGCAATGCTGTGGACGGCAATGCGTTTAGTGTATTGCTAATTTGGGTTGGTTGGTGCATGTAATGAACGGGTAAATAATGAGTTGTGTCATAAATTTTTCTCAATGTTAGAATAAAGCTCATGCAAGAAATGGTGTTGCATGTAGGGTAAAAACAGAAATAAAGGTTGAATCGCTAGGTCAACACGGCATTGGGCGTTTTTTCTTTTCTTTTTTTTTCTTTTTAGTACCCACAGTACTAGGTCCCTCATCTTCGGTCACCATCGCGTAGTCGGCACACCGTGCATATCGATGCATGTTCGCGAACTTATGGAAGATCATATATGCCGCATAGGATGCAGCTTATTGTTCCAGATGACAGCTTGCCTTAGTTTGTGCATGTTTGCGGACTGTTTTATGTGGACAAAGTTCTTTTGAACATGCTTGAGCTACTTGAGACTGTTCGCTTCGATGAACACTTCCATGTGTTTGTTGTGAGCACAACTGACAAGTACATAGTTATAACCTCATTTTCAGAATTTGCAACAGAGCCACTGTACATACATAAGCACATGGGGCGCCGTGTTATAAGCGCACGCCATTCCTTGTTCTAAAGATAAATTGACTGCGTTTGGCTTACTAATTCTCATTTATTCATGTCAAATGGCAAGCTTGGTTTTTCTCACCCAGAACTATCTTAAAATTGCGTGGTTGTCGTGCGATGTGTCTGTTCAGTGGGATTACTGGTGGTGTCTGTGTTTTGTAATTGGATTGCGTATTTATTTATTGTGATCAAATGATACTAGTGAAAACAAATTCTCTATTGTAGTGCAATTCTTCAATAATTTGTTGATCTTCGTTCGCAGTGTACTCAAGAAAGTAAAGAGTGAAAAAGGAATAAAAATGTATTCAACTTACTGGTAATTTGCATAGTTCGGTGGCTAAAAGCTAGAACAGCTGGTGGGCTCTTGTAGAATCATGTTCATGTTGGCTAACACGATTCTTAAAAGGGAATATCTGTCGAACTTACTCTGTATATATCAGGCATTTTGCCAGTGATATAAAGAGAAAAAAAAAACAGCACCGTGAAGATAACAAGTGATACAGTTCAAGGCCACGACCATAAATAATTAATGGTCGCGGCCATGAAACGTATATTTTAGGAAGACTATTCAATAAAACAATTACTTTTCATTGAGATTTTGATAGGGCATATTGTTATTTCAAAATTGAAGCCAGACAATATGTGAAGTTTAGCCATCTCACATAAATGCTGTCAGCGGCGGCAGCCTAGCAAAATATACACCGAAATAGTGTGGCTTCATGCATTATTGTTCCAGATACATCCACCAGAAAGTTTTTCTCGAAAGATAGAAAGGAAAACATCATAGCAAGCTCTTTCTGAAGGAATATCTTAAAAACGTGTCGCTCACCAAATTCGCATTTACTGGGTACATTTTGCGTACAGGCTGACTTGAATTTGGAATTACCGCATGCTCTTTAAATTGAAAATAAAAGCTAGCCGATTGCGATAAGTACATATGGAGTACGTATTGAGTGCTATAGGATAGATACACTTGAGATGAATTGCCTTGAATACTGTATTACGAAATAAAGCGCCTTTATTATCACCAATGCTCTGGGCATGTTGTATACAGCCTTTGTAAAAGACCCATGCCTACACATATGTGTACATATACGTATTTGTGTGTCACTTACAACCTTCTTGAGCGTAAAGAAACACCCTTGGTGTCAATCGGAGGGTGCTAAAGATGTATGCACCCTACTGATCGGGTGTAGTATTGTAAAATAATGGGAGAAGGGTGTTAAAGAGTGTACCCAAGGGCGTGAAAATAAGAATACACCCTTGTTACACCCTTTTGGGTGTAAAAATTTTTACTGTGTATTGCGCTGGTTTATGGCAGCCATTTATTCTAAATACTGATTATGGCGAATTGATGTCTGTAGAAAGCTGTGTTTCTAATTTACCGTCGGTTTTTGCCGTCTGTCATACTGCGTCGACTCTTTAAACTCTCAGCTGTGATGTAATCTGTAAGTCTACGACGGTTTTTGGATGCTAAAAAAATCGGGGCAATTCGGACTTCGCAGCCAAGGTAGGTTACCGCAGAGGTTGATGCCGAGGGAACGCTGGATGAACAAGTGAAGTGAACCAAGAGCTATGCAAGTAGAGCACGTGGTTAGTGATATAGTCCCAGCCTGCGCAACTCGGGCAGTCATCAAAGCGTTTATCACTCGTCTCGAAGGGCCAGTGTTACATAACTCGGTGCGTTTGCCATTGATGCTGCACTTACTCGCCATGGATGCATGGCGTGTTGCCTTGAAACGCTACCAGGCCATGTGCCCGTTAGCGACTTCGAAATCACGAATCGGAACTGAAACTCTGAGACCCGAGCTTCAGCTTTCACGTGATCAGAGCCGATCAACAAGGGTGCGTTTAGAAGTCGAGAGAGATGTATGGAGGAGCTGGAACACACTGATGCATTCGTGCCGATGGATGAGCGTTTCAACAGTCTCGATACGTGAGCTTCTGCTACCAAATGAGATCCAAAAACGACAGAATTGTTCATGGGTTCCGTGTCTAAATCTTTAGGCTTTTTGCAATAGTGCTGATTCGGTTAGTTAGTATTTATTTATAGCGCGTAGAATGGGAGACATCTATTTATGGTGTACTTTTCCCCATAGCATCTACTAAATTAGCCGTTCTGAGGCCTTCGTACGTTTGTGTACGTCATTGAACGTTTCCATCTTTTCATGTAGCGAGCTACCGCGAAGAAAGAAGAGCGCATGCCGCTTGAAGCCCTGCATATCAAAGCCAGTGACATAATGGGCTGGGTGTTATTGCACGCTAGGCTTTCATACCGTACCATCAAAACAATTTCAAGAATACCGCCACGGAAACGCCCGAACTTTGCTGCTGATGTGAGATCAAATGTAGCGAAAGTATAAAACACCGTTAACTTTCCGTGAGTCAGAAATAACTACCTGCTTGGCTGAAGCCGGCAGGCTGGACACCCCCATGTCGGGCGATGACGTAGTTTCCACCGAATAGGAAACTGTGGGGTGCGTAGCCAGGAAAATCTTCTGCGGTTAAAAAAATAAAAAAAGGTTAGAGATATGGGGTGATGAAGGAAATAATCAGTGCTTATCGCTGATCTCACTTTGCAATTTTTGACAGTGCGCATAATTAATGTTTTGAAAGCGGAGTCTGCAAGTGAACTTTGTTGCAAATTTACATCCGGTGTTCATCGTTGCTTCATAGGTCATTGATCTTATTATTTCAGCACAGTATCCTCCGTAGTAAACTCCAATGCAGCTGTTCTGTATATTGACGTCCTGTCACCGAACTTCCGCATACCGGAAAATAAATCTGCCCTTGTGATAGTTGCTCTAGGTAAGCCTTGCCTTGTTTATTGTTTTGTACTTTCGTCACTTCCTTCTTCCTATTTACATCTCTAACTTTTGTTTTCATCACCTCCTTCCTAAAGAGTAGGCAGGCGTTGTGCACCTATCGGTATCAGTTGTCAGCCTACTCTCTTCCTATTTCGCTCTGTCTTTTTTATGTCTGTTTTCGCGTCGAATAATACTAATAATAATAATAATAATAATAATAATAATAATAATAATAATAATAATAATAATAATAATAATTTAGGCACATTTAACTCAACTATCTGCAATTTGTATGAAATTAGTTAAAATAAACTGCATCTCTCCTCGGCGGAATGCTACTCTGCTAGCCTTCTTAATATACTTCGCCATTGCACATTCTCTCCATAGCAGCAGGAAGTGGCACCATCATGACCTTGAGTGGTCTCTTGCTTCCTTACGTCAGCTCTGCTGCAAAGGCAAGTATCACAGGCTCCGAGTCCTATCTATTTTTGAATTGTTATTTGGTGAGGCAGCTTGGTGGCGTGGTGTTGCCTTTATAAAAAGTGATTGTTTTTTAGCACCCCATAAGTGGCACACAGGCTATGGGAGGCGCCGTACATAGTGGGCTTGGGGTGTGCTCCAGATAAATTTTGGACCACCTCGAGTTTTGAACGAGCACCAAAAACACCGTACACGAGCCCCTCTGCATTGCACTCTCATAGGAATGTGGGATCCGCAGCGGGGAATCAATCGTGCAACCTTGTGCTCAGCAAAAGAACGCCATATACATATAGATACAGCACCACGCGGTCCCTCTATCCGGCGCCGGCGACTCTCTAATGGTGCAGCCCCAGCTATTGCGTCATTCAAAATATCTGGCAAAGTATTCCGTAGAATACAAATGATTCTACGTCTTAATGTTTGTGCTTCTTGCAGAACAAACCTCATATTCTTTATAAAGCTACACAGAACAGAGGAATGCCATGCGCAGACAGGCAGACGTAGGGCCGCAGCTTAATGCCTATTTTTTGTAAGTAGGCACCAGCTTCAATGTCAAGCCAATGAATATCAATTTTTGTGCGCATTGAAAGTGACCGAAAATATTTTAAAGGACACAATTCTACACTTCGTATATAAAGAAACAAACACACAAAAACAAAAGTAACCATGTTGGAATCGATGACAGGCGAAGCTTTAGCGAAGTGGTCAAGTAAATTCTATTTATATTAATGCGTCGCATAATACTGCGTTTGTTTTTATGCTCATGCAATGGCAGCAATGTGAATTTTTATGCACCGCACAGAGAAAAGGCAATCGTCTCCCAGATACCGAAGGACCTCTCTTCCAAGAGCAGTACACTACTAAAAAAAGGTCATAGTAGTTACTACCTAGTGTCACCCCATTTGCTACCTTAGTATAACTGCAGTTCACAACGGTAAAGTTAGTAACATAACTGACTAAACAAGGTAGTCATTGTTGCTAATGGGTCTCAGCTGCCATTTCCAAACGCAGTTAGCAACACCTGATGCAAAGATTCTCACCTCTGTTGCATATATAGGACCAGCTGCGACGTATTCCACGATGGGTCCGATATATGTCTTACATTATAGAAATTTGGAATCTGGTGGTGCTAACTAGAGCGCTGCATGGGTTGGGCCGGGCCGGGTCGGGTAGGGCAATTTTTCACGGGCTCGGGCACGGCATGTGCTTTTTGACCCAGACCCGGGCCGGGCTCGGGTTTTTTCACGTAGGCCCAGGCCGGGCTCCGACTTTCTGGTGGTGCACGTAACGTGCAGCGAGTTATCCTCACGCGTCTCGACTCTGAAAAACCTGTTGCCCCGGCGCGGCTACTCCTGTGTACTTCCCTTTTCTTCTTCCGTCGTATTTTGCGCTGTTTGAACAGAATGTAAAAGTCCAGAAAGACCGAAGTCGCCTTAAATCAAAGGATGCCATTGTATTCCTTACCGAAACCAATGCAATTAATGCTCTATGTGCAGTATTCAGCTATAAGTGTGTTATTGCAAGCACGTGCCCTTATTCCGGTCAGAAGTTTTCACTTTCTCAATTAGTGCATTTAGGATATATTTTTTTATTTTTTCCCTTACATATATATCTTGAATATATATGTCTATGTACCCTTTGATTTAATTACCTAGAAATACATTGGTCATTCTTCACGCCACGCAGTAATAAACTGGGTTTGTTTCAGTGTAATATTGTTTTCTTCGATCATTGTCCCTGATCAATATCCAACAAGAAGCGCGTGTAAAATGACACGATATCAATAATAATTTTTCTTACGTAGCTTAATGTTTCAGCGATACCAATTACTTTTAGAAGACAGTGGTAAAAACAGCAGTTCACCTGGCTAAAACTACATTTGGTACCGGCCGTCAAGAGTCATGGGCGCACCAAAGCAACTAAAATATGAAAAAAATGTACTGCACAGGCGTTCTGCAAGAAAATCTGGGCGTCCGCCAGCGTCCGCGTAGCGAACGCGCGCTCGCTAGCAGACGACGCGCTTTATAATCGCGTTGTATAATCCGTGCCTCAAATATATATCTTTGGCAAAATGGTGTAATTTTATATTTTCAGTTGAAGTAAAGCACTATTCTAAGCGCGTACGATGCGCAATCGGCCACGGCGCCGGC
The DNA here is from genome assembly GCF_013339745.2 of Dermacentor silvarum. Classification (NCBI taxonomy): domain Eukaryota; kingdom Metazoa; phylum Arthropoda; class Arachnida; order Ixodida; family Ixodidae; genus Dermacentor; species Dermacentor silvarum. The sequence continues at coordinate 327,933,001 of NC_051154.1, read as the reverse complement.
AGCGAAAGTACGTTGAATATGCCGCGGAGCGCGTCTTCGACCTAATCTCAGTTCGCTGGCAGCTCCCTCGCACGATTTTTCCACATCCGGCGCCTCAGAGGGAGAGCGCCGTTCGGCCCAGTGCCCACTCGGCCATTGTCCAATACACTCTACTTCAGTTTCACCGTTTCGCTGCGCTAATGTCCCTAAATAGTAAAAGTACCGCCATCTGCTTTTTTCCCCGCCGCCCCTTCTCCTAAAGCGCTTGCTTTTTTTCTTCATTTTTTGCTTGCGAAAGCAAGTCGACGGTGGCGGCCCTAGAAAGTCCACGTTGAAACTTTCAGGCCGGGCGCGCTCCACCACCCGCTTAGACGGCGGCTGCGCAGAGTGACTTTCAACATGGCTCTGAGGCGAAAAAAAAAATAAAGAATTCAAAGCGCGCGCTATCATCGTCCAATCAGAGGTACAGGAGAAAGCGAAGCGGCGTTGATCAAAGGATGGCGGTACTTTTCTTATATAGGGACTTTACGCTGCGCAGAATCGCAGCGACACTCGGCGGGCCCCGCGACATATGGAAAGTTTCAACTCTTAAAATCTACCAATAAAAATGGTCGAGTCTTGCCGCCGCCGGAGGCTTTGATTTTTTTTTCTTTTTCCCTGCGAGGCGACTTGCGAGTCACAAGCGGCCAACGCTAGCGCGAAGTTCGCGTTGGACGCCTGTTCTTCAAGAGCATCAACGACCAAAGCCTGGGCAGTACCAGCATCATCGTAAACCTCGAGCGTAGGCCATCCAGTAACCATTCATCCAGCCACCGCGGCCAGGCTCCAACTCCTGTGTGGGCCCTGTGGTGTGCGCCGTACCTACACCGAATCGTCGAAGAAGGCCTGCGAAGGTAATGCCGCTGCCAGGGTGTCTATACCAACTCCAGGAAGACGGCATGTTTCGAATTCGTGACAAAGTTTTGACCCTAAATTAATAAGTTTGCTATTAGGAGATTGAAATATCTCGCATTGGAAAATATTTTCTTCTGTATGTACCTTCTTTTTATTATTCGTATGTGAAAATATGACTCGCTGCGAAATGGGTTTTACCACTTTTTTGGAAGATATTTAATTCGCTGTGCGTTTTAATAATCTCTACTGTTTTCGTTTTGAATGAAATAAACATTACGCCGTACAATTCAAACTGTATTATATCGCCATTTTTTAACATGCTTGTTAGAGAGTGACATCATCCTGTGACATGGTGTCTGCCCGTCTTGCCATAAAAGAAAGTTGTGTGTCATTCAGGGAATTTAGCAAAAGACTCAGGGAGAACATGTAAATCTCGGGGAACTTGAAAATGTCAACTTGTTAGACACCCTGTGCTGCGTCCGTTATTCAACTTTCCTCTGCTGAAGCCTGACAATTGCTGTTTCATTTCAGACCGCTGCTGCGATGCCTAAGTGTCATCTGCTACAATGGACGTCGCGAGCTTAAAGAAAGACATCGAATCCGGGAAGCTGGCGCTCATCTCGAAATAGAGTGGAAAAAGTGATGTGTGGAAAAGATTTTTTGAACTTGTTGACTCCGAAACACTAACGCCTGTAGCACACGTGCAGTGTAGGAACTGCAAAAGCTTCCTCACCTATGATAGTGTCAAGACGGGTCCATCCCATCTGAGACGCCACAAATGTAAGATTGGCTCCCGACTGCGCTGCCATAATGTAGTTTTTTCAACTGAAGAAACCCAGTGCAACTGCTAGCGTGAAGGAAACTATTGGTACTGCTTGCGTTCGTCGGGGCGCGAAGGATATGAGGCCTTTAGACGTTGTATGCGACACAGGGTTCTTGAGCCTAGCCGACGAACTGATTGCTGTTGGTTGGCTAGGCTTATTGGACGAACTGATTGGACCGTACCCGCGAAAGATGTCTTTCCACACCCTACAACAGTTCTTCGCAAGGTGGCTGGTGCGCTCAGGGAATCGTTGAAGCCAGATATACGCGTACATCAGGCAATGGAAGCAAGGCGTTGTGCTTGAACGGTGGACATGTGGACTGACGATTATAAGAAGGTGGCGTACGCAAGGGTCACTGTTCACTACATTAACAAAAAGTGGCGGCTGATCAGCCTTGTCCTTTTCTGTCCTTTTCGCCTCTGATTTCCCTCCCGAGAAGAAAACTGGAGAGAACATGAGAAAAGAGATCGTACTCAGGTGTGCAAAGCTAGGATACGAGGAGGCCATGTTGAAAAAGGTAGTGTTCGTAGCTGACCAAGGGGCGAACGTTATTAGTGCTTTACGTACTTTCCCCAGAATGAATTGCACGGCCCACATACTGAACACCATCCTCTGGCCCACTTTTGACAACGTGTTCCTCTTTCAGCACCTTCCGGAGTTATCCAAACAACTTAATAAGCTAAAAACGATTGTGACGTTCCTAAAGCAGAGTGGACTCTCCAACCAGCTACCACATGGCGTGTGCCAAGAAGTAAGCATGAGATGGAATTCATGGCTAGTCATGATAAGGTCCCTAGTAGGGCAGTACGATGAGATTGAATATGTTCTTAAAACCAGGCACGCTTATGGAGAGCGTTGACAGTGCCACTCTCAAGGATATCGTGAATTTCCTGGAACCGTTCAGGGGGGCCAGTGACAAGCTTCAACAAGAGAAGCTGCCGACACTGCCACTGGCACTGCTCTACTACCGGCGGCTGAAGGGACATCTAACTGTTACTCCTGGAGGCACATCGTTGATTACAAAATTGCAGAAAAGAGCAGCTCTGTTTTTGGAGAACAAGCAGCAAATTGAAGGTTTGCACTACGTCGCCACGTTTTTGAGGCCGCCTTTCCGGCACCTCAGAGCCCTCACTGAGGCAGAAAGACGTTCATTTCACAGCACTGTGCGCGAGACGATGGTGGCCATGCTCGTGGTGCCACCTCAAGAAAACTGCGACCTTGGAGAAACGACCAGTGCCCAGCCAGCGAAGCGAAGGCTTCTTGATTTCCAGGAGTGGTATGATGATGACGAGGTAGTGGTTGAATTCGACGAGCTGGACACGTATCTTCAATCTGGAGGCTCTATCCGACGGTGATGGAATGCATGTGCTACAATGCTGGAACTCTCAGAGCAAGACGTTGCCACGTCTTGCTTTCCTGGCGAAAAGTCTTGTGCATTCCCGCAACAAGTGCAAGCAGTGAACGAAAATTTAACGCTGTTGGCTACATCATGACCGAAAGAAGAACATGTTTAAATCCCGATTCACTGGATAACCTTGTTTTCCTCCTTAAAAACATGTAGTCATTTTTTTCCTAATTGATTTGCATAGCTTACGGAAAACGCCTATGCTGGATCCCCTGTTGTTCAATGTTGCTCCCGTTTTAAGCCATATGTATATGGTTTAAAACTTCTTTATCTTTCTAGCTTTTATCCTTATATAATTGCTCATTATGTTGAGTTTTGTTGTTTGATCTGGAATTCAATACATCTATGTGTGTGCAGAGTTGTAAATATTTGTTATCGACAAGGTCATCGTTGCCACAGATTACAACTGAATCTTAATCAATGATTAAAGATTTAGGTAACTGCTTTTTGACCACTTCAAACATCCGACATAATGAAATAATTAGGGCTAATATTTTTTGGGTTGGGGAAGAGAAATGGTACTCTCTGCGTGGCACTCGAAATTCACTTGCAAGCGCCTTCACGTGTTATATAATCGACGTCGTGAATAAAATTATGGGAAGTAAATTCAAGGAAATCATTTACTCCCCATACAGAAACAGCAAAACTCCAATGATCGTAAGGTGTCCGTAGCAAGGAAATAAATAACGAATAGCCTTGGCAGGCGGCACATGTGCTCGGGCAAAACGACTCAAATGCATTGAGCCTTGAGCTCTGGACAACTACAGTCAGCGTTTGTTTTTTTAGCCATGACTTGTCTAACCGTTACAAGACCAGGATGCGCTCAAAGCCCCCCCCCCCCCCCCCCCCCCTCGTTTCCGGAGCCCCGGGTCGCCTCGTATATTGGAAATATATTAGTGTTCCCAGTAGAGCGCAGTTTCGCACATCACGTAGCAATTCTTGACGCTCAATGCCTTTGTAGGTCTCCAGTCGGGTTCGGGCCGGCTTCGAGCCGGGCTCAGGCCGGGCTGGGCCTAAGGTAAAGGGGTGGCGGGCCGGGCCGGGCGGGTAACGTAGATTATGTCTCACCATAAAACTTTTGGTCGGGCTTAGGCGGGCAGCCCAACGGAAAAACGGGCCCGGGCCGGGCCCGGGTAGAAAAAAATCAGCCCGTGCAGTGCTCTAGTACTAACTGCGTTCGGAATATTGTAGCTGAGGCCCATTGGTACCGGCAACTACCTTGTTTAATCAGTTATGTTACTAACTCTATCGTTACCAACTACAGTTATGGTAAGGTAGGAAATGGTGCTACACTAGGTAGCAACTTCTCCGAACTATTTTTAAGAGTGTAGCGCGTTTTCCGAGTTCACGTGCAGAAACATTGCTTACGCTCCGCTCCGCTAACGTTTCACGCACACGGCTGGCTGCATAAACTGCGTTGATTTGGCTTCTTTGACAAGCGCGTCTGCCAGAGACGCCGGCAACGCGCGCTAAGCGCGGCTGTAAAACGGCAAAGCAACCAGTAGACGCACCATAACGCTCCGCTCAAATGGCTTCGTAGCGGACCGTGGGCAGCGTTCTTCGTTCCGCTGCCGATATGAGCGTTGTGCGCACGCGCATTAGCGTTTCCCGCTAGCGTTCCGCTGAGCCGCTCTGCGCGAATCGTTCGGACACGACGCTCTGAGCGGAGCGGACCGTGAACGCTCTGCTAAAACTGTCTAATAGCAGAAGCCTGTATCTCAGTACTTCTGCCAAACTGATATTCTCAGGCTGTGCTGCAAGCGAAAAAAATGTGACACGGAGATGGCCAAGCATTTAGTAAACTTGGGCGATATATAGTAATGATTCATTTTATGCCAATGCCATCCTTCTTGTGCTTCCCCAGTGGTAAACCGAGCGCTTTTCCACCCACCTCATCACCGGGATAACTCGGCCGTGAACGTTAAGGAAGGAATAGAAACGAGCGAAAGGAGTCCTTACATTATAGCGGCCCTCGTATTTCTTGAGCATGGCTGAGCACTGCGTTATAATTCCCGTGATTAGACCCCCCCCCCCCCCCCCCCCTGGTGCCGCAAACTGAGTGTGTGCCGTGGTGGTAGAGTTATGCCATATGGTGTGCCCAATCTACTCATTAGATTGCAGTCAAGAGCAAAAGCTTACGAACAATTCGAGCGCATGCCAAACGTGCTCACACGGTCTCGCGGCCTCATTATTTGCGTATTCAAGAATACTACTACTACTAATTTAGCGTAAGAAACGCTGGAACTTCCCTGATCGCCAGCAGTGTCATGAGAGGCAGTGTTGTATATGACAGAGCTTGGAGGATGCAAGTTTCAACAGCATTCATTTGAACTTCGCCATGTTGCTACCATGGCTAATTTAGACAACGAGCCTCATTGCTATACTGAATGTGCGACCATACGTTTCATTTACGATAGTGTATACTAGGGCGCAAGGGCAGGAGCTTTAGGCCATGGAGTTCACCCCGTTGGGCATGAACTGCACGTACCAGCGATATAACAGGCACGCGCCGTTCCCCACGTAAGTCTAATGAGATCAAGCTGTGAGTGAATTGTGTCAGGAACTTCTGAGGGTGCTGTGAGAAAGCTACAGCCGCCTCTCCCCTCACGATCACTATTTACCTACAGACGCTGCTCTGTCATTCTCGTATCTCCGTTTTAACCCTACGGGACATGTAAATGGACAGGCTTATTGTCACAATGCTTGTGCACGGTGTGTGAATTGTTGAGGAGCATTTGACGCTGCAATCAATTTTTAATGACAGGGTCTCTGTACAGTTACGAGCTGTGGCTCGGCAGTGACAGCTGTCACTGTCATAGCAGTGCCTTCGAGCTAATGAAAGGCATATGGGTCAATGAACACGGTATTACACGTGTGTACTGTAAAGTAATTTACATTATTAAACACTAATAATGGTGTCAGTCGACCCATAACTCACATCCTCACACCTAAAAAGGGCGTGAAGGTGTGAGTTAGACACGTTTACACTGTTGTTCCCTTGTAAGAGTTTAAACACTTTACAGGGTAGGTTGACCATGGCGGACCAAAGCGAAACCGTACCTTGGACGCGTAAAGCGGAGATTTCGCCTTAGCAGTCTGCACGTTTCTTTCTGTGGCCTGCGAGGCTTCTATAGTAACTATGACAGTCTTACTACTGTTATCATCGTGAACCTGGATTAGAAAATGCCTGATGCGCCTCAAACAGCACATTTTGTCTATACTATAAGTATTACAGACAAGGCGCTTAGGTTCATAGCTCGAACAGCAACTGGCTGCATCCGCACTTACCTTTTCCTAGAGAGATAATGCGAAACCGAATTCATGACACTGACATTTCGGCAGCAATGATGGTATCAGCGCATCTCTGTATATTCGCATTGAACACGCTGACACAGCCAGGCTGCTTCCATATTTCAAGGATGACTCGACATACGTAAAAAACAAAAAGCAGCTCGTGGACATCCACGGTGAACGCAGCACTTCTCCAGCACAAAAAAGAAAGAAGAAAAAAAGAAAAAATGGCCTCAGCTGCCAAAACTACTTCCTTTACTACTGAACTTATACCCTTCGTGTCAGTCCCCGGCATTCTTTGCAGTCCTCTTGTTGCTGCTTGTTGAAGAAATTTACTTATTGTTAGAAGTTTATACCTTGAGCAAGGCGTGTTGATAGCACGTGGACTTTCCCGTTAGCGTACAGCTAATCCACGTACTAACGCCTCGACGATAAATTTTATTGCGATAGCAATTATATGGACACTTCAACCGGATTTCTGCCGTCGGCGTCGCCGTCGCCGTGAGGTTCCGTATAGATAAAATCTTCACCGCGCGCCGTATGCCCGAGCGGAAGCGTGCGGGGACGCGCGCTACCACGGAGAGCGAACACACTCAATCTTCCACGCGCAAGCAAGGAAGCGGGAAGCCAGCGCCGGAGGGAGTGGGGGGGGGGACACATTTATACTCTGCCAACAACCGCGCTCGTCGCTCGACCGCACCGTCTCTTATCTCTCCCACGCGCAAGCAAGGAAGCGGGAAGCGAGCGCCGGAGGGAGGGGGGGGCGCACTTTTACTCTGCCAACAACCGCGCTCGTCACTCGCCGCACCGTCTCTTATCTCCACACGGCTCTGACCTTTATGCGCCGTGCATTCGCCGCTCAGTTTCCGTTGATGCGATAGACCGCACGTACCTTCGCCGCTGCGGCGTATCCGCTTGCTGCCAGACTTTTGACGGTCGTTGTCTGCAGTCATTCAGTGTGATCTATTCATGTTTGTTTGTTCGCGCTCACACCACGCTTGTTCATTCAGTTAGTAATAGTCGGGCCACATTTTCCAACGCACGCTACACATGCAATTCTGCCCGGATCGGCAGTGCAGCGCTACAGGTGTGTCCCTTCGCACGCGCTGCCCACGGGAAGCGCTTCTCATCAACACCACCGTTTCACACGCGCCTTCTCGTGGTCATCGAGTCTCTCTTCATGTCGGTCTACTTACGCCGCAGCACACCTGCTTCCTTAATCAGCTCATGTTTACTACAATTCATATTGCTACCAAAGCCGCTCACCTTACTTCGTATGACATTGGTGTGTTGCTATCGCATTCATTGCTTCGCCCTTAGGGCGAAACTGTGACATTTTTTACCGTAGTTATTCATGCGAAACAGTGCTTTACTGTTGCGAAGAGAACGTAGTGTGTGTCGACTGTTAAGTTAATTCACTATACGCAAGAACGCTTCCATTTTATTAATGGTCCGTTGTTTCTCTTTCACTCATATGCTGAGTATTTTTGTTTATTCCGAAAATTAGACTTATTCATTGCTTTGTTTTTTTCCCATTTTTCTTCGACACAGTTTTTTATTGCACTGTATGCCGCTGCTTCGGGACCATTTGCAGGAATCATCATTCTTGCATTTCTTTTACCCTGGGCAAATGCTAAGGTGAGTGCTATCTGACAAAATCGCTTCGTTACTTGCGTTGCATTCAATAACCTCTTACCGCGATGCTTGCTTGCGCGCTAGCAAGGCTGGGCGGTTTTCTATGAATTCACAGGTGGCGGATTGGACTGCTGGGGTAATCACTCTGGGGCGGTGATTAGGGCGGTGTATGAAGCAACACTTTAAGGAGCACCTTATTGGTTTGCAGAAATTGGTTACTCAGCAGAATGGAGCCTTTCTGACTGCACTTGGTATCTTGTTGTGGTCCCAAGAGTGTAGTAGACTTGTTTTCTGAAGCAAGCATGAAGCACAATCAACTTTATATTTTTAATGTGTGCTGTCATAAGCCCGTCCATATTATGTGCCGCGAATGCCTTCACAAAACGCGGCGTCTCATCAAAGGCAGCTGACCAGGAAATTGAATACCTGGCTAAAAGAATTTTTCCGTAAGGCACAAGCGCTTGATAAACGTTTGAATTGGTCCCTGGAACGGATCTTGTTTGATTATGAAAGCTAAGAACCCAAGGGGAAAGGAGTTGAATTGTCGATATTTTCAGCATGTCAAGTGCTGATTGTGGTTTCTTTGTCGGCGCTCTTCTGGTTTGTGCAGTGAGCTCTGCGTAGACTTTATCATATGTAGATTCCCAGGACCACCTTGCCTTTCCGAGAAGAGCACCTTCTCTTTCCGAGAAGGGCGTCGTGGGCATATTCAGTGGTGGTAGGCTGATCAGATGGCACCAGGGTATCCATGGGTAAAACTGGACCCCGGCCGAGCAGCAAATAAAATGGAGAGAACACGGTGACATCATGGCATGATTGTTAACGAACGTCACGATTGGAAGGTTAAAGTCCCAATCGCTGTGATTCGAGGAAACGTACATCGACAACATGTCCGTGAGCGTGCGATTTAAACGTTCTGTTAGACCATTAGTGTGAGGATGATAAGCTGTGGTGAGCTTATGTCGGATAGCGCACAATGTAAAAATGTCGGCGATTACTTTTGAGAGGAAATGTGGGTCGCTGTCTATAAGAAGTTGTTTAGGTGCACCGTGATGAAGTATAACATCGCGCAACAAAAAAGTTGGCGACGTCAGTTGCACAGCTTGTAGGGAGGGCGAGCGTGAGCGCGTACAATGTGACGTAATCTGTTGCTACGGCGACCTATTTGTTCCCAGAGTAAGGCACTGGGAAATGACCAAGCAAGCCGACGCGAGAAGTTCTGCTTGTATCTCGAAAGACGGCTACCGTAAACTATCACTTGGTCGTGTCCATGCTGCTGTTGTGCTAAAAGAGCGTCTATGCCATGGCCTTGCATCGGTGCGGACCGCTATAGGGGCTGAGTGATCAAAGTGAGTCAGAATAAGCAGTTCGTAAGCAGGGTGATCAGCGTGGTAAAAGCTGAAGCTTGTGATGGACCCCAGGAGAAATGCAAGTCTTTCCTAAGAAGGTCGGCAAGTGGCTGGGCGATAGTGGCAAAAGATTTCACGAAACGACGAAAACAGGAGCAGAGGCAAACAAAGTTGCGAACGTCTTCGATTAACCGTGGTAGGGGGAAATCGACCACTACCCGAACCTTGTCGGGGTATGCCCTGATACCTGCAACGTCAACAAGGTGCCCAAGAATTGTAATTTCATGGCGACCAATATTGCATTTAGAGGAATTCAAGTGCAGGCCAGCTCTCCGAAACACACCGAGAACCACTTACAGATGCTGCAAGTGACTTGAAAAAGTAGGGGAAAACACGACGGCATTGTTGAGGTAGCATAGGCAAGTTGACCATTTCAAGCCCCGATGAAGGGAGGCCATCATGTGTTCGAATGTCGCTAGGACATTGCACAGACCATCTGGTGTTACGAACGCGGTCTTTTCCCGATCATTGTCGTCCACTGCATTTTGCCAAAAGCCCGAACAGAGGACAATCGAGTAAAATTACGTAGCTCCGTGGGGACTGTCAAGCAGGTCGCCAATTCGTAGCAATGAATAAACATCATTTTAGTGACCATGTTAAGGTGGCGATAGTCGATGCAGAAACACCAACGGTTATCGTTCTTTCTTACGAGGACAACAGGGGAAGCCCAAGGGCTGCACGAAGGGTCAATGATCTCTTTTTTGAGCATCTTGTCGACTTCTTTCTGAACGACGTGACATTCTGTCATGGACACTCGATAAGGACACCGATGAATTGGGCTAGCATCACCAGTGTTGTCCGGTGTGCTACTAGAGAGGTTTGGCCCAATGGTCTGCCGTCAAAATCAATATGTCGCGGTATGACGTTAGCAAGTGGCGTAGATCCTGAAATTTCGACATATTAAGGTCAGGTGCTATCATTCTATCTATGTTGTCGGTTGGCTTGGCCGGTGTCTTGGTGCAAGGAAACGGCAAGGCGGAATTAATAACAATAGCAAATTGGGTAACTGGGTGGGTTCTTTAAGGGTGGATACACTGGCCAGTCTGATGCCTTGTGGTAAGATTTGTGAAATGGTAAGAAAGTTCAAAAGAGCAACCGTCGCAACTGTATGCGGCAGGGCTACGTTGCGCGTAAGGATCACGCATAGCGTCGGTGATAGCCCGTATTGTCGCCGTCAGGCACCCGAGGGTTCGGTGGCAAAATAACGTACGTAGAGGCTGTCAGCGTGAGCCGAACAAATTCGACGGAACACAAGTGTGCGACTGGTTTATTGGCTGCATCTTGGAGCAGAAGGAGTTCCAACTGTAGGAATCAGGTGGGACAGTCGATGAGGGCTGAGTGGGATGACAGGAAATCATTTCCAAGGATTAGTTATTAATGACACTGGTCCAAGACGGCGAACAAAACTAGCATTGTGTCCAGCGATGCTCACATCGGCGGTGCACATTCTAACGACGGGAGGTGTACTGCAGTCGGCGACTCGTACGGCAATCGAAGTAGCAGGCGTGAGCACTTTGCGGAGACAATGACGAAGGTTCGGACTCATTACTCATATGATGTTTCCAGCTGTGGGCACGGCCATAATAGGATTTTCGGGTAGGGCAGGCGTTGCAGCGGCACCTCCGGGTGCTCGACCTTTTAGTTTTCCGTGAAGTGTCCGGAAGAATTGGGCGACCAGGGCCGACGAATAATTGGGGAGCATGATCGGCGATTACGTGGTGACGGGGAACGACTGGAACTCGTGCAATTAGTCAATTATGATGCAATTGAGATCTCTTCCTAAATGTTGGGTATTGGGACTTCTGGCAGTGGTGTTCAAGAAGGACTGATACAGCGGATGTGCCCGATTGCGGCAGTGGCTAGCAATGTGGCCAATCCCTCTGAAGTTGAAGTAGATCGGCCTGTCATCATGTATACGCCACTCTGCCGGGCCGCGATATCGGCCGCATGTGGGCTCCCGTGGTCGAATGGGCGACGGGGCCACAACCGCACGACTGAGTGTGCAAACAGGCCTAACCCAAGCGTCCTCCAACTCCTGGCGCACAAGCGCTTGAATTAGCGCAATGCTTGCTCGAGATTCGTGGTTGCGGCTATAAAATGCAATAGGTGAAGCGGCTTCTATCTCGCGTCGCACGATGCGCATAAAGTCTTCTGTTGGAGAACCTTGGCGAGGCCGCGGGAGATCCTTGCAAGAAGAAGTAGCGGCGGTGTCAGGCAATCGGACGAACCTCGACTGGATTCGGCGACTCTTCGCTTGCTCAAACCACCGACACTTTACAGTAACGTCAGCTACTGTGGTGCAGTTCTCAAAGACGAGTAAGTTAAAAGCATCGTCAGCGATACCTTTCCATATGTGACCAACCTTGTCCGATTCCGACTTCTTGTCATCGATCTTCCGACAAAGGGCCAAAATGTCCTGAATGTAGCGATGTAGGACTCGGTAGTTGTCAGCACCGGAGTGACGAGTTCTTGTTTCGCGGCACCTTGACAACCATCTGGCTGCCCGAAAAGATCCCGAAGCTTCTGCTTGCAAAGGTCCGAGCTTGTGAGCTCCGCTTCGTGCGTGTCGTACCTCACACGCGCAGTGCCTTGCAGGTAGAATATAGGGTTTGCCTGCATCAATGTCGGGTTCCAGCGGATGGAGGCACTGACGCGTTCGTACCAGTTCAACCAGTCTTCTACGCCGACACTGCCAGTTCCGCTAAATGTACCGGGGTCACAAACTTACGCTAAGATGTCCGATGGTGTTGCAGTCGGCGAAGCAACAGCAGATGACTCAGGTTGATTATTTAGTAGTCCAGTTGCGATAGGACGCATGAGGAGTCCACTGCGGAGTTCCGTGCTGCCATGGCGTTACCCAGCACCCCTACCAAAAAGAAGCAAGGAAGGCGAGAATATGTATTTAGGATGAGACAGGAGGAGGAAGAAGTTTGGTTCGACACAGTTGCACTGCTGTCTCGCTCCCTAGTGTTTTTGCATTTTTTCGACGTTTCGTCAACCAGAATTGTCGATGACGCCGGACGACTCGCCAAGATACCTTCTCTACCGGAGCCGGCGGCGCCTTCGCCTCCCGCCGCTTCGATAGGAGCCTGCAGAAGAGCCCGATCTGGTAGCAACGTGAGCTCCGTCATGACTACGCCTGACCTGACACCGGGACAGTGGCAACCAACTGACCCTGAGAGCAACCGTGAATGTAAGAGATATAAGGCTACAGAAACAGACGACGAGTCTACGCTTATTGATGACTGTGACATAGCTGACATCGCAGATCTGGACTGCGATGGACTATGAAGATCTGGACAATGAAGGCTTCAGGCTTGTGCGTCAACGCAAGGAGAGGACCGTCGGAATCCCAGTGATTATTACACCTGTCACAGAAGGAGCCGACCTGAAAAAGGTGAATCCCATTGCTCTGTCTACGGAAATTGAAGAAATTCTTGGCGCATCGCCAGTTAGGAGCCGATTTACTGCTCAAGGGGCGCTACTCCTAGATGTACAGACAGAAGAACATGTGAACGCCCTTCTCAGTTGCAAGTCAATCTCAGGGACTGCAATCTCAGCACGAGTGCCCAATTCGTACCTACAAAACACTTGTAATATTGAGCAGTGCCGAAGTGGTAGACTGACGAGGAACTGTTGAACTACCTAAAACCACAAGGTGTTTATCATGCAAGGAGAGTCACGTGACGCGTCCAAACTTCCGAATCCGAATGGGAGTCCAGGCAAACCAGCACCGTGGTTCTAACGTTCGCTTCAAACACAGACCGCCCAGAGGAGATCAACTTGGGCTTCACGAGACACGAGACCATTGACTACGTTGAGACACCACCGCGGTGCTTCAAGTGTCAGCGCTATGGACATGTGGCCAAGTACTGCCGTGGTGATCAGCGGTGCAAGAGATGTGGAGGACCGCATGATTTCAAAACATGCACCTGCAGGGAGAACTTTCTTTGTGCAAACTGTAGTGGTGGTCATCCAGGTAGTTATAGCAAGTGTCTTACGCGGGCAGCGGGAATAAAGCGAAAGAAAACGTTTATCTTGGGGCCAACAGCAAAGGATGAGAAGAATAAGACGAAGAAAAAGACGGAGAGTCGCGGAGAGTCAGACGACATCAAATGGAGTGAAACTGATTTCCCAAGCCTGAAGCCTCCTTCAGGAACCCAGGACACAGTGGTGCCATCGCGCAGCGGACCGGCTAAAGCAGTCAAATCAGTGAACAGAGACCCCATAGAAGAGAAGACTGCTGAACAACCGGAACACTGAAGCTATGTGTCTGCACGGCAGTGACCCCAATCGCGTTTCGATGAAAAAACACCACAGGAGGACTGCCAACAGGTGCTACGTGCTCTCTTCAACGCCCTGCGATCACACATACAGAAGATGCCGGCGAGCTCGATGAAGGACATGCTCGAAGTAGTCCTGGCTCTCGAGTCGGTGATTCTAAGCTCTGCCTCTTCTTAAAGCACCTAACAATATGGATGTGGTCAGGACACAACATTCCCCATCTAGCCCAAAGGTGCCACTTATTATGCAATGGAACTGTGCGGGTCTTGCGTGCCATTTACCTGAACTGTCGCTTTTCTTACGCAACATGCCTGTGCCAATATTGGCCCTGTCCGAGGCTGGTCTTCCAAGTTCCAGATCAATTGCTGGTTATGTCGCTCATGGAAACCAAAGTATTCCGACATTTCCGAATGGAAGCACCACGCTATATGTCAGACGTGAAGTACCGCATTACGTTCTCCCAGTTAAAGACCTTTGCAGCAGTGCTTTGGAGGTCACTGCTGTACAAGTGCGGCTGGGAAACCGAAGCCTCAGCGTGGCGTCCGTATATGTGAGCTCTCGCCAGAAGGTCTCGATGGGAGAAATCATAAGAGACCTCTGCAGCCGCTGCCCGGCTCAGAGGATTATATGTGGGGACTTTAACGCACACCATACTCTTTGGGGCGACAAGGTGACTGATGCACGTGGGAAGCAAATTGTTAGTGCATTAGACACTGAGGGACTCTGCGTGGCGAATGACAAACAACCAACGTTTTTTCGACCACCGGCCTTTTACAATGTCATTGAGTTGACATTATACTCAGCAGACATCCTCGCATCGTCAACGACGAGTAAAGATAGAATGGGTAGTGACCATTTTCCTATCTTCGTCAACATTGCTGGATATAGAACCAACGGCCGAAAATCCTGTCCTGTGACGCATTGGGATACATACAGGGACGGGCTAAGTGAATCATCTGGAGACTTGTTCGCCGACATGCTACGTAGCAAGAGATTAGCTACCGCTGAGCTGAAGCTACCCGACCACTTTCCCGCTCCGGATCTAAAGCTAAAAAATCTGTGCGCTGCTCGTAGAAGAGCAGAACTGAGGCTGATGAGGACGAAGGGCGACCCAGCAATGAAGACAGTATACAACAGAATTAACGCGGAGAAACTAAGAAGAGATCAATGGGCAGCATTTTGTGCAAGCCTATCGGTCTTCACGCCAGTTCCAAGGATATGGTGGGTCGTTAATAACCTTGCTGGAAACTTTCGACCAAACAAGACATTTGAAGCCCTAGCATTGAAGTTAGGCAAGACGCTCGATTGTCTTGGGAATGCCTTTGCCCAAGTATACTCTTCTGGAAGGTCAACCGGCACAACCAACCCGCCTCCGCCGCTATCATTGTCTTCGATGGATGCTCCTTTTACACTGAGAGAGATGGAACTAGCTATGAGCAGCCTCCGACGTCGCTGTGCGGTGGGACCTGACCGCATCAGTAATCAGATGCTGACGAACCTACCGATTGAGCAACGACGTGACTTGCTGGCATTTTTTAACAAAGTGTGGGCTAGAGGGGATATACCACTTTTATGGAAGGTAGCATGGGTGGTACCGACTCTGAAGCCTGGAAAGAATCCTGCAGCTCTGGACTCATACAGACCGGTATCGCTGACCTCCTGTGCAGCGAAGCTAATGGAGAAGATGGCGTGCACAAGACTCACTTGGTTTGTCAAGCAGGGTCGAAAACTACCGCCGTGCATGACTGGGTTTCGCCAGTGTCTAAGTGCTCAAGACAATGTGCTAGACCTGCTAAGCCACATAGAACATTACAGTGCGGATGGCCTGTCGACACTTGCTGTTTTTATGGATATTTCCAAGGCTTACGACTACGCGTCTCCAACAGCCATCATCAGCCAGTTACAAGTTATAGGTGTCACGGGTCATCTCTTGCACTTCATACATACTTTTCTCAATGATCGCCGCATCAGAGTCCGTCTTGGTAACACTTTGAGCGATGAAATAGATATATTTCGCGGCGTGCCACAGGGGAGTGTTTTATCTCCCTTATTGTTTAAAATCGCCATGGCTAGCCTCCCAAGAGTACTAAACCATCGAACACCAGTGAAGATATCTGTATATGCCGATGATATCTGGATATGGGTCTCCGGCTACCAGCATCGGCTCCTCGCACGAATAGCCCAGGGAGCAGTAAATGCCATTCAGGGCCACTTGGCAACGCTTGGACTATCACTATCAGCAGAGAAATCATCATTCGTACTATTTCCTGGAGTTAAAAGAAAATCTACATGCTTGAAGCTGAATATGGATGGATACCACATTCGACAAGTCACCAACGTCCGATTTCTTGGCGTTACCTTGGACCACAGGCTACTCTGGCGCCGCACTGTTGACCACGTTGTGGCATCATCGTCACAGAGGCTACATGGGCTCAAGCGATTCGCTGGCATACGCTGGGGCAACCACCCGCCGTCGATGCTACGGCTACATACAGCGTTCGTTACCAGTCGGATCCTATACCAGCTACCCCTGATGTCACCCTCAGATAGCCAATTCGAGCGCTTAGAAGCCATCCACAGAAAAGGTATTCGACTTTGCCTTGGAGTCCCTCAGCCAGCGTCGAACAAGCAGGGCACTCTTTGCACTGCCAAAACATGGTCGCTACTACGCCATCTTCTTGACCTCACGCAAAGCAAAGCAGTCAGCCAGCAAACAATTAAACGTCTCCTCCACAACCATCCGGGTTCTGACGACGACATCCTGGAAGAGTTGAGGGTGCGGTACATAGGAGATTTCAAATCCACACAGAGACAACCTCCCACGTACAGCGGAGGCGACAACCACGACCTGTACATGCCGGTCACCATCTCTGAGGTGCAACAAGCAATCCATGCACTCACACGAAACACCACCCCAGGCAAGGACAAAATAAATAACAAGCTCCTGCGCAATCTGGATGACGCCACATTCAATCTCTTACTGACTTATTTAATCATCATTGGGAGGCGGGTACGCTACCAGCGGATTGGAAGCACGCGGACATCATCCTCATTCCAAAGTCAGGCAAACCCTCCAGCTTAGAAACTCTTAGACCAATATCACTGACTTCATGTCTAGGTAAGCTTCTGTAGCACGTCATTCTGAACCGACTTCAACCTTACCTAGAATCCAGCGACTTGCGGCCCGAAACGATGTTCGGATTCCGGCCCCACCTTTCTATCCACGACATTCTCCCCCAGCTGAAGGAAAAAGTGCTTGAACACATTTCACCACACAGCACTGGAGCGACCACCTTAAAGGCGCTTTCGACAATGTTTCTCACAATACCATCCTTACAAACCTAAGCCTTACCAACTGTGGTCGTAATACTTACAAATACGGAGGCGCCTTTCTAACCAACCGCACAGCCACAGTAGGCATTGGCTCACTCAGAAACCCGACGTTACCTATTCGCAACAAAGGAACCCCACAAGGTGCCGTTCTATCAGCCACCCTTTTTAACGTTGCTATGATGCAGCTACCTGATAAACTCAATGCAATACCAGGAATCAGGCACGCAGTATACGCCGATGATATCACTATCTGGACCACCACTGGTTCTGAAGGAGAAAAAATTACACCATCTTCCCGTAAGAGAACCCTGAGTAATATGCGAAGCAGCCATGGGGTCGACTCAAATTCCCATTAGTTTTCAGTTGGTCGTTTCCGTTAGGTTGAGATACGTAGCTACCGGCTTCGCGAGCCCGAAGTTCGGGATCGGCCTGTCCCCGCTTCCGTTTCGTGGCAGCGGATCGAGCCCTCTTCTCCGCAGCGCTGTCCACGGCGCTGACACTGGTGTAGACGCTGGCGCTGTCCGTGGCACTCATCGCGTCGTTGCGGCAGGAGAATGAGAGGAGCGGAGCGCGCGCTCGCGTCATTATACCGCGAGCTACAGTGGCGCCCCACAGCGGAGTATGCAGCGCCTACCGTCGCGCCTCTAACCTAAGCTGCTTCGCATTATCGCGCGTGCTTCGCATTTTTGCCATTCGTTGCGCAATCCGGAGAGGAGAGGAGCGTCGGAGAGGAGAGGAGGAATGCCGAGAGGAGAGGAGATGAGACAAGGAGAGAACGGGGAGGAGAATGCGCATGCGCAGTGCGGGTGTGGACGTGAGAGGAGGGGAGGAGGATGCGCATGAGCAGTGCGGGTGTGGACGCCACACGGCGGATGCATGGA
This sequence comes from Dermacentor silvarum, assembly GCF_013339745.2. Classification (NCBI taxonomy): domain Eukaryota; kingdom Metazoa; phylum Arthropoda; class Arachnida; order Ixodida; family Ixodidae; genus Dermacentor; species Dermacentor silvarum. The sequence continues at coordinate 327,915,066 of NC_051154.1, read as the reverse complement.
TGGAGGGAGGGAGTGACATAGCCCCGACCATAAGCTGCTTCCCATCTAAAACAAGACGCACTCCAACAAGCGACCGACGTCGTCCAGCATTATGCAAGAAGCAGCGGTCTCTGATGCTCCCCCGAGAAGTCGGAACTATTAGTCGTTCGACAGAAATCCCGTAGAAAACTCAATGAAATACCCCACATTACACTCACCCTCGACGGCAAAGAAATACCCACAGCAAATCGCGTCCGCATCCTCGGTCTGCGCATACAACAGGACGGCGGAGGCACATACACCATCCAACGTCTCAAGCAGACCACTTTCCAAGTCATGCGGATGGTCAGCCGCATCACTACCATACAACACGGCTTGAAAGAAGACGTGACCCAGCTCGTCCAGGCCCTGATAATCAGCCGCATCGCCTACGCTGCCCCGTACCTTCCCCTCACTCTCAAAGAGAAAGATCAACTAGACATACTTCTGCGGAAAGCATACAAGCAAGCACTCGGCCTACCACCGGGAATAGCCACACTCAAGCTCGAAGCCCTAGGACTCCATAACACAGTTAGAAAAATCATAGACGCCCACCTAACAAGCCAACGACAACGCCTAGCCCTCACTCCAAGAGGCAATAAGCTCCTAGCGCACCTAGGCTACCCAACACAGGGCCGAGGCCACGAAAAATTAATCTATCTGGCCCCCAACATCCGGGAGCATATCAAGGTAGCCGCCATCCCCAGAAGCATGCACCCGGAACATCATGCCGGTCGTCGCAAAGCTCGTGCAAAGACTCTTCAAACAAGATACGGTAACCTCCCCACCATACTATACACAGATGCCGCACAGTACCCCCGAAAAGCAGCCATGGCAGTCAGCGTTGTTCACCATAACCTTGAAGAGGTGGTCTCGATGACGGTCCGCACTGCCAACGCCCTCGAAGCGGGGGAGACAGCCATCACCTTAGCCATCACCTCTAGTCAAACCAAAGAACACGTTACAATTATTACCGACTCCCAAGCAGCTTGCCGTAGCTATACCAGAGGCAGAATATCTTCCATCGCCGCCCTACTCCTCAAACAAGCCTCTCAATTACCCGACGTTGAAATAGTATGGACTACAGGACACGAGTCCCTCCATGGAAATCAGCGTGCGCACGCTGTAGCCCGATCTCATGCCACCCGGGTGCCACAAAAGAGGGATACGGCCGCATCTATGGAGCCTGTACCTTTACAATACAGCGCCATGTTACAACACCAGAGATTGAACAGACGACAATACCCACCCCCACACAAGACCCTCTCACGCCAAGACGCAGTAGCATGATGACATTTACAAACCAACACCTACCCCTATTTAAGCAGATTACAAGCAATAAACCCTGCACTGTACTCGTACAAATGCCCCCTTTGTGACGACTACGCTTCCCTATATCACACCACATGGGCATGCCCCAAAATACAGGTAGCCCCGCATATACCCAACCCCACACCCGAGCAGTGGGAGGCCGTGCTGACTAGCTCGGACCCTCGTGACCAGCTACTGGTGCGGCGGGCCCGGGAGACAGCAAGAGCCGCAGGAGCCTTGGACTGAGGGCACCTCCCAACACAAGCAGGAAGACGCCTGCTTGTTTTTTTAAATAAATGTTTTTACTCCTCCTATAAAATCTAGTGCACAGTGTGCAAAGCGTTGCACTATCAGGATGCGATAGCGTTGCTATCGAAATCTTCGTTCTCATAGATGCAGCTTTGTTTCTTAGACGAATAACTTTAAGTCCGAAACCCGGGAACTAAGCTCATTATAAGTGCCGCTGAGGCATGTTTGTTCATTTTGCAACATATTCATCTGAGCCAGCTTTTGTGCGAAGCAAAACAGCTTGGTCGAAGCTCCGGCCGTGCAATTTATTCGACAGGTTGCTTTCTTTTAAGCAGACATGACTGCTGTCATCCATGGGGCACTGAAGGGCTTTATTTCATAACCTCAAAAATACGCTGTACGAATGCGATGGCTTTTCAATGAATATAATATGAAGGAAATTTTGAAAAATGCCTAGTATGAAGAATGATATAATGAGCGCAATGTTTGCTTTCCTCATTATGCATCAGCTCATGGGCTGTAATCACTGGCGCCGCGACGATAGCAGTCACCTGCCTACCGCTCCTTCTGTAGCGTTAGCTACACTGGCCTAGCCAAGCCCGTTTCGCGCGGCACATCAAGAGCCGTGCTGCGCATGCGCAAGGATCAGTGATGTCACACGGCTTGCGCACCGGAGCCACCGGAGCCGGCACCTCTCGCGCACTCCGCCGCCGCCGCCGCGCGCGACTCACCGCCGCCGGTCTGCGCATTCCAGAGGAGTGACGTCGTAGCCGGGGTAGACGCACTGGCGCCGGCGCGCGCTCGCTGTGCAGTCGCCGTCTGACACTGCGCTGGAGCCGCTGCGCTTCTGACTGGCGTTTGCCAGTGTGGTATAGCCATGGAGAAGGAGAGCGCAAATGCTGCTCAACAGCGCAGAAGAACGGAGAAGCTTGACTCATCGGATCCCGAAGTAGTTGCCTGGCAATTAGCGGTTGAGCGTAGGAGGAATGAACAGAAGAAGGCTATATACATGTGCCACATAATATGTATACCGCGTGTGTGTCATTGGAGCAGCAGTAAGCATGACACTCAAGCTAATCCTTGACAATCTAGACAACCAGGAAAGCTAAGAATAATCAGCTGAACCTTTGCTAACGCTACGTATATCCTGGCATAGCCGAGCTAAGCCACTGCAACTTTTTTTTTCTGCGGTGCGCAATGATTATCCTTCGAGGTATTCATCTGAAAAAAAAATCATGAGCCATTCCACTCGGTGAAAGTGGATGACAGCGACGCTGTTTAGCACACGACATAGAGGTGACACGGAACGGGGACGCCGCGAATAGTCCGGATTCCCGAGGAGCAACGTGCCTACGACGATCGACGGCAGGAACGGAGCTCAGAATGCAATCGTCGCCGGGAGTGTGCACTATACGCGGCATCCCCATTATGACGAGACTAGTGAAATGCAAAGTGGAGAACGGCACTTTGTCTTATATACACGCGCGACGGTGGCGCCGCCTCGGGAGAGCGGCAGGAAACTAGGCACGCAAGCGCTTCGAACGCCAACAAAGAGAGGGCGGTGCGAACGTAGACATGGCCGACGCGGGTCGGCCTTTTGGGGTAAGATCCGATCGTATCATCCGATCATCGAGCCCGGCTCAATCTCCTCCCCCTGAGTGCTACACGAATATGGGCCCCCGCAGCAGACAAGCGATGTAGGCGCTGCGGGTATGGGGAGGAGACACTACCACATGTCCTCTGACATTGGATGAGACAAAGCCGGGCTATGACGGAGCGCCATTACACCATCGTTGACCGAGTGAAAAAGGCTGCCGTGGTGAAGTTCACCATGATAGCGGAAAACCAGGTCGTCGGCAGCACCTCTCTCAAGCCCGACCTTGTACTGGCCCGTGAAGAAGCGCTCATCCTTGACGTCTGCTGTCCATTCGAAAACCGGTTGCAGGCGTTCCAGGCCAAGGAGGAGAAGTACGCTCCCATACAACATCTCCTCCGGCGGTTCCAGCGGCTGACGGTGGACGCTGTTCTGGTTGGGTGCCTTAGCACCTGGGACCCAGGGAACGATTGTGTCCTCCGCAGGATCTGCAGCAAGCAGTACCTGCGGACCATGAAAAGACTATATATAAGTGACACGATCCGCTTCTCCGCTCACATATACAAAGCACATATTGGCTCATCTTAATGTATGTACTGTTCTTAGAGAAGCGCTGTTTATATACACCTTTATATTTTTAGCCTTTTATATTACTAACACCACTAACTAGTATTTGTAGCCATCTTTTGCTGGATTCTTATTGTATACAGTTAGAGAACAGGAACAGTCTGCAGTCTGCAGAAAAGGAACGTTGTTTACCGTGTTCAAAAAGTGTTTTTGTGCTAAGAGATTTGTTAACCACGACCTCTCCACAGGGCACGACTTTGGCGGCAGTGGGTGTCTTCCTTGTCCAAATATGGCAAACCGCTGGTCGATTCGTGTCCAAAATTGTACCTGCCTCGATGCAGTACAGCTTGGACAGATGTTCCAACAAATCAACATTCAACGGCACCTCATTGACGCTACTTGCAGAGGGTGGCAGGTAAGGTGATCAGTTTTCATACGAGCAGACATCGACACTGTTAGAATAAGATCAGTTAGGATCGCAATGTCTCGAGTGCCTTTTTGAGGAGACTGCACAACACTCCGAATACGGTCAGTAATGACTGGTTTCGGACAATTAGGTGACCTCAACGCCACGTCAAGCTGGTCAGATGAAATAACTGCTATGATGCGTTACACTCTTAATAAGCAAACAAATACGTGGAAAGGGAATTAGAGAGAGTGGGATGCCAGTGCACATTAATTCTAAGGGCACTGTTCATAACAGCAACCTAGCTCGGTTTTCTCCGCGTATGCGACGCTGGTTGCAGACTAGACTTGACTGCGCATTCAAGCTTGCTGTCCGCAGTCGCCCGAAGGGAAACGACTGTCACACTTTTAACATTTTGGCGCTACTAAATTCAAGGAAGATTGCGTTAGAAGACTATAATGTCTATAGGGTTCCCTAGTTCAGTGAAAGAAAACCAGGTTATGTTTCAGAAATCTCCTTCAATCAAAAGCAATACTGCACGTGGCAAGCACGGGAGGCGCTAAAGAAGCATTTTGATTAGCAAGGCTTCATGTAAAGCAGTACCGCCGTTTCTGCATCACCATCAAACAGGGCACTCATCGAAGAATTTGCATGCACAAACGAGAATAACGGTTTAAACACTCATTAGACATGTCTGCCTCGAGCTCACACGAGAATGCGAAAGCCAGTTCAGTGACCCTAACACTTATTTTATATATATCTTCATTTTAGTAGTCATATAAAACGAATACAATGAATATTACTATTACTCTGGATAAAAAGTGTTCTCAAGGTGTTGGGGAAGATACTTTGAAAAAAATTTGTAAGCGTGAAGCAACAAAGGGTGCCATTGTAAACAGCATATCGCCTACTGTGCAGCTTTAGACGGCTACTGACGGTATTTTTTTGCAGAACAGAGATTTACAGTGTTCACGTAAGCAGCGGTTATAGCTTGCGTGAATCGGCTAGATGGAATGGTAAGGCCCAGATGCCTAAATACAACCGAATAAGAATACAACAAAGGCATGTATGTGGGATGGTACCGTTGGTTCTCTTATTAAATTGGTGTCGTAGAAAACAAAAGACAAGTCCCCAGACTGAGGGGGGGGGGGAACGCCCTCGGTTACAAGAATGTTCATAATTATTGTGCAATGCCTCAGCTTGAAAACATCTACTACCCGGCCGTGGTGACGTAGTGGCTTTTGTGTTGCGCTGCTAAGGCCGAGGGGACGGGATCAAATCCCGGCCATGGCCGCCGCATTTCGATGGGAGCCGTATGCAAAAGCGCATGTGTACCGTGCATTCAGTGCACGTTAAAGAACCCCAGGTGGTCAAAATGAATCCACAGTCCCCCACTACGGCGTGCCTCATAATCACATCGTGACTTCTGGCGTGTAAAACCTCAAAATTTATTTACTTATAAGTCTGATGCTAGGCCTGCCATTCAGATATTCTTGAAAAGCATCGAAGAGCCCAACAAGAATTAGTTTGTTGCAATAGAGCTCTGAAAATTGGAATGTCAGCACAACGACATCTCATGAATATTTAGTAGAAGAACCTGTGTTAACATTTGAGCACCCGTGTTTCTTAAACTGATGCTAGCGCACAGTACATTGATCTTGATTTTGTTTCATTATTTTGCGCTCACATTGAAGTGGCCATTTCAGCTGAAGTGTGAATCCTTTTAACTCCTATGTTCTCGGCGAATACTTACTATAAGCTTTTTTTTCCTTCGGCACAATTTGTATGGTACAAAGTTCAGCTGTAAAGTAGCCTTTCGTTGCCAGTTCACCTGCGCTTATTATCACTATTTCGCATAAAAGCTGATTATTACGACAAAAGCATTTTAGATGCGTCATCGATATCATTTCCACAAAAATGTATCTACCTCCAAACATAATCGTAATGCTACTGCAGAGCTATGTGCGTGTTGTAGAGGAATTTATCAGCGTTTCATGGAAGAAATGTTCAGGGTCGACCTTCTAAAATGGGCGTTGTTACCGCAGTAACAACTTAGCGCCATTTAAAGGGATCGCAATATCTTCTAATAAGGAGATGAGTATGGGACCTACAGGCATTTATGGAATTGAGCATTTCATTCTGAGATTGTTTTGTTCACGTTTTATGGGGCAACGTCACAGCCTCCTCAATTTGAACTACTGACTGCGCGAAATAAAATAAAAACGAAAAAGATGTCTTTTGTAACATTGATTCTCGGGCTTTTCAATACTTTTTTTGTCGAAACTACATCAGCAAATTGCTGAAATAGACAGTTTTATTCACCGCAGTGCATTTCAGAATTCAGTCAGAACTAGAGCCGGCCAGACACAAGCCAGGCTTGCCGAAGACAATGTTTGTACATATGGATCACGCACGTCCTAAGATTTTTAATGAGAAAGCTGTGAGGTGCATCTGTGCGATCACTTCTTCAAGTCTACACCACACATTTCCTGGTTTCTCTGCATTACAGCTTATCTGTGCTGCGTAGGACTTGTAAAACGAACATCAGTGACCTCCAGACAGTGCAATTTCCAGCTCTGCGAATATGTCCTCGCCTTCCGCGATGTGCTTCTTCGGTGGCGACTGTGGTATGCTTGCCCATTTACAACACACATTCGCGTCAACGCTTTAAGGATGAAGCCAGCCACTTTGCTCGGCAATCATTACACCATCTAGTCTCGCTTCATGCGGCAAGACCACGTACTGCATTGAGCGATATTACTGTAGCAAATCATGCAACTCTGCCGTTGAACTTCACGACTTGTTAGCATGTTTACCATATGTTAACCAGCCTACCTTTCTTGCCTGTTTGCCTGATCTACATGAGTATCGCTCATGTGTCTGTGCCCTCTGCAAGCCCTTGCATTCCTGGCGTAAAAAAGAAAAGCAAGTTGTCATCTTTAGCCCTGCCACAGGCCACATTAGCTATCCCGTGTAAGAAAATCCGACAGAAGCCATCTCACAATGAATGTCAACGTTTCTGCGATTAGCGTTGAAGTAATGTACCGACACACCCTATTGCTGCTACCGCTGGAACACGTCAGGTATGAGGCGCGCATGCTGCCATAATGACATCTCGCGCTTGCTTCAGGACATGCTGTGCCACCTGCACGCGCGTGCGCCCGCGTGGCGCGTGTGCGACACTATCTTCAGACAAGTGTCTGAATATTTATGGCATGAGTTCGATTCCGCTCAACACCTGAGAAATGTAAATAATTTTTGTCATTGAACAGTGGCACATACCCAGTGGCACATGCCCAGTGACCCAAGTTGGTGTTTAAAAGTTTCACTGAAGAATGGCACATACCCAGTTAAACATACCTAGTGACCCAAATTCACATCAAAGAGATTAATTGAAGGGCAGCCCAGACCGAAGGCCACATACTCTGGGCTCCAAGTCGGCGCCAGAGAGGTTCATTGAAGAGCGCTACATAGCCAGGGCCACAGGCCCAGTACCGCATTCCCAGTGTCCGTGTCGGCGTCAAATACGTTCGTTGAAGAGTGGCACGTATGTACACTGTGCCACATACACAGCAACCCAAGTTGGTCCGACGACAGCTTTCAAACCCGGTTTTCTCATCACAGCAGCCCCGATACTCTATTAGACCATAGACTCCGCAGTAACCCAAATTGACGGCAAAACTACGTGAGAGAGACAGACAGAAAAATAAAACCCCGAAAAATACGTTAAGTGCCCTAATAATGCTAATCGCATTACAACACAGTTGACGCCGTCACGTTTACAAGGATGTTAGGTTTCTGCAAGTTCAGCAGGTGCAGCGGTCATTGCCGCGAGATCCATCACCATCAAGTTGAAGAGACGTCCTTGGGCGTTATCGACGCTGGCAGAACCGGTAACCTTCCGTGCTGCTCTGGAGTTCATAATTCAAGAAGCGACGCAGACATGGTCCATATTAACTCCAAGTCAGCTAATCACGCAGGGTCTTCGGTCACCGTTGCATCACGTACTTAATGTACAATTAGGGACTAACATAAGATCACTCTATCAACAAGCAAGAGATGAACACAACATAGCTTATCAGTGAATACTTGGCCATTGTAGCATCTATGGTACCGAGCGTCCGGATGAGGCAACCCAATCTGCCCACCAATGCAACTACAACGCTCTCCTCGATAGCGTGCGAACTTAAATGGCGAAATATACGAAACTTGACGAAATATACAAACCCTCGTCTCCATAATAATGATCCTCATCTAGTGCTCCCTCTTCCACCAGGGACATCGTCAGCTGAAGAAATGCTTCTGTGCTGCCTGTGGCTTGGCTTGGCCTTCGCAAAAACCCATTCATTTCTCATCGTAATGGCAGACAACTTTACGTTCTACAACTGTGACTGCGAGGAGACGATTGTGCATCTTTGTGAATGTCCTCACTTCAGTGCGCCTAAAATAGAACTCTCAACCACATTAGGCGGACTGGACAAGCCACAATTGCCGGAAGCGAGAATAACTGAGACTTATCGAGATTGGAACACTTTATTGCGCTTCTTGAGATCACGTGGACTATGGGAAGTGTCGTGCACTACAGCGCACACAATTGCACTTTTTTTCAGGTGCTTGTTTTTTGTCTCTTTTTCGTTTGCTTGTGTATCTTTATATATTCTTTACTTCGCTTTATCCCCTTACTCCGACAGAGTGTAGCCGACCGGTCTATGCGCTGTCTAATCTCTCTTTATTTCCCTCTCCTCATACTCAACCGGCTCCATTGTGCGCATGGTCCCGATGCACATCTATAGGCCGGATGTTTTCCTTTTGTACCGCCTGTCGCCGTACTGGTGCTGCCTCTTCTCCATGTGTTGTACCGTACTACTTGGTTTGACACTAAGCCTTTGGTGTGGTAAGTCAACAAACTGCTTCTCCGAGGCCTTCGAAAGCACACCAGTGTGTATCATTACTTTTTTATTTCTTGCTGTTGTACCGTGCATTCACTGAATAAGTTATTCAAGACCAGAAGGAAAAACAAGGCTGCGAGTGGCTTAGTAGTGAAGGACAGCTTATCCTTTTTTAAGTATCACCAGTGGTTTTCTTAAACTATGCTTATATATAACCACCAACGTGCCTTATTTTCACAACCGCTCCCAAAGGCAATACCGCACCAGTGATCCTAAAAGAAACATCGTGTGTTGTACCGTTCACGATACTTCCATGTCTGGTTACCCACAACAGCGTGTGCCTACTTGCACAAACCTGCGGTATTTCTTTAGGAAGGCCATGGTTGCAGCCACTTCGCCGAACATCTTGTGGCCTAAAGGTGTGGCATGTTGGACAACGCTTCTCTAATTGAAACCGGGTTGCTAGTGTATGTCTTACCCTCCCAAACCCCTCTTGCGCCCCCATCCCACCCAGTGCTCTCAGCTGCTCGACCAGCAAATGCACCTGTATACCGGTACACTCGAAGTGGCTGTCTTCCTACTGCTGCTACGCATGAGCCTCCTCCATTAAATTGCAGGTCGCGGCGGCCGTGTTGATTTATTTTGAGGCAACATTTTAAAAAGGCCTGGTTATCAAGATTACGGTGCACATTCAGTCCCAATGGTCACAATAAAACCGGGACCTCCGACAGGGCATCTCTCGCAGGTGATGTGCTGCTTCGGGACTACAAACTCAACGAATCAATTAATAGCCAATCTGTTAATGCCAGTCATTGTGAATCGATCAATACTGATCAATAACAGTTGAATCAGTTCTTACCAATAAATCAGTACTGATCAATGACAGTAGAGCCGCGAATAGATACCAAGCAATTGTTATGACCTCGGCAGTTGAAACTACATGAATAACCTGAAAACAACATCGATGGTGCATGGTGGTTTCAGATCCACAAATGTTATTGCAAACAAAAGCTACCCATCTGTACTTTCCTTTTTTGGGCATACTGCTTTACTAATAGTGACCTATGCGACAGGACATGCCACTCGTCAATGTCCAAACTTGATATGGCTCGCATTAACATGAAGAAGCATGACATACTGTTGATAATGTGCGCTGAGGCAAATGTTTGTGGTGCCTTCCTAGCGCAAGTAAGACACTATTTTAAAAAAATATATAAAACGCAAAGGCAGGCATTTGTTTAGCACAACACAGACACTAAATATAATTATTTTGCGAGATGTTGAACAATAATGAGCAATTCTTAAAGAATTCGAGATATTATTACAAAACGCGCGAAGCTGCCCCCTACTTGGATGGGATCCAGATCTTTCACGTTCACGCTGAACTCCAAATTCTTGCATTTTCTTGTTTACTGGTCCTGTGGTCACTGCTACCCTTTGTAGTGGCTTTTGTCGATGAAGGCCAAATAGATGTCAGAAAAATGTAGATGTTTTACGATAAAGTTGCAGCGCAGTAAAACGTTAAATTTTACACCCAGCTCGACCGGACAGTAACGTCAAGGAGACACTTCGCCTTACGAGTCCACTGATGTTGAAATTTTGGCGCAAAGTGGGCCTTATGCCTCCTTTGACTCAGGTGAGCACTCATGAATTCTATCTTTTATTTGGCTAACCATTCTACCTTACTCGCACGACACAAACAGGGTGTTTCAGAAAATGGGTTAGGAATTCCTTAAGAATATTAAAGATGGGAGAATTAGGCAATTTCCTAAGGAGTGCTTCTACCACAGCGACATGTAATTTAAAATGACTTGGAGTGTAAATTAGACAATTAGTCAGGAAAGTTCGACCAATTCGCTGTTTAACTAAAATACATGAGTGGTCTGAATGCCTGACTTTCAGCACGTCCTCCGAGGAGTTCTTAACGATTTTTAGACGTAGAACAAGCTTACGCTGGCAATTACTGTAGGCTATGCATGCCGCTGTTGCAACTGCTTCATTATCACATGACCTTTATTTTAAGCAATGTTGATCGCATTTTCCGGAATGGCGGTATAAAGACCACTTGTGGAAAAACAAAAAAAGGCTTTAAAGAATTTTCTGTTGCTAGGACTTATAAGCAAATTAGTTTTTTTTGGTATTTCAGTGCTAATACTTCTTTTGCAGGATGCTGTGTGCGTCGTAGTCAACGGGCGAGAGTGCAATGTGACAACCACTGAATTGAAACCATTGCGGGCAGATGAAAGATTTGCGTGATCAAGTTCAATATCTTCCGCTACTATCAGATACATACTTATCATTTCTTCGTCCGTAGTCACTTGTATACAGAGAGCGTATCGCTCTTTTTAATGAAAAAAATCGCGTGAATAATACCCATGACGCCACTTTGATATTGTAAAATATAACTTGATTTAGTAATCATCGAGAGTTCATGAGCTTGCTTTCCACTACTATTTTGTCATATCATAAAAACAGATGACTTATAAATATTACGAGCGAAAATAAAAAGAGATGGTGAGACGAAGTAAATGGAATAAAGCTTTCATTGTTCTCGTGAGTACTAGAAAAATTACTACTTATTATAGTTTGTACAAATATTTAATAGAAAACGAACAACTTCTATGCTGGTAGTATACATTGAAGAATAAAGAACTGCTCACGCATAATCTGCCAGATTTCCCCGTGAACCCTGTTATACGTCTCTTTCCAAATATAAATTGAACGCAGCTATGAGCAAACAATGTTACTAAGTAAGAAAAATGTTTCCATGTGCGCATGTTGGGCGCACGCAATTCGGGACCTTTCCTCAACGTTCTGAACTGGCAGCATTCCTCAGCACGTACTACCCTTCGAGAGGGCTTTCGCGATTTCTTACTTGCATCTTTTGAATAGGGACACATTTGTCCACCGATTTGGGTTTTTTTCATCTATGAGACATTTGATGGCCCTTTAATTTAAACGCAATCTGACAAATGCAGTATTATGCGCATGGCTGCCAACTTCCCGTCCAGCAAATCGCAGTCTGAATAGGCCTAGAGATTACTCCGTTGCTCAGCAATATCTTAAGAGGAAGGTCTAGCTAAGGGGCACCTCTCTAAACAAATATAAATGAAGAAACAGTTTTTCTCCGCAGCCATTGCAGCAAATGTGATGAGGTTTCTTGCATTTAAAGGTAAAACCTAATGTCTGCTGACTATAGGAGGCAAAACAATATTTAGGCATTTAATTTGTAGTAATTGTTGATGATTGAAGAATTGCAAAATACAAACAAGTATGAAGTTTGCAACCAAAAAATTTGTCGGCCCTTCCACTCCATGAAGATGGATGATAAGCGAAACTTATCACCCTCACAATAACTGGAGAGTATACGTATATACCCGTTCACAGTGCTGGACACCGGTAGTTTCCCTTGATTAAAGATTCCTTACAGATACGTCAAACTGTAAATTCACCAAGGTCTTCCCCACTAGTAACGTAGTGTTCATTCAACACTTCCAAGCCATTGTGTCGCTGTTCGTCGGAGCGGATCACACTGATGAGAACAAGTTGTTGTCCAACCACAAACACTTGCTTTCGATATCTCGAGTTTGCTCGGCGGCGTGGTTAGCAGCATCCTCCTGACATTGCCGCTTGCGATTCTTCAAAATTACATCTGTCCGTCACGAAAGACAATGAATAGCTCATACCCCCTTAAGAAATGCCTCATACCACCATAAACGGGGAGTCCCCATTACGACGACAGAAGAGAAGTGAAATTCTACACTGGAATGATGAGCGGCAACGGAACCAGTTGTGGAAGACGGCGACGACGAACGCGGGAGCAGTGGCACGAGCAACGTGCAAGCTGTGGAAGACGACGACGCTCGAGCCATTGCTGATGATGATAGTTTCTGCGAACAGACACGGACATTCAGGCTTGACATAGACAAGCTTCGCTTGTAAAAACGATATCCCAATTCTGTAAATAACACTTATTGTGGTGTGTGTAGTGCGCGACACGGTGCGGTGAATGGATATCAACAAGAAGCAGATGACAAGGGGGCGAGCGCGGAGGCGAATTCCGTGCTGGTTGAAGGACGACAACGTCTAAGACCGTTCGGCACGTGAACGCACGGCGCAAGAAGGAAAACAAAAACAAAAAAGGCATCCAATCGCAAGAGAACACGAAGCTTCGAGTGGCCAATGAGCAAACGACGAATCGGCCAGAGCGACAGAAAAGCGAGGTGCCGTGCTGGCAGAAGTGGGAGAGTTCCAGGAAGCGACGCCAGGAGAAGGTCGGCCACCGGACCGGGAGTGGAAGACGGGCCGTCGTGTTCCAGACCCGAGCCACCAGGACTTCACCCGACCGGGGCCTCCTGCGAACGGGCTCCATGGGCGTCGCCACTCCACCCGATCGTGAATTGCTGCCCGAGGCCGGCGAACTTCTGCGCCCGTGGGCAGAACGGGTCCAGTCGGGCTACGGGCCCGAGTTCCACGCCCAGCTGCCTGGCCATAACGCCGCCGCCGTCTGCCCGTGCCGCCAAGACGCTTGCCTTCTCTCTCCAAGCCAGAGCTGCCGCGCTCGGTAGCCTGCCAAACGGTCGAATACACCGACCTTTGGTGAGATGAATGACACGTCTTTTGTTGTTTCGCCGCTTCCCATCCTCTACGAACTAGTACACGCCCTCACACATGACCTCATCCCGGACTCACGTGCTAATAATATAATAAGTGTGCTCTGTGTTTTTTTGCAGGGATATTTCTTTAAGGGCTTATTTTATGGGTTACTTTTCCTTTTAGTTTTATCAAAAGTTTGTGTGTTCTCCCACAAACGGCTTTGTCCTCAATTCTGCTTTCGGAGGCGAAGCCTCCGAAAACAGAATTGAGGACAAAGCCGAAACAGAATTGAGGACAAATTGAGGACTGTTTTCGGAGGCTCCGCCTCAGAGATTTGTCTGAAACCATTAAAGAAACGAACCTGTCATCACACTAATGCATCTAAAGCGCACAAAACGTATGTATTATACACACAACTGAACGTACCCTAATTCCTGAGTACGACTTTCGCAAAATCCTCATGGGCATGTAACAGTCTTACGTAAACTATAAGTTAATACATAAAATGTGTCTGCTTAAGATACTAAAACAGACACGTAGTTTACAGAACTGCAATATTTGTTTGATACAGATTTGCTTGTATATAAGCTTCTTACAATTTTTTTAGGTCAGCAGTGTTGGGGAACTTTCACAATACGCTCCAAGCCCAAAATAAAAAAATACGTTTACCTTTTTTCTTTTAAGCACAATAAATAATTCAAATTGGCCAAACTTTTATCATAAAATAATTTTTGTGTTAACTTTTATTTGAATAGGGATATCGAAGCTATGTCTTCCACTTAACTAAGGCTGATAGAGCACTTCCGCAAAATTTTTATGACTTGCTTTTGTACAATTCTAGTTACGCTGACGATACCCTGGGGATTTTAATGTACCACAGCTAACTGCAGCTAAATGACAGTCAAAAGGCTCCAAAAATCTCTAATCTTTTCATAGTTTGCTCTTCTCAACATCGGTCATGGACAACATTCACTGGCCGTGCCTCGACATTAAATTGTCGTTCACCCCGCACCAAGCGTGTTGGCTTCAACCCATACAATGCGCCGCACGTCAGGCAACTGCAAGCTTATTAAGATTGGCACAGTCTTGTCTGTTTTCCGCGGAGGGCTGACAAAGCATTGCCTTCATGCGGTACAAGAAAGGATTAAGGGACGTTTAAACTATTGTGTGTCCCTAGATACACGCGCCATATGCTACTTAAAAGCTGATTAAATGAGTCAACCGAGACAATGAGAACCCTAGCTTATGACAAAAGAAAAAAGAAAAGAGGTTTCTTGGTGATGCCTTATGTGCGCCGAATGTCACACGGCCTAAAAATCGTCGCCAACATATTAACTGCTGCCATCGTTTTGATGCGCAACCATCAAATGACCCATTGAGCGAAAAAGCCGGCGTCTGTATAGCAGCAAAACAGCACCTAAATTTTCACTGACTGCGTCACCTCGGCGGAGCACAGCGGGCGAATCGGAACACCTGCTGCCTCCATAACGCACCATGTGTTGCGTGAGGGCAGAGGGTATCGCCGCGACGCCACCTCACCAGCGCGGCTGAACAGAGCAGTTACGGCGATGCGACGCCGCGGGGCGAGACAGGTTGTCTTCGGCGAGGCAGTCGCGTGACGCGCGCGTGTGAGTACCGCCGTCTCGAGCTTTCAGAAGCCGGCGGGCTCCGTATCTCTCTCTCTCTCATCCCCACTGGGCTGAGCTGCTTGCGCGCGCCTGCCCGCCTTGATGGCCGCTGCTGCTTCCTCGGTCTCTCTGGCTCGAGCTGCACGTACCGCTATGGTATACATTACTTCCCGCGCACAACTCGAAGGACCGCTCAGCTGTTTTCCATTGGACACTAATGCTTTCGCATTCACAACACATAAGTGTTTAGGTGTCCTCAAATCCAATCATTTGTTAAAGTTCGGAAAGACCTTCTCCTCTCCTAAGCAAAAAAAAAAAAAAAAAAAACTGCAGCAAGGCACCAGAACGATTAGTCTGGCTATAAAATAAAGCACGAGCTTAAGTATATGTCCTGCAGACGTGGTGAATTTCAGGTAACTTCGCTATCTAGTGGCAAGTGATAAGCAGGCCAAAGTAGTTGTAGTACTAAGCATCATCGTTATCTCTCGTCGTCAATTCTGAGCTGCCATCTGACATTTCACGCATATGGGTGCGCTCCCTACTAAATGATATAGCAATTCCGTCGTGACAGACTAACCAACAAGAAAACAGAACGAAAGCGTGGCACAGAAACGGATTCGAAGACAGACATTTCTTCTTTATAGTATCAAAAAATAAATTTTTGCGCAGGAAGAGGGGCATGCAGTAGGAAAGAAACGGCGTCGGACACCATGTGTGGGAGTCAAGAAATGTGCGCCGGATTAACCTTGAGGTGTTTTTCATTTGGTTTGCGAAATTATCTTTTAGTCGCTAACATAGTTAGAACGCTAAAAATCTGTAAGTGCGTTCTATATACAGCCGTAGTCCCCATCGCATGAATTTCTAACTAAAATAGTTGCCCTCACAGGGGCTGTCGTGGCTGAGCTGGCGCTTTATCAGGCACGCCCCGCCCGTGACTTCCCCGCGCGGGACATCGCCCACTAACTCCTGTGGAGAGTGTTTGAGGGCGCTGATTTTTGATGCGGGCTAGAGTTACTGTATTGACCCTTTTCGCAAAGGAGTTTGCTCTAGAAGAATGCGATGGCGCTTTCGGCGGCGCACGCTAAGTTGCCTTAGAGAATGCGCACGAATACGAAACCATTACTGCTTCTTCCGTGCTACTTTGCTGTCGGAAATGCAACTGGGTGTTCGCTAATACACTGTGCCCAATTCGTGCTGAAAAATTTGTAACGATAAAGAGAAGACGTGTGCGGTAGGTAGCTGCAAAATAGTAATTCGCATATAAGAATGCGAATACAAGGAATATATAAGGAACGGAATCAACCTTTGTCGCCGCTGCTACATAAGGACTGCCTGCATTGCCCACCCTTCGCAATGCACTTCTTTCCTCGAGGATAAACAAAATATAATTCATCCGCCAGCAATGTATAGCTAATCTCCAAAGAAAGGACTTCAACTCCGGAACGACGGCGCTTAAGAGTGAGTACTGCTCGTTGCAAAAGGAAGCAGCGAAACTTACTGGCATGGTAAGTTTATCGCACGTTATCTACACACATCAACCCCTACTCGCACGCAAACATACGCCCACCCTATCGCCAACATATTAATAATAAGTGAATGGTCTCTCACTTGAATCAATGTGCCGATGCATGAGTGACGGCGACTACACCGACAGGACGCGAATGTTGGAAGCTGAAAGTTTCTTGACGGTCCACAGTATAAGCGAGGGACTAGCGATAATACGTCCTTGCTACAAGCTATCACAAAGTGCAGAACATTTTCATTCCAAGCTTTGTGTGCAGCAAGAACAAATCTATCGCAGCAGAGCACACCCGCGAGCGATTAGGCTGAAAATAAACAAACAAATAGTGGCCGCACCGAGGAACCGAGGAACTTTACTGAGTCAGAAACACGAGAAGCCGCTGCTTCAAAATGTTTGCCAAATAGAGCACAATGATGCAGATTTAATTCATAAGCGGAAAGTTTGGACAACTTGGAATACATTTCTAGCCACGCTTTTAGTGTAAGCACCGTGTACGCTGCTCGCGCCGCTTGGACAAAGCGTAATGAGCTGTGAAAGCACTTACATGCCCTCTAAAGCTATGGCCAATGCTTCGTGTCACCGTCTACGATATGCGTCGAAACGGAGGTTTGCTGCGACGCACCGGCGTCACGCGCTTGCATTGTAAACACGGAGGAAGCTGGGGCAAGCAATGGAAGCGTGACCACGTGATTAAATATTGCACCGCCCAAGGGAGCGCCGGAAAAAGGGTCAATATGCTCCCCTTGGGGAGCAGAGTTGCGCGTCCGATTGAACTCGCCGCTCGCGCCCCTATTCGCCATCTTGTAACATGCGCAAAAAAAAGCTGTGGGGACCAATCCACGCTGTGACAGCGTTGGACAACGAAGCTGTAAACGACACCCTGAACGATTATCCATTGTCACGTGACTTGAATTCACACATGTGGCTCTACAAAGAGTGAAACCAGAGACAAGTGAAATGTACTTACCCGAAACCTTTTCCTTTAATGCTTCACAATGACATTATATGCACGCTGTTCTTCTGGCGTCTTTACTTTCCGTGGTCTACCTATGGTAGCCTGGAATGAACTGAATGAGTTGCTCGACCATGGTGACGTCCCTACATGATTTCTATGCTGTTGGGTACTTTTCCCATCGGAGTAGCTTACGCAACCATAAATTTTACCGGGAAACACACGCGGGAGAAGGAACGCTGTAAACGACACCCACAACAATTACCCATTGTGAGGTCACTTGTATTCAGACACGTGGCTCTACAAAGAGTGACACCAGAGACACTGGTTTCACGAGTGTTTTGAATGACGTCAACCCCTTTCGAAGCAGCTGCAAACCTAATATTTACCGGACCGCGACGGAGGTTGTTCCCATTGTTCCCACGCACCTTATCATCCATCGTGTGGTTTTGATGCTTGTTTTGTGGTTTTTCTTTTGAAAACGATTGCTTAGCTGTATGCTGTACGTCTGATTTCAAAGGAGATAGGCAGTTTTTATTCAATTTTTAGCCTGGCGTTCCTTGCTTACGCCGACACGAAAATTTACTTGGCTGGTAGAGGTATACAGCTTCGCTGTAAAAAAAATGTCACGGTTTCGCCCTAAGGGCGAAGCAATGAATGCGATAGCAACACAGCAATGTCATACGAAGTAAGGTGAGCGGCTTTGGTAGCAATATGAATTGTAGTAAACATGAGCTGATTAAGTAAGCAGGTGTGCTGCGGCGTAAGTAGACCGACATGAAGAGAGACTCGATGACCACGAGAAGGCGCGTGTGAAGCGGTGGTGTTGCTGAGAAGCGCTGCCCGTGGGCAGCGCGTGCGAAGGGACACACCTGTAGCGCTGCACTGCCGATC
The DNA here is from genome assembly GCF_013339745.2 of Dermacentor silvarum. Lineage (NCBI taxonomy): Eukaryota > Metazoa > Arthropoda > Arachnida > Ixodida > Ixodidae > Dermacentor > Dermacentor silvarum. The sequence goes on along the minus strand of NC_051154.1, from coordinate 327,896,440 downwards.
CGGGCAGCATTGCATGCGTAGCGTGCGTTGGAAAATGTGGCCCGAATATTACTAACTGTGGTGTGAGCGCGCACAAACAAACATGAATAGATCACACTGAATGACTGCAGACAACGACTGTCAAAACGCTGGCAGCAAGCGCATATACGCCGCAGCAGGCGAAGGTACGTGCGGTCTATCGCATCAACGGAAACTGAGCGGCGAATGCACAGCGCATAAAGGTCAGAGCCGTGTGGAGATAAGAGACGGTGCGAGCGAGCGACGAGCGCGGTTGTTGGCAGAGTAGAAATGCGCCCCCCCCCCCCCCCCCCCCCCCCCCCACGCTCCCTCCGGCGCTCGCGTCCCGCTTCCTTGCTTGCGCGTGGAAGATTGAGTGCGTTTGCTTACCGTGACAGCGTGCGTCCCCGCACGCTTCCGCTCGGGCATACGGCGCGCGGCGAAGATTGTATCTATACGGAACCTCACGGCGACGGCGACGCCGACGGCATAAATCCGGTGGAAGTGTCCATATAATTGCTATCGCAATAAAACATCATTTAGAGCGAAAGCAGCGCCTGCACCATAGAGTTTCTATGGCCAGCAGTGCCGCCCGCTGCACCACCTGGCCTTCGCGAAATGAAAGAGCAAGCACACTCGGCAGCTGAGCCGCACCGTATCCTGCATTCAAGAGGAGCGGCTTTCCTGCTTAACACGGATGCGTCGGCGGGCAAGATGGCAGACCTATGCGCAACTCTGCTCCCGTAGGGAGCATATACAGTAACTCTAATGTGGGCGGAGGGTTAGTGACGTAATATTTTTTTTATAATTCGCCGACTTTGTTTATCACCCGGCAAAAATAAACGGGCGAAAAGTACCTAGCTGAAAAGATGCAAGTTTAACTTTGCTCAATTGTCTACAAGTTCTTCACTGAAAGCACGCCATTCAGAGCAGTAAATAAAATATGGGTTATTAGAAATTATTTTTAAATTGAATGCTTCAAAAAAGAAATTACTGACCGCTGCTCTACTCGACTGTGAACAATATGCACTTGGTTATCTTCGCGTAAAATGGCTCATTTTCCCCCTTTTTTAAAGCAATGCATGATAGCTGGCATACAATACGAATACACTAAATAGAACAAGCTGGCCTGGCTCTTTCAGTGCGTACTTGGTAACCCTTCACACGTTGTTTATCTTCAATGAAAGCTGAAATTCAATATTTATTTCTATCAGGTTCCCTTGTTTTATTCTCAAGACTGCCGGGCAACGACACTGAAAGCTCACTCGATGGGTGCGATGGAGAGAAGGGCGGTTTTGTAACGCACGAGTAACCTTGAGCACAATATGACGGTCACTCGTTGTCGCGACGCTCCCGTCTCGGTGCTTTATGAAGCGCAGTACTTCATTTTAGCTGGGATTAGGAGAGTACACTTTCGGTAGGTCCACTGAAAAGCTGCGAAAAGAAATCACCGTAGTGGATTTCCTGGCATCAACGTTAGATGTGGTCTTCTCAATTGAGCCGTAGCTGCACCAGTTCAAATCATCGGCCAGCATTTGGTGGAGCGTTAAGACGAGGAATATTCAGCACCCGAATTTGCCTGTCTGAACATGTGCATCCGCAAGGCTGCTGCATTACATGACCACGGGTTTTCAGTTTCTTCAGCTCAAGCCTTCCGCAGCTGAAAGCTGCGTCATCGCCTGTTACAGCTTGTATCGTCAATAAGGTAACTGGTTAAATTCAGCTGGTTACCGAAAAAGGTAACTGAATTACAGTGAGCGTTGCCGAGTAAAAAATGTACTGACAATCAATCAATTACAAAACTACTAATAATTGTGATTGATTAGAAGTAATTACTTTCATATATTTCGCTAGACGCAAGTCTGGTTTTACGCACAATTGATGCTGATGTCATCGATGGCTAGGAACTTTGCCTGAAAAATATTTATCATTTTCTCGCTTATCCCATTCGGTTTAACTTATTCGATAGAGTCATCGCTGAAGCATCCCATTTGTGATTTTCACGTTACGGACATCGCGCCGGGGCAGTGCCGCGCAATAATATCTGCGGGATCCATGCCATCTAATTCCGAAACCACAACGTCTGCTGCGTAGATCAGGCGCAAGCCCTATTCGATGTCGAGAGAGCAACGTTGCAAAAAGAAATGTCGAGAGCATCGTTGCGTGCCCGTTGTCCACATCTACAAGATGTGTCGTTAGATATTCCATCGTTGCCCAAATGAGAGCTAGGCGAAAAGTACGCAGATACATGAGCACAGAAAATGCGCATGGACGAGCTCATAACGGCACTGATGGCCTTTTATCATGACATTTCCAGCCGGATGACAATTTTTTGTTAGGTAAGAGAACGAACGTATAGAGAACCGCAGGTAGGCCGCAATGAACGAGGTGATAACTGTTTGTGATAATATAACTGTTTATTCATCCCCCTAAATTAAACCAGAGACAGGGGAGTAAATGTAGGGGACAATGATAGCGGCAAACACGGTCCACAATCGTTACTCGGAGAAGCGCGTAGGCAACAATTGGATTCCCATTCAGGAAACGTCGTGAGAAGCTACGTCGCCATGGCGATAATTGAACAATGTTCCACATACATGCTGTATATCCCATAACAGCGGATTCACAGCAGGCTGTAGGCAACATTTACAGCAGGCCGTAAGCGAACATTTACGCCGCCGAAAAGGTGAAGGAAGCTCACGCAGTAGTGTACTCTAAATACTCCAGCATCAGCCTAATGCGACGACCGCAGTGAAACACGCGCACATACCTCAAACGACACCTGTGCCACAACCATCTCTCACGTATGCGGAATACATGCCGCATATGCTGCAAACTGCGCTTCGATCCACCCCTTCAGCAGTCCTCGACGACGCACACGTTTTTGTGGATGACGCTTTCGACGCGCTTTCATTTGTGCCCTTGGCTTCCGCTGTGTCGTACCCTATTTATGCTTTTGATGCAAATACATTAACGCTGTACAGCTACAACCTAGACTGCAACGTGCGAGTTTGGCGAGTTGGGTGTGAGTCGGACAAAAGCTTCAGTTTAGCGACGTCCCGCTCAGCGTTGACGTCAGCGATACCACAGAACACTTGCCCACAAGGGTTCTCACCGGCGTGGCTTCCTCACGGTGAAGTCATGCCCGCGTCGTGTGTCACATAAACGGCGCAGCGTGTTTACATTTGCGTGCTCGTCTCCGCATGCACAATGTGCGACGATAGCGCGAGTTGAACGAAGTCGACCTTGGCGCCAGTGTTAACGTGTGGGCCGGCGAATGTAAATACCCGCACTCTATAGCTGTTCCTAGCAGCCTGGGTTCCTCACTGTGGCATCGCATGTCACTGGAGTCATAGCACACAAACACCTTCGAGCATAACCGGCTTACCTATTCACAAATATATATATATATATACATTGTACCGAAATCAAGCAGACACAGAGTCAGCACCCATCCCTGGCCCACCTGTTCTATTATCTGCCCACCTCCTCTTCCTATACTTCACTCCTCGCGCAAGCAGCCCCCGAGCCCGGGTGCCGTTCTTCCACATTACACTCGGCCACACTGCGGACCTGGCAAATAAAAAACCAAACGACAGTTTAGTCCACTCAGCGTCATCTTTTCGTGAGGCGCGACACATGCACGGCGAAGTTATTTCTTTTCCGCCGGTCCAGTCCAAAGCTTGGATCCGAGGTGCTAACGCACCATCTCCTACGCGCTGGGTAATGGTAAAGGACCCCTCAAAGTTTGCGAGTAGTTTCTTGCCCGGACAGTTGCCACCTCTTTGCACCCACACCTCGTCTCCGATGTTGTACGCAGGGGCAGGTCGACGGCGGCGGTCATAATACCGCTTCTGTTTTTATTGCGCTTAGATGGGTTTTTCCTTCGCCACAGCTCTGATCTTTTGGCAGACGACTGTGCGACCGTCAGAGTGCGTGACACTAACGGGAGCATCTCGCCTGAGGACCGCTTTCAGCTGGGGCAGCTTCCCACATACGATTTCATACGGCGTCACACCAGCAGAGGTATGCAGCGCTTTATTAACCGCATAGACAGCTGCCGAAAGGTGGACATCCCAATCAGTCTCTTTCTGTCCTACTTTTGTATATTGAGCGAGCCTTGCCTGAGTGCTCTGGTTTGTTCACTCAGTAACGCCGTTTGCCTGGGGATGAAATGCGGATGCGTAATGATGCTGCACCCCCGCCGTGGAAAGGTACTTTCGTAGTCCCCAGCTGCGAAATGTTGTGGCACGAGCTGATATCAATTTCTTTGGCAAGCCATGCTTCCATTCAAACCTATGCTACAGAAAATCGACTAAATGAGCGGATGCCAGGGATGGTACGGCTGCCACTTCCACGTATTTGGACAGATAGTGCACAGCTACAATGATGTAGCGGTTTCCAGCAGTGGAGGTGGGTAGCGGCCCTATGTAGTCGATGCCAACCGTATTAAAGATGTCTTCGGGTATCTCAACAGGTGCTAACAGTCCAGGCTGGCACCCCGGCAGTCGCCTAAACTGCTGACAAGCTTCGCGGCTAGCGACGCGACGTAGGAGCGCACATTTCTTTGCATCTGGGGCCACCAGAAGCGTTCTTATAGCTTGCGGAGCGTGGATCGTTGGCCGATGTGCCCTCATTCGGGGGTGTCATGAATGGCCCGCAGTACCTCTGAGCGAAAACATTTCGGAACCGGCAGGAAGTAACGTTGTTCCGAGCTGTCCTTCTGCCACTGACGATGGTACAATACACCATTACGTGTTGCAAACATCGAGTTTGTTTTTGTGCCCGTTATAGAGGCCATAATTGTCGCTAAGTCTTTGTACCCTTGTTGCGCTTTGGTCAAGTCTACTTGGGCAAAAAAAGAGGTGAGTTTGCATGTTTCGTTCCAAGCGTTCGAAGGGGTTGCGTGATACGGCATCGGCGTTGTTATTCAAGACCCCGGCACGATGACGGACGTCGAAATCATATTCTTGAAGCGTGCTAATCCACCGGGCTAATTTGTGCTTGAGCTGTTGCTTGGAAAACATCCATGTTAACGCAGAATTATCAGTTACTACGGTGAGTCTGCACCCGAATAGATAGTGTCGGAATTTGTCATGCACGCTCCACACCACCATATATATTGTCACGTGCAACAGAAGGCCTTTATAGCAAGAAGTACTGCACCGGCAGAGACAAGCACTACCCAAGATAGAGGTAGAGGTAGAGCCTTGGAGTTACTGGCACATACCCACTCTGGGGGATTGGCCAAGAACCGCGTAGTTTGAAATAACAATCAGAAAGGAGATGTATAAAACAGTACAAACGTAAATTTGGGAATATATACGCATCTGAGAATGAATAATTAAAATATATCAAATGACTTGAATAGAATAAAGGAATAAATGATGACTAAAAAAAGAAGTAGACAGCTAGTCATCAAATTTGTAAAAATATTTCGTAACCCTAAGCCCTGATTTTGTTATCTAAATCTTTCTGACCCTGTAATGTAATACTGAATGGCATCGACAACCTTCCCGTCGCTGTGCCCAAGGGTAGAGGCCCCCAATGATAGTAAATTTTGAACATTTAATTCTAATCTAAGAAGGCGCAACGGTGTTTCTAAGGTTCTTTTTCGCAATTCAGAATATCTGTGACAGACAATGAGAAAGTGATCTAATGTTTCATGTTGTCCACAATAGGGACAGTTGGGTGAGGGAACCAGAGCAGCTCTGTGTAGGTAAAAATTTAAAAATGGAATTCTGCAGCGTAGTCTAGTGAGTTCGACTTCAAGTGATCGCGTTTGACAGAGTTTGCTATTCCAATAATGTGACAAGTGCTGAAAATCTGAGGCGTTTGTTAAAGAATGGGCGTGAAATTCACGCAGCATCATTTTTCTCTGCAATCTAGCCCCTATGATGAAAGCTGAAATCGGTAGGATATGAATTACCGGGCCATTCAGGGACGCTTTCGCCAACGAATCTGCCATTTCGTTTAGAAATAGGCCCTTATGCCCTGTTACCTACACCAATCTAATCAAAGCTAAGTGAGGGGGCACTAACGATCTGAAAGCTCGCAAAACCGGGGAATTATCGGAAGCTGTGAGGGAGGAGCACAGAGATAAGAATCTGTCACGATCACTGTGGAACGTGTTGATGTATTGAGTTTACGGAGGGCTAGAACGACAGCTAAAAATTCCGCTAGAAAGATCGGTATCAAGTCTGGGAGGCGAAGAGAGAACGAACAATCAAGAATAGGAGAAAATATTCCAATACCACACTTTTCTTCATTTTGAGAAGCGTCAGTGGCAATAACTGTCTCGATCGGAACGTGCAAAAAGTAATTATTTAATATTGAGCTTAGCATGCGGTAAGATAATGCCTTTGTATTTTTAGGAAAAATATCATCATACCAAATTTTAATGGAATTGGTATTGTAAACAACAGGACTCACCTCACGAATTTGTATGTTTAATTGATCTAGGAGAGTTTGAATGAAAATAAGTTGGGGTGTGTGGAATCGCGGCCAGTACAAGCCGAAAAACAAGTCCGGCTGGGAGATGAAAACTATTTGTGAACGCCTTATAGGGGATTCATATAGTCTTAAATATGACTGCACAGCTAATAATCGAAACCTCGTAACAAGAGGTGGCATCCTAGCTTCCAGATGTAAAACTTCATTTGCTACAAATTTAGGTAGCCCTAAACATGGTCGCAAGGCCTGCCTCTCCTGAAGAACAAGGGGGCGAAGTTTATATGCAGGAGCTCCAGAGTACAGTACGCATCCAAATTTCAATACCGGTCGAACATACATGCGGTATATTGTTAAAAGCGTTGCTCTTCGCACTCCTGATCGACTATTGCTCAGCCTACGCAGCAAGCCAACCGCACGAACACCTTTTGTTGCAATATAGTCAATGTGTGCCTTCCAAGACAGTGCACCGTCATATATAACGCCAAGATACTTGACTGTCTCTACTTGTGGGATAATATTTAGATGATAAGAGAGTGAAATATATATGAGGTCCGTTAATGGAAACGCTAGCACTGAGCATTTGTTAACGTTGAGACAGAGATGCATCGCATCAAGCCATCTCTCTATAGCAGACAAGTATGTCTGTAATACTTGATAAAGTTTTTGGATTTCATTTGCCGATGAAAAAAACGCTATGTCATCAGCGTACACATAAGTACGTATATCTTCATGACGTGGGATGGAACTCATTAGAATATTAAATAAGACTGGAGAAACTACTGCCCATTGTGGAACGCCTCTTGACTGCGCGTACCTAGCCGAAGAAATGCCGCTTTGGAAGCAATAAAATTCTCTGTTCCTTAAAACTTCTGAAATCCATACTTGAAGGTATTTTGCAAGGTTAATCTTCTAAAGCTGATTGATCGATATCACATGTTCAACACTGTCATATGCTTTTGAGATATCTAGAGTGACTAATGCCGCATACTGTCTTTGGCGCCGTGACAACTGAATACGGCTTTCAAGGTCAATATGGGCCTCCCATATAGAGCACTGTGATCTGAAACCAATTTGTTTCGGACTCAGAATCGATCGTTCATTAAGAAAATTTATGACACGAATATTGATAACTCTTTCAATCAATTTTACTAAATTTGAAGTTAACGCGATTGGCCTGATATTGTCTAATATATAGCCGTCACCCGGATTTTTAAGCAAGGGAATGACCTTGGCAATTTTTCACTCCAATGGAACCCATGCCCTTCTGGCGGAATAATTGATTATGTATAATAAACATTCTTGTGATTCTTTATATAAAATTTTTAACATGGTCGAAGTGATTCCATCGGGGCCCGGAGTCGCTGATCGAAAGCTTTGTAAGACATCTGATAATTCAGTCTTCGAAATTTCCGTGAAATCTTCCTCAGATGGGGATAGCAATGGAGCTAATGGTTGTTGGGAAGAAAAGCGACGTTCTAGCCCTCTAGCGATTACCTCCAACGAATTCTTTATTTCTTCTGGAGACAAAACTGCGGATTCTGCATTTATTGGTCGCTGAATCATTTTCTTGGCGCGTAGAAAGCTAAACAGCGCGCATTTATTGTTTGATTTAGAAAGAAATGCAAAATGCTGGGTGTCATACTCATCTTTAGCCTTCAAGACTGTCCGTCTAAAAGTACCTGCATAGAATTTGTAATCCAGCCCGTTTTGAGGGCATTGATTATGTAACAGTTTTTTCCAAGCTGCCTTCCTTCGCCTGTAGTCACGCGAACAGTCATCATTCCACCAAGGGGAAGAATTCGTTTTAACTGATTGTATAACAAATTGAGATTTTTCCCGCGAATCTTTTAACACAGAAGAAATGCTCAGCGCTTTCGATTTGAGATTAACATCAGTCAGAGAAGCCAATGCGGATCGCAAGGGATTTTGAAATTTACTGTAGTTTATGAAAGTACGCGTATTAGAAAGGCAGGAGGTAACTGGACGTAAAATATCAAAAATTATCGGTATGTGGTCGCTATTTGTGGCATGATCAACAGTCGACCAGGCGGCCAGGGAAATGCTTGAGCTTGCAAAAGTCAAGTCTAAGGCAGAAGCAGCCTGTCCTCTGACGAAAGTAGGTCTTCCGGAATTTGCGCACGTAAGATTATTGTCCTGGGACTAGTTCCATAAGCGATTGCCACTCTGATCTGTTTTTAATCCCCATGTAATATGGTGGGAGTTAATGTCCCCAGCTAGTAAAACATCTTTTCCGCAAGTAGTAATGAAAGTATCCAAAGGGCGCGTGTCCTGAACACCTGAGGGAAAATATGCATTGGCTATAAAAAATGGCCGACAGGATGGAAGGCTTATGTCTAACACTAGTATTTCGTACTCGGAGGACAGTAGCTTTAGAGCTATCTTCGCCTTATGGCAAACTTTGGAAGATATCAGTGTCAGTAAACCACCTCCTCTCGAAGATCGATCTAATCGGAATGAACGATAATTTTTAATGAAAATTTCTATCTGGTGTAAGCCAAGTTTCTTGCAATAAGATAATATCAGGATTTAACTGAACGGTAAGACAATCTAAATCTGTATAAGCAGCAAATATCGAACGACAGTTCCACTGTAATACTCTCAAGGATCCTATTTTGAAGATAGTATTGCAAAAGCAAGAACCTTCTCCAAAATGTTCTCCTTGAGAACTGTACTGGGCGGAGACTTTTTGGACTTGTTCTGAGGGGACATAGAAGCTCGGTTCAACGGGGACCGGCTGCGTTTTTGAGCCCGTGCATCCAGGTCAACGTCTGTAGAGACGTGCAAGTCTAGAGTATGTTGGTCAGGATTCGAGGAAGATGCAGAGTTTTCATAGCTGTTTTCAGAGGGAAGAGCGCCAACGTTATTTATATCTCTCCTTTCTCTAATAGATAGAAGTTTAGAGGTGTCAGGAGTCATTGCTGTTGTTAACTGCAGAATATTAGCGATCTGGGTATTGTATACTTGAGATATGCATTCAGAGATGCTGACTACTAATCGCTCCATTGCGTTGGCCATTGCTTTTTCAACTGCGGCGTTAATTGCCTGCGTAAGAGTCGCGTCTGTGAAAGCAGGATGACGAGCAGTAACACCAGCATACCCGTGAGTCCTCTCCTTAATAGTGGCAATAGCTTCTCTCTTAGAACACCTCCTTTTATCAATTATTTCCAACACCTGCGTTTCTTCCACTCAAGCTGGACAGTCTGAATAGTCAGCAGGGTGTGATTCATCACAAAGGCAACACTTCTGATCTTGGGACGTACAATCACTGTTAGAGTGACCCTCACCACATGTGCAGCATCGTAGACCAGATTTACATCCACCAGCACTATGGCCATATCGCCAGCAATTCCGGCATTGTAGAGGACGTGACGCCAGCGCATCGACTCTGAATACTAAAGGCCACGCTTTAATTTCCAATGGGTAAGAAGTGCCTGCAAAAGTCGCAATCACTGGAGTGGGGACTCTATTGTCCACAACGCGATTGCAGCGGTAAACAGCTACCACGCCTGCCATAGAGAGCTTCTCCAAGGTCTCGGATGGACTTAGTTGCGAGTCGACTCCACGTAGGATGCCCTTTGTGCATGCAAGATGTGGAGGAATATACGCACTCACCGGGACGGAAGCAAATGAGGAACACTTAAGCAGGTCTGCTACACATGCCTGGTCTGGTGACCTGCATACTATCCCTCCTCGACCGAACTGCCGGACATCAGTGATGCTCTGGTAGTTGGCAGTCACAGCATGTAGTTGTTCTTGGGTAGCGTTAGGGTTGTTCAATCTGATAGAGGCCCCACCCAAGGGCACCAACGTGACTGGAATGCTGCTCACGCCGCTGCGGAGAAAGAGGTCTAAAGGTAGATCATCATTCTGTAGAGAAGCTGAACAAGGGGAACTCCCCTGTCCAGGAGAATTCCTGGACATCAGTGCAGTCGCAAACATATCACAAAGAAGAAAATGGGCTGCTTCAACCTAACTGAAAAGAAGAGAAATAAACACAGATATCAACTAAAATTAATGAAAACTACCTGGTACTTAACCAACCCGGCCCTGAGTGCAAGCCAAGGAGAGAAGAATTCCTGGACGCGTTCGAACGCGAGCAAAATGGACGCGTTCGAATGGACGGAAGCGCGCTGTCCTAGCCAAGATGATGGCTGACCCCAAAACGAGAAACTTCTTCTTCTTCTCTCCTTGCCTGAATGCTGGCTCGCGCTCGCCGCAGCTCGTGACCTGGGGCCGTATTCTGTAACGCTTCGGTTTTCGAAGGCTTCGGTTTGGCGGTGGCGTCACATTGGGGCGGTCCGTTGACGTACTGAAAACGTGTGGAAGGACAGACGCCAATCGGCGCGCAGGTTTTTTTGTGAGAGTGAACGTCACAAACCGAGGGAAAATATAGCAAATTACGTACGCTTCGTGGTAAATAAAAAATGTTTTGTTGATGGTATTGATGAGGTTTACATTTTTCATTATGAAACGTGTGTGAGTTGTACTGGCGGCGAACGACTTAGCAAATTTTGTTTACTTCGGTTAACCATTTCTGCCGCTAGGTGGGACGTCGTACGCTAACTTGTCGTTCCGCTGCTCCCAGAAGTTTTGAGCCATCGGAGAAGCCATTTTCGTCAATGATTTTCGTCGTGGTTTAACGAAGAGCTTTGTGCCCCCGTTTTCTTTTGCTTGCTGCGTGCTAGCGACTATAAGAGTGCCTCGAAACGAACTGCGTGTTTGCCGTATACTACGTAGTGTTGACGGAGTGAGGCTTTTTCTTTTTCTTCCGCCGTTCGTGTGGCCTTTGAAGCGGGATGTCCTCGCACAAAGGCAGCCGCCTCGGACCACGTGTGTCTGCTCGCCAGCGGGAGATATTGGTGGAGTTCATGGAACGTCACCCCTACCTCGTCAAACCGTCGTGTGCTCTGAACCCGGAGCTCACGGCAGCGCGCAAAGAAGAGTTGTGGAAGGAACTCGTCTCGCTCCTGAACAATGAAGGCCCAGCCGTGAAAACTGTGCACCAGTGGCGCGCCTTCTGGAACAAGGAGACGCACGACGCCCGCCACGACGCCGCTGTTCACGCCGCAGAGCACAGGTGAGGTCGGGTAATGTGGTCAGCAGTGAATGCGCTAACGACTTTTCTTGCAGGGGCACTGGGGGTGGCAAGTTGCCTGGACTGCGCGGGCGTATCCTTTCGCTGGTAGGGGTAGCCAGTGCAATTGGAGTATGCCCCAATTTTTTTGAAGACGCCGAAGAGGTAGGTAATGTGTTGCATTTGTTTCGGACCTTTTACCGAGTAAATTCCGTACAGTTCGCGAGATGCCGCATAGAATTGCACCGGAGGCGTTGTAATCACTTAATTCAGGGGTGCAATGCACGTTTTCGCCATCAAGCAGTGTGTTCATTGCGAGTGATATTCGTTTTAATTATGATTTTTAAAGATTTTGATATTGTTGTATAAGCGAGAACGCGCTTTCACTATTGTAGCAATGACATTGAACGCGCTTTCCCTAGGCGACATCAGACAGCTCATGAAAACAGTGAGAAGTTATAATTATCGGTGCGGCGAAAAGCTGTGTACCAGGCAGCCAAAGGAGCTTTAGTAAAGCCAACATTTTCAGCCATATGAAATGCGTTTTAATGCTTTTTTCCACCAATGAGAAGTAAACAATGCTATCTGCACAGGTCAGCGAAGAGCCAAGAGCTGCCGAGAGCCGGCCCAGCGGTAGTGTGTCCGTTGGTGAACAACCGGGTACGAGTGGGATTCAAGGTAAAATAATTTGTTAAGAGAATTTAGTACAATTAACTAGCGTGACAATGGTTGTACAAGTTTGTACTTGATGCTGAGCGTTAATTTTGATGTCCTTATGTCGCAATGTCTTTTGGTTCTTCCTAGCACGCCTGCAGCAGCAGCCTCAGCAGCCCGTGAAGCGACCCGCGCCTTCGGAAGGCGAAGATGGCGGTAGTAGGAAACGTGAGTGAAACCTCTATGTGTGCATAATTTATGGCACACTTAATTGGTGCGTGCAGCCTGCATTACAATAACATCACAATTTAAAAGTCACCATGCTGATGACACTTGTGTACAATATGTGCAGCTCAGTACTGATGACACAGGAATGCAAATGTTACCAATTTATACCAGAGGAAATTGTATTTGTGATTAGTAGAAATAGTAGAAATTTACTGAAATAATTTTAAAATTATGCGTTTAACCATGCCACCCGAGATGTGATTCGTCCCATGCGGCAGGCAGCGATAGCAGCAGGATTCGAAAGTGAAGGGGTGGAGAGGCGCAGTATGGAAGTGCAGTGTGAGGGTTCCATACACCGTCTTCGTTCTTTTATTTTCACACAGCTTGGAACATGTCGGATTCTGTCTTAGTTATGGGGCTCCTTTAATGCTTTGTTTAAACATGTACAGTCTGTTTCACACTAAGGGGAAAACTCGGAGCGCCTTGCAAGGTGCTCCGAGTTTTCCTTTACGTGTGAAAGAGACTATGTTCCTTCTTATTTGGACATTGAATGCACATTCCTTCTTAAGAGGTGCTGACACTGCTAGCAGGATTTCTTTAAAATGAGGATGGGCCTCATGGAAAGTAGACACACGAGCGAAAAAGTAAATGGTTTTGGCTACGCGACACCATTTTTTTACTGTACAGTTTGGTGACGTCACCGCAAACTTTTTTTACAGGCCCACGGCAGGGTGTCCCAAGCAGAAGCAGGTCCCCCAGAATGGATGAGGTGGTGGCAGATCTGTCTGCGAGTTACGGTCATTCAGTTGACCTGTATGACCAGAACCTAACTGTAAGAACAATTTCTGATATGTGTTGCCACACTGATCACCTTATGTAGAGAGATAAAAGTGCAAACATTCTTTGCATTTGAACTGCTGATACACATTCCAAAATGCACAGCATTGTGTTATTGCAGTGATTGCTCCACTTAACAGTGGTGTCGAAATTCAGTAACACCTTTGGCAACAATGTAACAATAATGCTTCATTCATTTCATATAACTTTCTTATAACGGTTCCACTGTGGATATGACTTTAATGCTCACAGTTACACTGAAAAAAAACCTTATTAACTTTTTTATTGCAGAGAGGGCGACTAGGTTGTGTAGCAATGATTAGGCGCGAATGTATGCACTGGACCATTGCACTGCAGCCTTGTATATTACATCCAGGGGAAACAAATTATGCACGTAGACCCGTTAGCATCAGTATACATACCACACGGTCGATGAAAGCAACTACAATTTCTCTCTGATTAACCTGCATAACCTAACAAGGAGGAAACGGGCTGTGTCGCGGAATCCCTGGCCTGTACACTTTTGCTCGTGGGTGTACGTCGTGGGAAACCTTGATCTTCGAGCATTGAAAGTAAATGTAATGGCCCTGTTCAAAACAAAAATTGCATTGCGCAAATGTGTGTCCACATTACATGAACGCTTAAACGTTGAGGCAAGCCTTAGTCTAACTACGCATATCTTTGAGCACTTTTTTGTTAAGCTTTGCATGGTATTGCTATTGTGTAGCTGCACATGGGTGCATGTGATGTGTACTTTAGTGAAGAAAACGTTAAAATTTATTCGTGAGGCTTTTGTTTCACAAATATTTTAACTCTTTGCACCTTTTACACTAAAGGTTCTGCAGGACCTCGCGACTGGTGTCCGGGCGCTCACCGATGCTATAGCTCAGCAGGCTGCTGACATCGCTCAGGTGGGAGACACCTTGCTCCGCCAAACTCTGGCCCAGGAACGCCTGGCTACTGCTGGAGAGCGACAAGTGCAGCAGAATGACATGATGCTGCAGGAACTCCGCACCTTGACTAGGATGGCCCCAGCATTGTTAGTACTGTTGCATCAGTCGCTTGGAAATGTGGTCAGCAGTGAGAGAAATGCGCCATAAATATGTAAAGCCACATGGCTTTCTTCGCTTGTACCATTGCCTTTGTACCATTGGCATGTAGTGTGCCAAGCAGTTTTTTGTTCCTAAAGGAAACTTGTTTTCATCTAGTCTTGACAGTGTGTGCAAGCGAAGCTGCATTGTTTTGTTGGCCGAGAACATGTGCCGCACACAGTAATGGGGTCACAAAGGTTTAAACTCGCAATGACGACGTGTAGGGCTTACTGTTGCTGCGGTATCCTACCTCATGTTTTACATCTGACTGTGATAAGACTTCAGTATCTATTGCTGCAGTATCCCACTGCATGCTTCATACTCAACTGTGATGCGACGTGGACATGTATTGCTGCGGTATCCTACCTCATGTTTTACATCTGACTGTGATAAGACTTCAGTATCTATTGCTGCAGTATCCCACTGCATGCTTCATACTCAACTGTGATGCGACGTGGACATGTATTGCTGCGGTATCCTACCTCATGTTTTACATCTGACTGTGATAAGACTTCAGTATCTATTGCTGCAGTATCCCATTGCATGCTTCATACTCAACTGTGATGCGACGTGGACATGTATTGCTGCGGTATCCTACCTCATGTTTTACATCTGACTGTGATAAGACTTCAGTATCTATTGCTGCAGTATCCCACTGCATGCTTCATACTCAACTGTGAAACGACTTCAATATCTCTTGCCAAGGTATCCTACGACATGATGCATACTCGACTGTGATGTGGATTTATAGCTTTACCAACTCTTAATACAAGGGTGCTTCATGTGGGAGTATAATGTATTCAGTCCATGGCCTGTGCTGTGGTTGCAACAGAGCAAATTTATTTGTAATACATCAGTCTTATGCCATTATATGTACAATAAAGAAGCAATAAAGTTTACAGAACAACATTCCATGCTCTTCAATATATTTTCACAATGCTCAATCTCTTTCAGTGTACTTCAGACACATCGAAAGTACAGCAGCGGCCACCACTTACGGTAGCACGGTGGTCAGTGACCACATAACCCAACAAGCCAGTTGGGGACAGTTATGCAATTGAGTTAGGTTCGCAATTCACTGGGAGCACTTGTTGCATATTGCGAGTGGGCAGAGCCTGCCAAACGGGAACCAGTTATTAAAGCGAGGGTTCCTTCAACTTTTCTGCCAGTGCTGCTGGCTGTGTTGCCTTGATTCTGTGGGTAGTGGTGCATGGACCATTCTTAGTTGGTGGAGCGATTTGTCTGGTTAATTCCGATTACGAGACTCTTGCTGCCTATTAAATAGGTGTGAGGTTACCGGCACCTTGCAACCTTCTTAGACAAGCCGCCCCAAGCTGCATGAAACAGTACTAATAGGTATGTGATGCCTTTAGATGTCCGGGGACACATACGCGTCTTCATCCAACTGAAAAGATGGGGTAACCCGTGGAACTTCTTTCGTGATTGGCAAACGGTCTTCCAATTAATTGATCCCCTTGAACGAGGTATCCCCAGTAAGCGAGAGTCATAAGCTCGCGTTGATTACGTTCCTGCCCTTCGTAGACACCGCATGTCACTACTGCCAACTGAATGATTTAGTCAGGTCTTCGGAGCGATGTCTGTTGTCAAGATGAGCAAACACTTCATTGGACTTGGAATAGACTGGAAAAACTTTATTTAGGTCCTGCAGGACGCGCTTAGGTCATTTCTGCATTGTCTTGTCGTGACGGTCTCTCGTAGTGATTCCACTGTCGTCATGCCCACGACTTTGAGAAAGTTAGCTATGCACAAACATTCACTGAGTCATCTTGCTACCACTGCCACGTTTGCATCGTCAATGAATCACCGTCGTGCCTTCTCCGCGGTACTGTTGATTTCGTCGTAGTGATTTTACTGTTTGTTACGCCTTCGTCTTTATTCAATCATCGTCACGCAGTCACCTTCATGCCATAAGGGTTGTTCCGTCGTAACACATGGCATGTGCACGATCGAGTGCGTCAAGTTTATGTTGAGCGAGGCAGTTCCAAGGAAAAATGTCTCCAACTGTGCCATGTAACCTCTATTTGCAAAATGTTGCCTGCATGGATAGTGTTCTTCGCTAACATCAATGCAAGCGGCACCATCTACAAGAGCTAAAGAGATTGTCGAAGCACATTGAATTTCGCAGACTTTCCATTATTCTCCAGTGGCACATGTTGTCAATGAATGTTTGCCAAAAGGCTAACACAAAGCCTAGAAAACTCGGGGGAATATTATTGCTAATTGGCACACACCCCGTTGGAGACGTGAACAATATGTGCATTCATGTTTGCCGCCGCCTCATTTGCCGGCGCATCCGTCTTCGCACGCTCTGCAAATATGCAATGTGAAGATTGCGAGGCAACCTGAACATGTTAATTATTGCAGAGCGAGCCTGCTTGGCGCTCTCGAACAAAGCGCGTGGAGGCGGCACCAATTGTGCCAAGGGCAGCGATGGGGCCTGTGGTGGCTGCACTTGTCTTGTTGCTGCATCACTCGTACAGCTTGTGTCGTCATCTTCAGGATCATCTGGCAGCGGATCCCCTGCCTGGAGACAGAGGTTGTGAAGCGCCGCACACGCCGCCACAATGGTGGCTGCTTTGCGGGGTGAGTAGTGCAGCGTACGGTACCTCTGCAGGCACCTAAAACGGCTTTTTAGGATGCCTATGCATCTTTCAGCCGCATTCCTGACGACGGCGTGTGCTTCATTGTAGCGCCCCTCTGCTGTCAGCCGTGTCGGGTGTCCGGGCACAGGAGTGAGAAGCCAGGGCTCCAGAGGGTACCCCGAATCTCCTGCATTTACAAAAAATGTTTTGAGATGTCAATGATTCATTGTGCGAAATTTTGATAGGAACCGCTGCAAACAGAAAAAAAATGTATTGCAGCACAGAAATGCCTGCCTGATGCAGGGTATAAATGAAAGGTAAACAAACGCATTGCTAACTAATAGTGTGTCTTCCGCACGGCATAAAGTTCCTATTTGTAGATTAATATGAAAAATCCTGTTCGTATTGAACCTACACAACACATAAGGGAAATGTGAACTATCATTGCTACACTTACCAAGCAAAAACTCCTCGTCATTCAGGAGGCCACACGTCAGGCGGCGGCGCAATGCTGAGTGCCTCCAGACGAAGGAATCGTGGCATGATCCTGGCATGCGAGGGTCTATGGCTACGATCCTTAGGTCCGCATCACACACCTGTGAGAGGGAGTCAAACGGTCTCTTCAGCGTTCACCTTCTGTTGCCCATTGCTTAAGGATGATAACACGTATAAACAGAGTGCTTTAGAGAACGCTGCTTGCACGGATATGTTCATTTCAAAGTAAATGCCGAAATACACTAGTGATCAGATATGCTAGCCTGTGTGGAATTCCTACGCATTCGTAAAGATACGCTAAAGCATGTATCCATCATTTTCACATTAACGTGCACAAGCCGCATCACATGCCACTTCACTATGTAGTTACTGATACCACACAGGCTACACACTGCTACCACGGAAGCTACACAGCTACTCGTCAGGAATTGACGTCCGTACACGACCATAAACGCATTATTTAGATAGCATTGACCGTAATCTCAGCAACATTTGAACCGCAAACAAGTTCGGGTATGCTACATTTCTAGCTATGCGACAGGGGGTTATTTTCCCCGCGCCTTTTTCAAGCCTAAGAAACATCGTTCGTCTCGCACCATCCATGGGGACTCGACACCACGCAACTAATTTCGCGTCACAGGTGCTCTTTGTATACTTTAAATGGACCCGCTAACGATTCAGACCAAGGACTGTGTTTGAAATTGTTTACTTACCACCATGCAATTCAAAGCGTAAAATCCCTTGCGGCTCCAGTACGCCTCCGTTTCCGCGGGGCTCATTTTTCGCGGCCGGACGATGGCAATTAGTGTTCCGTCAACACAGCCGACGACACCAGGGAGCTTGCCACGTTCAAGGAAGCGTTGCTTGACCGCCACCTTTTCTGTGTCCGTCGGAAACTTCACCCATCCCTTTGCTTTGCCGACCGTTGAAATGGCTTCAGCAACGGAAAAAATTATGCGGCTAACTGAGGGCTGGGACAGGGCGACAGTTTCCTCGTTGGCCACGGACTGCTGGAAACTTCCAGTCGCAAAAAAACGCAACGCACAGAGCACTTTTGTCACAGTGTCAATGCCACTAGCGCGTTGCGGCCCCAACACACATTCAAGTTCCTCGCACAGGCGGAGCACTGTCTCTTTCGAGAGTCGGAATTGTCGCCTGAATTCCTCGTCCGTCATCTCAAAGGCCTCTTGTCGGTGTCGACGTCGTCGCTGTCTCTCACACAGGCTCGCTAAAAGCGCGAGAACAGGCGCCACAGACACCGGACACGCTGCCATTTTGCTCTGAGTGCCGCGATCTCGCCCGTGCACACGGCACGCACAGGTTCTGCACACGGCACAGCGCGCTTCGGATCAGACCGAAGCAGCGCGCGCGGCTTCGCTTTGTAGCAGACGACAAATTCAGTTTCCCCGTGATTGACATGTGCATGACGTCATCAAAAAATGCGTCTCACGCCCTGAGGCGATGGCGTCACCCAGGCGGCGACGAATCGCTGCACGCAAACCGAAGCCTTCGAAAACCGAAGCGTTACAGAATACGGCCCCTGATGGCATTTTCCCCCTGTGAAAAAAACGGGCAGTCCCGATTCTTGTGCTAGTCGACGTAGGTAGAGGGGAAAAAAAGAGGGAACGAACATAAAGTATGTACAAGTGGGGGTGAGGGAGAGAAAAAAAAGGTGTCATAAAGTTGAGACGTTGTCGCACTATCGCGCGAAATAATGTTTGAGTCGTACAACGTGCACAATCTCCGAGTGGTGCCTTCGACGCTGGAGCGATATGGCACTATCCGGGAGAACCTCGTAGTTCACGTCACTAACGCGCCGCAGCACTTTGTAGGGTCCAAAGTAGCGACTGAGCAGTTTCTCTGACAACCCCTGGCGGCGCACCGGCGTCCACACCCAAACTTTATCGCCAGGGTGGTATTCCACTTGGCGATGGCGAAGATTGTAGCGGCGTGCATCAACACTCTGCTGTTGCGTGATGTGTAGGCGTGCCAATTGGCGAGCTTCTTCGGCGTACTGCGTAAATTGCTTAGCGTCAGGGGTGAGCAACGCGTCGTAATCGTGTGGAAGCATCGCATCCAGCATGGTCTGAACCTCGCGTCCATAGACAAGACGAAACGGCGTGAATCGCGTTGTCTCCTGGACGGCGTTGTCTCCTGGAGTTGTGCGCAAATGTTACGTACGGTAGAACCTGATCCCACGTCTTGTGTTGTACACCGGCGTACATGGATAACATGTCGGCGATGGTTTTGTTCAATCGTTCCGTCAAACCGTTGGTCTGCGGATGATACGCAGTGGTCTTGCGATGGCTCGTGTAGCTTAGCTTGAATACGTCGTCAATCATCTGGGGCGTGAAAGCTGTGCCTCTGTCAGTTATCACGTACGACGGGGCTCCATGTCGAAGAACAATCTGGTCTATAAAAAACTGGGCAACATCGGCAGCCGTAGCGCGTTGTAGAGCCCTTGTCTCTGCGTATCTGGTTAAGTAGTCTGTGGCGACTGCGATCCACTTGTTCCCCGTGGATGATAATGGAAAAGGCCCGGGTAAATTCATTCCTATTTGATCGAATGGTGCCCTGTGTGGTGCGATCGGTTGCAGCAGCCCCACGGGCTTCAGTGGCGGGGATTTGCGGCATTGACATTTACGACAACTCTTGACGTAGCGCTTTACAGATGTAGAAAATTTGGGCCAGTAGTACGCCTGTCGAACTCTGGTGAGAGTTCGTGAGGAGCCTAAGTGACCAGATGTGGGCTCGTCATGGCAGGCAAGAAGAATGTCGTCGCGCATGTCAGCAGGTATGACGACAAGGTAGCGTTTGCCGTTGCTGTTCGAGTTTTTCTTATACAAGACACCACTTCGAAGGCAGAAGGACGAGAGACTGCGAGAAAGGCGTCGAGGTATGGGAGAGTTGCGTCCTTCGAGGTTTTCGATGATTGCGCGAATTTCGGCATCTTCGCGCTGTCGTATGGTCAAGTCCGTTGCGGTGAGGGCCCCAAGGAATCTGCTGTCGTCCCAGCGGCCGGATCACAAACATCGCTGGTTGCACGCCACAACGAATCAGCATCTTCGTGCTTGCAGCCTGATTTGTATGCGATGGTCAGATCGAATTCGTGCAGACGAAGGCTCCATCGTGCGAGTCGCACAGCGGTGATTCGTATATTGGTCAACCAGCACAATGAATGGTGGTCGGTCACTACTTTGAAGGGGCGACCGTAGAGGTGAGGCCGAAACTTCATGGTCACCCATACAACTGCAAGGCACTTTTTCTCTGAGGTGGAATAGTTTGCTTCTGCGCGCGAAGGAGTACGGCTGGCGTAAGCCATCACGCGCTCTGTGCCCTCTTGGTGTTGGACCAGGATGGCGCCAAGACCCACGTTGCTGGCGTCGCTATGGACTTCAGTATCAGCGTCCTCGTCAAAGTGAGCAAGAACTGGTGGTGTCTACAAACGCTCCCGCAGCTTGGTGAAAGCCGCGTCTTGCTCTTCATTCTGCTCTTCAAGCAGTTGGTCCCATTGCAGTCTCTGACTTCGGGACCTCCTTCTGTATACTAACAGCCTCTAATCTTTTTACTCACTTTCAATTCCAGACAAATGGTACATCTTCTCGTGTGAGGCGAGTCAGAGGTTCGGCAATCCTAGAAAAATTGGCGATGAAGCGGCGATATTATGCGCAAAGCCCCAGAAAGCGAAGGACTGCTTTCTTGTCATGGGGAACAGGAAACAAGGCTACGGTGGTGGTCTTGTCAGGGTCAGGCCGAACGCCATCCGCGCTCACAACAAGGCCGAGAAACTTAAGTTCTTCATAACCGAAGTGGCATTTCTCTGGTTTCAGCGTGAGGTTAGCGGCGCGGAGAGCGTCCAGCACAGTCTTCAGACGAATTAGGTGTTCCTCAAAGATCGCCAAAAATACGACGACGTCATCAAGATAAACGAGGCAAGTATGCCACTTCAGACCGGTGAGAACAGTGTCCATCATTCATTGCAATGTCGCAGGTGCAGAACACAAGCCGAAAGGGAGCACTTTGAATTCATACAGGCCATCTGGTGTAAGAAAGGCAGTTTTCTCGCGATCTCGTTCATCAACTTCAATCTGCCAGCATCCGCTTTTCAAATCTATAGATGAAAAATACTTGGCGTTTCGCAGTCTGTCGAGTGAATCATCGATGCAGAGCAGTGAATAGACGTCTTTTTTAGTCACGCTGTTTAGCCGCCTGTAGTCAAAGCAGAAACGTAGCGTTCCGTCCTTCGTCTTCACGAGGACGACCTGCGATCACCAGGGACTTTTCGAAGGCTTTATAACATCGTCCTGAAGCATCTCTTCGACTTGCGTATGTATCGCGTCCCGTTCTTTGGCCGAAACTCGGTAAGGCTGTTGTTTTATGGGCGAGACGTCGGTATACGTAATGATTCGGCGTTTCGAGATGGGCGTCTGACGGACCTTAAAGGACGAGGCGAAACATTCTTGGAATAGAAGCAGCAATTTATGCAGCGCTATTCGTTGTTCCTCCGGTAGAGTCAAACTAATGTCTACTTTGCCAAGTGATGCAGTCGCGGCCCCCGGTTTCGATTGGAGAGCAACGGTGCAGTGATGCATACATAAAACATTCAGCAATCTCCATTATGGGGTAGGCGAGAGTGACGGCAGTGCGACAAAAAAGGTGACGGTACTCATTACTAAAATTCGTCACAAGCAGCGTAGAACGTCCGTCACGAAGCGTGACGAGGCTGCGAGCGGCGCAGAGACCTAGTGTGAGCAAGAGCGACAAGTTGCCGTCAGCGATTGCCTCACCGCCGCATAACTCGTCGCACACGACATCAATGAGGACACTCGAACGCGGGGGTAACGCGACGTTGTCGGCATAAACGCGAAACGTGCTGAGATGGCTGTCGTCGGTTTTGTCTGCTGCTCTCTCTGTCGAGAAGGTCACGGTGCGCTCCCGCAGGTCGATAATAGCGCCATATTCCCGTAGAAAGTCGATTCCCAGGATGATGTCTCGGGAACATTCACGAAGTACAAGGCAACTGGAGAGAAACGTACGTCCACGAATGCTAACTTTGAGTGTGCATATACCAAGTGGGGGGACTACATGTCCGCCGGCAGTACGAATTTGTGTTCCGTACCAAGGCGCAACTACTTTCTTCAGGTGTGTCGCTAGTTTTACGCTCACGGTCGAGCAATCAGCTCCTGTGTCCAATAACGCACTGACTTCACGCTGACCATCGAGAACCACAGGTATATCTAAAGACAGTGGGCTTCCGAGTTCAGTTGTTGTCGTCGAATCACTGCCTGTACCTGGTCGCGTCGCTGGGAGGCCTTGCTCGCGTCGATTATCAGCGGCCTCGCCCCCGAAGGTCGCTGTCTTTAGTTTTCCCGTCTAGGGCTTGGCGAACGCCCCTGCGCCGCCACTGGGGAGCTACGGGAATTTGGAGAAAATCGTCTCGGCGATGGTGACCGTGACTGCCGTCGCAAGGGAAGTGGCAAGCGCTGTTGAGACAGGTATTCTTCAATGGCTCTTAGTCTTTCGCCGAATCTTGGCCTTGGAGAGTCAACGGCAAACCCCTGAAGTCCAAGACGGCGATACGGGCATTCACGGTATACATGCCCGGCTTCGCCACAGTGATAGCACAGGGGTCGCCTGTCCGGTGTGCGCCAGATGTCCGATTTTCTTTGAAGTGGTTGGCGGTTCTCCAAGTGCTGGATCGGTTGCACTGATGGAAGTGTATCGTGAGGCGTGGGGCGCACGAAGCGCGGAGAAGCAGGAATATACCGGCTCGCAGCTTCCGCATATGATGCGCGCCGAAGCTCCGTCGGCACAGGTGGTGTGACCTCACTGGCAAGCGGGACTTTCAGAACATGTTGTACCTCGTTCCTGATGAGGCTGGATATAGATCCTGAAGTAGATTGAGGTGGGCAGTGAATTCTTTGCAGCTCGGATGAGGTCGCCGAGGGAGTCGATGTTGATGCTACCTCGGGCAGCTCCGATCTGATCCATCGAGGACACGATGCTGATTTGCCGGTCGTACACTGCTGACCGCTGCTGAAACACTTTTTCCATTGTCGTGGCTTCCGTTAAGAACTGGGCCACAGTCATCGGGGGACTCTGAATGAGGCCAGCGAAAAGCTGCTCCTTAACCCCTCGCATTAAGTGGTGGAGCTTCCTATCTTCTGCCATGTCCGGGTCAGCTCGTCGAAAGAGGCGCGTCATGTCCTCCACGTACATCATCACTCTTTCGTTGGGCATTTGGATGCGCGACTGAATGGCCCGCTCGGCGAGTTAACAGCCATCAGCATTGGCGTAACTGGCCCGCAGATGACGACAAAAGTCGCTCCACAACGAGAAGGTTTCACGGTTCTCGTACCAGGTGCGAGCGCCATCCTCCAGGCTAAAGTACACATTCTTCAGCTTGTTCGCATCGGTCCACCCATTGTATTCAGCGACGCGTTTGAACTGAGCCAAGCAGTCTTCAACGTCCTCAAGGATGGAACCATGGAAGACTTTTTGCACTTTCTGTAGCGTATAGTGAGCAGCAGTAGTAGAGCTTTCCATGCCGCTCGGGAAGAAGTCCAGGCTCAGGGGGCAATCCTCGGACTCGTCGGCTGGCCCAGTGAACAGGTGTTGTCACTGCAGGGACAAGGCTACCAGGAGGCGTGTAGGACATTAGCTGGGACTACCCAGCACTTCCACCAGTTTGTCACGTGCAACAGAAGGCCTTTATAGCAAGAAGTACTGCACCGGCAGAGACAAGCACTAGCCAAGCTGACCCCAAAACGAAAAACTTCTTCTCTCCTTGCCTGAATACTGGCTCGCGCTCGCCGCAGCTCGTGACCTGGTTGCAATACAAAGATGAGAAGCACAACTTTGAGGTTATCTTAGGTTTATTTACCCAACAGTTGCGGTCGGTGGACCGTACTTCTTCAAGAAATACAGTAAATTCTCGCGACAGTCCGTTTATATATTTAGGTAGAGAAATAATAAGCAAAGAGAAAAAAAGACTACAAATTAAAGATAATCGCATATTCACAACCTTACATAAAAAGCCAACAGACCACCACCAATACCTTCATTTCAAAAATAGCAATCCGCGACACTGCAAGAAAGCCAACCGGTTTTCACAAACTCATTGATCCGCCGCATTTGCTCTGACGAGACAGATTTCGAAAGTCACGCAAAGTAACTCAAAACGGCCCTGGTGGTGAAGGACTACCAGGAAAGTATTGCTGGTGATGCTATAAGCCGGGCACAAGCCTTAGAGAGAAATGAAATTTTGTCGGGCTCCAAGCCGCGCCATCCTAAAAATCAAACCAACCTTGTCCTCACTTACTCATCCACACTACCACACGTCAACAACGTCCTAGCCAAACACTTTAATGTTATTCAGCAGAGCACACGTTTGTATTCAGTTTACCCAGAGTCCCCCCGAATTGTCTATCGCCGGACAAGGAACCTAAGAGATATCCTCGTCAGAGATAGAACTACGATGGTTCAAAACGTGGAATCAGGCTGCAAACCATGTGGTAAACAATGCCACAAGGTCTGCAAGCATATGATTTCAACCTGCCTTGCTAAGGCTACCTTCTCTGACATTACAATCAAAATTAAGCAAGCTCTTAATTGTGACAGTACCAACGTGGTCTACATGCTCCATTGTGATGTCCGAGACCAACTGGGTCAGACTAGAACCGCCTTCAGACGCCGTCTAAATAACCACGGAGGTCACGTGCGCGTGCTATCACATCTCCCGTTTTCAAAACATCTCAGTCTGCGAGAGCATTCATGTCACAAAATACGTGTCACCCTATTCCAGTCAGGTTTCTGCTCCTCTCGTGAACAGGAACAAAGAGAGTCATACTTTATTCACAAATTTAGAACAATCACGCACGGCATAAACGCACACATGGGAAGCCTCTCGCTTCTTAATACATAGGTTAGAGTAACTGAATAATACGTCAGTCACCACATATGCAAATACAATACGTGCGTGATGCTGAAAGAATGCGCACTACTCCTCTGGGGGAGCGGACCAACCCGTCCACATACTGTACCTTGTTTTGGAGCGTAAACTGTTATGGGCTCATTCCAATAACGGCTTCGGTTCACGATGATGCCGACTCCGACGGTGCACGCCGCCGTAACCGCTATCGCCGGAAATGCGAAGAAAGTACCCGATTCCCGCCGAGATCGAACCCGCGCCTGCTGCGTGGGAGCCAGATACTCTACCGCTGAGCCACGCAAGCGCTTGCTAGCGGGCAGCGGAAAAATGGCCTAGAAGGCAAGCGCGCAGGGGCAGAAGACCCGAGCCTCCGCCAGTATGATGCGCCATCTAGGTAAGGCGCCTGCAAACGCAGCGTGTGCAGGCGCAGATGACGAGATGCGATTGAGACGCAGTGCGCAATAAAAAAAACGCGATCCCCAGTCTCGCAAGAATGATTGCGCCATCTAGTTAAGGTGCCTGCAAACGCAGCGTGCCCGACATGTAAGTTGCAGTTGTAAGGCTTGATCGGGCTCAGCAGACTGCTCTGCAGAGAGAATTACAAGCCGCAGCTCGCCGTCGACGCTGGGCGGACAGTTCAGATCGTTCTGGTCAAAAAGAGGCGAGCAGACTGCCGCGAAGACCCTGTTGTGCCGTGGTGACCAAATTAGAGTTACTCTTGAGCGGCTACACCAGCTTACGCTGTGACTGTGTCGCGTGTGCCGCGCAGGCCTGTGACTTACTCTTCATTTTTGTTTCGCCACATTATCCTTATTTCATTTTTTTTCTCCCATATTCCTTTTTTTCTAGCGTATTTTTCTTTTTTTCTTCCACGATCAGTTCTTAGTATTGCCCGGAACTGGCTCTGCCCCCTGCCTCGTCCCTTTATTTTTCTTTTTGTGTTTTAATATTATTTTAGTATTTTTAGTGAAAAATAGACTTGTATTAATAACCGAAGGTTCAAACAGCGCCAAAATACGAGGACAAGCGGAAAGAACAAAGAATACATCCCGTTTCTTCCGCTTGTCCTCATTTTTTCGCGCAAATATAACCTTCCATCAAGTATGAACCAACTATCCTGCAAGAACGTTCAACTAATGTATTTATTAATAAAATTTTATTGCACTAGCAATTGTAATGACACTCCAAGCGCATTTCTGGCGTCGTCGTCGCCGTCGCCAACGGCGACGACGACGCCAGATAGTGTCCAACGGCGGTAAAATCGTCGCCACGCGCAATACGCTGTGGGTACGAGTGAAAGCGTACGAGGGTGAGCCTGCAATCGCGGCTCAATGAACCGCACGCGAGGGAGGAAGGCAGGCCGGAAGCGCGGGGTCTCTCGCGCGCGAGGGAGGGGGGGGGGGTTCATTCCGCTCGTCGGCTGCTGCTCACAGCATGGCCGCGCAGGTGCCGTATCTTGAAAGCGATCTGCGGTGTTGGAGGAGTGCGCGCCCGCGTGGCCCTCATCTTCAATGCAATTCGTGATGGGGACAAAGTGCATGCGCCGAATGCCGGTAGCTTCGTACGCGCTGTGCTTTCGACGCTTAGTTTGCTTTGAAGCGAGGCGAGAAACAGCGCGAAGGCCAATTTGCCAGCTGCTGCTGGCGCACTTACTCACTCCGACGATTTCACAGCGAGTTTCCGCGGTGATCGAGCGAGATGTGTTAATGTTTACCTTTGTGCGCGACACCGTGCTTGTCGTTTCAGTTAGTAAGCGAATGTTTACAACTTTATACGGCCCATTAAACTACTATCCTTGGTTGGTATAGCTCTCTACTAATTTGCAATTGCAATCGATGCTTTCGCCTTTCGGGCGAAACTGCGATTTTTTTTCTACACATTCTACTCATTTTGCAACGCTTTTGTTTGATCATGGACAGCACAAAATGGCTTGCGTGGTTGTGTACCGTGTAAAAGTACGCATAACGAATTCCTTTCCCATCGCCTTTCTCTACCTGACCATTTGACACTCGCCCTGTGGAGCGGGTCAAACGCTTGAACACTGCCAATGATTAGGGCAGTGATTCCGCGAATGCGCCGTGAATAACACCGTTACCAACGAGGAAGCTCTGTAGCCCTCGACACATTGTTTTTCCTGTACACATTTTAATCATTCCGAAACGCCTCTGTTTGATCAGGACGCCACAAAATCGTTTGCGTGTTCACCGACCATGTAAAAACGCGTAACGGATTCCCCCTTTCGCATCGACTCGCACTCCCTGACAGTTTGACACTCGCCCTGGGGAGCGGGTCAAAGACCTGAACACCCGCCGTGGTTGCTCAGTGGCTATGGTGTTGGGCTGCTGAGCACGAGGTCGCGGGATCGAATCCTGGCCACGGCGGCCGCATTTCGATGGGGGCGAAATGCGAAAACACCCGTGTACTTAGATTTAGGTGCACGTTAAAGAACCCCAGGTGGTCCAAATTTCCGGAGTCCTCCACTACGGCGTGCCTCATAATCAGAACTGGTTTTGGCACGTAAAATCCCATTATTTAAAAAAAAACACCTGAACACTGCCACTGATCAGTGGAGTCACTCCGCGAATGCACCGTGCATAACCCAGTTACCTACGAGTATTCTATATAGCCTTTGGCTGTCTCCATTGTCCCCTTTTTCTTCTTGCATCGTCTTTTCTCTCTCTCTTTTGTCTTCAATCTTTTTGCGTTTTACTGCACTGCCTAAATATATAAAGAGACTGTCGCGAGAAGTTACTGTATCCCCTGAAAAATGTGGGTCCGCAGACCGCAAATGTTGGGTAAATAAACTAATGATTCTGCATATATATATATATATATATATATATATATATATATATATATATATATAAGCATATCATAAGAAGCCAACAAATAATAACAGCGATGACCACATAGGGGAAAATACTTGTACTTATTAATTGAATGAAAGAAATGATCAATTAATGGAAAATGAAAATGGATGAAAAAACAACTGTCCGCAGGTGGGGAACGAACCCACGTCTTCGCGTTACCCGTGCGATGCTCTCACCATTGAGCTACCGCGGAACCGTTTGCGTTGGCTTCTTATGATATGCGTATTCAAAATCGGGCCCCTCGGTTCCCTTTCTTCTCATTCATATATATATATATATATATATATATATATATCACACTTAGTGGCGCTTGTTGTCACCGTGTTGCAAGCCAGGGCTGTGTGCACCTCGGTTGGAGAGCTTCAGCCGGTATATTGTTTTAGTGTTATCGTTTTAGTGGAATCAACAGGACAGAAGCGCCCTAGAATTTCATGGTAACATTACTAGGGATAATCTGACACAGCAGTCGCTCGACCATCGCAGGAATCTCAGCTGGCGCGTGGATTTGTGCTGTTCGGTGCAGTTCGTTAATACATCAAAAGGAGACACTAAAGATACAAGTTATTTGAGCTGCGTTAGTAAATGACTCTTCCAGAATACCGAAAAATCCACTGTTATGGCGAGAAGACATTTGGTACGCCGGAAAAGACGCAAGAACGAGAGACGGCTGGTGATTAAATTCACTCACCAGCTCGCTGTGTCGTCATGGAGTTTGCCGTCACCTGCTTAGGCCTAGTTAATATATTATCCGTGAAAATGGACTGCATTATATTATAAAATAGCCAAAAACTGAACTCTGGAAGTTTCAAAATCTTTTGCTGAATCACAACAGCCTAAATGTGAAAAAAATACATTGGTGTACATGACGTCAAGCTGACGTCCAGGCCTTGATGTTTTGGCGCAAAATAAAAGAAACATAAAGCTTTGCATGTTTTAAGTAGAGCACCCGGCCTCTAATCTGAAGGTCGTAAGTTCGAATTCTCCTCCAGTCCACTACATTTTCAGCCATGGAGTGGTGCAAAAAAAAAAATTGCCGAGACCTAGTGGGGCTATACTAGTCCTGGTGCAACCAAGTTATAAAGGCAGTCTTCTCCAGGTCTCATCTCGTCGACTTCAACTTGCAAGTAGCCGGTTTTGAGGTCCATCGACGAAAAATACTTTGCGTTGTAGAGTCGATCCAAGGCATCGTCTATCCGCGGGAGAGGGTATAGTCCTTCTTTGTGATTTTGTTGAGGCGACAATAATCGAAGCAGAAACGTAGGGTTCTATCCTTCTTCACTAGCAGCACGGGGGACGCCCACGGACTCTTGGACGGCTAGAGGATGTCGTCGCGTAGCATTGCGTCGATTTTTTGCTTTATTGCCTCGCGTTTGGCGCCCGAACTCGGTACGGGCTCTGGCGGAGTGGGCGGACATATTCGTCGGTTAGAGTGTGGTGCATGGCAACAGGGGTTTGCCGATTTTTTCATTTCGACGAGAAGTAGTCCTTGTATTGGAGGAGCAGGGCTTTCAGCTGTCCTTTCTTATGCCTGAGAAGGTTGTGATTGACGTCGAAAGCTGGTTCAGGTACTACAGTCGTCACTGCAGGTTCTCTAGAGCACGTGAAGGAGAAAACACGGCTTGGTTGCCTACATTTGATCGATGTAGGCAACCATGGTGCCTTTTGTTAATGGGCTTGTATTCGTGGCTGAAGTTTGTGAGCATCGCTCTTGCTTTCCCTTCCCGTAGCTCAGCTATGTCTCTAACGACGCAAATCTCACGGTCATGAAGTGATGGTCGCCCACGACGACGCCTTCCATGTCTACAGGCACTTCGGCACCAACGGATATCATTACGCTTGAGCGAGGCGAAACGGTGACTTGTTCTTCAAGAACATTCAAGGCATGGTAACTTATGTCTGTTTCCGGCGGTATCACTTTGTTCGTTGAAAGAGTTATTGACTTGGACCCTAAGTCGATGACTGCACTATGGTATTTTCAAAAGTCCATGCCTAGGATGACAACCCTGGAGCAGTGCTGAAGGATTACGAAGCTCGCCGGGTAAGTGCGGTTGTTACCCGTGACTCGCGCTGTGCATATTCCAGCCGGCGTTATTAGGTGGCCTCTCGCCGTGCGGATATCAGGCGAGGCCGTCTTCACCTTCTTCAACTTGGCGGCGAACGGGCCACTGAAGACTGAATAGTGCGGGCACCCTGGTGCGAGCGCGGAGGGGCGACTTGATGGCTGGCGACGGGGCCATATGTCATTGATTCCGGCTGGGGTTGCAGCGATTGTGGCTGCACATCGGGACCTCTAAACGAGCGCTGAACTCCTTCTTTGACGATGTCGGCCATAGATGCCACTCTAGGCTGCGACCTGGGAAAGAGCTCCTGCAGTTCCTCGCGAACGACTGCTCTGATGGTCTCGCGCTGGTCGTCGCTGTAAAATGCTTAAACGTCAGTGTTTTTCGTGGCCAGTGTCCGGCAGTTATATTGCCTTGTCCGCATGTCGAGCGCCTTCTCAATGGTTGTGGCCTCGGAAACAAATGAAGCAACACTCTTGGGTGGGTTGCGTATCAATCCGGTGAAGAGCTCTTGCTTTACACCCCTCATCAAGAAGCGAACTTCTTTCGCTTCTTGATGAGGGGTATGTTGATGAGGTGCATGTTGGGGTCGGCGTGGTTGAACAGGTGAGTCCTCTCCTCTGTGAAAATCGCGATGTTCCCGTTGGGCAGTTGCACCCGGGCTTCTAGGAGAACTTCTGCCCTTTCATTGCGCATGACGATTGTAAAGATCTGCAGCACGCCGTGGCGGAACAGGCTTGAACAGGCGAGTCAAGGTCGACTCCCGATTTTTGAACCACGTCTATAGCTGGCGGCATCTTCCAATGAGAAGAAGACATGGCGCAGCTTTTTGTCGCTGTTCCAGTTGTTAAATACAGCGACCCTTTGATACGTCTCCAGCCAGCTTTGCGGATCCTGAAATCTTGATCCGTGGAATGTCGATGGCTCCCGGGGGTGCTGTAACACGATCGGTGTAGGCGGCACTGGTGCTGTCATTATTGATGCGGCCATGGCCGTGCACTTCCTGGTCTTCACTGGAAGAATTCCACACTCCGGGGGCTGGTTTCGTAGCTTGAGGCTAGCTCGAAGGTCCGGGACAGCGTTGGCACTGTCTTGGGGATTCGTTGAGTCTTGGGGGTTCGGGCTGGTTCGGGCTTGGATGACGGATTTCGGGGGCGTCCGGTGCATGAACACAAAAGTACCTCCACCAGATGTCACGTAGTAGTGACGGTGAAGAATACAGTAGTAAATCTGTGAATTACGAAACTGATCTTTTATTAGGCGAACCGGCGCCCACAAAAGCAAGTTGCAGCACTCGAAGCACAACGATAGTGGCGAACACAGTCGGCGATCGTCGAAATCTGATCAGCGGCGAAAGGCATCGGCTTTTATGCATGAGTAATCGAAGGTTCCAGAGTAATCCCCGGTTCCCGCGTGTCTTCCAGAAAGTACTAGACAGCTCGAGTCGCTCATACAATCAGATTAAACAAGCGTCGATGACAACAGACAACGGATAGAAGCACCGATAACGTTCGAGAAACTTCCGATACATGCAGGCACGTCCTGCGCCGAGCAATAAAGTTTAACATTTGTTCGCCGGTGAAATGCGGTCACCAGTGAACGATAAACAAGTACATGTGTCAATATGAACATTTGGCAGAACATAAGCAACCATTGTTGCGTGGACGCTATAAGAGCTGTTCAAAAATAATTTCGTTATATCTAGGGACTTCGACGCTATACGGCGACTCGTGATGTGCCATCGCGATGATTCAATCATTTTTTATTCTAAATTCTTGGACGTTTCAATATCCCATTATCGTTATTTCTCAAGTTGCGTCACGCTGTATGTTTGACGGTCTTCTCAGCGAGGAATTTCCCGGTGCTTCTTTTTGTTAATCCAGTACATTCATTGTTTGGTGGTAACACAAACATTAGCATATGCCATGCCTTTTTTTAATGTGCTTCTTACCGTTCCTATTCCATTCTTGTGACTTTGCAATTATCTAGCATTGCCAGGTTCATAGACGAAGTCTTCATGACATTAACCAGGCAGCGCGCGGGGCGAGCTTCTCAGTGCGCGTTTTCTGCTAATCACCGAATATTGCAGCCCCAACGCCGTAGCAGAAATCTCCCTCGCGGAAGGCTTGCTACTCACCCGAGTTGTAGCCGATGGCTGCTTGCTGGGTATAACTTTCGCAATCCAAGCTACACGAAGCTTCTTCGCCTGCGGCTACGTGTGAAGGCTGACACCGGGCGCCGCTGCGTACGTCCGGCGCTGCGGCACCAGGCAGTAGCCTACCATTTTGGATGCCTTCAAAGGCAGCCACTACCTATTACATTGCTTTCAAGTGTTGTCCAGCAGACACCTGAGGCGGGAAAACATCCCCACTTAATCAGAACCGGAGCGCCGGTGGGACTTTCAACTTTTGTTTTCAGCTCGCGACGGTGCCTAGATGATTCTCCGCGTCACGACGCAAAACTGGCGCTGCGGTGAGTATAACGGTCCCGCTGCGCGCGTCGTCTGCTACAGGTGGCAGACGGCGCGCCAAACATAAAGCCCGTATTGGAATAGTTGTATGTCGTATGTTCGTGTCAGCTTGAAAGGTGAAGAGCTCCGGGTCTCTCTTACCTTTTGAAGGTTACTAAGAGATGTCGAATGTTTCTGGTCGGAAAAATGACCGACGAGATCAGCGGCGGTATTGCTCCACCAAAGAAGAGCACCAAGGACACTTACTGCTTCACTCCGAACTGTGAGTCGGTTCCCAAATCTCTGTGAAAGAGGCATAAAAATAGCCTTGCTTTCGATGCCAAAAGACCCTGATCTTTTTAGGTAATGGCAAATGGCCCTTCATCAAGCAAGTGCAGTGCACATCAACTGTGTGCGAGCGACACTTTAAAGAACATTCCATTCAGCGCGATTTCACCCATGTGATCAACGGAGAGGTTGACCTGGTTCCAAGGGAGAGTTCATGGCTTTCCAGCGATGCAGTGCTATCAATTCTGCCAGGTGCTCTGCCTACGTCTCAAAAGCGATACCCCAAAAAAAGAAAACAAATAATTCTTAGGGACTGCGATCACAACAGGTGATTAAGACAGCAAGCTGTTCTGAGAATGCGGAGAGATCTCAGGAACAAGATGTTAATGAAGCCCGTGTAAATGGCGACGACATGTTTAAGTTTTCTACCCCTATGCTTGCTTAGATCGTAAGCTCTTGTGTCCTGCCTCACGGCCGCTGGACACGCCATTCAGTGTAAGTTATAACGGCTGCCGCGTTTTCCGTTTGCGTGAAAAACAGACACAGCATCACGTTCACATAATTTATTGTCCTGAGAGCGTGTGATCATATGTGCAAGCAAATGCTTCTGTCCAGGGAACGGTAGTGCAACGACTGTTAATTAAATCTGCAGATGTGAGCTCCCTGCTTGTGGAAGTAGACAAAATGCTGCCCTGCCAAGCAGTGAAGCCATGCATCAATGCTACCATGCCAAGCAATAAAACACAATTTCTTGAAATTGGAACATTAGCACTCGCTAAATATCGCTTGAACACGTTTCCATATACCGTATAAAACCACTGCAGTATTGATTTATGCATGGAAAAAATGCTTCTACGTCTTTAATGCTATGGGCAGGAACGCCGCTTTTATACCAATAAATGTGACCAATCGCGAAGCTAGAAAACTGACTTCAGCATTTCGTATTTCTGACTAGACGACAACAAATTCCTCATTCTTGCTTGTTGACCTACATCGCTCAGAACGGTATTATAACGCATACTTCAAAGCTAAAATCAAACACGCTGCTTGTCTACACAGGGCAGCCCACGTTGCGTGCAGCTGAACCGTTATACTGTCCGCAGCGCTATTTCTGCGTCATGATGCGGAGAAGTGGTGAACTACGCTCGGTCGGCACACCTATCAATCTAGCCACCATAAGGGCGCTGTGTACCGTCATGGGATTACGCATGGAGGAAGGAAACCCAGGAGAGGCCCCGGCCAACACGGACGTATTGGTGAAAGTGTGGCGGAAGTCAGGTGCTGTATTTCGCAAAGGAGCACTGAGACGGGTACCCTAAATGTCAACGTTGCCATAGCAACAACGCTCCTGAAGCTCTCGCTGCTGCTCGGTCTCTGAAAAGTGATATTGGATTTTTTCCGCCGGTGTCTTTCTCGCAGCACCTTTTGTTCGCGAGAACACATGGCTTTGGAGTGTGGTGTGTAGGCTTGAAAGTTGTGTTTTTGGTCTTTGAGTGTGAGTGCCAGCCAGCAACAGATACACTCAAGCAGTCACGGCGCGGGTCTTCGTCGTCGTCTTGAACATGCCACGGAAAAACACAGGAGCGCGTCTGCTTCACTAAAACTACTACAGAAGTTTCGTGGGCTTTGTTTTGACGAACGTCGGAAGCACACACTTTTGGCGGCTCGTAACAATGCAAGTTCAAAGTTCGCGCCCGTCTGCTCCGACGAGCTGCAGAACCCCTGATTGGAGGCGCAAAGGAAAATGCCCCACCAACATGGCTGCACTTGAGGCTTCAAAAACGTGACGTCCGGGCCTCTCCTGTTTTGTTTCTTTCCTCCTTTGAATGACGGGATACGTGTGTCGGTGAGGCTTGTGTTGGCTGGTGTTCTACGAGGCTTCGTCTAAAACGTGGATATGGCAACACAAACAATGCATTCTTAAAATGAAATCTACATAAAAGGCTTTAAATCAGCCATATTACATCTCTCAATAACGTTTACTCACCTACAATGCAGAATCAAGCGAAGAAAAGCAAGAACAGACAATTTCTTCCAAAGCGTGCGAGAATTTTGCCGTCTGTCCTCCAACTTTTGCGGCCATCTGATACTTTTTACGTTTCATATATTATACATCCAGTAATAAGTCCTCAAATAAAAACGAGACATGTCTTTCTTTAATGATAAAGCTAAAACAGCTTTTTGCGTGCTATTTAGGCAGGAAATGAATAATTGCGACAGGCAGAACGATGCTAGCTAGGCGCGTCTTCAAGGCGTCCTGGCTCTCCAAGAACGAACGATGCCAATCCGAAGTCACAATTTACCGGCATTCCCATGGATACCACAGCGCAGCAGCTCGAGATTTCTCTCGAGGAAATATAGTCAGAAACTCTATGGTATAAACCACGGCAGATTTATTTATTTTATTTGTTTATTCATGTATTTGTTACATACTGCCGACCATTTTTGAGGCCTTCGGCAGGAGTGGGAACGGGAACACAATTCAATACAAGCTCAGTGCACTAAAGCAAAAGAAAATCACATAACAAAAGAAAAGAAAACATCAAAGGACACACACGCGTCAATGCCTCCAAGCAAAGCACAAAAAACCTAGCACTCGGCTGCGCAACGCTTGAAGCAGCGAAACTGGGCGATCGTAGCCCAGCATTTTCCAGAAGTGCGTGCGAACTTTGCATCTGATTACTCATGATGATGATAATTTCTTTTCGCGCGTCTTGGACTTACGGCCGTCACTGCGCGTTCCATAGCGCAGCTTGCAAGACCGACACTGCGTTCCAGGAGACCCGCTCCATGAATGCGTCTCTCTCTCTCACTCTCATAGCGGATGTGATATAGCGAATAAAAAAGTTTTAACCTGTCATGATAACACCTCGTTTCAAGTTTTTCTAGTTCTGCTTTTTGTAGGAGGTTAGATGGGGATACTTTCCAGCCATAACTGTTGAACATGAACCTAATAGATTTTCTTTGGATGCTATCTAGTTTTAGTTTCTTTGCTTCTGTCCAGCGATCCAAGGCCACTGCAGCGTACTCCAGTATGGGCGTAATAAACGTCTTGTACGCAAAAAGTTTTATTTCTGTTGTTGTGTGACCCAGCGAGCGCCGGAGGTGTCGCAATTTTCTGAACGCTTTCTTTTGTAATGAATGTCACATGTTCATTCCAGCACTGTCAGAGGTTATCATCACTCCCAAATACTTGTAGCTATCCACTATGCTTAAAGGTTGGTAACTGATGTAATAGGTGAATTCAAGTGGTTGATTTTTACGGGTTATGGTCATTTCTTGTGATCAGCCATGTGCCACACCAGTTCGCCATTGTGCTTAATGCTTCGTTCAATAAGACCTGATCATTAGGGCTAGATATTTCCTGCTATATGCGCAGTAGTCCGCGAACAGTTGTATTTGGACACCTACATCCTGGACAATATCATTATTGAACAAAAGAAAGAAAAGAGGGCCGAGAACGGAGCCCTTCGGAAGACCAGACGCCACAGAAGCTGAAGAGGAAGCTATACCATCAATGACTACTCACTGGCGCCTAGACGAGAGGTATGCCGCGATCCATGCCGGAAGGCGATCGTTTTTAAGAATGGGCTTCAAATTTAGTACTAGCTTAGAATGAGATACCCTGCCGAAGGCATTCTCAATATCCAAAAATATTATGTCTACCAGATTATGTCTGTCTAACGCTATAGCAATGTCATGTATTCTTACATGTATTCTCCTCTACGAAATCTATGTTGCCGATGGTCAAGTAGGTTATTGTTCTCAATAAAGGAGGATATGTGCTTAAATATAATATGTTCAAGCAATTTCACTGAAGTACATAGAATCGATATAGGCCTGTATGAAGAAGATGATGAATGGTCGTCCGTTCCGGGTATGGGAGTAGTTCTATCGAATCTCCAATCGTCCGGAAGTTCCGCACGAGTCAATCATTTCCGAAGTAATAAGGTTAGATACTTCGCACACCATTCGGCATATCGTACTAGGAACGCGTTCAGTATCTCATCAATACCAGGTGATAGATAAGATACATCATCTATAGGCAGTATTTCTTCGAAAAGCGAGATGTTTGGAGGGTTAACATTATCCTGCGTGAACGTATGTATTAAGTGTTTTACTATTTTAAAATAATCGTCCTAAACTGCATCACCGATGTATAGACTTGGCACTGACTTCTTTTTCGGCGACAAGTATCGCCAGACCTTTGCAAGGTATGAGAGAAGAAAGTTTTTCAACTGCACGTTCTGAAAATGGTGTTTTGTTTTTTCGATGCCCTTTCGTAACATGACGCGTAGCTCGGTAGTCTTTTCCGCGTTAGCATTTCTTGGATGGCGCTTAGGCCTATTACTCGTTTTTCTTTAGCTTACGCCCCAAACGCACGAGTTCCTTCTTCAACCTAGGGTTACCGCTGCGCACAGTGTTTCGTTTTTTTGGTACGAACTGCGCAATGCATCGAGAAACCAATTCCTCAAAGAAACACCACATTTCTTCGACAGAGGCATCAGCTGATTCGTACATAGTGGTGAAATCAGAACGCGCTACCAAGCATATCCAGTACGTCAACGTCACTAGCACGTGTAAACAACGGGACTATAATTTATTTTTTGAGTTTCCAAGAAAACTGCATTTCTATCCATAAGGATACAATGCTGTGATTAGATATGTCATCAAAAATATGGATAGTTGGATTCCTCCATAATAGCTTACTGGAAACAAGAAAAAGTCACAGCATATCCACGAGGTGAATGCTGATGATGGGGCGAAGCTCCCGAGGGATCATCGGTAAACCGTGAATACTCCGAGTAATTCGCCCAGTATATGATCAAGTAAACACGTGAGAAACAGTGTGTGCATATATACAATACGTTTTATTTTCTTAGACGCTTCTTCTTAGATGCTTGGTTTGCGGAGTCCCTTCATTACCACGGCTTTGTGGTCCGTGAAATGAAGGGATAACGGTTGGATAACGGCACTGCTTCGCGTTCGCGAACGCCTGTCTTCGCGCCGCAGCCGTGCCGCTTCTACCTCTCGTTCTCGCACTACGGGGTCTTCGCGCCGCCGCCGCGCTGCCTGTCGTGAAGCCACGGCCTCGCGGGCTCTCACCGCGGGATTCTGCCTGCGAGAGCGCGCCGCCGCCGCCATCCGTGCTCTCCGCTCCGCAGCCTTGTCTTCTATCCGGCGACTCCGAGCGAAAGAGAAAGCGCGCCAAGAGCGAGCACCTTTTATTATAACACCCCCTAGCGGTGACCCGTCGCACTGCATTGTAGTGCGCCGCGGCCGCCTTTCGCGCTCTCCGCTCCGCAGCCTTGTCTTCTATCCGGCGACTCCGAGCGAAAGAGAAAGCGCGCCAAGAGCGAGCACCTTTTATTATAACACCCCTAGCGGTAACCAGTCGCACTACATTGTAGGTTTTCTCATCAACTATACGAAAAACTAGTGCCATCTAGTGATATTATATACACTTATATATAGAAAGATCGACACTTACAACATCTAGTGAACACTTCATAAAACTACAGGTGGCTACCACTTACGCCATCTAGCGAACACTTCATAAAACTACAGGTGGCTACATACTACATCGGAGGAAGGACAGACCCAAGCCCTAAGGAGCTTCGCCCCTAAAAGATCCAATATAGACTCTGCATTCTGTTGAGTGCCTGTGGGTAATTTAACTAAGTGAGTGAAATTGTGCAAAATGACGTCAAAGAACGTTTGAGACGCGTTATTAAGAGCTTCTGGGAAATCGGCGGACCAGTTTATCAAAGTAAGTTGAAATCGCCTGTCAGTAACAAGTTGCAGGAACGAATGGTGTTTGTACACAAGAATTCGTTAAGGTTTTTGGCAAAGCTATCGGAGTTCGGTGGACGATATATTCCAGCAATAATCAGGCGGCATTCCTCAAGAAACAGTTGAATTACAACGCTTTGTATTCCAGGTATGTCCGGTAATCTGGGCAACCGCAGTGATTCCTTGAGTAAAATTGCAACTACGCCTCCCCTAGCGTCGGGACCATTACGGTAAATCCTGAAGCCGTTTGGTGTTATCTCGTGATCATTGATGTCATGACGCAGCCAGGTTGCGCTTATTACTATTACATGAGGATAATGCGCTGTAATAATACTTTCCAAGTCAGCTAATTTGTTAGTAATGCTACGGGCGTTTATATTTAGGCAACAGAAGAGTTTTTCGCAACCAACTCTCATTCATCGATTGCGTCTGGCCCTGTTAGTGGTTTGGGCGTCAGAAGTCGAATAATTTTTCTTATCTATGAGAAGAGCTACCCTCTTCTTTTGGCTGCTATCCCATCAAAACATAGTGCCGTCGATATTAATTTTGTCGTATACGAACTTACCTTTTGTTGCTTCCCTTCTATCTTTCGCAGCACTATCCCACAGTTGCTTGCGCAGTATCCTACTGGCGGAATAAAAATCCTAACTTACAGAGACGTTCTGGCCTTTAAGCTTAAGGCAATTCCTTAGGATTTTTATTTTTTCGTCGCGGGTCAATTAATTTTGGGACAATAGAATGCGGTTTATTTACTTGTCTGCGTCCTATTCTATGGATTGGCTCAAGCTTCAGATGTGACT
This sequence comes from Dermacentor silvarum, assembly GCF_013339745.2. NCBI lineage: Eukaryota > Metazoa > Arthropoda > Arachnida > Ixodida > Ixodidae > Dermacentor > Dermacentor silvarum. The sequence continues at coordinate 327,856,797 of NC_051154.1, read as the reverse complement.
TCGAGGCCCAGCGTCGTCTCAAATAGGTCATCGACCACATTCACGAAAAGTGACTGTGGTGTTTCGTCCACATCCTCTGGAAGGCCACATACGAGAATATTAATGCGATGGCTTCTGCCTTATAGGTCGATAAGTTTCATTTTGAATACTGAATACTGAATACAAATCATGAATACTTTTTTCGAGCACCGTGATTTTGGGACCAAATTGCTTAAACGTTGATGTCGATGCTTCTACCTGTTGCAATTTAGACTCGATTACATCCAGCCTTTGTTGCATGACATTTGGCCTTCCATTAGTTGCTGAAGCAGTTCATTAGTGCTCGGTCCCTGCTTAAGCTCTACATCTCCAGAAAGCATAAGCAGAGAAAAGGAGCATTCTGCGCATGCGAACAAAATACACAGACACTGTAGGGCCACGCCAAATGGAGCAGACAGCAGTCACTAGACCTTATAGATGAGTGTTTGTTACTAACCTGCATAAAGAGCAGCAAAGGGCTCATCGTCATGGTCACGGGCGGCCAGATGATGTGCCCACTCAAGCAATTCCAGCAGCTACGTCTTCTTGTGAAGGAAGCAGACGATGTCGCAAGGGGGCGGTGGTATCCAGTCGTTTGATTCGAGCTTGTGCTCAAGTCCCTGCGCACAGCCTGCGAATTGATAGGCAGGAAATACGGTACACACAGCATCCCCGCTTGCATCAAACGTCAGCGCCGTTCTGAGAAAGAACATCTTCATAAAAAGCAGCAAGGGGTTCATAGTGATGTTCACGGGCGGCCAGCTCAAAATCGTCCTGGCTGGTTCTGGCAGCCCGCGGGTAGTTGCCCACTGAAGTAATTCCAGCAGGGACGTCTTCTTATGAAGGAAGCAGACGATGTCGCAGGGGGCGGCGGTATCCAGTCGTTTGATACGAGCTTGTGCTTAAGTCCTTGCATGCAGTCTCCGAAGCGATAGGCAGGAAAGACGGTACACACAGCATCCCCGCTTGCATCAAACGTCAGCGCCGTTCTGAGAAAGGAAATCTATATAAAAGCAGCAAGGGGTTCACCGTGATGTTCACGGGCGGCCAGCTCAAAATCGTCCTGGCTGGTTCTGGCAGCCCGCGGGTAGTTGCCCACCGAAGTAATTGCAGCAGGGACGTCTTCTTATGAAGTAAGCAGACGATGTCGCAGGGGCGGTGGTATCCAGTCGTTTGATTCGAGCTTGTGCTCAAGTCCTTGCGCGCAGTCTCCGAAGTGATAGGCAGGAAAGACGGACACACATCATCCCCGCTTGCATCAAACGTCCGCGCCGTTCTGAGAAAGGAAATCTGCATAAAAGCAGCAAGGGGTTCATAGTGATGTTCACGGGCGGCCAGCTCAAAATCGTCCTGGCTGGTTCTGGCAGCCCGCGGGTTGTTGCCCACTGAAGTAATTCCAGCCGGGACGTCTTCTTATGAATTAAGCAGACGATGTCGCAGGTGGCGGTGGTATCCAGTCGTTGATTCGAGCTTGTGCTCAAGTCCCTGCGCGCAGTCCTCCGAAGTGATAGGCAGGAAATACGGTACACACAGCATCCCCGCTTGCATCAAACGTCAGCGCCGTTCTGAGAAAGAAATCTGCATAAAAAGCAGCAAGGGGTTCATAGTGATGTTCACGGGCGGCCAGCTCAAAATCGTCCTGGCTGGTTCTGGCAGCCGCCGGGAGTTGCCCACTGAAGTAATTCCAGCAGGGACGTCTTCTTATGAAGGAAGCAGACGATGTCGCAGGGGGCGGCGGTATCCAGTCGTTTGATACGAGCTTGTGCTTAAGTCTTTGCATGCAGTCTCCGAAGCGATAGGCAGGAAAGACGGTACACACAGCATCCCCGCTTGCATCAAACGTCCGCGCCGTTCTGAGAAAGGAAATCTATATAAAAGCAGCAAGGGGTTCACCGTGATGTTCACGGGCGGCCAGCTCAAAATCGTCCTGGCTGGTTCTGGCAGCCCGCGGGTAGTTGCCCACTGAAGTAATTGCAGCAGGGACGTCTTCTTATGAAGGAAGCCGACGATGTCGCAGGGGGCGGCGGTATCCAGTCGTTTGATACGAGCTTGTGCTTAAGTCTTTGCATGCAGTCTCCGAAGCGATAGGCAGGAAAGACGGTACACACAGCATCCCCGCTTGCATCAAACGTCCGCGCCGTTCTGAGAAAGGAAATCTATATAAAAAGCAGCAAGGGGTTCACAGTGATGTTCACGGGCGGCCAGCTCAAAATTGTCCTGAATGGTTCTGGCAGCCCGCGGGTAGTTGCCCACTGAAGTAATTCCAGCAGGGACGTCTTCTTATGAAGGAAGCAGACGATGTCGCAGGGGGCGGCGGTATCCAGTCGTTTGATACGAGCTTGTGCTTAAGTCTTTGCATGCAGTCTCCGAAGCGATAGGCAGGAAAGACGGTACACACAGCATCCCCGCTTGCATCAAACGTCCGCGCCGTTCTGAGAAAGGAAATCTATATAAAAAGCAGCAAGGGGTTCACCGTGATGTTCACGGGCGGCCAGCTCAAAATCGTCCTGGCTGGTTCTGGCAGCCCGCGGGTAGTTGCCCACTGAAGTAATTGCAGCAGGGACGTCTTCTTATGAAGGAAGCAGACGATGTCGCAGGGGGCGGCGGTATCCAGTCGTTTGATACGAGCTTGTGCTTAAGTCTTTGCATGCAGTCTCCGAAGCGATAGGCAGGAAAGACGGTACACACAGCATTCCCCGCTTGCATCAAACGTCAGCGCCGTTCTGAGAAAGAAATCTGCATAAAAAGCAGCAAGGGGTTCATAGTGATGTTCACGGGCGGGCAGCTCAAAATCGTCCTGGCTGGTTCTGGCAGCCCGCGGGTAGTTGCCCACTGAAGTAATTCCAGCAGGGACGTCTTCTTATGAAGGAAGCAGACGATGTCGCAGGGGGCGGCTGGTATCCAGTCGTTAGATTCGAGCTTGTGCTCAAGTCCTTGCGCGCAGATCTCCGAAGTGATAGGCAGGAAATACGGTACACACAGCATCCCGCTTGCATCAAACGTCAGCGCCGTTCTGAGAAAGAAAATCTGCATAAAAAGCAGCAAGGGGTTCATAGTGATGTTCACGGGCGGCCAGCTCAAAATCGTCCTGGCTGGTTCTGGCAGCCCGCGGGTTGTTGCCCACTGAAGTAATTCAGCAGGGACGTCTTCTTATGAAGGAAGCAGACGATGTCGCAGGGGCGGTGGTATCAGTCGTTTGATACGAGCTTGTGCTTAAGTCTTGCATGCAGTCTCCGAAGCGATAGGCAGGAAAGACGGTACACACAGCATCCCCGCATGCATCAAACGTCCGCGCCGTTCTGAGAAAGGAAATCTGCATAAAAAGCAGCAAGGGGTTCTCAGTGATGTTCAGGGGCGGCCAGCTCAAAATCGTCCTGGCTGGTTCTGGCAGCCCGCGGGTAGTTGCCCACTGAAGTAATTGCAGCAGGGACGTCTTCTTATGAAGGAAGCCGACGATGTCGCAGGGGCGGCGGTAATCCAGTCGTTTGATACGAGCTTGTGCTTCAAGTCTTTGCATGCAGTCTCCGAAGCGATAGGCAGGAAAGACGGTACACACAGCATCCCCGCATGCATCAAACGTCCGCACCGTTCTGAGAAAGGAAATTTATATAAAAAGCAGCAAGGGGTTCATAGTGATGTTCACGGGCGGCCAGCTCAAAATCGTCCTGGCTGGTTCTGGCAGCCCGCGGGTTGTTGCCCACTGAATTCCAGCAGGGATGTGTTCTTATGAAGGAAGCAGACGATGTCGCAGGGGGCGGTGGTATCCAGTCGTTTGATTCGAGCTTGTGCTCAAGTCCCTGCGCGCAGTCTCCGAAGTGATAGGCAGGAAATACGGTACACACAGCATTCCCGCTTGCATCAAACGTCAGCGCCGTTCTGAGAAAGAAAATCTGCATAAAAGTCAGCAAGGGGTTCATAGTGATGTTCACGGGCGGGCAGCTCAAAATCGTCCTGGCTGGTTCTGGCAGCCCGCGGGTAGTTGCCCACTGAAGTAATTCCAGCAGGGACGTCTTCTTATGAAGGAAGCAGACGATGTCGCAGGTGGCAGTGGTATCCAGTCGTTAGATTCGAGCTTGTGCTCAAGTCCCTGCGCGCAGACTCCGAAGTGATAGGCAGGAAATACGGTACACACAGCATCCCCGCTTGCATCAAACGTCAGCGCCGTTCTGAGAAAGAAATCTGCATAAAAGCAGCAAGGGGTTCACCGTGATGTTCACGGGCGGCCAGCTCAAAATCGTCCTGGCTGGTTCTGGCAGCCCGCGGGTAGTTGCCCACTGAAATAATTGCAGCAGGGACGTCTTCTTATGAAGGAAGCCGACGATGTCGCAGGGGGCGGCGGTATCCAGTCGTTTGATACGAGCTTGTGCTCAAGTCCTTGCATGCAGTCTCCGAAGCGATAGGCAGGAAAGACGGTACACACAGCATCCCCGCTTGCATCAAACGTCAGCGCCGTTCTGAGAAAGCAAATCTGCATAAAAAGCAGCAAGGGGTTCATCGTGATGTTTACGGCCGGCCAGCTCAATATCGTCCTGGCTGGTTCTGGCAGCCCGCGGGTAGTTGCCCACTGAAGTAATTGCAGCAGGGACGTCTTCTTATGAAGTAAGCAGACGATGTCGCAGGGGGCGGCGGTATCCAGTCGTTTGATACGAGCTTGTGCTTAAGTCTTTGCATGCAGTCTCCGAAGCGATAGGCAGGAAAGACGGTACACACAGCATCCCCGCTTGCATCAAACGTCCGCGCCGTTCGGAGAAAGGAAATCTGCATAAAAAGCAGCAAGGGGTTCATGTGATGTTCACGGGCGGCCAGCTCAAAATCGTCCTGCTGGTTCTGGCAGCCCGCGGGTAGTTGCCCACTGAAGTAATTGCAGCAGGGACGTCTTCTTATGAAGGAAGCAGACGATGTCGCAGGGGCGGCTGGTATCCAGTCGTTTGATTCGAGCTTGTGCTCAAGTCCTGCGCTGCAGTCTCCGAAGCGATAGGCAGGAAGACGGTACACACAGCATCCCCGCTTGCATCAAACGTCCGCGCCGTTCTGAGAAAGAAATCTGCATAAAAAGCAGCAAGGGGTTCATAGTGATGTTCACGGGCGGCAGCTCAAAATCGTCCTGGCTGGTTCTGGCAGCCCGCGGGTAGTTGCCCACTGAAGTAATTCCAGCAGGGACGTCTTCTTATGAAGGAAGCAGACGATGTCGCAGGGGGCGGTGGTATCCAGTCGTTAGATTCGAGCTTGTGCTCAAGTCCCTGCGCGCAGACTCCGAAGTGATAGGCAGGAAATACGGTACACACAGCATTCCCGCTTGCATCAAACGTCAGCGCCGTTCTGAGAAAGAAAATATACATAAAAATCAGCAAGAGGTTCATAGTGATGTTCCCGGGCGGGCAGCTCAAAATCGTCCTGGCTGGTTCTGGCAGCCCGCGGGTAGTTGCCCACTGAAGTAATTCCAGCAGGGACGTCTTCTTATGAAGGAAGCAGACGATGTCGCAGGGGGCGGTGGTATCCAGTCGTTAGATTCGAGCTTGTGCTCAAGTCCCTGCGCGCAGACTCCGAAGTGATAGGCAGGAAATACGGTACACACAGCATTCCCGCTTGCATCAAACGTCAGCGCCGTTCTGAGAAAGAAAATCTGCATAAAAAGCAGCAAGGGGTTCATAGTGATGTTCACGGGCGGCCAGCTCAAAGTCGTCCTATTTGCTTCTGCCAGCCCGCGGGTCGTTGCCCACTGAAGTAATTCCAGCAGGGACGTCTTCTTATGAAGGAAGCAGACGATGTCGCAGGGGGCGGGTGGTATCCAGTCGTTTGATACGAGCTTGTGCTCAAGTCCTTTGCATGCAGTCTCCGAAGCGATAGGCAGGAAAGACGGTACACACAGCATCCCCGCTTGCATCAAACGTCAGCGCCGTTCTGAGAAAGGAAATCTATATAAAAAGCAGCAAGGGGTTCACTCGTGATGTTCACGGGCGGCCAGCTCAAAATCGTCCTGGCTGGTTCTGGCAGCCCGCGGGTAGTTGCCCACCGAAGTAATTGCAGCAGGGACGTCTTCTTATGAAGTAAGCAGACGATGTCGCAGGGGGCGGCGGTATCCAGTCGTTTGATACGAGCTTGTGCTCCAGTTCTTGCATGCAGTCTCCGAAGCGATAGGCAGGAAAGACGGTACACACAGAATCCACGCTTGCATCAAACGTCCGCCCCGTTCTGAGAAAGGTAATCTGCATAAAAAGCAGCAAGGGGTTCTTAGTGATGTTCACGGGCGGCCAGCTCAAAATCGTCCTGGCTGGTTCTGGCAGCCCGCGGGTAGTTGCCCACTGAAGTAATTCCAGCAGGGACGTCTTCTTATGAAGGAAGCAGACGATGTCGCAGGGGGCGGCGGTATCCAGTCGTTTGATACGAGCTTGTGCTCAAGTCCTTGCATGCAGTCTCCGAAGCGATAGGCAGGAAAGACGGTACACACAGCATCCCCGCTTGCATCAAATGTCCGCGCCGTTCTGAGAAAGGAAATCTGCATAAAAAGCAGCAAGGGGTTCACTAGTGATGTTCACGGGCGGCCAGCTCAAATCGTCCTGGCTGGTTCTGGCAGCCCGCGGGTAGTTGCCCACTGAAGTAATTCCAGCAGGGACGTCTTCTTATGAAGGAAGCAGACGATGTCGCAGGGGGCGGCTGGTATCCAGTCGTTTGATTCGAGCTTGTGCTCAAGTCCTTTGCATGCAGACTCCGAAGTGATAGGCAGGAAATACGGTACACACAGCATTCCCGCTTGCATCAAACGTCAGCGCCGTTCTGAGAAAGAAATCTGCATAAAAAGCAGCAAGGGGTCATAGTGATGTTCACGGGCGGGCAGCTCAAAATCGTCCTGCTGGTTCTGGCAGCCCGCGGGTTGTTGCCCACTGAAGTAATTCCAGCAGGGACGTCTTCTTATGAAGGAAGCAGACGATGCCGCAGGGGCGGTGGGATCCAGTCGTTTGATTCGAGCTTGTGCTCAAGTCCCTGCGCGCAGACTCCGAAGTGATAGGCAGGAAATACGGTACACACAGCATTCCCGCTTGCATCAAACGTCAGCGCCGTTCTGAGAAAGAAAATCTGCATAAAAAGCAGCAAGGGGTTCATAGTGATGTTCACGGGCGGCCAGCTCAAAATCGTCCTGGCTGGTTCTGGCAGCCCGCGGGTAGTTGCCCACTGAAGTAATTCCAGCAGGGACGTCTTCTTATGAAGGAAGCAGACGATGTCGCAGGGGGCGGTGGTATCCAGTCGTTTGATTCGAGCTTGTGCTCAAGTCCCTGCGCGCAGTCTCCGAAGTGATAGGCAGGAAATACGGTACACACAGCATCCCCGCTTGCATCAAACGTCAGCGCCGTTCTGAAAAAGGAAATCTGCATAAAAGCAGCAAGTGGCTCATCGTGATGTTCACGGGCGGCCAGCTCAAAATCGTCCTGTCTGGTTCTGGCAGCCCGCGGGTAGTTGCCCACTGAAGTAATTCCAGCAGGGACGTCTTCTTATGAAGGAAGCACACTAATGCCACAGGGGGCGGTGGTATCCAGTCGTTTGATTCGAGCTTGTGCTCAAGTCCATGCGCGCAGTCTCCGAAGTGATAGGCAGGAAAGACGGAACACACATCATCCCCACTTGCATCAAATGTCCGCGCTGTTCTGAAAAGGAAATCAGAATAAAAAGCAAAAGTGGCTCATCGTGATGTGCACGGGCGGCCAGCTCAAAATCGTCCTGGCTGGTTCTGGCAGCCCGCGGGTTGTTGCCCACTGAATCAACTCCAGCCGGGACGTCTTCTTATGAAGGAAGCAGACGATGTCGCAGGGGGCGGTGGTATCCAGTCGTTTGATTCGAGCTTGTGCTCAAGTCCTTGCATGCAGTCTCCGAAGCGATAGGCAGGAAAGACGGTACACACAGCATCCCCGCTTGCATCAAAAGTCAACGCCGTTCTGAGAAAGGAAATCTATATAAAAAGCAGCAAGGGGTTCACCGTGATGTTCACGGGCGGCCAGCTCAAAATCGTCCTGGCTGGTTCTGGCAGCCCGCGGGTAGTTGCCCACTGAAGTAATTCCAGCAGGGACGTCTTCTTATGAAGGAAGCAGACGATGTCGCAGGGGGCGGCGGTATCCAGTCGTTTGATTACGAGCTTGTGCTTAAGTCTTTGCATGCAGTCTCCGAAGCGATAGGCAGGAAAGACGGTACACACAGCATCCCGCTTGCATCAAACGTCAGCGCCGTTCTGAGAAAGGAAATCTGCATATAAAAGCAGCAAGGGGTTCATCGTGATGTTCACGGGCGGCCAGCTCAAAATCGTCCTGGCTGGTTTCTGGCAGCCCGCGGGTAGTTGCCCACTGAAGTAATTCCAGCAGGGACGTCTTCTTATGAAGGAAGCACGACGATGTCGCAGGGGCGGTGGTATCCAGGTCGTTTGATTCGAGCTTGGGTGATCAAGTCCCTGCGCGCAGCCTCCGAAGTGATAGGCAGGAAATACGGTACACACAGCATCCCCGCTTGCATCAAACGTCCGCGCCGTTCTGAGAAAGAAATCTGCATAAAAAGCAGCAAGGGGTTCATAGTGATGTTCACGGCGGACAGCTCAAAATCGTCCTGGCTGGTTCTGGCAGCCCGCGGGTAGTTGCCCCTGAAGTAATTCAGCAGGGACGTCTTCTTATGAAGGAAGCAGACGATGTCGCAGGGGGCGGTGGGATCCAGTCGTTTGATTCGAGCTTGTGCTCAAGTCCCTGCGCGCAGACTCCGAAGTGATAGGCAGGAAATAAGGTACACACAGCATTCCCGCTTGCATCAAACGTCAGCGCCGTTCTGACAAAGAAAATCTGCATAAAAAGCAAAAGTGGCTCATCGTGATGTTCGTGGGCGGCCAGCTCAAAATCGTCCTGCCTGGTTCTGGCAGCCCGCGGGTTGTTGCCCACTGAAGTAATTCCAGCAGGGACGTCTTCTTATGAAGGAAGCACACAAATGCCGCAGGGGACGGTGGGATCCGGTCGTTTGATTCGAGCTTTTGCTCAAGTCCTTGCGCGCCGTCTCCAAGATGATAGGCAGGAAAGACGGTACACACAGCATCCCCGCTTGCATCAAACGTCCGCGCCGTTCTGAAAAGGGAAATCTGCATAAAAAGCAAAAAGTGGCTCATCGTGATGTTTACGGGAGGCAAGCTCAAAATCGTCCTGCCTGGTTCTGGCAGCCCGCGGGTTGTTGCCCACTGAAGTAATTCCAGCAGGGACGTCTTCTTATAAAGGAAGCAGACGATGTCGCAGGGGGCGGTGGGATCCAGGTCGTTTGATTCGAGCTTGTGCTCAAGTCCTTGCAGGCAGTCTCCGAAGTGATAGGCAGGAAAGACGGTACACACAGCATCGCCGCATGCATCAAACGTCCGCGCCGTTCTGAGAAAGGAAATCTGCATAAAAAGCAGCAAGGGGTTCATAGTGATGTTCACGGGCGGCCAGCTCAAAATCGTCCTGGCTGGTTCTGGCAGCCCGCGGGTAGTTGCCCACTGAAGTAATTCCAGCAGGGACGTCTTCTTATGAAGGAAGCAGACGATGTCGCAGGGGGCGGTGGTATCCAGTCGTTAGATTCGAGCTTGTGCTCAAGTCCTTGCGCGCAGTACTCCGAAGTGATAGGCAGGAAATACGGTACACACAGCATCCCGCTTGCATCAAACGTCAGCGCCGTTCTGAGAAAGAAAATCTGCATAAAAAGCAGCAAGGGGTTCATAGTGATGTTCACGGGCGGGCAGCTCAAAATCGTCCTGGCTGGTTCTGCCAGCCCGCGGGTTGTTGCCCACTGAAGTAATTCCAGCAGGGACGTCTTCTTATGAAGGAAGCAGACGATGTCGTAGGGGGCGGTGGTATCCAGTCGTTAGATTCGAGCTTGTGCTCAAGTCCCTGCGCGCAGACTCCGAAGTGATAGGCAGGAAATACGGTACACACAGCATTCCCGCTTGCATCAAACGTCAGCGCCGTTCTGAGAAAGAAAATCTGCATAAAAAGCAGCAAGGGGTTCATAGTGATGTTCACGGGCGGGCAGCTCAAAATCGTCCTGGCTGGTTCTGGCAGCCCGCGGGTAGTTGCCCACTGAAGTAATTCCAGCAGGGACGTCTTCTTATGAAGGAAGCAGACGATGTCGCAGGGGGCGGTGGTATCCAGTCGTTAGATTCGAGCTTGTGCTCAAGTCCCTGCGCGCAGACTCCGAAGTGATAGGCAGGAAAGACGGTACACACAGCATCCCGCTTGCATCAAACGTCAACGCCGTTCTGAGAAAGGAAATCTGCATAAAAAGCAGCAAGGGGTTCATAGTGATGTTCACGGGCGGCAGCTCAAAATCGTCCTGGCTGGTTCTGGCAGCCCGCGGGTAGTTGCCCACTGAAGTAATTGCAGCAGGACGTCTTCTTATGAAGGAAGCAGACGATGTCGCAGGGGGCGGCGGTATCCAGTCGTTTGATTACGAGCTTGTGCTTAAGTCCTTTGCCTGCAGTCTCCGAAGCGATAGGCAGGAAAGACGGTACACACAGCATCCCCGCTTGCATCAAACGTCCGCGCCGTTCTGAGAAAGGAAATCTGATATAAAAAGCAGCAAGGGTTCATCGTGATGTTCACGGGCGGCCAGCTCAAAATCGTCCTGACTGGTTCTGGCAGCCCGCGGGTAGTTGCCCACTGAAGTAATTGCAGCAGGGACGTCTTCTTATGAAGGAAGCCGACGATGTCGCAGGGGGCGGTGGGATCCAGTCGTTTGATTCGAGACTGTGCTCAAGTCCTTGCGCGCCGTCTCCAAGATGATAGGCAGGAAAGACGGTACACACAGCATCCCCGCTTGCATCAAACGTCCGCGCCGTTCTGAAAAGGGAAATCTGCATAAAAAGCAAAAAGTGGCTCATCGTGATGTTTACGGGCGGCCAGCTCAAAATCGTCCTGCCTGGTTCTGGCAGCCCGCGGGTTGTTGCCCACTGAAGTAATTCCAGCAGGGACGTCTTCATATGAAGGAAGCACACTAATGCCGCAGGGGATGGTGGGATCCGGTCGTTTGATTCGAGCTTTTGCTCACGTCCCTGCGCGCAGCCTCCGAAGTGATAGGCAGGAAATACGGTACACACAGCATCCCCGCTTGCATTAAACGTCCGGTCCGCCCCGTTCAGAAAAATGAAATCTGCATAAAAAGCAGCAAGGGGTTGATAGTGATGTTCACGGGCGGACAGCCCAAAATCGTCCTGGCTGGTTCTGGCAGCCCGCGGGTAGTTGCCCACTGAAGTAATTCCAGCAGGGACGTCTTCTTATGAAGGAAGCAGACGATGTCGCAGGGGGCGGTGGTATCCAGTCGTTAGATTCGAGCTTGTGCTCAAGTCCCTGCGCGCAGACTCCGAAGTGATAGGCAGGAAATACGGTACACACAGCATTCCCGCTTGCATCAAACGTCAGCGCCGTTCTGAGAAAGAAAATCTGCATAAAAAGCAGCAAGGGGTTCATAGTGATGTTCACGGGCGGGCAGCTTAAAATCGTCCTGTCTGGTTCTGCCAGCCCGCGTGTTGTTGCCCACTGAAGTAATTCCTGCAGGGATGTCTTCTTATAAAGGAAGCAGACTTGCCGCAGGGGCGGTGGGATCCAGTCGTTTGATTCGAGCTTGTGCTCAAGTCCCTGCGCGCAGACTCCGAAGTGATAGGCAGGAAATATGGTACACACAGCATTCCCGCTTGCGTCAAACGTCAGCGCCGTTCTGACAAAGAAAATCTGCATAAAAAGCAAAAAGTGGCTCATCGTGATGTTCGTGGGCGGCCAGCTCAAAATCGTCCTGCCTGGTTCTGGCAGCCCGCGGGTTGTTGCCCACTGAAGTAATTCCAGCAGGGACGTCTTCTTATGAAGGAAGCACACAAATTCCGCAGGGGACGGTGGGATCCGGTCGTTTGATTCGAGCTTTTGCTCAAGTCCTTGCGCGCCGTCTCCAAGATGATAGGCAGGAAAGACGGTACACACAGCATCCCCGCTTGCATCAAACGTCCGCGCCGTTCTGAAAAGGGAAATCTGCATAAAAAGCAAAAAGTGGCTCATCGTGATGTTTACGGGCGGCCAGCTCAAAATCGTCCTGCCTGGTTCTGGCAGCCCGCGGGTTGTTGCCCACTGAAGTAATTCCAGCAGGGACGTCTTCATATGAAGGAAGCACACTAATGCCGCAGGGGACGGTGGGATCCGGTCGTTTGATTCGAGCTTTTGCTCAAGTCCCTGCGCGCAGCCTCCGAAGTGATAGGCAGGAAATACGGTACACACAGCATCCCCGCTTGCATTAAACGTCCGGTCCGCCCCGTTCCGAAAAATGAAATCTGCATAAAAAGCAGCAAGGGGTTGATAATGATGTTCACGGGCGGACAGCCCAAAATCGTCCTGGCTGGTTCTGGCAGCCCGCGGGTAGTTGCCCACTGAAGTAATTCCAGCAGGGACGTCTTCTTATGAAGGAAGCAGACGATGTCGCATGAGGCGGTGGTATCCAGTCGTTAGATTCGAGCTTGTGCTCAAGTCCCTGCGCGCAGACTCCGAAGTGATAGGCAGGAAATACGGTACACACAGCATTCCCGCTTGCATCAAACGTCAGCGCCGTTCTGAGAAAGAAAATCTGCATAAAAATAAGCAAGGGGTTCATAGTGATGTTCACGGGCGGGCAGCTCAAAATCGTCCTGGCTGGTTCTGGCAGCCCGCGGGTAGTTGCCCACTGAAGTAATTCCAGCAGGGACGTCTTCTTATGAAGGAAGCAGACGATGTCGCAGGGGGCGGTGGTATGCAGTCGTTATATTCGAGCTTGTGCTCAAGTCACTGCGCGCAGACTCCGAAGTGATAGGCAGGAAATACGGTACACACAGCATTCCCGCTTGCATCAAACGTCAGCGCCGTTCTGAGAAAGAAAATCTGCATAAAAAGCAGCAAGGGGTTCATAGTGATGTTCACGGGCGGCCAGCTCAAAATCGTCCTAGCTGGTTCTGGCAGCGCGCGGGTAGTTGCCCACTGAAATAATTGCAGCAGGGACGTCTTCTTATGAAGGAAGCCGACGATGTCGCACGGGGCGGTGGTATCCACTCGTTTGATTCGAGCTTGTGCTCAAGTCCTTGCATGCAGTCTACGAAGCGATAGGCAGGAAAGATGGTACACACAGCATCCCCGCATGCATCAAACGTCCGCGCCGTTCTCAGAAAGGAAATCTGTATAAAAAGCAGCAAGGGGTTCACCTTGATGTTCACGGGCGGCCAGCTCAAAATCGTCTTGAATGGTTCTGGCAGCCCGCGGGTAGTTGCCCACTGAAATAATTGCAGCAGGGACGTCTTCTTATGAAGGAAGCCGACGATGTCGCACGGGGCGGTGGTATCCACTCGTTTGATTCGAGCTTGTGCTCAAGTCCTTGCATGCAGTCTCCGAAGCGATAGGCAGGAAAGACGGTACACACAGCATCCCCGCATGCATGAGACGTCCGCGCCGTTCTGAGAAAGGAAATCTGCATAAAAAAGCAGCAATGGGTTCATAGTGATGTTCACGGGCGTCCAGCTCAAAATAGTCCTGGCTGGTTCTGGCAGCCAGCGGATAGTTGCCGACTGAACTCCAGCATTGACGTCTTCTTAGATAGGAAGCAGACGATGTCGCAGGGGGTGGCGGTATCCAGTCGTTTGGTTCGAGCTTGTGCTCAAGTCCTTTCGCTCAGTCTTTGAAGCGATAGGCAGGAAAGACGGTACACACAGCATCCCCGCTTGCATCAAACGTCAGGCCTGTTCTGAGAAAGGAAATCTATATAAAAAGCAGCAAGGGGTTCACCGTGATGATCACGGGCGGCCAGCTCAAAATCGTCCTAGCTGGTTCTGGCAGCCCGCGGGTAGTAGCCCACCGAAGTAATTGCAGCAGGGACGTCTTCTTATGAAGTAAGCAGACGATGTCGCAGGGGGCGGCGGTATCCAGTCGTTTGATACGAGCTTGTGCTTAAGTCTTTGCATGCAGTCTCCGAAGCGATAGGCAGGAAAGACGGTACACACAGCATCCCCGCTTGCATCAAACGTCCGCGCCGTTCTCAGAAAGCAAATCTGCATAAAAAGCCGCAAGGGGTTCACCGTGAATATTCACGGGCTGCCACCTCAATATCGTCCTGGCTGGTTCTGGCAGCCGCGGCCAGTTGCGCACTGAAGAAATTCCAGCAGGGACGTCGCCTTATAAAGGAAGCAGACGATGTCGCAGGGGGCAGGTGGTATCCAGTTGTTTGATTCGAGCTTGTGCTCAAGTCCTTGCATGCAGTCTACGAAGCGATAGGCAGGAAAGATGGTACACACAGCATCCCCGCATGCATCAAACGTCCGCGCCGTTCTCAGAAAGGAAATCTGTATAAAAAGCAGCAAGGGGTTCACCTTGATGTTCACGGGCGGCCAGCTCAAAATCGTCCTTGAATGGTTCTGGCAGCCCGCGGGTAGTTGCCCACTGAAATAATTGCAGCAGGGACGTCTTCTTATGAAGGAAGCCGACGATGTCGCACGGGGCGGTGGTATCCACTCGTTTGATTCGAGCTTGTGCTCAAGTCCTTGCATGCAGTCTCCGAAGCGATAGGCAGGAAAGACGGTACACACAGCATCCCCGCATGCATGAGACGTCCGCGCCGTTCTGAGAAAGGAAATCTGCATAAAAAAGCAGCAATGGGTTCATAGTGATGTTCACGGGCGGCCAGCTCAAATAGTCCTGGCTGGTTCTGGCAGCCAGCGGATAGTTGCCGACTGAAGTACTCCAGCATGGACGTCTTCTTAGATAGGAAGCAGACGATGTCGCAGGGGGTGGCGGTATCCAGTCGTTTGGTTCGAGCTTGTGCTCAAGTCCTTTCGCTCAGTCTTTGAAGCGATAGGCAGGAAAGACGGTACACACAGCATCCCCGCTTGCATCAAACGTCAGGCCGTTCTGAGAAAGGAAATCTATATAAAAAGCAGCAAGGGGTTCACCGTGATGATCACGGGCGGCCAGCTCAAAATCGTCCTAGCTGGTTCTGGCAGCGCGCGGGTAGTAGCCCACCGAAGTAATTGCAGCAGGGACGTCTTATATGAAGTAAGCAGACGATGTCGCAGGGGGCGGCGGTATCCAGTCGTTTGATACGAGCTTGTGCTTAAGTCTTTGCATGCAGTCTCCGAAGCGATAGGCAGGAAAGACGGTACACACAGCATCCCCGCTTGCATCAAACGTCCGCGCCGTTCTGAGAAAGGAAATCTATATAAAAAGCAGCAAGGGGTTCACCGTGATGTTCACGGGCGGCCAGCTCAAAATCGTCCTGAATGGTTCTGGCAGCCCGCGGGTAGTTGCCCACTGAAGTAATTGCAGCAGGGACGTCTTCTTATGAAGGAAGCCGACGATGTCGCAGGGGGCGGTGGTATCCAGTCGTTTGATTCGAGCTTGTGCTCAAGTCCTTGCATGCAGTCTCCGAAGCGATAGGCAGGAAAGACGGTACACACAGCATCCCCGCTTGCATCAAACGTCCGCGCCGTTCTGAGAAAGGAAATCTGCATAAAAAGCAGCAAGGGTTCATAGTGATGTTCACGGGCGGCCAGCTCAAAATCGTCCTGGCTGGTTCTGGCAGCCAGCGGATAGTTGCCACTGAAGTACTTGCAGCAGTGACGTCTTCTTATGAAGTAAGCAGACGATGTCGCAGGGGGCGGCGGTATCCAGTCGTTTGGTTACGAGCTTGTGCTCAAGTCCTTGCGCTCAGTCTTCGAAGCGATAGGCAGGAAAGACGGTACACACAGCATCCCCGCTTGCATCAAACGTCAGGCCGTTCTGAGAAAGGAAATCTATATAAAAAGCAGCAAGGGGTTCACCGTGATGATCACGGGCGGCCAGCTCAAAATCGTCCTAGCTGGTTCTGGCAGCGCGCGGGTAGTAGCCCACCGAAGTAATTGCAGCAGGGACGTCTTATAAAGTAAGCAGACGATGTCGCAGGGGGCGGCGGTATCCAGTCGTTTGATACGAGCTTGTGCTTAAGTCTTTGCATGCAGTCTCCGAAGCGATAGGCAGGAAAGACGGTACACACAGCATCGCCGCTTGCATCAAACGTCCGCGCCGTTCTGAAAAGGGAAATCTGCATAAAAAGCAAAAAGTGGCTCATCGTGATGTTTACGGGAGGCAAGCTCAAAATCGTCCTGCCTGGTTCTGGCAGCCCGCGGGTTGTTGCCCACTGAAGTAATTCCAGCAGGGACGTCTTCATATGAAGGAAGCACACTAATGCCGCAGGGGACGGTGGGATCCGGTCGTTTGATTCGAGCTTTTGCTCAAGTCCCTGCGCGCAGCCTCCGAAGTGATAGGCAGGAAATACGGTACACACAGCATCCCCGCTTGCATCAAACGTCAGCGCCGTTCTGAGAAAGAAAATCTGCATAAAAAGCAGCAAGGGGTTCATAGTGATGTTCACGGGCGGCCAGCTCAAAATCGTCCTGGCTGGTTCTGGCAGCCCGCGGGTAGTTGCCCACTGAAGTAATTCCAGCAGGGACGTCTTCTTATGAAGGAAGCAGACGATGTCGCAGGGGGCGGCTGGTATCCAGTCGTTTGATTCGAGCTTGTGCTCAAGTCCTTGCATGCAGTCTACGAAGCGATAGGCAGGAAAGACGGTACACACAGCATCCCCGCTTGCATCAAACGTCAGCGCCGTTCTGAGAAAGAAATCTGCATAAAAAGCAGCAAGGGGTTCATAGTGATGTTCACGGGCGGGCCAGCTCAAAATCGTCCTGGCTGGTTCTGGCAGCCCGCGGGTAGTTGCCCACTGAAGTAATTCCAGCAGGGACGTCTTCTTATGAAGGAAGCAGACGATGTCGCAGGGGGCGGTGGTATCCAGTCGTTTGATTACGAGCTTGTGCTCAAGTCCTTGCATGCAGTACTCCGAAGCGATAGGCAGGAAAGACGGTACACACAGCATTCCCCGCTTGCATCAAACGTCCGCGCCGTTCTGAGAAAGAAAATCTGCATAAAAAGCAGCAAGGGGTTCATAGTGATGTTCACGGCCAGCTCAAAATCGTCCTGGCTGGTTCTGGCAGCCCGCGGGTAGTTGCCCACTGAAGTAATTCCAGCAGGGACGTCTTCTTATGAAGGAAGCAGACGATGTCGCAGGGGGCGGTGGTATCCAGTCGTTTGATTCGAGCTTGTGCTCAAGTCCTTGCATGCAGTACTCCGAAGCGATAGGCAGGAAATACGGTACACACAGCATTCCCGCTTGCATCAAACGTCAGCGCCGTTCTGAGAAAGAAAATCTGCATAAAAAGCAGCAAGGGGTTCATAGTGATGTTCACGGGCGGCCAGCTCAAAATCGTCCTGGCTGGTTCTGGCAGCCCGCGGGTTGTTGCCCACTGAAGTAATTCCTGCAGGGATGTCTTCTTATAAAGGAAGCAGACTTGCCGCAGGGGCGGTGGGATCCAGTCGTTTGATTCGAGCTTGTGCTCAAGTCCCTGCGCGCAGACTCCGAAGTGATAGGCAGGAAATACGGTACACACAGCATTCCCGCTTGCATCAAACGTCAGCGCCGTTCTGAGAAAGAAAATCTGCATAAAAAGCAGAAAGGGGCTCATCGTGATGTGCACGGGCGGCCAGCCCAAAATCGTCCTGGCTGGCTCTGGCAGCCCGCGGGTAGCTTCCCACGGAAGTATTTCCAGCAGGGACGTCTTCTTATGAAGGAAGCACGACGAATGTCCGCCGGGGACGGTGGTATCCAGGTCGTTTAGATTCGAGCTTGTTGCTCAAGTCCCTTGCGCGCAGCTCCCAAGATGATAGGCAGGAAATACGGTACACCACAGCATTCCCGCTTGCATCAAACGTCCGCGCCGTTCTGAGAAAGGAAATCTGCATAAAAAGCAGCAAGGGGTTCATAGTGATGTTCACGGGCGGCCAGCTCAAAATCGTCCTGGCTGGTTCTGGCAGCCCGCGGGTAGTTGCCCACTGAAGTAATTCCAGCAGGGACGTCTTCTTACGAATTAAGCAGACGATGTCGCAGGTGGCAGTGGTATCCAGTCGTTTGATTCGAGCTTGTGCTCAAGTCCCTTGCGCGCAGACTCCGAAGTGATAGGCAGGAAATACGGTACACACAGCATCCCCGCTTGCATCAAACGTCAGCGCCGTTCTGAGAAAGGAAATCTGCATAAAAAGCAGCAAGGGGTTCATAGTGATGTTCACGGGCGGCCAGCTCAAAATCGTCCTGGCTGGTTCTGGCAGCCCGCGGGTAGTTGCCCACTGAAGTAATTCCAGCAGGGACGTCTTTTATGAAGGAAACAGACGATGTCGCAGGGGCGGTGGTATCCAGTCGTTTGATTCGAGTTGTGCTCAAGTCCCTGCGCGCAGTCTCCGAAGTGATAGGCAGGAAAGACGGTACACACAGCATCCCCGCTTGCATCAAACGTCCGCGCCGTTCTGAGAAAGGAAATCTGCATAAAAAGCAGCAAGGGGTTCATAGTGATGTTCACGGGCGGCCAGCTCAAAATCGTCCTGGCTGGTTCTGGCAGCCCGCGGGTAGTTGCCCACTGAAGTAATTCCAGCAGGGACGTCTTCTTATGAAGGAAGCAGACGATGTCGCAGGGGGCGGCGGTATCCAGTCGTTTGATTACGAGCTTGTGCTCAAGTCTTGCATGCAGTCTCCGAAGCGATAGGCAGGAAAGACGGTACACACAGCATCCCCGCTTGCATCAAACGTCAGCGCCGTTCTGAGAAAGAAAATCTGCATAAAAAGCAGCAAGGGGTTCATAGTGATGTTCACAGGCGGCCAGCTCAAAATCGTCCGGGCTGATTGTGGGAGCCCGCGGGTTTTGCCCACTGAAGTAATTCCAGCAGGGATGTGTTCTTATAAAGGAAGCAGACGATGTCGCAGGGGGCGGTGGGATCCAGTCGTTTGATTCGAGACTGTGCTCAAGTCCTTGCGCGCCGTCTCCAAGATGATAGGCAGGAAAGACGGTACACACAGCATCCCCGCTTGCATCAAACGTCCGCGCCGTTCTGAAAAGGGAAATCTGCATAAAAAGCAAAAAGTGGCTCATCGTGATGTTCACGGGCGGCCAGCTCAAAATCGTCCTGCCTGGTTCTGGCAGCCCGCGGGTTGTTGCCCACTGAAGTAATTCCAGCAGGGACGTCTTCATATGAAGGAAGCACACTAATGCCGCAGGGGACGGTGGGATCCGGTCGTTTGATTCGAGCTTTTGCTCAAGTCCCTGCGCGCAGCCTCCGAAGTGATAGGCAGGAAATACGGTACACACAGCATCCCCGCTTGCATTAAACGTCCGGTCCGCCCCGTTCCGAAAAATGAAATCTGCATAAAAAGCAGCAAGGGGTTGATAGTGATGTTCACGGGCGGACAGCCCAAAATCGTCCTGGCTGGTTCTGGCAGCCCGCGGGTAGTTGCCCACTGAAGTAATTCCAGCAGGGACGTCTTCTTATGAAGGAAGCAGACGATGTCGCAGGGGGCGGTGGTATCCAGTCGTTAGATTCGAGCTTGTGCTCAAGTCCCTGCGCGCAGACTCCGAAGTGATAGGCAGGAAATACGGTACACACAGCATTCCCGCTTGCATCAAACGTCAGCGCCGTTCTGAGAAAGAAAATCTGCATAAAAATCAGCAAGGGGTTCATAGTGATGTTCACGGGCGGGCAGCTCAAAATCGTCCTGGCTGGTTCTGGCAGCCCGCGGGTAGTTGCCCACTGAAGTAATTCCAGCAGGGACGTCTTCTTATGAAGGAAGCAGACGATGTCGCAGGGGGCGGTGGTATCCAGTCGTTAGATTCGAGCTTGTGCTCAAGTCCCTGCGCGCAGACTCCGAAGTGATAGGCAGGAAATACGGTACACACAGCATTCCCGCTTGCATCAAACGTCAGCGCCGTTCTGAGAAAGAAAATCTGCATAAAAAAGCA